>NC_092823.1:47444426-48644426 GCF_023375885.2 Dermacentor andersoni | reverse complement strand
ATCGCGATCGTCTCATTCGGCAGCTGCGCTCTTGTCTCCAGTAGAGCTTGGGCTCGCTCTTTTCGCACGACGCTTTGAAATGTTTGCAGGAAGCCGCTTCGGAAGAGGTCCCACGTCGTCAAGGTGGCTTCTCGATTCTCGAACCACGTCTTGGCGGCGTCCTCCAATGCGAAATAGACATGTCGTAGCTTGTCGTCGCTTGCCCAGTTGTTAAACGTAGCGACCCTCTCATACGTTTCCAGCCAGGTTTCCGGGTCCTCAAATGTGGAACCGCGGAACGTTGGTGGTTTCCTGGGCTGCTGCAGCACGATGGGGGACGCTGGGGCTGCCATTGCGGTTGCCTTGGCCACAATCTTCTTGGTCTTCTCAGGTAGAAGTCCGTGCTCTAGGGGCAGCTGTTGAAGACGGCGGCTTGCTCGGTGGTCCGGGACTACGTTGGGGTTCTGTTTGTGGTCTGGGCTGGGATCACGGCTTGTCGGGGGCGTCCTGTACATGGACGAAAAGCACCTCCACCAGATGTCACGTGGTAGTGACGGTGAAGAAAGAAGCAATACGGTGGAATACAAAACTAGCTTTTATTGGGCGAACCTGTGCCCACAAAAACAGGCTACACTTATAGCACAACGATAGCGGCGAACACGGTCGGCGATCGTCGGAAAACTGATTAGCGGGTCAAGCGCGTCGGCTTTTATAGATCAGTCGTCGAATGTTCCAGATTAACTGATGGGACCCGCGTGTCTTCCACAAAGTTCTACACCATTCGTGTCACGCGATGAAATCTGATAACACAAGGTTCGGCGACAACAGACACGCGGATAGAAGCGTCGATAACTTTCCAGAAACGTCGGATACGTGCAGGCGCGTCCCTCGCTGTGAGATTACAGTTGTTAAGCGGCGAAACGTGGTTGCCCGATAAAGATAAGTACACGTGTCAATATTTATAAAGCAAGCTGCTTGTCTGTGGCTCACCACTTGGGGCTGCACAATTACTCGCACATTAGCCCGCCACTGTGGCTTAGCGGCTATGGCGTTGCGCTGCGAAGCGGGGAGGTCGCGGGATCAAATCCCGGCTTCGGCGGCCGCATTTCCATGCGGGCGACATATAAAAACATCCCTGTCCCGTGCATTGGGAGCACGTCAAAGATCGAATGGTGGTCAAAAATAATCCGGAGATCCCCACTACGGCGTGCCGTGGTTAGTCGTGGTTTTAGCGCACAAATGTCCAGAATTCATTCTTTCATTATTTCATGGTTGTGCACCATTACCTCTGGGAGCTGTTTGGGTATTGATAAAAAAGTTATCTCAGTATTACTGTTGCAGGTCGGCCGAGTAATAAACAGGTTGATTTCCCGCTGAGAGTGCTTGATGCCTCTTATAAGCAGTGCACTTGAGTGCGTAGTCACATGGTATTTTTTCATATTTTACAGCAATTGTTATTGCAATATTGGACACGACAGGCGCACTTTTGGCCGCCGTCGGCATCGCCGTGATGTCCCTATAAAGTCCAAGTGCGATGACACCGTGGACGCACGCTGTACGTTATAGGTGTGAGTGAAAGCGTGCGAGAGTCCGCCGAGGATCGTGACGATCTCGAGCGCGCAAGGAATGAAGGCGTGGATGAAGCCCGCCGCCTCCCACTGTGCGCAAGGCCCCGAGGGAGGGCGGGGGTGGGGGTGCTCTACTACGGCGGCTGCTGCGTATGGTGCTGCTGTGCGCGGCCACACGGTCGTTATCTTGACAGCAATCTGCGATGAGTACAAAGTCAGCCGCACGGGTTCTACTGTGAAAGCCATTTGAATGAGTACAGAGGGTAGGCGGACCGAGGGCGCATAGCTTCGTGTGAGCTGTGTCCTCGCCGCTTTGTTTAAGTTGAATCGAGAGGCAGCACGAAGGTCATTTCAATCACTGCGGCTTTCGCTCATCCTATCTCTAGCTTTTTCACAGCGAGTGTCGGGGCTCATCAAGTGAGATGTGTTGAAGTTCGCCTGTGTGCGCTTGACATATTGCTTCCTAGTTTGTTTTGTAAGCGAATGTTTGCGCGTTCATTTCGCCCCATCAAAACGCAATCGCATCGACTGGGAAGCCAATCAATGAACTTGTTCAGCAAAACGTCATAGCCAATAAGCCTGTACAGCTGGTCTACGCAATATGCGTCTTAGCACAAATAACAATTAGTGAAAAATTTCGCAAATTTGCGACACTTGCTTTAGGGACTTCAGGGACAAGGCTAAACGAATATTGCTGGAGTTCTAATAAAGACCTGTATATTTCAAGGACGCAATGCCTAGCAAAGCGGCGGAGGCGTATAACCACGAAATGAGCGAAGAAAGACAGTAAAAGAATATGGGGAGTGGTGATGCGGTGATACAATTTGAGGACTACATAACGGCGTAGGATAGCTCAATATGAGAATCGAGAAAGGAGAGGAAACTGGGGGTGATGATGTAATGTGGATAAACCATTGCTAAGATTACGCTGCATGAGTTAAAAAGTGAATGGGATCTACGTACGATAGGTCAATCATAATAGAGAAAGGAGCGGGGTCTGGAGCTTATATGACGCAGAGACATCCGGTCATCGCACCAGCAGCATTGCATCTTAGATATCCGTCCTCTGCATTTGCCCGGCCCCTCCTCTCTTTCGGAAATGTTTCCTTTATACACACATTTAATTTTTTTTGCTACATTGAAAAAGATAGGCATTACTGGCTCAGCCGTTTACTCCTTTGTTAAGGGAACATTTAACTGTCACAATATTTTTGTTATATATTCATGAATCCTCTCTTAAATAATCAACCTGTAACTTAGGTAATGCGATCGTATGGAAATGGCCCGCCGATGGGATAGCTGTAGGCGTAACCTATTGCGTAACGTATGATTGTTACGTAAACTAGGAAGCATATATAGCATATGACGATGTTGCATGTGTTTCCGTTATATTTACATAGCTGTTGTGAAAATTACAACATTTGGTGCACTATAATTACTGCTATCACTTTTAAATACCAGCACTAATATTGCCTTCAACGGCAGTAAAACATTAAAGTTTGCGTCCTTGTAATAAGTGGTCTCTTTTCATTATGTAATTACAACTACTTATTATATGGTGAACAAGCAGTATACGAACCAGCTAGCATGTGCAATAAACTGCTAAGTTTACGTTCAAGTTAAGAAGCAAACGAAAACAGCACAGCCCAGGAGGCAGTCTTGTAAAGCAAATCAAAAGCATGGCTTAAAAGAAACTAACTGAAACGCAATGTACCAACATGAGCAAGCCCTTTATATGTGCTTCGTTCTCCATGTTATGTGTGCCATCTCGTGATTATTCGATATTACAGCATCTTCACGCTCGTCACGTCAGACTTAAGTAAATAAATTCCCCCGCTCATGAAGAAGTGCTTAGCGAATGTGTACTTGAAGCATTCGCGTAAGTGCGGACCATTCTGGTGACTAACCTTCAAGCATAAAAGTAAATATACAATGTGCAATGCGGTCAAGATGAAGACGAAACGGTGCGATTACCAGAAGAGGAGAACAAGGAGCTTCGATGCAATGGTGGAACTGCTTTATGGACCTATATGTTGCAACTTAACTGCTTGTTGGCCTAGTTGGTGCTTGCTAAAAGACATGTTTTTTGCCGCAAGCTAAAACAACACAAAAGGAAGACACATAATGACAACACGGAAGGCACTTCGAACTAGTTTAGTTTGGGCAGTGGCCCATGAATATATATACACATTCACGCATGCGCAGGCTGTTCACAAATCTACACAACATAAACACGCCTAATGAATCACGTAATTGATCTTCAGTGCATACCCGGACACCCGACAAGTAAGTCTGTCAAGGCCATTTAGGGCTCATCCGTTCATTGTTGCCAATATTGTCACGTAGAAGTGGCGGTGATGAAAGCAGGAAAAGTGTGAATTACGAAAATAGCGCTTTATTATGCGAATCTGTGCCTTCAAAAACAGGCTGCACTCAAAGCACAGCGATAGTGACGTGCACAGTTGGCGATCATCGAAAATCTGACCAGCGCGTCGAGCCCGTTGGCTTTCATACATGAGTCACCAAAGGTTCCAGAGTAATCACGGGTACCCGCTTGTCTTTCAGAAAGTACTACGCAATCCTCGTCGCGCATACATACAGTCAGATTGCACAAGGTTCGTTGACAAGAGACCGCGGATAAAAGTATCGATAACATTCGAGAAACTTCCGATACATGCACGCGCGTTCAGCGCTCAGGGAATACATTTGTTAGATGGTGAAAACGTGGTCACCCGATAAGCAAGCACACGTTTCAATATTCTAAAAGCTTACGTTGACGATGTCAGTGACCTGGGGAACCGTAGTATTGCTAACTATGGCTTTCGGCTCGTTATCTAGAAGGTTACGCTGATGATGGCCTAAGGAACCATAGCATTTCTAACTATGGCTACCGGCTTGTGAGCAGGAGAAATGAAAGACCATGCTGAGGCGTGGTAAATTTAAATGAATTGCATTAAACATTCATCGAAATAGACGGAAAAGAAAGCAACGTGAACGTGAGAGCTGTCAGACTGGCAGGAGCAGAATGTGCGTAATGTATAGTAATACTATATACGTAAATAAACCACAGACGAAGCGAAGCCAATTTGAAGAATGTACTATGCCCCTGAAGCCAGAATATGGGTGCCATCGTGATTATAGGAGCATTCTTGCAGTGGACATTGGGGCTCCGTATGTTAGCTGCGCACTGACCCACCCTGCATTCTGGTGGTAAAGGTATCGCTGTCAATGTTATTGCAAAGTCTGTACATAAAAGGCTGCCTAGTAGGATATGAAAACAAATGTTGAAAAATGAAGTGACTTCACATAGAGTCCAACATGCCTCCCTAGGTTAACATACACAACACTTACCAGCAGATCTGTTCCTTCGTATAAGAAAAACATTCATGAAAGTGAGAAGAAAGAGAGAGAGAGAAACAACGAAATGCAGGAAGGTAACCAGACGGACGTTCGGTTTTCTACACTGCATGATGGAGAGAGGGTGAGAGAATGAAACAAAGAGGAAGGCAGTTAAAGTGAAAGGCAACGAAAGCCCAACTCTAAAAGGAGCCTGAGATTCAGACAGACGCTGTCATAACAAAAAAAATCCACTTTTGGCGCTGCATTTGCGTGCGTACACAATACACGTATACCATACAATTTTACTCACAAATGGCCTCGTAAACCTCGGAGTCCTTGCGTGTCTTTCACGCATCCGACCTTTCTAGAATGTGCCATTCCAGCGAGATGAACATCTGATATACAGGACCATCATTGCTCATATATGACAGAAAACTTTTTAATATCGATAACGTCCACATGATATCTTCGTAATACCAAACATCCTTTAATTTCTAAATTGCTGCATCTTATTTTGTTAATTACCTTACGAACATAGTAGTGCCTTCGAACTTAAGAGAAGTATCAGAGAGACATTGGAGTTCTCGTAAAGAAATCATTCGTATTTTTTGGATTTAAAGCATCGTTTGCAAAAATCTTCGCTCAGAGCTTTCCACGAGACACTTTTCGCTACTACAATAGTCAGCCTGTTTAGAGCTCACTTGTACCACGTTCCTTACTTGGGGTCTAGTAATCAAGATTCGCTAAGGCGAGTCCGCGGAATGCGGATTCTTCCTAAAGCGAGGAATCTTTTCCTTTAACCTGCGCTTAAAAATATTTCTGTTGAAGCGCGTTCGAAGAAAGGAACCCGACACCACGGACGATTGTTTTGTAAACGCCAGAAATGTTCTGTTGTGTATCGGCATCGAGGAAAGGGCATTTTAAGAAACAAAAGAATACCACGCTGCAATGCCAAATATTCCAGACGAAGGAAAAAAAGTTTAGTTTGTCAGTTGAGGCGGCGGGGCTAGTTGCTTCTGTGCGTCAACTGCTTACTTTTGCCTCATTTTCGTAGTCTGTAGGTGATGAGCAATGTTTATACTCCAGTAACAATCCACAGTTTGCTTCTGTACATCAGTATTCTCACAAGTACCGATGTATTATGAAGACATCGGAATATATTACTGCCGCTACGATAAGTAAAGGTTGCATGTTTTCACATGAAAGTCACCGGGACGCGCGTTAGTGAAAAATAAAGCCTATGAAAACTAACTGTATGCGGCTTATTCGCCTATGAAAAGTCGGAGACCCCTTTTTTTTAAAGCGTAAGCCGCCTTTGGCGAGTAGTATCCGAAAATATGCCTTTCACACGAGAAACGTCATGCCTTGTATCTGCAGAATAAATGCATAATTTGCGAAGTTCACATATTTATTAGTTATAATAGTGTCGATATATATGACTGGTAAGTGTCTAAGCGAGAAGCAACAAGCAAAACGAATAAAAATTTATCAAAAGGTAGACACATATGAACAGATTTATGCAAACCAATGGGGATACATAGAGTACTATAGAAAATACATGTAGACGCCTGAGTGGGGGTAAGTTAACATAATATTTGGGGTGGGACAACTGAAACTTGGGGTGTGGGGCAAATTGAGAGTTCGGCACGGATCACCTAAAATTTGTGGGCAAACCAAACTGAAATTTGTTTGCGGGTAGGCGAAGTTGAAATTTACTCGTGGCCAAAGTACAATTTGGGGCGGGCCCAACTTAACATTTGGGGGTGTGCGGCCCACATCCCAAGTGAAATATTGAAACCAAATAGGAGAGCTAAATATCAGCCTAGCAAAAGTGCGCTCTGCATTGGGAGACACTTCTCTGAATTGTTGTAGCTTTTTTGAACATATTCAAGAGCGTCGTTTGCATATAACGAACGCAAGTTTTCCTAGAAGGTCAAGTACAACTATAAAAAAAAAACATCGCAATTTTCCCAGAGCAGATGATACGGCTGTCGCAACGGCTTGACCGAAACTTGCCAGAAGGGTGGCAGGTTGGCTTCATGGTGCGAGCTGTAAAGCCAGAGCTTCTCATCAACTTTATTTGCAGGGAATCCAAGACTATCGCGGAATATTTTTAACGGAACCCACCGCCGCCAAGAAAGCGCTTGAAATGCGCACTAGGCAAAATATGTGCCCAGTGCTTCCGCTGAAATGAACACCGTACAATCTTATGTTGAATCCACGGAGCTCATTTGCTCAAACGCAATGTCCGAGTATCTCGTAAGTCGTCAGAAGTTCAAGCGCTCTGCTTAGGCTCATCTACCGCCTGCCACCTTTGACATTCGCCTTAACGACGCCAGCATTCCCAACGTGCAGACGTTCCGCATCTTACGAGTGCTGCTGCAAAACAACACACAATGGAGCATCCATCATAAGGCTCATCATTCGCAGAACTGGCACGCACAAAAACATTCTTTAAGGCGGTATTAAAGAAACTGACCTTTTTTAGCTGATTCAGGGCAGCTGATTCTGAGTCGGATCACCTACTAACTTGCTTGTCGGCCCCTTTCCCAGGCAGATATGACCAAGGTGGATTCCATCATCCGCCAGGCCTACAAGGCAGCGCTTGACATCTCGCGATATGCCAGCACCCAGCAGCTCCTCCACTTGGGCGTTCATAACACGGTAGATGAGGACAATGAAGCCCTCTGACAGCGGAGCAGCACTATATAGCATATAGCGATAGTAAGACTTGTTCTTACCCAACTGGACCTACCGCCTGGCCCCAGTCACACATGAAACGCATCCCTTCCACGTCTAGTCAGGGCAAGAGCTCTGCCATACCACTGAAGAATATGCTCGCAAGGACCGCCGACGCTACGCCAAGGGCTCGCGCCGACTCTATGTGGGATTCCTACAGCGGCTGTCCAGAAATACTTTGCAGGGGCAAGGTTCGTTATCCTCCCTCTCCTAAGGATTCTCACTTTTTAATCAAGGCGGTGAAAGGTTAGGGGCGAATCGCTGCCTCAGCGACCATGTCGACCTGCCAATCAGAATCTGCGGAAAAAGCAGCCATCACTGTCGCATACTAAATCCAGGAAACCGTGTAGTGGTCAGTAACATTAAGCAGGCCATCACTAACTTCATTCGCGGGAGAGTAGTTCCATTCACCCTGCATCTGCTTATTTTACTCTGTTCCTTCCATGACCGCGCTCCCATCGAATTGCTGTGCCTTCCAGCTTACGCGGGCAATCTGGGCAAAGAGGCAGCCAACCTCATTTCTCGAGGTTTCGTTGACCGAGTGGCGACCCCCTCAGACCCCGATATGCCCAGCGAGGGCTTCACCACATTCCACGATATGATGACTTACTATCGTACCATTAGGCGACTTTACCACCCTCCTCACTCTCGCATTACCTGCGAAAAGGTGACTGTCTAGCGTGAATTACAAATGGGCTCCTTGTCTAATCCTTACATACTCTCCCGAATGTATCCAAGCGACCATGAGCTCATCTGCCCGTTGTGAAATTAGCCCGTCACTTTCCCCCGCGTGCTATTAGATGTAGAGCATGCGCTTCTCCCTCTCATCTTTTGCCATCTCCTTCACCAGAAGCATGGGGCCGTATTGTGTGCGATCAGCCGACACCCGCACCAAGGCCGCAGCAATCATACATGCCCAGGACGCTGCAGGCTAGTTCCGCTGGCCTGCTACTTCACTGGGCACTTGGCCAGTTCTACCTCAGATGAATAAAGTCGTTCTCTCTCTTTCTATGTCTCCTATAAAAATATGTCAGTGCACTAAGTGCTGCTTGCTGTTCAGAGGGTGCTGCATGTCCGTCACCATAGATATGAATAGGGACACATGAATGTCAGTTGCGCTAAATTTGCTTACGTCCCCCTCTGAGCTTAAAACATTCATATTTCGTGTTTTCAGGTAGATTTTAAAGAACCTTATACCTAACTATGGAAGGTCAGCGACCCCAAATTCCTCCTCGGTCTACGCAGAGCGGATCGACTAACCCGAGATAGCTGTCTGAATGCAGTGCTGGACACTGTCTCTCGACGGGTCCCGCTGCTAGCTTCAATACGCACCTTGTAAGTAGCTTGTCAGCGAGGACGGCAGCGACGAGCAGAAGAGGTGGATCTGTCACGAGGGTACTCACCTGACTACACTTTAGCTTTGACCAGGTTGGATGATAGAACTATGTCCGTCAAAGAATTAAAGCGGATAACAGAGTGACCCCATGTTGGAAAAGGTTATGAAATTCCAGAAAAACCACCAGCCGCCTGTGCGAAAGTATTTGACGCACGTATCGGACCTTTCGATTACATGAAATTGAAGCTGTCGCTGGCTCATGGGCTGTTCTACTAGAACGAGAAAACCAGTCAAAAACACAAAGGACAAGATGAGATGTTCACACCACAACGACTGGTCGGACAGTCGTTGTGGTGTGAACATCTCATCTTGTCCTTTGTGTTTTTGACTGGTTTTCTCGTTCAAGTATGTACCAACTGGCCCAGATTTCAACCCTTCTGTTCTACTAGATCCGCCAAACTGTCGTTCCTTCAAAATCAAGACGCCGCGTTATGCACATGCTGCACGAGACACACCAAGGGTCGTCTAACATGAATGTGGTCCCCAGATCATCATTCGGGTGGCCAGGTTCAATGTGTGCTATAGAAAATTGTCGCTAATACCAAAAATCTGTATACAGAAGCCGATGCCCGCTGTTGAAGCGCCAATTAACTTGCCGGTTACCAGAGAAAGGTCTGTAAACCAGACGAATAGAGAATACCATCACGAGAAGCTGGCGTGTGCGCCCTCAACTTAAACACAGGAGAAAGACGTACACTAGAAACCATGAAGTTTGTGAGAGCTTCCCCAGTGATTAGCATACAGACGCTAGCCGGTTTAATTAAATGGCACATCCACCAAGTACGTTGATGAAAAGCGATGCCACCACATGATGCAGACAAGGAATTCTATAATCAAGAAGTACAGATTGATACCCGTAGTCTATCCTGCAGCTGTGACAATGTCTCCAGGGCCTTGGCGCTCTTTGGCCAGGTTATATTTGCTCTGTACGTCAGTTAAATGCTAGAAGCTACCCATCAGCGGTAAGCCTAAAGCTGCTCGCCTGTGAGGAATACTGCCCTGATTATTTCCTGACTTACGGATTGAAAAGCCATCGAAAATGGCCATCCGAATCCAAATGCCATTCAAATGTTTACGTCGTGAGCACGCCTCAAAATATACTATGGAAGCAATGAAACCATACCGACCGTTTAGGCCGCATGGATTTGGAATAGAGGGACACGAACGGAAATTTGATTGAGCTTCCTTACCCTGAAAGTGGATGCGATTGACATCTACGGCCACGATCAAGAACCTTCATAACGATTGAATGAATCTGATTTGGGCAAAATTTGAATCAGAAATTTTCCTGTAGCAGCACTCTATCCAGATCCAGCACTATTCGGCATCACTCGTTGTGGCAGGAGATATAAATGCTTGTTCACCAGAGTAGCAAATCACAACTCATGCAGTTCACAATAATATAATTAAGAGAACGGCACCCGTTATCGTGCTGCCGTGTAACTGCAGGCGGCGCATGCAGATCTTGCTTTCGTTTCATTTTTTATTCCCCTGTCCGTCTCCTATGTACATTTATACATATATGCTCTTGTATAAAATCAATAAAAGGCATTCTGTTCCGAACCTCTCACTTTGTGTGTCGTCAGATTCAGGATGCGCGCCTGCATGTCTTAGTTACGCGACACGAACCAATGTAAATATTTATTATTTAAACATCTTTAAAATAAATATGTTCTATTCAGCAACAATGCAGACAAGTTACAACAAATGATTGAGGACCTTAACAGAGAGATGTAAGAGTGGGATGGAAGATTACCATGCAGACGACAAAGATAATGATAAATAACCTGGCAAGGAAACACGAGTTCCAGATCGCAAGTCAGCCACTAGAGTCTGAGAAGGAGTACGTTTATCTAGGTCAACTAATCACAGGGAAACCTGACAATGAGAAGTTAAATTCACAGAAGAATAAAAATGGGTTGGATCGCACATGGAAGACATCATGAGCTCCTGACTCGAAACTTACCGTTATCATTTAAATGGAAAGCATGCAATCAGTGCATTTTACCGGTGCTGACTTATGGGGCAGAGACTTGGAGGCTGACAAAGAAGCTTGAGAACAAGGTAAGGACCGCGCAAAGAGCGATGGAACGAAGAATGCCAGGCATAACTTTAAGAGACAGAAAGAGAGCGGTTTGGAGCAGGGAGCAAACGGATATAGACGTTATTCTAATGGACATTAGGAAAAGAAAATGGCGCTGGGCAGGTCATCTAATGCGCAGATTTGATAACCATTGGACCATTAGGTTGACCGAATGGGCGCCAAGAGAAGGGAAGCGCAGTAGAGGGCGGCAGAAGTCTTGGTGGCGCGACAAAATTAGAAAATTTGCGGGTGCTAATTGGAATTGTTTGGTGCAGGACATAGGTAATTGGAGGTCGCAGGGAGAAGCCTTCATCCCACAGTCAACATAACATAGGCAGCTGCTGCTGATGCCGATGATCAAAAATCAACTTGCCCAAGGTGGGAGCTACAGGAGCGTCTTCGCATGCGATGAACCTAACAGTTGGGCTGCCATGGCAGCGTTTTGCCATCCACACACTTGGGTTACATAAGCGTCTAGACCCGAGGCCGTGCCCGAAGTTTCTAATGAAGGCGTCGTGTACCATGAAACATCTGTAGCCGACAAAAATATTGTGCATTGGGCGTCATCGCCATGAATTGTGGCGCTCACTGACGCTTCCAGGGCAAGTTCTAATGCACATACAACCCACAAGAAATTAAGACGAACTGAGGCATGATAGCTCAATTATTATTAAAATTTCAAGCCTACTTCAAGTGCGTGTGTTCATATTGCAACTGCGGCTAGTTATTTTTAATTATATTTCCCTTTTTTATCCGAGTAGCTCTGTGTATTAATATTAGAGGAAATTATTCATCCTATACTTTGGTTTGATTATTCCTTGGCCTCAAATGATCGCGCTAATTAAAATCGCGTGCTTTTTCGCTTTTGTTTAACGCATGCACGGTGTGCCATACCTACAAATAATATCACTGTACGCTCTCAACACGGTCCCTAATACAAGTTTAATCACTGGAATAAATTTATCACACATATGTAGTTTTGCATTGTAGAGAACGCAGGTGCCGAAACAATCATCCATGAAGGAAAACTGACACTGACACATTTTAGGTTCATGTGTTTAGCAATGTAAGCTCCTGTCTACTTATAGAAGGGGTTTCTTAATGAGCGTACGCCACAGTAGCTATTTGGCGGTACCAATATTGCAAGAAACCATCAATCTTTTATTTGTTTAGTGCAATACAAAAACAAGCCACACTTGAGAAATGGGAGGCCATCATTTACAGGTGTCGACCGGCCGTAGTGCTTCAGAGAGGCAACCAGTGTGACTCTTAGCACTTATTGATTCGATCAAGGTGAGTTTGATTTGTATTGAACGAAGCTAGTCCGTCGCTCACTTGCAAAAAAAGGAAGTAGTGTATCTGGAGGACGACTTCAAGGGAGACTCTTTCGACTACTGCATTGACTTCATTTAGCAAAAGGCATCGGTGACATACCAAACAATAAAAGAAAAAAAAATGCGTGGTGACTCTAGGACGGTCCCACAACGCTAGCTTTGCCCGTTTAGGGTCAATTCGTAAATGTGGATACATAGAAATTTATGTTGTCAGTAGCGCGCATTAGAAAAAAGGAAATCTTTATAATTCAGGCTCCTGAAGCTGCGCTGCTTATGAAAGCGCAAGCTGGAAGCAATCCTACATTTGGTTGTCTTCGTTATGATTGTTGAAGCCTTCGTTTGTCTTCATTGCTGTAATTGTTTCGCTGAACAATTTGTTCGGGTAGTATATATTTTCATTCCGGCGAATTCGGAAAGCCTTCTTGTCGTAGAGCTTACTCGGATTCTTTCAAAAAGAATCCCAGTATGTTGATAATTACGAGATGAATAAAAAAATTCGCCGTCATTTTATCGTCTGAAGGAGAAGCTAGAGAAGAGATGCTAGAGAAGCACAAGCTACACAAGCAATGTACGTTACGCGCTCACGCACGTGTGCGGAATTGCAGCATACATGCTCTTTGCTGTATGCCCTTTGGCGAGCCTAAATGCCTTATTGCATTATTCGATTTTTCATAGTAAATAAGTCAGACAATTCTAAAGTAAACTTACGCACTAGCTGTAGACATGATAGCTTCGAACTGCAGTTTCAATATAACGGAAAACAAATTTATGTTACGCGGAAGCCGAAACACAAAGCCGTTTTCCGGCTGCAGTCTGAGGTCTCTCTGTCGGTAGCCCTGTACGCTAGCTAGGCGGAGGCACAGTGTTTCTACAGTGTTTGCCATAATGTCGACTACGGTCGCATCAGACGCTGTGCGAGAGATGCAATGGGCAGAGTGCCCACGCCTCAAGGATAGATACATCATGTGCGCACGTATGTAGCGTACGCACGCGCATGTACGGAAGTACAGTGTACATCCTCGGTCTCCTAATCCCCCTGCCGTCAGTGCGTTATTAAACTAATTGTATTTCTCCAAGTAACTGACGTGAGTAAATTCGCTAGGTGCGACTTACGCGCGAGCATCAGATGTGATAGCTTCGGATTATAATTCGAATATACAAGAACAGCATTGATAAGTGACGATATCGCCCTATGCCCTAATCTGACGACGTCATTACATCAAAACTAACGTCACGCGACGGCGACTCCGTCGAATGACGATGTCACCTGACGACGTCATGTGATGCCTCTTGGAGAAGCAGCACACTGTGTGCTTCTCGCTTGTTTCCACTGTGTCCGATATCGGCCCATATCTTTGCGTGAGCACTGCGCACGCGGACATGAAAAGCCCAGACCAGCTTGAGGTTAATAGCTCGGTTGTAAAAGACACTCACAGCTGTTGCAGTTGACTGCGGCAGTTGCTTTTTGAATGCTGTAACTTGCATTAGAGAATGGTTTTTATGCGAAAATTATCACGAGTGCTTCCTCGCACTTTTCGTGTTCGGAAAGCACTGGAGTCTTTTAATACTTGTTGCCAACTCGTCTGCACTGGGACGTGCAACGACCTTCACTGGGACTATTTTGCCCGTATCTCCGGCCGGAACTTCATTGGTATCGTCAACGTGCTCGGCTAAACAGGTAACACGGGCGTCTTCTGAGATTTATTATCGTTGGCAGTGTCGATGAAGCAGAAGTTGTAACCTTACTACAAGAACCTCCCTATTTCGTAATGTTTTCTTCTTCAACATGGATCATTATTTCTCTAACAAAATCCGAATGATTTAAACACCACGAATTCAAGATTGTTAATTTGCATGTTATATGCTGCAGCTGCCTCATGGATTGGATTTTCTTTACTATAAATAGCATCGTCATTGATATGTACGTCCGATTCCTCTTGTTATATACAGTGATCTGGCAGGTGACAGTTTCGTTTAAACCCACTTTACCGCCAGTTCACAAAGTATGTGTTTTGTTTAACCCAACTTTGTGGACATTGTGCGTACCGTTGGCAACCAAGCTGAAAAAATTGTTCACAAAAGTTGCTAATATTGTGCCCATGGGTGGCCAACCTAATTAGGTACCATCGTTTTCTTGATCTGGTACTTAGGAGAGTCTAGTTTTTGCGAAGTTGACTATACATAACATTATCTTTTTGCTGGTATTGACCATTTTGAAAAGCCCAAGACCATTAAACGATTCAATGCAGACGCTGTGTTTTAGTTAAGCTAGGAAGTCTGAAAAAGTGTTGAGATCCATTGTGTGACTTGCAGTGCCACTGGTAGCCTTTTTGTACATATCGCTCTTCTTGAAGATCAAGTGTTCTGCCTACTACGACATATTTCGCTAAAACGATTTGTTGCTTCATAGGTTATGGCACTGAAGAACAATCATAATGAAAATATTACCGCATTTAAGCGTTATGTCCAGAAAATTTTCATTGGCAACTTGGACAGCTTGAATATTTCGCCCTCCAATGTTCGGCGCAAAACAACGTTACTCTACTGACAAGTTATAATTTAATTTCACCTGTAGATAAAGTTCGTCCTGCTGTTCGAAGTAGGTTTAGGCGCGACAACCAACCGTATGTGAAATGGTACCATGATGACAAATTTTGAGACAGCCTATAACGTAGTGCTGCTGGTTTCAAAATCACAACAAAGGCCGACGACAGTTGCACTTTTCGTATGTGTAGAAAGGGCAGCCGTGCCAGAGCAAGAAAATCGTACACGTGGGAAATAATGGGATTCCAAAATACTTCTTGTTTGGTAACGCGTTTTTATTTCTTTGAGCACGTGTGCACATGCAGATGTCAGGAGTGACCTTTGCGTGTTTACAATTGTCTACCTCGCACCTTGCTTTTAGTCGGAAGTTGTCGTCTTGGCAGCAACAAATATACCATTTGACGAATGCTCATCACTTGAAGAAACTGGGACTCTATGTAAGTATCACATCGATATTACGGTTTGATCCTCGAATATTTCTTGATTGCTATACGAGAGTTCTCTATTTGTAGCCTTTACCCACACTCGGTTGTTGATACAATGCTCAAGTTTCCAGCCAATTGTGCACTTCAAAGCGAAGTGGCCTTCTCATTTTTTTCACGCCGCTGATACGTGAACTAAAGAATGCATATTTCAAATGAACACTTACAGCGCGTCTCGATGTTCTAAGCACGTTCTCAAAATAGTGCTGTTATTCCACCATGCCTGTCTTTATTGCGCCATATGGAGCTCTTCCGCTGACGTTCACCGTGCTATGCGCGGCTAATCTTTATCTTTATGCGTCACGCGATTTAAGCAGCCAGCTGAGTACCGTTTACGTTCAACAGTACCCAATTTCGGTCACTGTTATCGTTAAGGCTTCATTGTTATTTGCTTTCAGGGAACTGTATTAAATAAAGAATTCATTTTATAGGGAAGCTGTTAGCCTCTAGCGGCTATATGCATCCCCCGCATGTGTTCTAAGGGGATATACTTATACTTTGGCTGGCTTACGTCCCTATGAGCGATAAAAATGGGTGTGCCGATTCTGTGCAATGGCGGGGATGGTTCGCAGGGGGGGGGGGGTTACCCTAGTCGGCCTGCGTCCGAATCCTGGTGCGTGGACAGGAATGTGTGGGCCGATCCAAAAGTTAGGGCAATAATGGTCTTACCTGCGGTGGAGGTGAAGCAGTCTTCAATGACTCCGCCTTTTTCCCATGGAGCTTCGTAGCGGTTGTAACGCCGACACCACAACTTCGGCTACTGTTTGCGGCACTTCATCTACGCAGGCATCTGTGGTTTAGGCCCCGACCTACGTCACTATACCCCCCTCCCCGGATCCTGGCGTTTTTCCCGGAGTCAGCAGTACTGATGCGGATGATAACCTCCGCTTGTACGAACGTGTCAGGACAAGTCAGAGGTGGGATCCGACTATTATGCTCGCAAACGTTACTTTCTGCCTCAACGGCACTCCACAGGCATGGTTCTAGGTTCACGAAGAGATCATGAACTGGGACCTCCTGAAAGAGAAACTCCGCCATCCTTTTTGGCAATCGCTTTGGCAGCCAACAGAATGCAAGGCAGGCCATGGCCCCACGTGTACAGACGTCGGCCGAGTCCTACGTGTCAGGCACTCTCGATATCATGGCAGTTTGTAGCAAGAGCACCAGGAACATGTCGGAGCACGGTAAGTTTGGTTATGTCGTCAAAGGCGTTGGTAACGAGGCCTTCGATGTACTGGTACCTAACAACTTCAACAGCATCGATATGATCCTCAAGGAATGCTGCCATCTCCAGTATGCTAAAAGCCGCCGAATATCCAGACACTTCAGACCTTTCTAACACAACTGCTGCGTCATCTTGTAATAACCTTTTACATCAGCCCTCATGATGTGATCACTCAACCCGCATCATTCTTCGTGAGGTCGGAGCAGCACAACCGGTGGTCACTTCGTTCCCGTCATCTGCTCCTGCTGCCGCGATGATTTTGATACAGGCTATCGTCCGCCAGGAATTGTCAAACGTCTGCCTTCACTCAGTTCATCCCGTTCGCTCTGAACTTTTTGCCCCCACCGTCCCACTTCGCTACTCTTACTGCTTCTATGAAGAACCGAACCCCTCCGACTGGCGCGCAATTGACGACAAGCCGATATACTTTAACTGCTAATGCATCGGGCATAACGGTCACCACTACCGGTGCCCTTTGACCTATCAGACACGCTATTCTTCTGCCGACCACCCTCGTCCCTCTTGTTCGACAATTTCATTCGCGCCCTCTACGCCCAACCCGTCATCTGATCCTACGACACCTCTGAAAAGACCCCGCTACGCCCGCTCGCGTTCTTCCTTCTGCCATCAATCTCGTTCGCCTCGTTCACGCCGTGCTCCTTTTATGACCTATTCGCAGCACCGCCGACCGGAAAACTAGACAGTGCAGCCTCTGGGGGCGCAGCATCATTAACGACATTGGCACAAAATCCTCTCTTCACCATCCCCGCGAGCCAAAATATTTGGACGTTCTGGTTGACAAGGTTTCCGTGTGCTCTTTGGCGGACACCGGGGCACATGTGTCCATTAGGAGTGCTGCTCTTCGCCACCGGTTCAATCAGGTTCTGACGCCTACCACGAACCAAGCGCACAAGTCACCGACGTAGGGACCGTCGGTATTTTTGGCATGTGGTCTGCACGGCACACCATATCTGAGAGGAACATCGTCATTCTCTGCACCATCGTCGAGCATTGCCATTACGAACTTCTATTCACATTCCATTCCATATACGGCCAAGAATCCGCCTTACCCGTAGAGACGATGGTACCGACGCCCGCACGATCTGCCACTGAATACGCCCGCGATGGGATCGCACGCCCCGACCACGACAAGCAGCTCGCCCGCACCCCTCTATAGGCCTCACAGGAGCAGCAGAGACAGCTGTATGATTACCACCATTGGGGCGTTCAGTTTTCGCCAGGTTTTCTGGTGCTTCTCTGGTCATCCATCTGTCGTGTGGGCCTTTCCGAAAAGCTGCTGCCGCATTAAACTGGCCCATGCCGTGTGGTGCGCCAAGTAACCGATCTCACATATGAAATCGTCACCGCCAACCCCTGAACGTCGTCATTTGCAGCACGTGGCATCGTTCACGTGGCGAGACTAAAGCTCTATCACATACCTTTCGCCATGGATATGTAGCTTAAGCAACGGGACCGTGCTTCTGCTGCGGGGGGTCATACGGAACAACAACCACAATGTGGCTGCACTGAAGCGGAGGAAGACGGCGTGTTCCCCATTCTGCGTTTTCCTCAACGCCAGGCGAGGTGCGCGTACCTCAGATGTATCCCAAAAAGTAGCGAAATACAATAATGTTGGGTCTCAGGGAAAACGTCACGAACTTGTCCCAGCTACATTTAGTACACCCGAAACTGTCGCCATGGTCGAGCTGCTTTTCGCTAACGCTAACTGCGTCACACATACGCGTGCGGCAAGCGTGCCCAATAAAGTAGCGAAATAAGATACAATAATGTTGGGGTTCATAGAAAGCGTTGTAAGCATGTGCCGGTACGAGTCATTAACTCAAACTAACTGCGCCAGAACAGCCGAGTTGTGTTTTGCATACTGTGTCACTGCTCTCGGTTTTGTGGCGTAAGCCTAAATGCTTGAAATGCGTCGACAATTGTGAAACCAAATTTCTCACCTTGCCGTAGTCTTATAGTGCAGGGGTGCCGTGTCGAAGTGCAAGAGGAACGCACGAAACACGTCGGGAGCCCAACAAACAGGCTACATGCAAAAGAGACGGTTCGTCGGACAGGTGAACTTCACATGCGCCACCGGCTTCGCTCTTTTCGGTGGCACGTCTTGGTCATGACACATCATATGGCACGTCTGGTGTGCCGCTAGCTTGTTGCTAGGTAACACAAAAAATAGGTCGCGAAGTGCAAGTTCATTTATACGCAAAACTTTAGTTTTAGTAGGAAAGAACAAAAAAAAAATAAAACGTTATCTGTAAGTTCATTTCACAGTCTCTTGTTCCGATGCTCGCGTCCACTAACGAATAGAATTATCGCTAGGCCTGACGTGCTTTCTGTTGCCAGTTTTCGCCGAGTGTCCGATCTTGTTGAATTTCTGTCTGCGATGGCCGCGGGAACCCGCTGTCAATAGGCTGCAGTAAGGAAGCGCGCTAGCAGCAGCGCGCGAATTGACTTTGGTTCCCCGGCTCTAACTAAAGGCTCTATTCTCGACATGCGTGGCCGCTGCACGGCCGTTATTATCCAGCATGTTGACTTTCTGATTGGCTGTCGAGAGATAACATGTCTTGACATTTATGCCGGAAAACGGAAGTTTTGAAAGTGCAATGTTTCGTTTTCATCAAGATGACGAACCCTGACGTGGACCGACAGACCGAGAACGAACATTATTTAATCTTGAGGAGCTACAGCCAGAACCTCCTAATGGGAGGCCGTTGTAGCCGCTGGCTATACTGCGACATTAGCACTTCAAAAAGAAAGTGAGCGGTAGCGTGCAGAAGCGAGTGCAATGCGTTTCTAAGCTCGCGAATATGTGGTTGTGATCGAAGATAGGCGCCATGTCAGCTTGCTGGTTGGCTGAAGGAATATGTTGTGGGGAGCGCCACAGTAAAGGCCAGTTCGTAAATGTCAATTTAAAGCTACGTGACGTGGCGCTGGGCCGCAATTGCAGAGGTTTCCCGCCATAATTCGTGGTATGGCGAGCCCTTGCAAATAATGCTAATGAGCAGCCATATGCAAAGGCGGCCAAAAAGAATGCGCATCGCCACATTTTCCCCGTCGTTTTCCGCCATGAAAATATTTTGTTTATAACGCATGCTCATAGTATTTGTATTGCTCTCGGATCATGTTGGCAGTTCGGTTTTGGGTCATCATGCATATATGAAATAATATTGGTCGCACATAGCAAACTTTCGGCAACGTTGTCCTCTTTTCGCGGCTGCGTTTGTATTATAATCAAGATTATTGCCTTTTTGCACAATCAGAAGTTGTGACAACTGCGTCTTTCTAATTTATAAAAAGAAATGTACGATAGGCGGCGCCTTGAACTTTCCTCACGCGGTCCGGATAAGCAGCGAAGTGAACAAGAGATGACAGCGCTGGCACTTGCGTCGCGCAGACGGATAACTCTGGCGGGCGCAATGCTGTCAGGCATAATCGGCCTTTTCTCAACCAGCCGAGTCGGGCTGAGTCACTTGCGTTTCGCGAGATAGCGATAACGTGGCTTAGAACGTGCGCTCATCACCACTGTTATGTTGTCGCAAGGTAGAAAACAAGCAGGCTGTCGCCAACATACGATGATTCATTCCGTTTCCTGGGGACACGCATCGTAGCTGATGAAGCAGACGACGGTCTGTACGCCGCAGATGACGGAAGCGAGAAGCGTTTTCGACGGAATAATCATGCGCTTTGAGCTAGCTGTTTTTCACTGACGAGGAAAATGATTTTGCTTTATCAAGAACGTTAGATTCAGTGCCTTCATTTGTTTCTTAGGCGAAATGTCAAGTTTGCGCCACGTCCCAAAAGCGCAATGGGGCGCCATTTTTTATGTGTCGCGGCTACGTCACGCGAACAAAATGGCGGAATGCCCAGAATAGTGCCCTGATTTTCGAAAACAGAGGTCGCGGGAGATGTCCCCCTCGCAGATGGCTTTCAAGGTACGGCGGCCCATGCGGGCTGCCGCGGCTGTGTGGGCCGTGCAGAGTTACACGCCCTCCCCCTTCTTTCCCCTCCTCCAAAAGCCTTGCGTGCGAAAGAAGGTGGTGCTCTGCCTCCCCACTTTCCTTTCTTGCGTGCGCGAGATGGAGCCCCAGGGTGAATTTCCGCATGACTGCCATTGGCTGTTTTGAAGCAGACGCCCTTTCGATGCTAAATACGGCCCTAACAGGAGGATGATGCTTTAGTAAAATGGCGGCGCACACGATTCTTTACGTTGTCCTAGCAACAGGAGCTGCAGCGGCGCTGCGCCTCCTATCCCTAGAATGTTTTTTTTTTTTCTTTTTGTTTTTATTATGCAGATACGATCCGCACCTTCCCCACCCTTCCCCATGCCCCGCGTACCTTTGCTTTTGCTTTCTTTTTGCCCGTGCGCGGCGCGTATTTTTTTATTGCGCATCAGCACTACCCCAGACATTGTTTGTGAACTGGCGTTTGGTGCGCCTTGGGTTCTTTATGCGTCAGTAAGCACGGAGTCTTGTTCATACATAGAGTATGCCAGCATATGCCAGCATATGGTTATGGCAAGAACAATGACTTGCAATATACCTAATACATTGAATAAAATGCTAAGATTATTTTGTTGACAGCCGTACCAAGGCACATCACAAGAACTTATAAACCTGCACAAAAGTATATGAAATGCGTGACATGTCCATTACTACTGCACAAAATGAAAACGACGTGGCAGAACAAAATAACATTGTACTAAAAACAAAATATTCATCATCGCATTATTTTGCACTCGGCCACAAATTTAGTAACGGTGGCAAGGGGGAGCAGAAGGTAGTGAACTTTTGCAGCAGCACATACAAAACATTCGCAGAAAGGCCTATTCTTCATTCAAAGACCAGATGAAATAAGCCAACAACAGAACTTTTTTTCCACCAGGAATGCAATGCTTAGCAGCAAATATACGTCACTTAAGGCACTATGTCATACCTACAGGGCACTCATTTGTGTAATAAATAAAGCTGCAAAACTCTGCATATATGACACTTGCAATGCTCATGCTTTCAAGAAAAACAATCGTACCATGCCTACACATGGAGATTGTTCGCGCGGTTTTCCCATCGGATATTACTGAGATAATACATAAACACGAACGGTAATTTTTCAGCTGTCAGTACGCTTGTGGAAGGTTACACACAGAAAAAGCACTGAGGGCGGAATGGAAAGGTGGGTGAGTTAGTAAAGCTGCAGAATGAGACTTGGCACAGAAAAACAAGTCACAGACCAGGTGACAATGAGGATCAACATCTATTTGTCAGCGTTCTTTAACGGTAAAAGGGAAGTGTAGCACATGCAATGCGCAACGACGTCCGGAGGCTCATGGGTACACACATGCATAGGGTCGTGTTCGTGTACAAGCGTCATCTTATGTCCTTTGGTCTGCGTGCTTACCTTTTTGTCTTTAGGCACCGGGAAGAACCTTGCAGGGCTTGTTTTTGAGGTATTCGTGCACCACTGCACGGTGCGCGAGCGGTGCGAGCCGTGAAATGGGTGAAACATCGCGAAGCACAAGCACACAGCTATCTGGAACCACGAAACTGACGAAACTGCCCACGCCGGCCAACGCTCACCAGCGCACGCTTCCCGATAACAGCAGATAACGAAACATCAAAATTCATGCAGCGGGCTAAGCTGCCGCCGTGCCGGCGGGCGCGCGCGAGTACAGTCGAAAGTGAGGGAGTTACATGGGAAGGTAAGGGCAGATAAGTGAAGAGGAGGGCTGAAAATACCCACCCTCCTTTACCGGCGCGCGCCGATCTAAGAGGCCGTGCAAAGGAAGCGGAGTTGCTTTCCCACCCTCCCGCTGGATGACGTCAATTACCTATGCCACGGAAGCGGCGGAATTTCCGACGCCGGATCGAGCCACTTTCACCGGCTCACCCTCGCACACTTTCACTAGCACATACATCACACGGCGCACGGCGACGACTTTATCACTCTTGGAATCTATACGGAGGCTCATGGCCACGCCGACGGCGATCGCAGAAATGCACCTACTGTGTCCACATAATAGGTATCGCAATAAAACAGATAGGAATAGTTTTACGTTAGGACGCCCAGGATTGAAAAGAAGCTTTTTTCTTTCATTCCGAAAAATAGCAAACTAGATATCGTGATTGCGGTAACGGGACGTCATCCCAACCCGGCGTGGTGTTCCAGCGCTGTTACTGCTGAAGGTGCCAGATTTTTTGTGGTGTGACTCAAGAAAACACCGTTTGCGGCATAAACTCACATCTCATAAGCACAAAACATCACGCTTTCAGTGGTGTAGTTTGCTCGAGCTTTATGATAATGTTTTCACATTACAATGAGTTTCAAATTAAGAACTATGCTTCATGTAAATTTTCAGGTGGAACAAGAGCAGACGAAGAATTCCAGGAATGCTTATGAATATTATTTGTGGTATCCTGCTGTGGGCGATGCTGTCATCTTGCACAACAGAGTGTACGTAATATCTACCTATTTCTCTGTTAACTCCCAATTTTTCGCAATAGAACCTTAGGTTGAAACTCATCCATCATATTTGTTCTTTGCAACAGCGACTAAAAATTAATAATATGCGAAAATCATGTGCATTCCATAAATGCTTCGACAGCTCGTAGAAAGCGCAGGAAAAACAAGATAGACTTGGCTTCTTCAAAACAAATAACCATTTCTACATACGGCGTATCAAGACCCACGGTTAGCTGCTCTGCATTGTTCAGCATGCTTACTCTACTGTTTGAATTTTCTTAATTTCCAGATGATTGCCACCTCCCAGACAATTCACACCTGTCTAATGGAGAAACAAAAGACAGCGAGCATCCTTGCGTAAGGTATAGCTGCTCGAACGGAAGTTTATGGACCGAGAGGTGAGAATCTCAGTTTGCAAATGAAATATCTTGCTCAACAAAATGTCAATTTTTTTTTCGAAAAAAAAGACATTCACGCATTATCCCTTGTTATAGGCAATTATAACCCACATTCAAATTATAAGATTTAATGTGGAAAATCTGATCGGAAGGCGTCAAAAGCATGTGTAAAGTCAGAAGACGTCGCTGTCTGGCAGACCAAGCTTCAAGTAGGGTACAGGCAATAAACCGCAAGAGCCCATATCAGCGCTTGCTATGCCGCCGTTTTATTCCAGAAAGATGGCAAAGATCTACCTTATGTCATTATGTCCAAATAGTGGCTCTCACCCACTACAGGAGATTCACTAAGAAACAATGTACTTTAGATGCCTTTAGTAGATTTATTATTAGCTTTATAATAGCATGGTAATAATATTCAAACAAAAATAATGCCTTGTTAGAATGGCAGAAGGTGAAGCAAATAAATTTAGGAATGATGAAAAAGCTGTAAAAAATTTGGAGACATTTTTACATCAAGGTATACATAAAAATAATTCATAATTTCAAGCAACCTAAAAAGTTATTTGATATGCGTGGAAACCTAAATTCTAATTTCTGACAAAAGCATCTCTGTAGATGAGGAAAAGAATGTTTGGCAAAGTAAGTAATAGCCCAAGTTGTGGAAATTACCATATATAGCTTTTCTCGACACGTACGAACTGCACTCTAAACACGGCGCAACATTTACAAAGATGCATATTTTCACATTTTGTGCACCTATAACAGAAAGATTACAACACTATAACCTTTACATTTTTAACCTTTGCGATGGTTACAAATGAAAGGTTACTTTTTTGTTCATACAGCATACAGGCTTTTTTGCAATGTAACCTTTACGAAGGTATGAAACCTTCAGACAAACAGGTTACTCGCGCGAACATGTGTAACCTTTGGACGGCGCAATGCTTATGGTAAAATATCTTATTAAAAATGTCCTTGGTGTTTGCTCAGGGTCACAAAATACAGAACTCCCGTGGACTGTGATTTGAAGTGTATGAATAGTACCCATGAAAAAGTGTCTCCAGACATACAAAATACTAAAAAACGCTCACCGCCTTTATTATCCCTGATGGTAGACATAAATGCCCCAATACAAATGCATACCTTCCATAACGACGCTTACGATTACACAAATTAGCCGGACTTCCCTAGTCTAGGCTGTATTACAGAAAACCTACGTTACATAGGTGAGGCACATGTGATCAAGGCACTATATTTGTAATATAGTTTTCTGATGTAGTGAGCAAGTACTAGAGCAAATATCTATCACCTGCCCTGGTTGCTCAGTGGCTATGATGTTGGGCTGCTGAGCACGAGGTCGCGGGATCGAATCCCGGCCACGGCGGCCGCATTTCGATGGAGGCGAAATGCGAAAACGCCCGTGTACTTAGATTTATGTGCACGTTAAAGAACCCCAGGTGGTCGAATTTTCCGCAGTCCTGCACTACGGCGTGCCTCATAATCAGAAAGTGGTTTTGACACGTAAAGCCTCATAATTTAAAATATCTATCACAATAAGTGCTTTATGTAATGCACTATAGGTCCGAGCTCGTATCATATCCCTGTTTGCAGTGCGAAAAGAGGAACCACGATGAATACGCCCTGTTAAAGCAAGATTTTCACATGAAATCTTAATTTCCAAGCGGTACACAAAAGATTGCTTCCCTCATAATATAAACAAAAGTAGACACCGCTATCATGATCCAAAAATATGCACACAATAAAAAGCCATGCTTTAATATGAGGTGTTAAGGCAGCTTGACTTCTTTATGAAAGCCGCAGTAAGCATACAACTGGTAGAAAAAGAGGCAATGTATTATTGTGACTACAGGCTATCACATTTCTGAGGAGACACAATAGCAGCCACATGTTGAAAGCTGAAGAATGGTGCTATGAGCACAGAAAACAGAAAGACCACGAAAGCTTGCAGACAAATACAAGATTAATGGAAGAGGGCCATCATTTTAAACAGCTATGCTTACCTATATGTATATCAGGTACATGCGCCTGCAGTTTCCAGAGTATCAGTTTAGGATATACAGCACGAATCCCATATAGTATACCGAAGTATACCTGCACCTTAAATTCCATAGTAAAATCTAACACGTCGTATCACCTAAAGCAAACAAGAGATCAAATTGTAACTCAAATAGCATTTTAAATTTGACAACACTCAATGCAAAAAATGCATTGAAGTTCAGAAAAATACTGAAGCCATCCATTCAGAACATACTTCAGCATCGTGGGAAGTTGTCTTAGCACATTTGTTCCTTGAACTTGGCGCAACTTTTTCAAGATTATGAGAAGATTCTTGAGGTGGTTTGTAAACAGTCCAAGAGGCACTGTTGTGTCCGGCAGGGCACTGTTTCGCAGCAGCACAAGCATCGTAAGAATGCAGGCGACTCAAGATTTTTGATGTAGTAGATAAGCAGGCAGAATATGAGGGCACGCTCTATGTTTCCACTTGCGACCCATATAACTTCATCAGAACTTCCAGCATAAACACAAGTGTGTTTAGAGTACATATACACATGAGGTGCCGTGATTTGCAGCTCATTAGGCAGAAAAGTCTGTGGAATGTCACAGGCATGAGCAAACATACATAAAAATAACATGGCGAAAATGCTCTCCCGTTTGTAATAAAGTCATATAAAATGCTACGCGACTTTCAGAACATCCGTACCTTCACTTAAAATGAATTTTAAATCGTCAGAAAGCACTTGTCGCAACACCAACTGATTCACACATCCAAAATTATCCCGCAAACCTCGTTGGCCTTGTAATGGCCTTGTAAATGCTTGCGAATTCCGATGAATGTGCATTCATGTTGCGCTTTGCATGAAAGTACTTCTGCCACTGCTTTTAGTTTTTCCTCCAGGTCACCAATATTGCATTTAAACCTGAGTTCAACTTCAAAGCAGAGCTGGAAAAAAGTGGGTATGATAAAGCGAAAGTTGTCAACTGCTGATATGACTCGTGCCATCAGGGCTGAAAGCAATATAAATTTTAATTTCAATCACGTCAATTACACTTGACCTGATGGCAAGTGTTCTTTCCCCAGTTCATAATTTTATATTTCAGTGACCTGCCATTCCCTACTGTAGAGAATTAGACAAGGCTGTGTTTCTCTGCTCTTCTAACAATGAGTCATAAACATGCACTCACAATGCTTTCCAACAAGACATACTGAGGCAAATATTCACTTTTTACGCACCCATCATTCTTGAATACCACATGGTGACTTATGTGTACGAATGTCCTACACATCATTACAGAACATTAAACACTCTAGAAATGAAAATTCTCTGCCTATGGTGCGCTTACGTGCAGAAATCACTAAATAACCTGCATCACTAAAGACGCAAAGTGATCGGTGAGTAAGGCAAAGAGCTTTCAGAAAAGAAAAAGTTTTACAGAACGTACATTTGTTTCCAGACCACTAACCTTTCGGGGAAGCGAAGAGAAGACGACGACGCTGACAAAGTACGCGTGCCTAGTATGGGCTCCGTATATTTGAAGCTCTTGTGGGCAAGCAATCACCGCTGGACCGAAACTAACGTTGGAACCAGTTTCCGGAAGTGGTCAGCTACCGATGAAGAACAGCCTCGACGCCAGAGACCCATGAGAAGGGTTTCTACGACCACAAGATTGCTAACCCTAACAACAATATTGCTAACCCTAACCAAATCTTCAGCTGCTCCGTCTGGCCGAGAAACAGGTGCGCCGCAGCTACGAAGGTGCGCGGCTTCACTATTGCTATCCTGGCTCCCGAGGGCTTTGCCCAACGACTCGCACCCCCGTGAGAAGCGCAGAGCCTCCCCCCGTTATGGAGGTAGTAGAGGTTGAACGCACGGAAATAGCCCCCGAAGAAATTACCCTGGAAGGAGGGTGGCTTGTCTGCCATCGTAAGTAAAGACACACTACGCATACATAATCCCTACTTCCCATACAGGGATCGCTGTAGTGCAACAGCAAGAGTACGCACCGAGAGTACCCAGCAGTCCGCACTACGCCTACGCGCACCACGGCCAGCACGACTTCCGAAGAACGATGTCAAGATCGCCATTCGCCCAAGAGACGGTTTCAACGTGTCCAAACTAG
Organism: Dermacentor andersoni; assembly: GCF_023375885.2. Taxonomy (NCBI): domain Eukaryota; kingdom Metazoa; phylum Arthropoda; class Arachnida; order Ixodida; family Ixodidae; genus Dermacentor; species Dermacentor andersoni. Next base: position 48,616,728 of record NC_092823.1, on the reverse strand, counting down.
GAGACGCCCAGACACGCGACTCAATACTACAGATTACGGGCATTGCAACCAAAGAAGCAGAGGACGACCTTTACCGCTCATGCGCGGATAATAGCGTCATTGTAGTTAGCAGGCCAATCATGTCGAACGCCGAAAACTACTGCCGCATCCGCAGTCTCCCTATCGGAGCAGTCGGCTACGCTTCCACAGCATACGCCACACCACCGGAGGACACAGCCAAAGGAGTTATACATAACATCCCTTCATATGACACGGAAGAAGACATTACCAACAGTCTTGTGTGCAAGAAGAACCCTACGATTCTCCAGGCCCGACTCATGGACAATACTAATTCAGTACTCATCGTATGCGACGGAAATCAAGTACCATACCATGTCTACTACCACTGAGCAGAATACGAATGCTGTCTATATAAGAAGCGCATCGAGGTGTGATACATCTGTGGGACCATCGGCCTTAGTGCCGATGTATGCCCCAGTCCAATCCTGAAGCAATGCAAGAGCTATGACACAGTAAATCCACCGGATGATCACCCCTGTCACCCTTGCTGCATGCACTGCGGCAAAGACCACCCGACTGGTGATAATGCCTGCCATCACCGCTTCCAGACACCATACCTCCTATTCCAACGACGATGGGAACGCCTACGACTGGAACAGCAAGGAGCTTACCAGGAGACGGGGCCATCGACTTCTGCAAATGGAGACTCAGCTCTGCCATCACGGAAGTCGACGCCACAACCGCAGGCTCCCGAACGCAGCAACTCACGTGAACGCAGTCGGTCTCATGGACGCAGCCGCTCAAGAGGTCGCAGTCAGTCAGGGACGCAGTCTCTCCCGGAGCGGACTGAATTCAACACCGACGCAGCAGCGCGTAAATGCCACCCTTAGAATTACCACAACTAAAGTCCAAGACGCACCCCCCAAGGTAAGCTGGGCCAGCATTGTCTCCCACACAGGTCACACCACACAGCCTATAGCAACCCCCGTGAACGTAGTGACACTACCATGCACAGCTTTATGTAGGTGCTCCTATACTTACGTGGGGAGGTACAAGACATAAAACAGCATTTCAAATCACAACTTGCAGACACACAACGCAAACACTTACCAGCAAATGCAGACATCCTTCCTATCCCTGCAATAGATTGCCCGCAAACCATCCAACAACCAACACCGAACAAACGCAAAGGCATCGAACCAATCTAGAAATCGGCAACACCAGCATACACTTTGGATGGAAATGCCAGCTGTGAGGCCCTCACTCAGCTGCAACAGCGGATAAAACGCAACCTCAGCGAAGCATTAGACTGTAAGCTTGCCACATTGATCGACGCCTCCATTGCAAAGGCTTTCGAAGCCGCAATTGACACCCTCCTTACAACAAAACTCCAAACGCTACTACTGCGCAGAATTGAGCAAGCCTTTGCAACAAGAGAACAACAGCGACAGGAAAAAAATGGACCACATGCGCAAATTTCTTCAAGACATGGTCGCAACTTGGGCTCCGAATCACAACACCCGTTTGATAGAATTGGAAAACACCCTACTCCGTTCCAGAGCAGGTCCCCTAAAGAAGCCGTACTTGCGTCCTGAGAAAGATGGCTGCGAGTAATCCCGAACGAGTTACCTACAGTATTTGGCAGTGGAACTGCCGGGGCTTCCGGCGAAAACGAGCACAAAGAGCAATACATTACCTCTCTCGCACCTCCCCACAGCTGACGTCGTTCAGTCCTTTGAGAATGGCCTCGTAAGCGATGTTACCGAAGGCCCCTTTCAGGTCGAGTGCGAGCAGGAGATGTTCTCCTCCCTTCGGGATGCCCTTGAGAACTTCTTCCCTTTGGACTAGGAAAGCATCTTGCGCAGAAAGTCCCATCCTGAAGCCAATCATTCCATGCTCGAAAAGGTCACTGTCCTCTATGTAGTCTTCGAGGCGGGTTTTGATGACCCTCTCGTACAGCTTCCCGAGGGACGGGAAGCAGGCTTCGGGAAGCAGATGGGACGCAGGCTTCTTGGCTGGTTTGGCAATGGTCACAATTTTCGCGTGTTTCCGCTCGTTCGGTACGTTTCCCTTGCTCCAGAGATCCTCGTTTAGGTATTTGGTCAAGTCCGGGATGTGCATCTGGCTCAGGTTTCTATTCATGGCAGTGGTGATTTTGTCAATCCCGGGAGCAGTTCTGCGCTGTGAGGGTCGTGCCGTGGCGTACACCTCTTCCTCCGGGATCGGAGCGTCCAGTTCTGGTCTTGGTTCTCCTTCATATTTTTGGAGGCAGGGTCGTATGGGGTCGCTACCCTGGTATCTGGTTTTTAGGGTGTCAATCAGATCATGTTCGTTCCCGGGGAACTTGTGAGCGATTTCTAGAAGGGCCCGACTGGTTGTCGTTTTCGCCTTGTCGGGCTAGCGTGACGTGTCAGCCCACGTCTGCGCCGTACACCGGGTACCTTTGAGCGAGGTGCAAAACTGAACTCAATTTAGGTGTGTCAGCTCGGCCGTGTAATATCTTGGTTCTTCTGTTATATGTTCGATTCGTAGGCGTAGTCTCCGGTTTAACCGCTGTCGCTTCCATCGTTTGAGGAGGCCCTCACGCGCTCCCACAGGTGTAAGAGCCGGCGGTCAACTTAGGGCGTCTCGACCATGCTCTGGATGGTATTTTTGGATTGTATGTGGGCGTCACGGAGGTGCTGCATCCATTCCGCTATGCCCGTTATACCGTTCTTGGGCGGGGCGTACTGCCTGTGGGCCTCCCCGTCCGTGAGCCTAATTTCTGCAATTGTTCTCTTCAGTTTCGGCGTGGATACCGAGATGCTCAGGATGTAGTGATCGCTGCCCAGTGTTTCGTCCAGGTGCGTGCATGAGTATTCCCCTACGTTTTTGACAAATTACAGGTCCGGAAACGCGTCTCGACATACACTGTTGCCTACTGGGATTGGTTGGAGGAGGTTGGTTATCAATTCGAGGCCTATTTGGTCAACCGCATCGAGGAGCGACCTCCCCTTTTGCGTGTCTTTTTGGTAGCCTTAAGCCGTGTGTCTAGCGTTCATGTCTCCCACCACCATCTGCTGTTTGCAGTCAGCGGCTCACGCGCTGTTGTAAATGATGTTGAGGAAGTTGTCCTTCTCACCTTCGACGGACTGTACAAATTCACGATGAAAGTTCCACTTCTACCCCTCTTCTGCGGGAGGACTTCCACTGGCACGTGATTAGCGTCGGGATGTTGACAATCTTGTCCCACGGCCGTCACCGTTTCCTGAACTAAAACCGCGACCTTCTATGATCCCGCGTGTTTAATTAGGTAGTAACCCCATAGCTTGATCGGATGGTTCGCGACCTCTTGAAGGCAGATGACGTAGGGGGGCGGTGGTATGGGTGATTTTGGATGAAGTGCTGGAATGAACTTGCCTTCTTGTTGAAAGAGCGACAATTCCACTGCCAGATCTCGAGGTGTTCGGGCGCGCTGAGTATGGTGTTAGCCATTGTTTACGTTAATGCCAGCACCGTCGCAGTTGTCGGCATCCCTGACGCCACCTGTGTTGTTTAGGCCCCTGTAAGTCTTGATGCGTGGATTGCTGCTCTCGTCGTCGACCCACTGGCGCGTGAACAAGTCAACCTTACGTAATCTTCTTTCAATGTCATCATGGCCTATTGTGTTCGCTTGACTTTATTGTTTAATTTGCCCATCTGATAAAGCATCTATTCTGTCGTAGCATAACTGTTTTCCAGGGTGACTACACTTGACCGGCCTGCCGCTGCCGAGACCGCACCGGGAAGCGAGAAGGGCGTGGTGGTTCTTGAGGGGAGAGGAATGGAGATGGCGGGCTGGCGGCTTATCGTTGCGCTTTGCGGCCCTGCCTGTGTCTTGCTGTTTTTTTTTACTTAGCAACGCTTCTAAGCGTTGCATGCGTTGATTTAGGGCTTAGAAGAAATAGCTCATAGACCTCGTTTTGCAACTCACTTACGGACCGAATAATTAAGCTGTGCGATAGCATATTGAGCCGCAAAATACTACCATTGCGTTGCAAGTCACAGCTTCTTTCGATGCAGAAGTAATACTTTAAATCACGTCCCACTCTGCTTGTAGCTGCCATACAAAACGACAGTACTGAGCTCATACGGCAGATGATCACCAAGACTTTGTGGTGTAATAACATTTATCCTGTGGCCAAAACCACACTCGTGCTGCCTCTGGAATAAAGATATTTGCGCACTTCAACGAACCAACGTCCTCTCTACATATGCGCAGCTCCTTGCTTCTAGAAACATAAGTTACCGCGCTGCTCATAGGTTATGGCGCAAAGGTTACATGGCGCCATTTTGGATGCTGTAACTTTCAGAATGCACAAAAATGTAGAAAACAAGAAAACAAACCCTTGTAACCTTTATTTTATAAGTTACTCAGGCCCAAAAGTTACATTACAGGTTTCTGTAATTAAAGTATACGCCCCAAGGGTCGCCGCCACGATGTTAGCGCATTTTCAATGGAACGAGCGGAAGCTGCATGTGGATTATTGGAAAAAGGCTGGTTACGGACGTGTTCTGGAAGACAATCCACATGAGCCAAATGCAGTGATCACGCTGTGGTAGGCAAGAATTTTGTTCCCGGAGCATTTAAAGTTCCGCAATAGGAGCCCTATGGCAACGACGAAAATTTGTACTCGATTTTCGAGACAAAAACGATAACTGTGATAAAACAAAGGCTGCTATCGTAATATCCGCTAAGGCGCATGTAGTAAGGCGACAGCTTTCGATTGATGCCTATATCGTCTCTCTGCACATGCCTTAACACTGTTCCCAAAAGCGATTTTTGAAACGTAGTCGTGCATTATCACTGGCGGAAGCACTGCAAGCCGTGGCGGAGTCGTTTGTTCGCTCGGACCTATCTTTCCACGTGAGGCTGGCAGCGATTCAATACCATGCTACGTGGTACTTTTCTTAACGCCACGTAGCGGCGATGTCCACTTCGTACTGTATGGCGTACCGGTATGTCCACTTCGACCGGCTTGCGCTTGCGGTCCGCAAGCTCACCGACAACTTCATCAGTCGAGGCAGTGATGCGGCATGAACCTGACACGCAATCGCAGTGATCCTCTTTGATAAACACAGACAAAGGGGATTACAAGGACAAGTAGGTAGGGGGGACCTGGTTTGTGCTCCTCAATGGATGCGGCCATAAATGTGGCTTCTTAGCTATTTTAGTATTTGCAACATTGCCTCCGACGTCGACACACTTTCAAGTTTTACGCCTGCCACCCTATTTGCCGCGCTCCCCGCCGAAGCAAAAACAAATAATAATAATAATAATAATAATAATAAAATGGCACGCGGCGCGGTCAGCCGGCCGAAAAAGTATGGCGCTGTTAGCCGAGGGCTCCGGTGCACACCATGGCGGTCGTTGAAGACAGACCGTGGAAATTAAAACGTGTGCATTGCCTCTCCATTCACCTATTGCGGAAGATTTTCAGAATATATATGCCAAGTAATGCTCGAATTCTGCTGCCAAAATTCTGACATAACTTCTACTTCTTAACTAGTCTTAACTAGTTCTAGTCTTAGCTTCATATCTGTTGTGATTTTAATTTTGCCGGTACATTTCTATATCCTCATTGATTGGTAGTGAAGTACATTTGTTTAATAATTTATTCTGATAAACACACCTTGTGTGCTCACACACCATTCATTGACTCTAAACATGTAGCTTATCGTAGAGGGCGGAGCGTAAATAAGGTTGCCATGTATTGCTTAGTTTCTTGTTTTCTTTCTTTCATATTTTGCAATGAGCATTGAAATATGTCAGCAATTTATATAATTTTGCAGCTTTGTGCTAATATTCTTTATTGTGATACTCACCTTATAATATTTGCCATTATCTCACTGTGCGGTCGTTTTCCTATTGTCAGTTTTTATTACTATCTTAGTTTTTGTACTAACTGAATTGATCTTGAAGGGCATTACGTCGTATGAACAAAGCCTTCGTTACGCTGATTCAATTTTGGCTTGTACCGTAACGCCTATTTTACGTTAATCTAAACCTACTGCTACCTTTGCCCAATGCCTTCAGGAAGGCTTTTAAGGTATTCATGAATGCCTGTATTTTATTAGGCATAGCATAAGAAGCCCAAAACCAAAGACATCACGGTCCGTGGTGTCTTTGTTTGTTGGCTTCTTATGATATGAGTAATACAATTATGGCCCCTCAGTCTTATGGGCAATCATATGGGCATCATTAAGGAGTGTGCAATAAAAGTCGGTGGTAACTCCGTTAGACAGGATGCCAGTAAGCTATCGCAGGAGACGAAAAATCTGATCAAGAAACGCCAATGTATGAAAGCTTCTAACCCTACACCTAGAATAGAACTGACAGAACTCTCTAAGTTAATCAGCAAGCGTAAGACAGCTGACATAAGGAAGTATAATATGGATAGAATTGAACATGCTCTCAGGAACGGAGGAAGCCTAAAAGCAGTGAAGAAGAAGCTAGGAATATGCAAGAATCAGATGTATGCCTTCAGAGACAAAGCCGGCAATATCATTACTAATATGTATGAGATAGTTCAAGTGGCTGAGGATTTCTACAGAGATTCATACAGTACCAGTGGCACCCACGACGATAATGGAAGAGAGAATAGTCTAGATGAATTTGAACTCCCACAGGTAACACCGGAAGAAGTAAAGTAAGCCTTGGGAGCTATGCAAAGGGGGAAGGCAGCTGGGGAGGATCGGATAACAGCAGATTTATTGAAGGACGGTGTGCAGATTGTTCTAGAAAAAACTGGCCACCATGTATACGCAATGCCTCATGACATCGATCATACAGGAATCTTGGAAGAACGCTAACATAATCCTAATGCATAAGAAAGGGGACGCCATAGACTTGAAAAATTATAGACCGATCCGCTTATTGTCCGTTGCCTACGAAGTATTTACTAAGGTAATCGCAAATAGGATCAGGAATACCTTAGACTTCTGTCAACCAAAGGACCAGCCAGGATTCCGTAAAGGCTACTCGACCATAGACCATATTCACACTATCAATCAAGTGATAGAGAAATGTGCGAAATCTAACCAACCCTTATAAAGAGCGTTCATTGATTACGAGAAAGCGTTTGATTCAGTCGAATCCTCAGCAGTTATGGAGGCATACGGAGTCAGGGTGTAGACGAGCCGTATGTAAAAATACTGAAACATATTTATAGCGGCCCAACAGCCACCGTAGTCCTCCACGAAGAAAGCAACAAAATCCCAATAGAGAAAGGCGTCAGGCAGAGAGATACGATCTCTCCAGTGCTATTCACAGCGTGTGTACAGGAGGCATTCAGAGACCTGGTTTGGGAAGAATTGGGGATAAGAGTTAATGGAGAATACCTTAGTAACTTGCGATTCGCTGATGATATTGCCTTGCTTAGTAACTCAGGGGCCTAATTGCAATGCATGCTCATTGACCTGGTGAGGCGAAGTAGAAGGGTGGGTTTAAAATTTAATCTGCAGAAAACTAAAGTAATGTTTAACAGTTTCGGAAGAGAACAGCAGTTTACGATAGGTAGCGAGGCACTGGAAGTGGTAAGGGAATACATCTACTTAGGGCACGTAGTGACCGCGGATCCAGATCATGACGCTGAAATAATCAGAAGAATAAGATTGGGCTGCGCTGCGTTTGGCAGGCATTCTCAAATCATGAACAGCAGGTTGTCATTATCCCTCAAGAAAAAAGTGTATAACAGCTGTGTTTTACCAGTACTCACGTACGGGTCAGAAACCTGGGGGCTTGCGAAAAGGGTTCTACTTAAATTGAGGATGACGCAACGGGCTATGGAAAGAAGAATGTTGGGTGTAACGTTAAGGCATAAGAAAAGAGCAGATTGGGTGAGGGAACAAACGCGAGTAAACGACATCGTAGTTGAAATCAAGAAAAAGAAAGGGGCATGGGCAGGGCATTTAATGAGGGGGGAAGATAACCGATGGTCATTAAGGGTTACGGACTGGATTCCAAGGGAAGGGAAGCGTAGCAGGGGGCGGCAGAAAGTTCGGTGGGCGGATGAGATTAAGAACTTTGCAGGGACAACATGGCCACATTTAGTACGTGACCGTGGTAGTTAGAGAAGTATGGGACAGGCGTTTGCCCTGCAGTAACTGCCGTAGACAGGCGTAACTAGGCTGGTTATGATGATATGAATTACTTCGCGCATAATTTCTCGTCCCATCCAGCCTTGTAACTGCGGCATGCAGCTGGCCTTGACAGGCAATTAAAATCACGCAGCAGAACACACGGATTTTCTTTTATTCCACAATAAATCCGCTGAAACATTGATTGTGTTTTTTCACTAAACAATAAAAAGATTTACAAATTTTTAGAGAATATAAGTGTACAAAAATGATTTTTCACGTCCACTGCGCTCTAGAGGGTATAATTTTCCTGATTGTGAACTATAGGTAGACTACAAATACCACCTAGATGTTCTTTAAAATCTTAAGAGTACATTCGAGTAGCTATGAAAGAATATAGAGCCAGTAGTTGATCATAGACCTTTTAGGAACAACAGCAAAGCGGCTCGGCAGTACAAGATGCCATGCAAAGTCTTTACGAACACCTCGTTTCAGTTATATTTCATGTTCACCTTGATAACTGCAAGATCCTCAAAATGTGGATCATGGAATTATTTAGCATATGCTAGGATTCGCACTCACCTGATGCTACCATTATGTATTTGTAGCAAGAGTATGCCTAAATCTGTATTTGCTTATCAGTGCTTCATTTAAGAATTATTTTTTCCCACAGATGCAGTGTTACAGACGATCCCCTCTGCAGCATGTCGGCTGGTGGAAGTGGCGTATTTCCTGAGTGCTGCCCACCGATCCTTTGCCAATGAAACCAAGCAGAACTCTCCGTATCAAATATAGTTCCAGCATCGCAGTTTTTGTACAATACAGAAGACTCATGAGAAATCCAAACTGCAAGCTTTGACAGTATAAAATTACTGACTTGTTATTTCCAAAAGGAAATTTGCAGCCCTGACAGTAGGCATATTTAATTACCTGGTACCCGAAACGAAGCTCTCATTGAAATAAAAAAAGAGAAATTCAAACAAGAATGTTACAAGGAACTGGTATTGTTAATCAGTAAAACTTGAATTACACTTTCATTTCGGACTCGCTAAGGTATATACTTGAATTATTGGGCAGCGAAATGCTTACGTAAAGCTTTGTGGAACATATCTGAATGGATTATCAGCAACAGATTCTTCTCTGCTGCGCAACTACTATTCCTTGAATACGTATAAAATAATTGCTTAGAGGAAGAAAATGACAAGGACATTAAAACTAGTGAAACCTTTGTGCGGTCTGTCACAATTTGAAATAAACTACGATTGGCAAGCCTAAGAAATCCGACAGAAACAATCTCACCACGAATGTCGTCGTCGCTCCGATTAGGTTTGAGGAAATGGATTGGCACACCATACCGCAGCCACCGAAACGCGGGCGTAAAAGGCATGCATAGAGACGGTATTCATTCTCGAGCTTCCCTTTGACGAGTCTGCGCTATCGAATGCAGCCATGCCAAAATCCCACCGTGGAGCGTGTGTGAATATACGTACAGACGAGATTGTCTAAATAATTTTGACACGGGTTGGAGTCCGTGCACCGAGGGAAAAATTTAATTGATTTTGTGTCACTGAATAGCGGCCCATACGCAGTGGAACACACCCATGTTTGCGGTAAAGAGACTCATAAAAGACCAGAACCTACCCATTTCAGCAAACCCAATGCCCGAATTTCAACACGAAATAGGGTAACTTAAGCATGGCCCAAACACAGTTTTACCAACGCAAGTATCAAAGCTGTAATGAAACAGATTTGTAGTGCCTACCGACGCCTCACCGCGGGAACTCTAAGGTCGGCGCCATCACCTGGCGCCTTGGAGCCGGCTGCGAAAGAAGAGAAACAAAGTCCCACTTTTATCCGAAAGGCGAAGCATCGATTGCTGTAGCAAATTAGTAGACATGCATAATAAGTAAGGATATCAGTTTTATCGGCAGTGTATGCTTGCAAACGCTCGCTTACTAACTAAATTAACAAGCCTGGTGTTAGCGCGCGCAGGCAAACATGCGCACACCACACCCCTTGTCCGCGGACACTCGCTGTCAAGAGGCTGGCGTGAGGAAGCGCGGCAGCAGCAATGAGCGAACTACGCAGTGAGAACACAGCACATGGAAAGCTACAAGCCATCGGCCTAGCTACTCTCTGCCCCGAAAGCACAGCGCTCTGAAGACAAAGCCCGCGCGACAGCCCGCGGTGGCGCCATACAAAGTTAGAATAGCAGCTTGGCATTGTTGGTCTTCTATACTGGTGTTAACAGCGCAAAACGTAGACGGGACACGAGACGAGAACACGAGACAAGGTAGTAACGTGTTTATTCATGCACTTCAGCCACTTGCTGTTACGTACAAGGTGCCCACGCAAGGGTCTTTGAGATTCCTTGATCTAAGACACGAGCTCTCTAGGGGGTCTGCTGGGCCTATACACCCGAGGCGACAAGGCGCCACTGCCATTACAATCAGCACATTCAAAACTGGTGAAGAGAGCCATTTCAAACCTTTGTCGAGCAAATGCGCTTAAAGAATCGTGCATCCACGGGATGGAACAAAGTTTTCGTCCACAGGTTGTCGGCCTTACGGGAGCTGGTTACCCGTCGCACCTTCTTGTGTCTTCTTGTGCCTACCGTACGTGCACAACATATCTCACCACTTGGAAAAGATACGGCGCAAAGCTGTAGATGTGCTTACTGCCCCGGAAAAACTGAGAAGCCTCTGCCGACGCGTCAATGCCGAGGAGCCGATAAAGCAGCAAAGGTGCACGATAAATTACCAGAGCCGTTTTGTGGATTGCACAGAAGCCGTGGTGTATTCTATACCTTTGAAATCTGGGAAAAAGTATATAGGGCAAATTGGACCTTGCACAAACGAAAAATTAAAGGAGATAAGCTTAGCGCGACCACGGGAACCGAAATATAGGTATCCACGTCAGGGATTGTCCCTCTAAAGCTTGTGCAGCAGAATTAAGACGCTATGAAGTGCTGAAAGAACGCAGTGACCAGCTGGTTCCGGAGGTAATTGAGGCAGCCGAGAGTACCAGACTTCGTAACCAATGTGTTAGCACGCCATTATTGTTACAAACAATAAAAGAACCGGTGCTTTTGCACCTACAGCCATTATCTTGAGTGCTAAAAAGTGCGTGTTTGGATGTACAGTCGCGGACAGAATATTATGGACCATGAAATCTAAGAAAAAGCTGAATATCTCCGCAACCTCACAACGCAATCTGGTATTTGCATTTTGGACCTCGACTAGAATATGCTAACAACATTGTCGTGGGCAGTTTTACTGGTTACGGCTACAGGCTGCTCGGGCATTGAACGTTTTCGGAGATCCCGTGGTCCATTTTATTCTGTCCGCGACTGTACAATGACGTGTCTGTGACACGTGTGAGCAACGGTATAAGAAGCCGTGTTTCTTTCAAATACACCTTGGTGAAAGTCAGCACTTGTGGTGTCGTCTTCTCGTCTCGTGTCCCGTCTACATTTTGCGCTGTTAACACCAGGCATACAAACTTGCTGCCGAAGTACAACGCCACCCCTACCTTCCCTCCCGCCGGTTTCTCGCGCGCGACGGAAGACGGCGCGCATCCTCCCTACCGTCCTCCTGTGAGCACGCGAAATTTAACCGCGAATGTCGGCTCAACCTCGCAAGCATTCACTCCCACAACAGCATACATTGTGCGGGGGCTGTGTTATCGCCCTTGAACTTTATACGGAACCTCCCGGCTACGCCGACGGCAAAACCGTGCCTGGAGTGTCCATATAATTGCTATCGCAATACAAGAAGCCAACCATATACCAGTAGCTGTGTTAGTCAATGTTATTCTATTTAGGAAAAAAAACAGCCAAAAAAGACGCACACAGGAAACAAACACGAAGACAGAAAAGAGGCTGGACTACCAACTGGCTGTTTTTTTTTAATCAGTTGGTAGTCCAGCCTCTTTCCTGTCTTCTTGTTTGTTTCCTGTGTGCGCCGTTTTGTGGCTGCTTTTTTTTCTTAAATAGAATGCACCAACTAGCCCAACAACGTGTGTTAGCCCATGTTATGAGAAGCATATCGCTGGTAGGTGGCTACCCATCTTCGTTTGTGACTACGCAAAATTTTACCAAGGCGTAATCTAGACAAGCGTGGATTGCGGCATCATCAGCGACTTTGCGTTATATTTTGCGTACAGTGCTCAGCAATCGAAACTCGATACACGGAGTGTGTGGGTTCCAGCGCTCTTTCAGCCGCCACTTTCGTGTGGGGAAACCAGGCTCATCAGTTGTAGTGCACGATGATGGCGAAAACATGTGTAATGCATTGTGAGTGCCTTTCGTCACTCAGTGATTTTTTGTGCACCCATTTCAAAGCCAATAGACATATTTGGCTCTTTCAGCCATTTTCTTCACTTTTGAGTCGTTGGAGGTTGCTCGTTGGACTCGGCAAGGAAAACGCTCGTTCTCTTGAACTCCACCTTTTCCGCTCGCTCTCTCGCTCTTGCTCTTGTTCGATCGCTGGTTCATATGTTCACTAGATCGGGCTGTTCGCTACATTGACAATCATAGTCGATCGTTTCTGTAAATTTTTGAAAGCTAGTAAATTTCTTTGTCTCTTTCACTTCTTTCCACGGTTGGTGAGTTGTCGATGGTCGACGGTACATCTCGGCTATAAAAGTTTTCATTCTCTTTCTCGCTTTCTTGATTGCGCTCTCGCTCGCAATCTCTCGTACGCACCATCGTCCTTTCGTTCGGCCTATTCGCTTGCATTCACCATAATCATTGTTGGTTTCAGCATAATTTTTAAGGGAATTCACATTTTTCTCAATTTTAGGCCATTTTTGTGGTTGAAGCGGTCAGTGGACTGTGGTCAGACCAAACAAGCAAACATTCGTTTGGATTTTACCCTCTGGTAAACTCACACTCCCACCAGCCATCTCGCTCTTTCACTCTCTCAGTCTACTTCGTTCATTTTGGCTAGTCGCTTACATTAAAAATTGTCCTGATAGTTTCTGCAAAATGTTTAAAGTGGATAGATTCATGTAGCTCCTTCGGCAATTTTAGTGGTTGATGTATCGTCTATGCTCGGTACTCGGACCGGGCAAGAAATATGTTTGTTTCTAGTTCTCTTTCTCGTTCATTCGCTCTCATTCTCGTTGGCTCACTCTTTCCCGCTCCGGTTCACTCGTTATCTCGGGTTACTCGCTTACATAGACAATTAACGTCAATAGTGTCAACGTAAATTTGAAAGCGAATAGGTTTGCTTAGGTCTTTCGGCTATAGTTGTGGTTGGTGAGTAGTCAGTTGGGACTAGGCAAGAAAAAGGTCGTAGTTTCGCCCGAAAGGTGAAGCATCGATTGCGACAGCAAATTATCAGACAGCTATATGTCTGACAGCTTTACCGGCGGTATAAACTTTGAAACGTTCGTTTACTTACTTAACCCAAAAGCATTGTATCAGTGCTTAAAAGCAAACATCAACACATCACGCTCGATGAGCGCGGACACTCGAGGTCAGAACGCTGGTGTGAGCAAGCGTGGCAGCAGCCGCGAGCGAAGTGGCCTTCGTCCTGTCTGCCACTTCAACGCAAGAGTGGCGAGAACATATTGCGCACAAAGGTAGGATCCGTCTGCAGATCTTTCGGTTTTACCAGATGTAGGACCTACAAAAGAGCGATAAAAAGGTGCATGTTCTTGTCTCTACCTTGGTAAATTAGTGCCGCAAGCCGCCTTTAAACTCAAACTTGCGCTTCTTCGTCTAACAGCATACATTTCGGAAATGAATATAGCATCAAATAATCCGTGTCCAAGCTAGCCATAGCCAAGGTTTTGAAGAAACCGATACAATATACCGTTAAAGGAGCAAAAATGTTAGGTCATCAGTTGCCTGTCACCGGGAGGATAAATTTTGCGCACATACAACTAGGCAAATGGGGAAATAAATCTGATCAAGTTTTAGCTTGGAACTGACGGCATGACTTCCGATGCCAAATCCTTGCGTTCGGAAACATTACATTTTGTTCTTTTCAGCAAGATAGGTCCTGCTTAATTATATGTTCTGTTCATTAGCAGTGGCTGCAAAGCATAATTTAATGAACTGCCTGCTCATTGCCTAACTAGGCAACCCTCTAGAAGTAAAAATCTGTTATTACTGGCGATAGCTTCCACTGATTGAGACTCGCGCGTTTCATGCATGACAATCGTGGCCTACGCCCTGACCATGTAGTTGTCGAGCCAGGCAATGAACGAGGTTCACTCAAGTCCGCCTTGGAGTCGCTGTTGCCGTGGTAGTTGGATGCCTAATCACGCGGCACACTTAGTGTTCCCCCGCTTTGAGTAAATCACGGAAAAAAAAAGTTCCCCAGGATGTATGACGCTGGTTAAAACCTACGATAATTAATTTCCGCACACTTGGGGCAGTGTACTATAACGGTTCACGTTTGAACATTGTTGCCCTGGCTGCTTCGTCACTCGAAGACAGGGTGGGAACGTGCAGCTCGAGGGATACAAGAAGGTGGTATATCCTTTGCTGCTCCAGTATGATTCTATTTCGGCGGGACCGAGGTTCTTAGGGTGGACCATTGCTAAAGCAGTTCTGTCCGTAGCGTATTTATGTGGTTGGTAGTGGAGAGGGAAACTTGTTCTCCCACTGTCCAAACTCAAGGAGCGAGCTTTGTTACTTTCCACCTCCCCCCCCCCCCCCCGCCTCTTTTCAAAGCGGGCAAATTAAGCTGCGCGCTGGAAGATCCAACAAAACAACTGCTGAGATCAAAGTTTGTTTGTGGATGCCATTAGGAACTTAAACAGTATATTTGTTTTTTACGTATCCACTTTCTGGGCAGTGAGGATTGTCTGCCATGCCTGGCGGCGAATATCTGCAGCAGACGACGCCGGAGGTGCGCCATACACGCTGACGTTGTAGACAAGGCTGGTGCTGGGAAGTTCCCACCATAACAAATTTCGCGTTGCGCTTCTGCTATTATGACAAGTTTTTCGGGACTGCGTAATAATATTGGAAAACATAAACTTAGCTTGTTATATTTAACCTATGGGCACCGAATGGTAAAACTAATAAATCAGCCGCGCCCAACAATAGCGCGCCTTACCGCATGACATATTTAGATTATGAGAATCCCGAACCATTGAATATATCATCATCATCATCAGCAGCAGCAGCAGTAGCCTGGTTACGCCCGGCAAACAAAGGCTTCTCCCATACTTCTCCAACAACCCCGGTCATGTACTAATTGTGGCCATGTTGTCCCTGCAAACTTCTTCATCTCATCCGCCCACCTAACTTTCTGCCGCCCCCTGCTACGCTTCCCTCCCCTTGGAATCCAGTCCGTAACCCTTAATGACTATCGGTTATCTTTCCTCCTCATTAAATGTCCTGACCATGCCCATTTCTTTTTCATGATTTCAACTATGATGTCATTTACACGCGTTTGTTCCCTCAGCCAATCTGCTCTTTTCTTATCATTTAACGTTACACCCATCATTCTTCTTTCCATAGCCTGTTGCGTCGTCCTCAATTTAAGTAGAACCCTTTTCATTAGCCTCCAGGTTTCTGCCCCGTACGTGAGTACTGGTAAGACACAGCTGTTATACACTTTTCTCTTGAGGGATAATGACAACCTGCGGTTCATGATCTCATAATGCCTGCCAAACGCACCCCAGCTCATTCTTGTTCTTCTGATTGTTTCAGCCTCATGATCCGGATACGCGGTCACTACCTGCCCTAAGTAGATGGATTCCCTTACTACTTCCAGTGCCTCGCTACCTATCGTAAACTGCTGTTCTCTTCCGAGACTGTTAAACATTACTTTAGTATTCTGCAGATTAAATTTTAGACCCACCCTTCTGCTTTGCCTCTCCCGGTCAGTGATCATGCATTGCAAATGGTCCCCTGAGTTACTAAGCAAGGCAATATTATCAGCGAATCGCAAGTTACTAAGGTATTTTCCATTAACTCTTATCCCCAATTCTTCCCACTCCAGGTCTTTGAATACCTCCTGTAAACACACTGTGAATAGCATTGGAGAGATTGTATCTCCCTGCCTGACGCCTTTCTTAATTAGGATTTTGCTGCTTTTTTATGGAGGACTATGTTGGCTGTGGAGCCGCTATAGATATCTTTCAGTATTATAAGATGTGGCTCGTCTACCCACTGATTCCGTAATGCATCCATGACTGCTGAGGTTTCGACTGAATCAAACGCTTTTTCGTAATCAATGAAAGCTATATATAAGGGTTGGTTCTCTATCACCTGGTTGATAGTGTGAATATGGTCTGTTGTTGAGTAGCCTTTACGGAATCCTGACTGGTCCTTTGGTTGACAGAAATCTAAGTTGTTCCTGATTCTATTTGCGATTACCTTCGTAAATACTTTGTGGGCAACGGACAGTAACTCATCGGTCTATAATTTTCTTTCCCCTTTCTTATGGATTATAAATTTCCCCGGTCTATAAATTTCCCCTTTCTTATGGATTAGGATTATGTTAGCGTTCTTCCATGATTCCGGTACGCCCGAGGTCATAAGGCATTGTGTATACAGGGTGGCCTGTTTTTCTAGAACAATGTGCCGACCATCCTCTCTCTCTCTCTCTCTCTCACTCTATATATATATAGATATATATATATATATATATATATATATATATATAGAGAGTCCTGCGTAACTTCAGCGGAAATTTAATACTATGCGAATGCCACCTAGCTGGACAGCACCATGGTGATGTTGTTTGCCGTCGGTTGGAGATACTCACGTTACCTTTTTCATTTTGCCTAAATAAATTATTCCTAATTAATTGTACACTTCTCCAGTTATTACTGTTAGATGAACATTGTAAGTTAGAACACTGTAGAGCAACCTGAAAAACTCCCAATGCAGCTTTCTGTTGCTCAATGCGTGCAAGAGAAAGTGATTTTTCCGATCGTGAATGTAGCCGGCGAATACTACCAAAGTGCCTCGAGCCGAAAGTCGCGCGGAAATATTACGTGCATTGGCAGGCCTCTTTATATACTAGCAAAGTGACAAAACATTTTATGATGTCACACACCTCGTGAGTCCTTATTGCATCGCAGCCAGACACTTGATCTCGTTTTTGGGGAGGGGTATACACGGCACGCTGATGCTGAAGTCACCCAGTCACTGTATCGTGTCAGCCTTTATAATTTCACGGGTAAGCTGTTCACCGTGTTTGTAGATTACGACACATTTTTCAAATTCCAGCACACAGGAGCAGTCTCTGCAGTGAAGCACCAAGGTGACCTTGCACTGCTGTGTGAACATTATAAAAATGCTCCTTCAATAGCTCATTTAAACTTCTGCCCGTTTGGCCAACATACTTCTTTCCGCAAGCTAGGGCAATCATGTAAATCACACCCAATACACATAGCACAGGTTGCCACTATGGTTAGTAGCGCAAATATTTTGTCGCGTGGCATGAGCATTCACAGGCCTACAGAGCAGTGATAATTTTTCGCGAACAGAAAAAAAATAGCGTATACTTTATTGCCTATCTGTTTTTAAGCTGTGCGATGTTTTTGCACATAAGAAAGTACCGTGACTCGCTTGTTTACTCTGGCACCGCAGTCTGCTGGTGCCTTGTTTCCCTGCTTGATTTTCTTTATTACCTTTGCTGCTATCTTTTCTGCCACGCTGGGCCAGGCAAGACTTTTGTTTCAAATCAAATCAAATCAAATCAAATCAAGTTCAAGCAGTTCAAGATTCAGCATTGGAAGCCTATGTAAACGAAGAAAATTTGTACTCAATTTTCTAGAGAGAAACGGTAGGCTGAGATAAAACTACGGCTGCTATCGTGGTAGCCGCTAAAGCGGATGTAGTCTGGAGACAGCTTTCGAATGATGCCTAACTCGACTCTATACATGGCGTAACACTGTCCCCAAAAGCGATTTTTGAAACGTAGTCGTGCAAGTTCACGTGATCATTATGAAATCCCGAGTGTATCACTGGCGGAAGCACTGCAAGCCGTGGCGGAGTTGTTTATTCGTTCGGACCTATCGTTCCACCTCATGCTGGCTGTGAATCAATGCCGCGATGCGTGGTACTTTTCTTTAAAGCCACGTGCCGGCGATGTCCACTTCGTACCGTATGGCGTACCGGCGATGTCCACTTCGACCAGCTTACGCTTGCGTTCCGCTATCTCCGCGGCAGTAACGAACTTCATCAGTCGAGGCAGCGATGTGGCGTGAACATGAAACGCAGTCGAAGTGATCCTCTTTGATAAACACAGGCTAAGGGGATTACAAGGACAAGTAAGTGGGATAGACTTGGTTTGTGCTCCTCGATGGAGGCGCCCATACATGTGGTTTCTTCGCTATTTTTGTATTTGCAACATGGCCAGTGAGATTGGACACACTCTCAAGTTTTACTCCTGCCGTCCTATTTGCCGCGCTCGCCGGAAAGAGCAAAAACAAAAAAAATAAACATAATAAAATGGAATGTGATCCGGTCACCCGGCCGCAACAATATGGCACTGTTAGCCGAGGGCTCCGGTGCGAACGATGTCGGTCGGAGAAGACATACCGCGGAGATTACAACGTGCGCATTGCCTCTCCATTCACGTATTGTGGAAGCTTTTCGCAATATATATCCCAAATAATGCTTGAATTCTGCTGCCAGAATTGTGGCATCTTAACTTCTAGTTCTTAACTAGTCTTAACTAGTTCTAGTCTTAATTTGATATCTGTAGTGATTTTCGTTTTGCCGGTACATTTCTGTATCCTGATTCATTGGTATTGAAGTACATTTGTTTATTAATTTATTCTTATAAACACACCTTGTGCGCTCACACACCATTCATTGACTCTAAACATGTAGCTTATCGTAGGTGGCCGAGCATAAATAATGTTGCCATGTCTTGCTTTGTTTCTTGTTTCCTTTCTTTCTTCCTTTGCACTGAGCACTGAGACGATTAAGCAATTGACATGGTTTTGCAGCTTTGTGCTAATACTCTATAATGTGATTCTCGCCTTTGAATATTTACTATCATCTCACTCTGCGTTCGTTCTCCTATTACTAATTTTATTACTGTTTTAGTTCTCGTATTGACAGAATTGATATTGAAGGCCATTGCGCCGCATAGATAAAGCCTTGGTTACGCTGATGCATTTTTGACTTGTCCCGTAACGCCTATTTTACGTTTATGTAACCCTATTGCTACCTTTACCCAATGCCTTCCTAAAGGCCTCTAAGAAATTCATAGATACCTATATTTTGTTCGCCATATCATAAGAAACTAACAAACAAAGGCACCACGGTCGGTGGTGCCTTTGTTTGTTGGCTTCATATGATATGACTAATAAAAATCGGGAGCCTGGGTTGACCCCCTTTCTTCCCGTATATTTTGCTAGAATAACATATGCATCCAGTAAGCAGATACGCGGATGAGATAAGACACATAGACTTTTCTGTTACCTGTAATTATCATTTCCAACATACTATTCGTATGTTTAATGAACGGCATAAAACGCATACCGCTGCCAACGCATAAGAATTCCAACCGAGGTCCAATTTTTTAACATATGGGGAACGTTACCGCAACATTATTTCCGTAGGTAAATGCGTGTTGATAAAATACCGCCTTTGTGAAAAAATTTCAAGAATATAAGATTATCTTAAGCAAGCGTTGGAAAGTGTCAAGCTGGCGTTATGAGCTCCGCTTACCAAGTTTCCAAGTGTACTATTCCTTTAACAAATTTTAATTAGCAGGATAGGCGCAGCTTAAGTGGAATGTGTTGCCAAGTTCTAATATTTTTGGCTTTCTTAATAGCGTTACGAGTATTTATTACACTCGCTTTATGCTTCTTTTTTATGCGTGGTACGTGTATATGGTTTGCCGGGTGTCCTATGCGAGTGAAACTAGCCAGCGTCTTTATGTATGATGACAGTAAGGACGATATAATGGGTGAGGTGTAGGCAAGGTTCAAGGTGGGTGGATGACTTAGGCTGTGGTAGTAAATTAATAAGGTCAGTGCTCTAGTGTTTTGAGTTTGCCCAGCGAACGGCACAAAACTTAACCCGTTGTCCTGGCAGAATTACAAGCACCACCGACACCAATTTTTGCACAAATGGGTGTAACTCTATGAAAATGTCTATGCTGATTAAGATAGTTGGATCAAACACAGCTTTTGCAAAAAAAAATTTTAATCAAGTTTTTTAACATGCGACACGGCCGTTATCAGTTATGCTTCCGATTGTCCCGACATATCGGTAAATAACCTGTTTTTATTTCGAGGAAATGGGAGGGGTGGTCATGGTAAGTGTCATGGCAGACAAAATTTTTATGTTCCTGGTCCGGTAGCAAATAATTGCTGGACACTTGCTTTCATTTTTCTAATTTTCAAGTGTCATAAGACGTGTCTGCACAGCCCAAAAGACGAAGACAGATAAAAGAACCAAGCACAGGCATTGACTTCAACTATGCTTCATTTCGAAACCGCCAGAGCTATATACTTTAGACATGAGCAAAAAATAATGAAGCATTTGCATGATGTCACACACCTCAGGAGCCTTTATTGCATGAAAGCCAGATACTTGATGTTGTATTTCGGGACGGAAATATATGGCCTGCTGATGCACAAGTCACCCAGCGGCTGTATATTATTAGCCTATATGATTTCACTGATAAGCTGTTGACGGTGCTTGCAGATTACGTCGCATATTTCATACTCAGGCACGCAAGGACACTTTCTGCAGTGAATACCAGGATGACCTGGCACGGCTCTGTGAACATCGTTAAAATGCTTCCTCAATCGCTCGTTTAAACATTTAACCGTCTGGCGAGCGTACTTTTTTCCGCAAGTCAGGAGAATCATATACACCACACATAATGTGCAAGTAACAAGCCTCTTATTATGGTTAGTAGTGCAAATATTTCGTCGTGTGGCATGAGTATACGCAGGCATGCAGGGCACTCGAAATTTTTCCGGAGCAAAAACGTAAACTTTAGTATCTGCTTTATTGCTCATCGTTTTAAAGCCGTGCGATCTCTTTTGCAAGTAAGGGAGCACCGCGACTAGCCTGATTTCTTTGGCAGCTTAGTCTGCTGGTGCTTTGTCTCCCAGCTTGATTTTCTTTAATATCTTTTCTTCTTCCGAAACTAAGAAAAGCCTGGGCTAGCCAGTATACGTCAGGCGGAAGGCCTGCGCAAGGTGTCTGCGCGTTAAGGAGTGGCAGCATGATTTATTAATTAATTTTAGGGTTTTACGTGCGAAAACCACTTTCTGATTATGAGGCACGCCGTAGTGGGCGACTCCGGAAATTTCGACCACCTGGGGTTCTTTAACGTGCACCTTAATCTAAGTACACGGGTGTTTTCGCATTTCGCCCCCATCGAAATGCGGCCGCCGTGGCCGGGATTCGATCCCGCGACCTCGTGCTCAGCAGCCTAACACCATAGCCACTGAGCAACCACGGCGGGTAGCATCATTTATTTAACGCACTTGTGAAACAAACATTTACAATGCCCCAATTAAGCAGCTTGGAATATGGCGACAGATAAGACAAAAGAGGTTTGTCCCTCGGGGCTCATAGGTCCACCACATGTGACCTCTATGAATACTAAGGCGCAAACATAAAAACCTTCACGACGCATCCTTCGGTAGTTCATGTGTCAGAAAATGTGGCAACAAATACTCGTTGAAGAGGCAAAGTACATATAAAATAGCAGACTCACTGTCATCTGAAACAACTGTGCGCAGCGCACTGCAGAATGGCATTTGTTGAGAAAAAGCAATCCAGATTTGAAAAGTGGGTGTGCGAATATGGGTGCAGCAACAGACTTCACAGAAAGTTACAGCCATGCAGTCGTTCAAAACTAGTTACTATATTCTGCATTTCATTGGCCTCATCGTAAACTCGCCACCGATTGACGATCCAGCGATCACCGGTTCTTGGTCCACATTGCTGTTGATTAGGCTTCTTCCTGGAGTTTCGAAACTTCGTTTTGCAAATTGTAACATAGCAGCGGCAGCGTAGCTGCCGTCATGTAAGAAGGGAGGCGTTGACGACCCAGTGGTTAGCCGAGAACAACACGCAAGTCTTTAATGCACGTATATATAAAGTAAAAGGGGAAAGGGAAAAGGAGGAGTGAACATAGAAAAAGAACTTGGCGCCTGCGCATTGACAGCGCGCACATGACGCGGCGGTTTGATACCACATTTTACAACGCAAACTATCTAAACAAAACGATCTAACAATCTGATAGGCTGCATGTGTTGCAATAAACCGTTTATTTTACTGAGTGCTTGTGTTAAAAGGTTTAAGGTATTTATTTTCAACTGCTTCCTTGAGGATAGTCGAATTGGAAACCATGAAGACACATAAATGGGGCCATACAGTTTGCGTCACAACGCGCTCAGGTTGACAGATATTGAAGAACTTCTCAATGCATTCGTAGCTGGGGTCTGTAGGAAAACTGGATGATTTCACACGGAGTTCACAACTGTCGTACCATTCTGCAAAGAAAAATTGTACCTGCTTGTCACCGACAGAATGGTTACGACAAAATGCACAAATAATAGTTTTCTTACGCCGACGTTTGTTCCCCTGTAGATCGGAGTGTTTGTTGGAGCTAGCTTGGCAAAAAAATTTTATTTCATGCATTTCATGTTCCGATACCTGTTGTTGTAGTGCCAATAAGAAGAATCTTTAATTTACAGAAAACCGTCGCAACTTAATGAAGCCCACAAAAACTATTAAGTGCCGCGTGACTACTCACGTGGCATTTTTCGCTAGCTTCTTGCCGGCTTAGAAAAATTCTTTATTTAGCACACATTGATAAAAAGAAAACCTGGGTAGGGAACTTTTCAGGATGGTCTACAATTTCTCAAAGACAGTTTTGTAATAATTTAATAATTATGCATTTGTTTGTAAAAATATTCTTTTTTTTTCTAAATTAAAACATTTTCCAAGCGCATTATTTGCTTTATTGTTTTTTATGGCCTCATCGGACAGCATTTGCCATTCAAGTATTATCTAGCGGGACTGACCTCCCATGGAAAGAAGCTGCCGCTATTGGGCACTCTAACGAAAGTGGCTGAGCCTGTCAAGATAATTTACGTGTTGAGGAAGCCGATGTATGTTACAGTTCGGAAACGAGGGAATATTTTCCTGTCGTCCTCACCATGAAGCAAGATTTATTATTGTTATATATTTTCTCAAGCGGAGCGCTGTGGGTAAATTATCTGAGCATATATGGTAGTCCTCAGTGAGACGTTATACACCATAAAAAACGTAAGTGCTACTTGTGTAGGTGGTCTAAGCGCTATGGTGAAGACAGTTCTTGCGAATAATTCAGATCATAAAGTATTTACTAACAAAAATTTGTCGGAACTATTTGGCAAGTTTGCGATATATTGCCACATACTATATGGTCGCCGCGAAGGGGTGCCGAGCATAGGGCAATAGTACCCAGCACCTCCACCAGTGTCGCAGCATAGCAGAAGACGGGAAAGCCGGCGCAGAGGACGTATGGAAGCACTTTATCAGAGCAGTCAACGCGACGTCGTTGTCGTCTCTGTTTTTCTACTCGCGCGCTACTTCAGCATCGTTCTCATCGCCTGGCACATACCCGCGGCGACCATATAGTATGTGGCAATATTTATATGAAAAGATTTCAGATAACCATTTGCGAATATAAACACATGTTCGTTTTATGTGATCACTGTAGAACCAGTTGTGCGGCTGAAATTCTCAAAATTTACACACGGAACGCGTAATTTTCAGAGGAAGGAGTCGCGTCACATGCAGGAACCTGCTATTGGATAATACGTGCGTTCCAGCTCTCAGCTGACTTTTGCCTGTCCTTTACGATCGGCAACGTCACGTAAACTCATAAAGTTTAACGTTGCGAAGCATCACATAGCCTACAAAGGATGCTGTAGCGGAGCACTCTGAAAGAACTACGACTGCCTATGGTTTGAGCGTTGCGGCAATCTTGTTAATGTTAAGCATTTCGAGTAGCATGGGAGGAACCTCTCCCTAGCTGCGCACCCCTCTAAGAGCCGAATGCTAGGACGGTAGCGGTCAGTACTCGTAATATAAACCGGTAGGTGTCGGATAATGGGGATGGAACCAAGCGCCTACGGTAGCCTAGCCGAGCGCGTACCTCGCCGAAATAATAACTGAACGACTTAAAGATCGTCGCTGTGCCAATTCGGAAAGTGAAGCAGCGCCATTACTGTGTTGTTCTTTTCTCCCAGCCTGTTTCGAATAAGTGTTGGTGTATAGTAGTCCGCATGCATTGCTGCGCTAACGCTACCACAGGAATTTGATGCCATATATTTAAACGTGCACGAAGTACAAGCAGAAATTATATATATATATATATATATATATATATATATATATATATATATATATATATATATATATATATATATATATTGTAACCAACAGTTAGAACAGCCATCTCTGCAAAACCTAATTTATTCTGGGCGAACCTGTGCCCGTCAACACAAACCGACTGAATACTCAACAGCAACAACAAAACGTTCCTCGAGCTACGCTTCTTCGAACGTCGTTCTCCTCTTTGTCCCCTCCTGTCGCGTGCCAATCGTCCGATTCTCGCGCATGAGCCGCCGGCCTGTCAGCACCGGCCGAGCGTTGCCTCGCGGTGCTTTGCTTTCCGCTCGCGGTGTGGCGGCTACGCAGTTGGGATATGATGATGATGATGATGATGATGATGATGATGATGATGATGTCCTTGATGAGTTTGGCGCTTACCCACTCGCGGGGATTGGCCAAGAATGCTGGCGGCAACATATATATATATACATATATATATATATATATATATATATATATATATATATATATATATATATATATATATATATATATATATATCTATATATATATGTATATATATATATTCCAAAAGAGATGAGATACACATGAAAAGCCCTGCGCACGCAATTTTCTCCCATTCAAATGTTATATCTGGATTAACGAACCGTTAAAACAACCATATAGGGCAAACTACAGGGGCAACAGCGTTTACTAACACGCAGATTTTATTGCCCCTAAACTGCGATATATCGAAAAGACAATTTGCTCAGAGAACATACGCACACCAGTTCATCAATGAACACTACTTTATGCAGTATTCATACAATGAAGAAGAAGCGGAATTCATAGCAACGTAGAGATAAAGAATTAGTGATAACGCATCAAGCACCGTGTCGGTACATGTGAAATGCTTCGCTAAGCATGCCGGCAGGTTTGTCTGCACATGGTCACATGAAACTGTAGTTTTCAAGCTATTGTCAAGAACCTTATTTTCTGGAATGTTTCAATTTAATTTATTTCTACATTATTCGAGGAAATGACTTGCAACTGAGCCCTCATGTGAGTACGCGGGTTCCGCTAACCCATCATTATTACTGCGGTCTGTGTGCCCTATATAACAACCGCCACATTGAAAAAGGTATCCTAGAAATAACTTCGCACATGCATCTCCACGAACATTGCACATGACTTTTCTCCCGTTTACGTGTTTCTTTAATGTTCTTCGTTAACAAAGCAAATCGTGATACGATTACGGTGTGCACTGAACAAAGCAATTGCTCCTATTTCCTCGGCAATTTTGAGCATGCTGTGATACTGCATGCCCGTATGGACGAACTACCTAGGTCGAAGGTCCTTCGATGGTCGCGATGGTCCGGATTCTTCTTTGGGACATCATTTTAACTCCAGGAATATTTTTAACGGCCTCATTTCGGTACACTCACAAATGCGTCTAAATAAGACGCCCTGCCGTCAACGCAACCAGTTATGGAACGTGACTTCGAAATTTCATCCCATGCATGTCGCGTGCATGTCCACGGATGCGAGGGCAACAACAGGAGCTTGATGTAACAGGAGTTTGTGTAACATACTTCAAGAAAGAAGAGCGCTACAAAGACGCGGACTAAAAGAAGTGATTGCATTTCTGAGGCGATAGAGAGATCTTGACGTCACAGTACTACTATTAGTTTTTCCGTCTATATAAACCCTGCTCCTTCAAATAAAATTTATTTGGAAAATAGCTCCTGTCCTTCGTACATGTTCTTCTGTTAGTCCGCGTCATTGTAGCGCAGTTTTTTCTTCAAGTAGGGTAACAACAAAACTAGAAGGAGATAAGAAGTTTAAAGATGACTACGACACACCCTAACGTGAACTTTGAGCCTAGCTCTCTACTTACTTTCATTTGGCGACATATTGAGGCAACGAATTTGAGAGAGACATGTAGCAGAGTCGGCCATTGTCGGAAACCTGATTTGCGGGTCAAATACGTCGGCTTTTATATATGACTCGTCAAAGGCGTCAGTATAATCGCTGGTGCCGCGTGGCTTCCGGACAGCTCTACATGATTAGCGTCGCGCATACAGTGAAACTACAAAACAATCGCAAACCATGACAACAGAAACAAGTGCAAACGAGACCAAACCAAACTAACCAATGAAGGGCGAGCAAGAGTTGACGCAAGCAGACGATAGTACGAAACGAGCGATCCGGTTGAGACCGGTTATGCATATGCATCGAGCGGTTTGGCGGGTCCGCATGACACCAGATTCCCACGCGCACGTCATTAAAGAGGCCACACATATTGGTTTCCACCATTCGCGACTGACCTCTTTCATCTCCAGCTTCGCGTTCGCTCCTTCATCTTTCGCTATGCTCGTTCACTCAGTTACGCCACCGATGCCGCACCCGACACCGTCGACGCCGACGCACGCCGCATGAATGGGTGCCTCAGAGCTGCACTCTAAAATTTTGCAGACTCAATGCAAATTTTATAATCTATGTGAACCGAAGGTTATGTGAAGCGGGCAATCAAATTCTCTAAATTTGCCCATTTCCTTCTTGCGTATATGGTGTAAAGAAATTTAAAAATTCACGCGAATTTATGCCACGCACGGGGTCCATCTAAAGGAGCTTGTTGGCCTTGGTACAATATGTGGGTGATTGTAGGCTCTTTTGTTATGTAATAAAAATGAGTGTGTTGCGTTTCTTATTCTTATGTACGCTGCTCCAATATGTAATGCCCGAACAGGGGTCCTTAAGGGTCTATAAGGTATGGTGACGATGAGTGGTTAGAGTATCCGTTTTCTATACTGAAGGGCAGAATTTTTGTTCTACCACCGGGCCCGGCATTCATGTTGGTAAGTATGAGCTAAGGGGAAAAAACAGCACCATGGATCACAAAATAGCAATGGTAAGAAAACCCTGGGTCAGTTCACAAGGAAAGCTTCGCTATACACAATATGCAGGTCTCATTCGCTGTGGAAATGTTTAAAAAAATGAGCAGTATTTTCCAGATAGGCCTTCTAGCATGGTTTGGAGCTGTTGTGAAGATTTGCGTTCATTAACAAAAAGAACCAGTGTGTTGTGTTAAGCCTGGAGTTGTGTGTTTGAAGTGATGACTATATGTGCCAAAGTAAACAAGATCACGGCGACTGAATAGCAACAGTTATATCATTGCTCCGGAAAACACATATTGGAATCTGTTCGTCAGCTGGATCGTGCGGCCAGGTGGTGCACAGTAACACAGCGTATTCGTAGCGTTACCGACTACGCGGAAAAAAAACTAGGGGACATGGATCAATGCCTAATCTGCTGTGCCATTAAAGAGCCATTGAAAGCGTTAGGTACCATGAAGCCAAACTGAAACTGGCACGTTACTGGCGACGAGCGCGCGAGCACATGCTCTACCTCCTGACATATCATGTGAACCACGCTCTAGTTATTTTGTTTTAAAGAACGAGTTGGCATTGCCACGACACAAAAAAAGATGCGTGCGTTGGGGGCCCTACAGAAAGGCCATTGGGCTGCCGCGCTTGGAACTAGAGTTTCGATCTCTCAGATGCACACTTGATGTGCGTTTTTCCTGAAACATGGCAACAGTGGAACCTACCTACCGCAAAGTACCTGGAATTAGCAAAAGAATATTTCACAGCAAAACAGAATGGAAGTGTGGCTGATGTGTGAACGTGCTGCTGTGCTGTACTGTAACCGGGGACGTGGCTACGGGGAAGCCTGCTCGTCTCACACCCAGAGCGAAATTTATCATCTTTTCTTTACAAAGATATTATTGTCTTTGGTTACAAGAACCTCCCTGAGACATGTGACGTCAAAGCGGGCCTCCTAGGACGTGCTTTCACTCTCCGCATGGTCAGCCACTTTCGGTGCCATCTTTCGGTTCCGCCGACGAATTTTCTCCTAATGGCGCGCATAATGCTTTCGCATTAAAATGCGGTTGCGAGCTGCATCCTAGAAATCTCGTGTTCTTTAGACGCCAAAAAAAAAAAAGAATGTCCCCATAGATTAGTTCAGCATTTCGCATATACTGACACGATGAGTCTTAGAAAATTCTGGCGTGTGAGGTGCCAAAACCACAATGTTAACAGCGGGACATCGTCGTGGGGGAGTCCCGTTTACTTTTGATGACCTGGATTTTTTTCACGGCTACTCATTGCACAGTACACAATCCTTTTTTTTCATTTCACCCTCATCGACATGCGGCCTCCACGGCTGCAAATTAAATCCATGGCCTCTTGTTTAGCAGTGCAATGCCATAGCTGTAAAAGCAACGCGGCGGCTAGAGTCATGCATTAGCCACCCTTCCGTACCTCAGCATCGTACTCAACTGAGCTTATCGACGCTACCTACTAAATATGTCGTAACCTGGAGACAGCGGTGCGCTGTGCGGAATTGGTGTGTTTAAGTTTTGTAAAGTTCATCTTTCCTCTATATTGCAGGTGAAACGCAACAAAGACTTGTTTTTATTCAGCTCTTTGGCTGTGGTGTACACTATACGTCAAGCGGTTGGACTGGTTGATTCCTGATTAGGCTGAATAATTTCGGCAATGTTGCATTGCACACTGAAAAATAAATGTTTCCCACGAGCTTTGTTGGCGTAGTAGGGTGTCCTGTTGTAAGATAAATAACTTATGATATAATTTTGAGTACATTGGGTATTTGAAGCAATCGTGTGCCGAGATAGCGAGGACGCTTGCCTGTGAGAACCTTCTGCGGTACAAAAGCTCCACGGATACTGAATTGTTTCAATGAAATACATCCCCAAGCTTCTTGGCCTTCGTTTCTGAAGGTTGGCTAGTTATTTCCTGGAGCCATTTTCATATTATTGATATGCATTTCTCAATTTTGGGAAGCCATCTTCGTCCTCAGCTTGGCAGCACGACGGTTCCCATATCTTTGCTACCACGCCTGCTGGAGCAGAAACCTCAACGACAACCGTTAGGACCAATGAAACTGCTTGAATTACCATACTTAGCCAGTTTTCTGCCAAAATTTTCCTCCTGAAGAAACACAAAGACACTGTTTACAACAGGCTCACCAAAGATGTCGATGTACCTTTGCGAGAGACCAAGGTAGAAAAAATACCTCATGTCAAAAGCCAAGTCGTACACGCCACCTTTCTTGCAGCCGCACATCTCTTCATCCTCTGTGGTGTACCGTGATATTATATTTGTGTATTGGTTGTATAATGTGGAATTATTGTTAGTGTAATGTGATACATTGCAGAAATATCGCAGATTACTTTGTAGGACACCTATGTGAAGGTAAGCTCGCAGCTCCTCACTGAAATATTAACTATCGTACGATAAACAGGAAAATACTCACGCCCCGCGAACGCTTGTTTTAAGGCCGTGAAAAATACTCCACAAGTGTTGTTGTCATCTTGGTACACCAACTCTTCCGCACCTCTCTCAGCGCCACCTTGCAAAAACAACAATACAATAATGCACATATATATATATATATATATATATATATATATATATATATGCATATACACAGAAGAATACACACACAAACACACACACGTATATATATATATATATATATATATATATATATATATATATATATATATATATATATATATATATATATATATATATATATATATATATATAAAGTGTTTCATCGAACACTTTCACAATTTTTTAAAAGTTGCTTGTGGCAGATATCACAATTTAAGTTTATGAGCCGGTCTACTCGAAGCGGCGGACACTACTTGCAGAAAAAAATGAAATGTAAAATTGAAATATTAACAAGAATTCACTAATAAGCTTTCTAGCTAATTGTCTTATGGCCCATATTGCAATTTAGAAATTCCAGCAGTGAACATCGAAGGGCGGATCCACTTGGTACGAATTCTCAGGACGACACCAGTTTCGAGATATAAATTCCCGAACTTTGCTGAGAAATGCATTGGCGTTCCCGTTACCTGGGGCGTGAGTGCATGAGACGACGTTTTGTTAACAAATTAAGTGGAACGCCAATCCATTTCTCCGCGAAGTTCAGGCATTTATGTATCGAAACTTCTGTCGGCTTGAAAATTCGTTTCAAGTGTATTCGGCTTGCGAACTCCGCGGTTAGATAGGTAGATACTTATTTATTGATTTTGATTAATTAGTCAATGTTTCAACTCTATTTCTTTTTGCAAGTATTGTCCGCTGCTCTCTCTCTCTTTCTCTCTCTCTCTCTCTCTCTCTATATATATATATATATATATATATATATATATTATATATATATATATATATATATATATGTATATATGTACACAATCATGATTGCCAGCGGTAGGGCAATGAATACTACACGACAGAATGCTTCAAGAAGTGCACATCTCTTCGTCAGGACGAATAATTGCAATTTTCTTGATGTTATAAAACAAAAGTAACATATGGCCGACCATGTGACTTTTCTAGAAATATTCTGTTAAGTTTACGAATTCGAGAATTAGCTAGTCTCTATGTCAAAGTCAGGCTTGTCAGAGCGTTCATAATCAGCGTCCCTACTCAGCCTGAATTGTCACCGCATCTAAATTCACCTCAACACTCAGTTGCGCCATCAAATAAATGCTTCTAACTTTCGCTTTTTAGCGTACGCAACATCTTCAGAGGTGAGTTCATAGTGTTTGCAACGATAATTAAGATCTCGCTTGGTGATTTTTTCAGTCCTTGCAATCTAATCCATGCGCATTTACAGCGGCCGAGGATTTAAGGGTACCTGTAGTAATTGCCGACCGACTATTAATTGTTCTTCAACGTCAATCGATTCTTGTTTTATCATTTGCTCTAAGTGCTACGATTTTTCTGCGAAAGCTTGGCCGCGCTGCTTGCATGTGCATATAGTTAAGCAGTTTCGTGGCCTTCTCTGCTCAAGCTGAGCGGATACACAACAGCGGATAGCAAGGATCTCACTCTTAGTAGAATAGTACAGTGAGCTATTCTAATAAAAACTTCTAAAGAACACTATCAGTGAGTTTGATAATGTTGTCAGATCTCAGCAGCTTAATTCTATGCCGATAGACACCAGCAAAATCAGCTATTACATACATGACCGGTTGAGCAGCAGTTACACTTTACACAGAGTAGTTCATATTTTGCCTAAGATGTCGCGTAGAGACATTGGTGAGAACACAGACCTGTCATTTTTACAGTGTCTCTACTGCCAATGGCGGATATTTGCTATCGCGAGCCTAGTACAGCGATTTATGCCCACTATTTGGGGTGCCTAAACGAGAAAAATAGTTTCTGGACGGCAAGATAAAAGAAATTGAAGCATACGTCTAAGATGAGCTAGAATGCTGAAATTTTCGCGCGCAATAGCCACTTGAAGTGAAAACATCTTCTATGTGCCAGTGCTCTTTCTGTTATATACTTTTTGTACTATTTTTACGGGTGGGACTACGGCAGCTGAGAAAGCCCACCCAGGAAGACAATGGAGGACATTGCTGCTTTATGTGATTATGTATGAATGGCGCCCACCGACCTATTATTCTTCTGATTCGCAACGCATTCCCATTCGCAACAAAACTGCCGAGAATATTCGCAGTACCGCTCACTGCTGTGTGCGTATGCATGCTCTGCTGCAGCATTGTCCATGTTGAACGTCGTCGAGCACTCGCCGGTGCACATATTGGCTCCATGGGTTTTACTGGGGGACAACTCCGAGCGGCTCTCGAATGTTCGATGAAGTTCTGTTCATTCGCATCGTACTTGCGGGCGACGATCTCAAAAATTAGGTTAGGCAGTTTACGTGCCAGAACCACGATCTTATTATGAGGCACGCCGTAGTGGTAGACTGCGGATTAATTATGACCACCTGAGGTTCTTTAACGTGCACCTAAATCTAAGTGTACGGACGTGCTTTTTCTTTTTTTTTCATTTCGCCGACATAGAAACGCGGCCGACGTGACCGGGATTCGATCCTGCGACCTCGTGCGTAGTAGCTCAACACCAAAGCCACTAAGCAGTTATGGAGGGTAGGAAACTCTTGCAGCGTAGAATGTAAAATGTTCATTTCAGCAAAGATACATCCAACAAATAGTGATAATATACCATAATGTTGATTGCAAAACTTAATGCAAGATATTTGAACCCAACCACAGGGAATTAACAAGGATGAACGCGCTCATCATTGTCTGTTCTCTGTGCCTACGTGCACATTCTTGCGCTGAACTTATTACGCGACGTAATAGATGACCTTCGCCAACGGTCAGTCCATCAGAGAATAGTGCATGTGTGTTATGCTGGGCAGCCTCGATTTTTATGTGCATAAATACAAATAACTATACCCTGGCCAGAATGCGAAAATGAGGGGGAGAAAGAATAGACAGAGAGAGAAAAACAAAACAAGAAAGCAAGTGACGCACTCGAACTGGAAACATTTGAATGTCAAGAAGTGTACAAGAACGTGGTTATGCAATTCCTTTCTTAAGAAAGAAATAAGTTCTGTATTTGCAGCCACATATGGTACAATCGAATTAAGAAATGAAGTCTTTAGCACAGTTATAAGCCTAAAAAAAGAAAAGCGGTATTAGGCTAGCGAACTATTCATTAGGTGCAACTATAAAAAGCAGCACAACTGGAATCACAGGAAGGTTTCGTTCAAGGTAAATATACGCTCAAACGAACCTTTGCTGCATGAATAATTAGGTTTCGTTGTGATAAGTAACATTGTTTTTTAATCTAAGGCCAGCCTTCGTGCCAGGTTCTGCACAGGGTTGTGGCCATTTCTTCGAAAACCTCACACTTAATCATTTTGTTGCATCGCGTCAAAAAATACATTAGCGTCGATGCAGACTCCTCGAAGGTACTTCACCAAAGACTTCTAATATTGCAGCTTTTTTTTTTTTAGGATTGTCGGTAGCAACTGAAGTATGCGAATGCCTATGTTCAGAGCATCATATGCATAAAGACTACCTTATCAAACAGCTCTTCGAGCGCCTGTGACGATTCCTTATCAGA
This sequence comes from Dermacentor andersoni, assembly GCF_023375885.2. Lineage (NCBI taxonomy): Eukaryota > Metazoa > Arthropoda > Arachnida > Ixodida > Ixodidae > Dermacentor > Dermacentor andersoni. The sequence continues at coordinate 48,583,371 of NC_092823.1, read as the reverse complement.
CTCGTGAAACCACAAGTTTGAAGTTGTGCATTGCTGGACTATACGCGCTGGCAATATGTTGCTGCCCATTCCCAAGGTTTAGATCACTGCTGCTGCATTTGATTGGAGGGATGTACTTTTACTCTTTGTCGTATATTTTTTTTCTCGCTCACATGTTATATTATGCCTTTAGTCAATCCTTCATTTAATGCTGATTGTTATCGGTTCCACATAGGGAGGACTAGGGCAGGTTCTTCTTTTCTACTAATTTGTGTCTCTGCGTGGATGTCTCCCTTTCCTTCAGGGTGTGTTGTCGATACAGATCAGAGTAGGCATGAACTTTTCGATCTCTGAATTCTTGGTGTGGCGGTGCCACTTGCATACAGCAGGTTTCACTGACTAGCTCGCACTGTCATCAATATGGAACGCTCACACGACACCAACCAAGCGATCTGAGCCATCCTTATTCGCAGTCTTGCACGCACGTCTGTTGCTCTGTTCTCACAGGTTTCGCTTTCTGTCCTTACTAAACCAGCACCTTTACTTTTTTTTTGAAATCTCATAGCAAGTTGTTTACTGTCATGGCTTTCGGCTGGCACTGGACACAGTACACTTTTGGCAAGGACTTTTCAGAGAGCAGAAAACTTGTACGGTGGGGCGAACCTTCAGGTGCCTTTTCCTGGTCATAGTTTATCTTATCTATGATGTCCTGAGTTCCTTGAATGTTTTTCTTCTGGTCATGAAAATTCTGGGTCCTGAGACCCAGCTGCGGTTGGCGAACAGGCTTCGGGCAGCGGCAGCGAGCCGTGGCTACCTGGGCTGAGGAGGCCAGCAACCTTTGGGCTAATGTCGAAGAAGCTTGGTAAATCAACAAATTGATTTCCCTCTCTCGATCTAGTTAGCTTTATGTATTAGGTGTCAGATTAGTTCATGTAATCAATCAGGTGGGTTGCTACTCTATGTATTAATTAGTCATGTTAGTAGGTCAGGTTAGTTTAGTAAGGTGTTAGTCTAGATATAGCAAGCGAGGTTTTATTGAGTAAGGACATCCGTACAACCTTATCAACGCTTTGGTAGTTGTAGATTGTTATATTATTTAAGTTTAAAACATAGCATGCATGAAATAGAACGTTGGGAATACGTCACCTGTTGTTGTCAACAACATTATGCTTGGGTCTTGCCCTCTACTAACATCAAAAAATGTTCCAACTAGATTCTCTTCTTCCGGTCTGTTTATAGGAATAAAACACACTATGAGCAAGGTAGCTTCGCAAAAAAACACACATATAAATCAATCTGACAGCTGCATCATCATATGCTAACTGAAGTTTATTACAAAATAAATATTTAAAACTGTTGTGATTCTAATTTTTTTCTCATGTAAGTTCCTACTTTTGTACTTAAGGATGAAATAAGCGTTGATATTGTGAAGAGTACACGCGGTGGTGTTATCGTAGAAGAAGTGAAACATGTTTTAGTTATTACAGCAGTAGATATTATCCAGCACAGAACGCGCGGCTACAATGATAACCATTTGCGATGGGAAGAATACCCTAACTACACGGCAGTCCTATGTTTTATGTTGTGAAGGGAGGCACAGTAAACTTATACTTTTGGCATCTGCAGTAGAAACACTCATGAACTTGATACCTAAGCTATATGGGTACTTATATCTAGGATTTATTTCAGGCGGATTTTAGTTTGCCATTCCTTACTGAGTGCTTGAAACAAAAGACACTTGACATTAATTGCTGAGCACGACACTGCTCGGCTCTCGGTTAGAAACCATAAGTCGTTGAAACGATAACCAGCCGTGTTCAATTGATTCCTTGCCCAACGCCTTGTTTTCTTATGATAAGTTATATATAAAAACGAAATTTCAGCTTATGGTTATAGCTTTCGTAACCTTGGAGCACTACCATGGTGCCCGAGCGACGATGGCGTTGCGTTTGCGAGCGCGCAGAGGCGGTTACCATGCACGCCGCAGCAGTCACATTTCTATGGGGTGAATTTCAAAAAAACAGTCGTACTTAGATTTAGGTGCACATTAAAGAACCCCTGAGGTCAAAATTATTCCATAGTCCTCAATTCTCAAGTGCCTCATATTCAAATCGTTGGATGAGCTTGGAAATGCCCATAATATAATTTAAAAATAAAGCTTTGTCTGGGGACCCTTAATGCCTGGGGTGGCTGATAATACAAAGTCATAGAGCAATCGCAGGATTCTCACCCTCCTTGCCCTGGAGTGTACTTTCGTGTGAAGTAGACTTGCTCTTTTGTCTCGTTCCAAACATGATCAACCTTGCACAATTTATGGCGAGTTTCAGACGTTGCGAGATAAGTATATATGTATGTGGTATTAGACGTATTAAGGAACTGAAAAAGAAATAATATTTAGCATTTAAGACAATTGTCGGAATCGATGTGAAAAGAAACTATAGAGATGTGGTTCGTAAAAGGATATACACCGCTGAATGCGATGATGACACTTTCATTTATTTGTATTCCAATCAAGGTTCCATCTTCTGCAAGCATTGAGATTCGTGCAGGGAAAAAGATATTTTGATTGCAATTGCAACTATATGGGTACCCCAGTGAAATTTCCGCGGTCACCATCGGGGTCACCGTGATATTACGTATGCCAATGAACTGCGAAAATATCGCAGACGCGCGTCGTTTGCTCTAGATGCGAGGAAAAGCTTCCGACGGCGAGCCAAGAAGGATGGTGGCGGCATATGGTAGCTGCTCGGAGGCAACACGATATTCATTCGACGACGTGCTCTTGCGCAAATGGTTCTCGCAACGGCTCTCGGCTAAAGTGCAGAAGGCCATGGCGACAGCTTTCTTTGTGGATTTGGCCGGAACTAACCACGTTGGCACAGGCGTCATAAAAGTAGCAACTCAACCCATCGCTACCGCCACATATTCTCCAGGTAACGATTTCGGCACGTAGCATACCACGCTTGCTCTTAACCAGCACTATCTTCTATCGATTCCCTGTGTGACCTCCTCTAGCACATTGTCTGTGCCGCAGCATGCCATCACGCGCAATCTCGTCATCCACGGAGCCGTATATTGAGCAGATCGCGACGCTCAGACATGATCCGTTTAACCTAACCAACAAAGTCTGGTGCTTGCTTCTGTAATCACCGTTTTGTGAAACCACGCTCACGAGCGCCTTCGTTCCTGTGCGTGGCAGGGAAACAGAGCGACCAACCTCTAACGGCGATGAGTGGTCCAGCCGAACCTACAAGTTGCCTTTTCTACGTAAAACAAATAGCCAGAGGGCAGCAGTGGTTCCTCATCGACACAGGAACCGATGGATGCATAATTTATGCTCAACGCTCCGACTCAAAGTGACACCTGTGTCCTTTTTACTCGCCGTCGACGGCACCAGGCCTCCAGGCTTCACCTAAAGCTCCATCATGCTAAACCTTGGTCTTCAATGAGGGTTCCGCTGAATTTTCTTCGTTGCGGACATCCGACGATCTCTTATTGATTAGTCTTCCTGCAGAACTATGGCCTGCTTCTCGACTGGAAGAGCGGCCGTCTCATCCACTCTTACGCAGCCGACCACACCCGGCATTTCTCCAGCCCTCTTTTGCCATGGTGGAAGCGCAATTTCCTCAACTGCTTCGCGAGCTCCTCAGCTTGACGCGACCGCTGTATTTCACGCAACCGGGGCAATATGACAATGCTATGACATCGTCAGTTATGGACCTCCAGGTATATTTTCGTCCCTTTCTCTTGGCTCCGGAAAAACTTAGGATCGCACGCAAGGTATTTGAGGAGATGGTGGCACTTGACATCATCCGCCCTTCCTCCAGTAATTGAGCATCCCCACTTCACATGATGCCTAAGAAGACTCTGTATTGCGCACCAAACAAATAGCAGTTTGCGCACCGTAACCACCTCCAAACATTCCATATTTCGCTGTAGCGCTGCACAGTGCGAAGATCTTTTCCAAGATTGATCTCGTTCGCATGTATCACCAGCTACCTGTCGCGGAGAAGGACATTCCCAAGACTGCCAGCACCGCACCATTTGGTATTTTTGAATTTCTCTCGATGCCTTTTGGACCACGAGACGTTGGCCAATCGTGTCAGCATTTCAGTGATTCCCTCACAGGAGGCCACCCTTTCGGTTTTGTATACATTGAAGTCAACCTCGTCGTAAGTTCTGTTCAAGAACGTCTGGAACACTGACGCTGGTTGTTTTCGAGCATTGGCAGTCGAGGAGTCGTTCTGTATACTGCCAGCAGCCAATTCAGTCGTCCGGACCACGAGTTCCTTGGACATCTGCTCGATGCCAATAGCAATCGCCCATTACAGTCCATGTAATGGTTCGCGCCTTTGAAGATTTTCCCCGGCTGACAGTAGATACCAAGCTCGTGCTAGCGAAAGAAGGCAATTCCTGAGGTTCGTCAATTTCTAGCGACGTTTTGTTCCCGATAGTGACATAATTGTGGCTCCTCTAGGCGATCTGCTTGGCTCCAAGCGTAAGCAAGTTCTTGAGTGGACTGATGAGGCAGATCAAGCTTTCACAAGTAGCAAATCTGCTCTCGCCACCACCACCCTGCACAGACACCCAAATCTGATGCACCGACTGCCATCATGATAGACGCCTCAAACACCGTGGTTGGTGTCGTTCTGCAGCAGTTGATCAGTGGTGCGTGGCAGACGCTCGCTATTTCTCCAAGAAGCGGAAGCCTTCGCAGACCCGCTACAGCGTGTTTGGTCCCGTTTTACTCGTGGTTTATCTCACTCTGCGCCATTTTCGGCTTTTCCTGGAGGGTGACACGTCTACTGGTTTTGCATACTACAAGACCTTTGTGCAAAGTAGGAGCCACTCTGCGTCTGGTAAGACACCACGAAAGAGCCGTCCCGCTTTGTACAGATCAGAATTACCAACCGTATTTTGTCATGTAAAGCACACTTACAACATCGCAGCTGATATGCTGAATAGCGTTATTGCAATTTCCGAACCACTGCAAGAGTCTTTTGTCGTCGATGTCACCTTACCTGCCAGTCCCCAGGACAACGACGCATAACTTCGTACCCTGTGAAGCTCGTGAGCATGCCTGCGACAGGAGCTTTGTTGCAAAATACCAATTACCAGATCATACTGAAATTCATCTCTATGACCAGGATGGTCCATGTTGCACGCACGGTAATGATGGCATTCTCTCACCGACGACTCTAGCTATGGCGGTAGTGGCGCTGGAAATATGGTCAGAACGCCAAAGGTGCACCACTAGCAGCCCCTGTAGCGAGGAATCGATGAGGAAGCTGCAGTATGTTGCGTATTTTTTGTGTGCAAGAAACTGCTGCTTTGCCATTGCGGATTCTGTATCGACTGCTGTGACATCTTTAGAAATAAAGAGTCATTGGAAGCTCTTGCATGTCGGGCGCCCAGCCATGGCCCATGTCGAGCCCGACTCCGTAGTCTCTAGGCAAGGGCAGATTTTCTGAATATCTCTTAAGTCATGACTGAGCGCAAGGGTCCGCAGTGGTTTGGAGGGCAGGCGAAAGATATTCCCATGGAAGGCCCTGCCTGCCGAAGGAAGCTGTGAAACAGTGCGCAGCCCCACCCAGCTACGAGATATCTGAACGGAAGCTAACTCCGGGATGTGTGCGCACTGAGGCAGCATCCGCGCGCTCTGGTCGCAAACATTGGTGTTGGCCTTGAAGGTCTGGTCTGTGAAGTCCATTATACCGTAAGCATTAGGAGGGCGATGTGGAAAAAGCGCCCCTAAAGTGTGGGAAGCCAGTCAGGTTATACAAATATATATATGTTTGACTTGATATGACATGGTTTTTATTTCTTTGAAATCAAAGGAGAAGCCAAGGGAAAAGGTGGTATGCCTCACTGGGATTCGACTCCCTGTTACAGACACCAGCACACAAATTCAGTGCACATATGACAACAAAATACATGTTTAAATCAAACAAACGACTGGGTGTAAAATAATGAAAAATACATTCGTCATGCACATAAAAAATAACTATGACGATGTATCAATAACTGAATATTTATACATAGAGAAGATAACAAATAAAAAACTTGCCCTGCCACCTGTGCATTCCTAAAGCGACTCCCACAGTGAATGAAACCACATAGCAGATTGATTCAAATATTGCTTGACATTCCTTTTAAACACTTTTGCAGAAGTCGAGAGTTCCACATATAGTGAAATTTGGTTGATGACAAATGGTTCCAGAGAGGCCAATTACTGTTTCTCGTACATATTCCAAGTGACATGTACTAATTTTCTATGTGTTCTGAGATGGCACATTATGGCAGGCCTGTCAGGTCGAGTGACAAAGTTTGTTGTGGTGAATTTATTGTTGTAGATGATAGTAATAAACTTGATCTACTTGTGGAATCGCTTAATTATCTAAGTAGGGTTTTATACGCAAATCCCTCGGTCTGCAATAATAACCTTCAATGTCTCTACGACATTTTTTTACAGACCGAGCAACCTATTTAAACATGAACCTCTTCTCCACAGAAACAAAGCGCACAATGTGCCATTTTGGAATAAAAACGAAGCAAAGTACATTAAGATTTCACGCAAAATACCGTATATATATATATATATATATATATATATATATATATATATATATATATATATATATATATAATCAACCTATTTTATGCCCACTGCAGGACGAAAGCCTATCCCTGCGATCTCCAATTACCCTGTCCTGCGCCAACCGATTCCAACCACTGCAGGCGAATTTCATAATTTCATCGCTTCCCCTAATCTTCTGCCATCCTACACCGCGTTTCCCTTCTCTTGGTACCCATTCTCTAACGCTAATGTTCAAACGGTTATCAAACCTACCCATGACTTGACCTGCCCAGCTCGATTTTTTTCTCTTAATCTCCATTAGAATACTGGCTATACCCGTTTGCTCTCTGATCCAAAGCGCTCTCGTTCTGTCTCTTAACGTTACACCTAGCATTCTTCCTTCCATCGCTCTTTGCACGGTCCTTAACTTGGTCTCAAGCTTCTTTGCCAATCTCCAAGTCCCTGCCCCCTATGTCAGCATCGATAAAATGCATTGACTGTACACCGGGATTCATGACCGGGGTAGTTAGAGAAGTATAGGAGAGGCCTTTGCCCTGCAGTGTGCGCAACCAGGGTGGTGATGATGATGATGATGATGATGTACACCTTCCAGTTCAATGATAATGGTAAGCTTCCAGTCAGGAGCTCACAATTTCTGCTGTATACGATCCAAGCAATTTTGAGTCATGTATGAATTTATTTCTCATATTCAGGCTTTCCTTTGATTAGTTGACCTAGGTAAACGTACTCCTTCACAGACTCTAGAGGCTAACTGCCGATCCTAAACTCTTGTTCCCTTGCCCAGCTATTCATCATTATCTTTGTCTTCTGCATATTAATCTTCAACCACACTCTTACGCTCTCTCTGCTAAGGTACACAATAATTTTTTGTAACTCGTCTGCAGTGTTGCTGAACACAACAACGCCATGGGCAAACCGAACGTTGCCGACATATTCGCGGTCGATCCTTACTCCTCTGCTTTCCCAGTTTAATAGCTTGAATACTTCTTCCAAACATGCAGTGAATAGCATTCAGAGATTGTGTCTCCCTGTCTGACCCCTTTCTTTATAGGTATCTTCCTACTTTTCTTGTGTATAATTGGGGTAGCTGTGGAATCTCTAGATATTTTCCAAGGTATTTACGTAGGCGGTCTGTATTCCTTGATTTCGTAATTCCTCCATGACTGCTGGTATCTCTATTGAATCAAAGGCCTTTTCGTAATCAATGAAAGCCATACAGAGAGGATGACTGTACTCTGCGAATTTCTCGATTACCTTATAGATAACACGGATGTTATCTATTGTATAGTATCGCTTCCTCAAACCTTCCTGTTCCCTTGGCTGACTAAAGCCCAGTGTTGCCTTTATTCTATTGGACATTATTTTGGTGAATATGTTACGTAATACTGGTATCATGCTAATGGACAGATTATTTTTTCAATGCTTTAACCTCTACCGTTTTGTGGATTAGTGTAATCCTTGAATTCTTCCAGTTTTCCGGCATCCTTTCTGTCGATATACACGTCGTATAAAGAGTCGCCAGTTTTCAAAGTAATGCCTCCTCGATCTTTGAATAAATCGACTGTTATTCCGACTTCTCCTGCCGCTCTTCTTCGGTTCATGTCTTCTAAGGCCCTTCTCACCTCATAACTAGTTGTAGGAGGAGTTTCTGTATCCTGTTCAGTACTGTTTCTAATGAAGGTATCCTGACTCCTCCGGTTAATGCGTAGGTTAGTGAAGCATTCTTCCGCTGCTTTTACTATAGCTTCAACTTTGCTGCTGCTTACAGCGCCCTGCATAGCTTGGAATTTCCTTTAAAATTTAGTTTTAAGGAAACTTCTTTCTTAATTCATTAGCATGATATACCTTTTTAGCATTTGGGAGGGTTTCTTGCCTTGTTTGTGAACCAAACATAGGGATACTGCTGTCTTAAAATGTGTGCCTATGTGTGATGCCTGGCGCCAGTAGTGGCCGTGATGGTGCGGATATATATATATACAGGGTGTCTCAGCTAACTTGGACCATCCTTCTCAAAAACAAAAAAACCTATGCGTTCTTCAGAGCATACATGGCGTGGAAGTTGTTAGTGTTTATCTAAACATACATTACCATTTTTTTGCTCGTCTTTTTTGAGTAATTAAACGAGATAAATTATTTAACCTTTTAAATATGCCTTCAAATGTTCAGGTGCAGTAGGAAAGTTGTGGAGCGTCGCAAATATTGCCCAAGCCAGGTACTTGCAACGACATAGGCTTAGCGTAGCCGTTTTCAGCCGGGAAGAACGAAAGCCCGCGGAGTTTAAGAAACACCACGTGAGCGTGTGCTCTGTGCGGCCGAATGCGCCGCGATTACAGCACTTTCATGAGTGATTTGTAAAAACATCGCCAGCGCCGCGCCTTCCCTTTACTTATGAGAAAGGGCTTCAACCTTTACTCGGCTCTGACATTAACGGCAGTGCCTAGCGACGGCGCTCAGAAAAAGCGCTTCGCAAGCCACCCCTGTCGCCGAAGAACGCGCCGTGATCAGCCATTTATTCCGGTATGACGAGAAGAGCAATTTTTCCTCCAGTGTTCAAGTCGATGCAGAAATGAAAAAATACACACAAAACATGCATCATACATCTGGAACCTGTGCGAGAGAGAGCATCATTTGTTACAACGCCACTTCACTTCCAAGCTGTGCCAGCTGCTAGACGCATGTGAGCTCGACTGTCTATTACTGTCGTGGCGCGCAACCTCTTTGAAGAATTTGTTTGCATGCCTAAAACATGCCGTACTCAAGCGAGCAGAAGGCGAACATGGTATCAGTCTTGGAAGCGGCACGGGGCGACAAGAGGAAAGCTGCCAAGGTATACTAAAATCTGCAATGTGGTGGAAGACCTAGAGCGCACACAATTATGAGGAGTTACTTGACACTGAACGAAACAGGTAGCTTCAACAAGGCGCGGCACAGAAAGGAGACCATCAGTGAAAAGGCTGAAGGAAACATTTTAGGATTCATGACTGGAAACCCTAATTCCAGCGTGCGTGATGTGAGTGGTGAGATCGGCATTTCAAGGTCTTGTGTGTCAAGAGTTCTTAGGAAGGCTGAAATGCACCCGTATCACCTCCAATTGCATCAAAAGCTGCAAGAAAGAGACTTTCAATGACGGCTTGATTTCTCAAATTGGATCCTTGTGAACAGTGACGAAATACCGAATTTTGTTGACAAAGTGTTCTGGACAAATGAGGCAACCTTCGCCAGAAATTCTCAAGTCAACATTCATAATGCGTATTACTGGAGCGATACGAACCCGCATTGAGTGGCGCACACCAGACACCAGTACCAATGGTCATTCAGTGTGTGGTGCGATATCTTTGACGGAAGAATAATTGACCTCATATTTCGGACCACATGCTCACTGCTCAGCAGTACGTGAACGATATCTTGCGTTTTTATAGAAGACTTGGTATCAGCACGACGCTGCACCAGCGGACAGCAGAAGCCTTGCCCGAGCCTGGCTTGACGAAGCCTTCAAATGCCAGTAGGTCGGGTGGCATGGACCAGTGGCATGACCTGCAAGGTCATCGGACTTGACACCTCTTTACTTCTTGTAGGGACATGTGAAAGACCGAGTGTCCTGCAAACCTACAACTACACCGGAAGTGCTAAAGACAGAGATTGCTATTTTTTTTAACTCCGCTGGCTTTCGTTTTTCCCGAATAAAAACGGCCACGCTAAGTCTATCTTGTTCGAAGTGCCTGGGTTGAGCAATATTTGTGGAGCTCCACAACTTTCCTATTCACGCCTGAACGCATCAAGCTATATTTAAAAAGTGAATTAATTTATGTCGTCTAATTACTCAAGAAAAGACGAGCAAAGAAATGGTACCGTAGGTTTTGATAAACGCGAACAACATCCACGCGATTTCTGTTCTGGAGTACGCGTAGCTTTTTTCAAAACCTTGGTCCAAGTTCGCTGGGACACCCTGTATATATATATATATATATATATATATATATATATATATATATATGTGTGTGTGTGTGTGTGTGTGTGTGTGCGTGCGTGTGTGTGTGTGTGTGTGTGCGTGTGTGATTGTGTGTGTTATAAGTAAGTTTTACAGAGGCCAGATACGTTAACTATTACGCCACGGACGCTTTTGATTGGACTCGAGTTTGAGCTGAGTTATTGTCTATGATTATTTGGGGATGTGACCACGGATATAACTGTCGCAGGATGTAACTAGGCCTGATTGTAAAAATGTGAGAGTGTCGCCGTGTCCAGATAAGTGTGTCTGTGAACGTGAGGGAGTGTACCAAGTGCGAGTGGATGTCAGTAACAACGCGAGTGAGTGCCGGTAATTGTGAGCCGACGTGAGTGAGTCGATTGTGATAAGAAATTACGAATATCATAGCAAATTATCGAAGGATCGACTGCGATACCAAATTAGTGCACAGCTGTACGAAGTAAGGATAGTAGTTCTATCTGTCGTATGAACTTGGAAACATTCGCTTACTAACTGAATTAGCAAGCATATGGTATCAGCCCGGACGAGAAAACATGAGCACATAGCCCTCAGTGAGCTCGGACATTCACTGTCAAAACGCTGGTGTAAGCAACGCAGCATCAGCAGCGAGCGAAGTGACCTTCGTGCGTTCTACCGCTTCAACGTAACTGCGACGAGTACACCTTTTCCAATATACGACGCACGCGGCCGCGCGCCCATCTACAATGTACACACTTGGCGAAGTCTAAACGGCTCCCCCCTCCTCTTCCGCGCTGCCTCACAGCTTGCCTCCGTAAATGGCGCAGGAGACTGAGCTGCGATCATCAGTTCCCCTTGCTCAGTGGCTGCCGCAGCACAACGCCACCCCCCTCCATCCGTCGCATCCCCCACGGCGTTTCGCGCGACGGAAAACGACGGGTTTGCTCTCCGCTTTCTTCGTTCACGCGCGCCAGATTGAGCCACGATCGTCGACTTCCCTCGCGTGCATTCACTCGCACATACAGCATACGACGCGGGGCGACAGTGTAATCGCCCTTTGACTTTATATGGAACATCACGGCGACGGGTAAAATGCACTTGTGCTCTCCATATAGCTGCTATCGCAATAATGATATGTGGAGTAATTGGGAACGCCGTGCAATCGCTGCGCGTGCTTGCAATGGCCCGAAACAAGCTGTTGTGAGGCACCGCTTGTTTTGTTATCGGGTCAGCTCCACTTCTGTGGGACCTTTTCCAAAGCGTAATGACATCATGGTCTCAGGTTAAGCACTTGTTTTAGGGATACTTGTGTACGTCAGAAATGCATATTTTTCTCATGAGGACTTTCAAGGAAGGAAATGCTAGCGCCCGGTAGCTTTTCCAGTTTACGCTAAATTGGTCAACGACGCTCAAATATAATATATCTCCTAACAATAGTTATGCATGCTTTTTATGACGAAACCGTATTAAAACGAGGTGAGGGATTCATGTCCAAAGCAATATTTTATATCAGCAGACACAAAACAATAATTGTCGCTACGGTTCAAGTACTTTGCTGAAGAAGTTAAGAAATGTAGTCAAATTATGATAGTTAAGGTGGATGATTCGGGAGGAGCGATATGAAAACCATAAGAACATGCAGACAGTACTCGAAATTTCTTACGTTCGTCAGGCTGACATTTGCACCACGATCATCTGGAACCCAGCTGGTTTTTCCTTTAGCTAACGGAAAAGCGCAAAGCGCACCTAACACAGTGAGAAGCTTCATGTTGTACATCGCAAAAGCTCTAAATGCTGTCACGTATATATATATATATATATATATATATATATATATATATATATATATATATATATATATATATATATATATATATATGTGTGTGTGTGTGTGTGTGTGTGTGTGCAGGTACTGATGATTTGATTGGCATTCTCCGAACAAAGGTCATGTGTTTGACGTTGTACTCTTCACTCCGGCAGGGTTCAAATAGCTCTGGCGTGAAAAGAAAAAAGAACTTTTGCATAGCTGTTTGTTGTTTTTTGCTCTGACACCGCTTTCGCTTTTAAGAGGTGATATAGTCCGTAGCTTTTATGCATTCTATGACTGTCTGGACATTGTATTACAGGTCTAATATAAAAAATTCTGGTGAAACAAGTAATTCAAAGCTTTAGGTGTTGTGGAAGAACATGCGAAAGTGAACACTTTGCTAGAACGCTGAAAATTTTAGTTGTCTGTCGGTACAAGTTGCATATTGCATAGAAAGAACGTTTCTGTAGGAGGTCAGTACCTTAACCAAGGGCGCGCACAAGAAGATATATACGATTCATTAGTCACTCGTGTACCATCTGTGAAAGACTTCATTAAAAGAAAGAAAAAGAAAACAAAGAAGACGTTCTTTATTTTTCTAAAGTGGATGTCCAGCTTCACATCCACTTTGAAAGAGCCGGGATCCAGAGAAATTTTTTTCATTAATACTGTTTTCTTCCCAACGGTAAATAAAGATCAAAATCACAAATGTAGCCGTTGATGACGCACAAAGAGCTTTATTCCAGAATGACATTTGAAGAGGAAGTGTTTTAACCTTCTGTTTTCGTTAACCTTTTGTTTGACGTGTAGAGTGACTGTAAAAAAATTGTTATGTTCTTCGGCTGACCTGGAGTAAGGAACTTATTTGTTCAGTGCATCGTTGACATTTAGTATGCTTAAATACCTTCAAAATACGGCCGCATGAAAACAGCAAACACATACCACAGTTTGAAATGTCAGGTATGCCTTCACAGAATGCCTCCCCGCCACGTAGAAGCCAATAGCAGAGTGCCGAAGCGAAATAATTCCGCGTTCTACTTGGGTTAAAGTTAAAGTTTCTGCATATTTGGCTGTTCTGTTTAGGTTCATCAAGGAAGGAAAATTTGTCTAACCGGTTCAAACCAGCTCACGTGGGCCCATAACAGCAGATAATTTTAGGAAAGCGACAGTTTTCAGCCTCACCCACGAAGATATTTGTGCCTAAGTACCTCCGGTATTCCAACGAATCGTCTAGGTGGTACAAACACGGACATGTATATATCAAGAAGCTAACCTCACCTTCCGAAAAACAATGCCTATAGGAACCCCCCCACCCCCGTCAGGCAAAACAACCACGTAGTATTTGCGATTACGTGCTAGGTAGCCAGTCAGAGTAAGATTCAAACCCAAGCCATTTGTGTCTAGGCACTGCAAGCCTAACTCCTTTCGCTTCAGATTGATACATGTGTTGAGGAAGGCGCCCGGGGGAAAGGTCCGATATGCAATTCCTAATGAGCAATTACTTTAAGTAAACTTTGGCGCAATAGAGAGCGGTTATGTGGAAAAGCATTTAGGAAGTGGAACGGGAAATGCACTGGGTCACGGGAAATGCTACGTCTTAATTTTTTAATACACGCGTGTACTGCCTTCTCCAGTCACAGTACGAGAGCTGTGGCGTGTAATCCCTGTACTGGTAGCAATTCACAGCTTTTTTTTTTGGCTGCGGAGATATAAGCCCTTTATTCGTCCACCGAGGCCTCCCTGTATACGAGACCGTAACAAGGCCTGGCACGTGCTGGTACTTTTCTTTAAATGAAACCAAAGGAAAGTTGTAGTCAGCCTATAATGGTGACGGCTACTCCTTTTCTCATAGCAGAAAAAAGCAGTATAGAAATACGTAGTAGGGAAGTGAAAAGAAACGACATCACAGGCATGAAATCTACAGCACACAGTCCACACATCCACGAACACATAAATATAAAAGGCAAAGGGAAGTCGCACCACAATGAATTTATACACAAAGTCTCAAACAATGTCACACAGTTTGCCGCAGGTAGACTGCTATGAGCATGGGAACGGATGAGGAATTACAGAGGTAAAATAATAAACGCACAGTATATGACAGTCAAGAGTGAGATTCAACGCAGTATACAAAAGAGGATGACACGTAATATACAAGCGCTAATAGTTTCTGATTAAGACTCGAAGTTATAGTTACATTATATGTCTATTCAGTGCGATATACAGTACTTGTTAAGGATGCCTGTATCTTCATAAAAATGTTCGAGTGTATTCAATGACTTTCGCTGCACATGGTTTCCGTTGGAAATGGGCCCAGCAACATGTTCCTCAATTGCGCATATGCACATGCGCACACTTCCTCTATAACGGGGCACTTAGGCATCTAATAACCATATTCAAAGCTGTTTCAGTCGTTGGAGTGGTTAAGAAAAAAAGAAAAATGTTATTTTACTTCTGTCACCCCCCGATAAACATACATCTCGTATTGTCGTGTATTGCTATGTCTAGTAGTTGTGTTTACTTTACTGAAGACCTCAAAAATGAAGCACGCTTTCTCCCTGCACCTTTTCCTTTCTCGCGCTTCTCCAATGTATACGAGTCACACCAACTCTAGGCGGTGTTACAGTGATCTTTCAGAAGCGAAGAGCGGCAAGACAGTTAATCACTAGTTTCGTCGTCACGGTGTTAGCCTCACTCCTTCTTCGTTGGCACTTTCTAGTTCCTCTCTACCATTTTATCTGCTCAACAGCCTCTGGGAGACTGTTGCGCGGAGATACAAAGGGAGGTGGTGCTGCTTCTGCAGTGCTTTACTGGCGGGAGGGGGGGGGCTCACGCGTGGGGGAAAGCAATCCAAGGGGCGTTGTGGCAATGACCAGAGAGCTCCAGAATACAATGTGGCGACGTCCAGGAAGCCCTCATTGGGAAGGTGTGATAGACACATGTCCCGCCTCCCTGCTTGCCCATTGCACACGTTCTCAACCAGGCTCCGGCGTGGCACGTAACACAACGTAAAAAACCAGGCAAAGCGAATAAAAAACACGAATGCGCGCCGACATAAGTTATCTGCTTGAAGGACCATGCTATAACGAAAGGGCAAGCGCACCTGTGGCGACGTCATGGTCACTACTATATTAGGCCTAAAGTCAAGGCACAAAGCGGGCAAAGCGACCAGCTCGCTTTCCAAGCTAGCTGCCCTGATTGATGATACAGGCTGAGCACTCGCACTCCCACGAGGGGCATGCCATACGCCAAGGATGTTCGCAGTGTAGTTACCAGCAGTAGCCAAAGGGGAGTTCCCTTGGAATCGTTTTGTACAGGTTGATTGGGCCCATTGTGAGATCGACAGTGTGATTCGTTTCCAGTGATGAGCATTGTAGAATTAGCAACACGACATGAAGTTGTCGCGCCTGCCTCTGTTCACATCTTTACCCACTCCCTGAGATTGACTGAGCAGCAGAGATCCGCAACGAGGATGAGTGGACCACTGACGTTGCACATATATAAAAGGGCCGTAAAAGATTGTAAAACTCGAAGAGATGGCTGATCTTTAAAGTAAAAGCAGCGGAAAAATAACGGTAACACTAGACAGATGCACTGTATTTCCTGTGTACTTCTCAGTCGTGTGTTGTAAGGGATTTTTGCGCTGCTATTACTATAGAATTGACTGTGCCTATTTTAATCACCCTGCCATTGGAACATTAGCCTGACTGTCCCGTTATGAAGATCCAGCTGTTAGGCATGAACCCCTTGAGACTCAGAGGCAGTCTGTTCCAATGCAAATAAGATATTTCTTTATATTTTCCCTGCTTTTCCCTTTCGTGATGGCCGTCTTCGTCGACGTAAAATTCTTGTTGCGGCGAAGCCCACTTTAGCCGGTCGTGGTCGAGTGAACTTCGCTTTTCTGAATCCATTTCACTTTGAAAGAAATTGTATTTGTTCTTGCAGGTCTCACAGTAGCATGTTCAATAAAGAAGTAGCAACTTCAAACTAATGGCGAAGCATCAATAGCGAGAGCAAATTAGCAAACAGCAATACGAAGTAAGGATAGTAGATTTAAAGGTCGCCTAAGCTTGTAAACATTCGCTGACCAACTAAATCACCAAGCATGGTGTCATGCTTGCCCGTACACGTCGCACTTGATGAACAAGGACACGCGCTGTCAAAACGCTGGCCTCAGGAAGCGGGGCATCAGCAGCGAGTGAAGTGACCTTCGTGCTGCCTATCGCTTCAACGCAAACTAAGCGGCGAGAAGAGAGCACAAACGAACTTACGAGCCATGGGCACACCTAGGTTATCCCGATCGGAGATCGCTTTCAGGATCGCTCGTGGCCGCACCATACGCAATTGTCGCCGGAGTAGAACGCCACCCCAGCCCTCCTTTCCTCCCGGTGGCTCGTGCGCGACTAAATACGGCGCGATTCCTCCCCACTGTCCTCCCTTGCGCGCAACAGATTGAGCCGCCATAGTTGGCTCGCCTCCAATGCTTTTATTCGCACATACAGCATCCTGCGCGCGGCGACGAATTTTATACAGAGCATAACGGTGACTGGGGTGTCCCAGTCGCCTAAAGGCCCCTGTGGTGTCCACATAGTTTCTATTACAATAAAATTCTTTCACATAGCTAATTAATGTCAGTGACTCTTTCCAAACTACTAATTTGCTTAGTATTCCTGAAATAAAAAAAAACGAAGAAGGAAATGTTGCTTTGGTAAGTACGCATATACCTCTGAAAAGCAGTCAATATCAAGAAATTTTAGTGACTGAAAATGTGGACAATCGAATTTTTTAGAATACTCCAACAATGCTTTGGGTAGCTCCAATGTAAAAACTTCCTAAAGCTAAGGACACTCATTGCATACATATAAAGACGTTTTTTCATTCACTATCATTCCCATTAATGTATCGGTTCTTTTTTCATTCATTAAGTACAAGTAAAACCCCCTGCATTAGATTAGAGGGCAGTAAATGGGATATAATAGGGCTCAGTGAAGTTAGGAGGCCAAAAGAAGCATATACAGTGCTAAAAAGCGGGCACGTCCTGTGCTACCGCGGCCTAGAGGAAAGAAGAGAACTAGGAGTCGGATTCCTGATTAATAAGAATATAGCTGGTAACATACAGGAATTCTATAGCATTAACGAGAGGGTGGCAGGTCTTGTTGTTAAACTTAATAAGAGGTACAAAATGAAGATTGTACAGGTCTACGCCCCTACATCCAGTCATGATGACCAGGAAGTCGAATGCTTCTATGAAGACGTGGAATCGGCGATGGGTAGAGTGAAAACCAAATACACTATACTAATGGGCGACTTTAATGCCAAGGTAGGCAAGAAGCAGGCTGGAGACAAGGCAGTGGGGGAATATGGCATAGGCACTAGGAATAGCAGGGGGGAGTTATTAGTCGAGTTTGCGGAACAGAATAATATGAGGATAATGAATACTTTCTTCCGCAAGCGGGATAGCCGAAAGTGGACGTGGAGGAGCCCGAACGGCGAGACTAGAAATGAAATAGACCTCATACTCTGCGCTAACCCTGGCATCATACAAGATGTGGACGTGCTCGGCAAGGTGCGCTGCAGTGACCACAGGATGGTAAGAACTCGAATTAGCCTAGACCTGAGGAGGGAACGGAAGAAACTGGTACATAAGAAGCCGATCAATGAGTTAGCGGTAAGAGGGAAAATAGAGGAATTCCAGATCAAGCTACAGAACAGGTATTCGGCTTTAACTCAGGAAGAGGACCTTAGTGTTGAAGCAATGAACGACAATCTTGTGGGCATCATTAAGAAGTGTGCAATGGAAGTCGGTGGTAACTCGATTAGGCAGGATACCAGTAAACTATCGCAGGCGACGAAAGATCTGATCAAGAAACGCCAATGTATGAAAGCCTCTAACCCTACAGCTAGAATAGAACTGGCAGAACTTTCGAAGTTAATCAACAAGCGTAAGACAGCTGACATAAGGAAGTATAATATGGATAGAATTGAACATGCTCTCAGGAATGGCGGAAGCCTAAAAACAGTGAAGAAGAAACTAGGAATTGGCAAGAATCAGATGTATGCGTTAAGAGACAAAGCCGGCAATATCATTACTAATATGGATGAGATAGTTCAAGTGGCTGAGGAGTTCTATAGAGATTTATACAGTACCAATGGCACCCACGACGATAATGGAAGAGAAAATAGTGTAGAGGAATTCGAAGTCCCAAAGGTAACGCCGGAAGAAGTAAAGAAAGCCTTGGGAGAAATGCAAAGGGGGAAGGCAGCTGGGGAGGATCAGGTAACAGCAGATTTGTTGAAGGATGGTGGGCAGATTGTTCTAGAGAAACTGGCCACCCTGTATACGCAATGCCTCATGACGTCGAGCGTACCGGAATCTTGGAAGAACGCTAACATAATCCTAATCCATAAGAAAGGGGACGCCAAAGACTTGAAAAATTATAGACCGATCAGCTTACTGTCCGTTGCCTACAAAATATTTACTAAGGTAATCGCAAATAGAATCAGGAACACCTTAGACTTCTGTCAAGCAAAGGACCAGGCAGGATTCCGTAAAGGCTACTCAACAATAGATCATATTCACACTATCAATCAGGTGATAGAGAAATGTGCGGAATATAACCAACCCTTATATATAGCTTTCATTGATTATGAGAAAGCGTTTGATTCTGTCGAAACCTCAGCAGTCATGGAGGCATTAAGGAATCAGGGTGTAGACGAGCCGTATGTAAAAATACTGAAAAATATCTATAGCGGCTCCACAGCCACCGTAGTCCTCCATAAAGAAAGCAACAAAATCCCAATAAAGAAAGGCGTCAGGCAGGGAGATACGATCTCTCCAATGCTATTCACAGCGTGTTTACAGGAGGTATTCAGAGATCTGGATTGGGAAGAATTGGGGATAAAAATTAATGGAGAATACCTTAATAACTTGCGATTCGCTGATGATATTGCCTTGCTTAGTAACTCAGGGGACCAATTGCAATGCATGCTCACTGACCTGGAGAGGCAAAGCAGAAGAGTGGGTCTAAAAATTAATCTGCAGAAAACTAAAGTAATGTTTAACAGTCTCGGAAGGGAACAGCAGTTTACGATAGGTAGCGAGGCACTGGAAGTGGTAAGAGAATACATCTACTTAGGACAGGTAGTGACTGCTGATCCAGATCATGAGAGTGAAATAACCAGAAGAATAAGAATGGGCTGGGGTGCGTTTGGCAGGCATTCGCAGATCATGAACAGCAGGTTGCCATTATCCCTCAAGAGAAAAGTGTATAATAGCTGTGTCTTACCAGTACTCACGTACGGGGCAGAAACCTGGAGGCTTACGAAAAGGGTTCTACTCAAATTGAGGACGACGCAACGAGCTATGGAAAGAAGAATGATAGGTGTAACGTTAAGGGATAAGAAAAGAGCAGATTGGGTGAGGGAACAAACGCGAGTTAATGACATCTTAGTTGAAATCAAGAAAAAGAAATGGGCATGGGCAGGACATGTAATGAGGAGGGAAGATAACCGATGGTCATTAAGGGTTACGGACTGGATCCCAAGGGAAGGGAAGCGTAGCAGAGGGCGGCAGAAAGTTAGGTGGGCGGATGAGATTAAGAAGTTTGCAGGGACGGCATGGCCGCAATTAGTACATGACCGGGGTTGTTGGAGAAGTATGGGAGAGGCCTTTGCCCTGCAGTGGGCGTAACCAGGCTGATGATGATGATGATGATGAAAACCCCCTGTGTTGTCTTTGGTGTCAATGTTTGTTGGCTTCTTACGATATGATTAATAAAAACTGGGTCGCTCGGTTGACCCCCTTTCTTCTCGTTTATATATATATATATATATATATATATATATATATATATATATATATATATATATATATATATATAATATAGTATAACCAGAAGTGAACCAAGACACCACGGACTACAAAGGGGAAATTACTTGTGCTTACTATGTGAATTAAAGAAAATGACAGATTCATGAAAATAAAAGTGGATAAAACAACTACTTACCCCAGGAACAATCCCGCGTAGCACTACCACGCTCTGCCAATCGAGCCACCATAGCGCCGCTTTCCCATCCAGTTTCTGCAGTGTATACGGCTTGTGTAAATTCATTCTTGTATAACATTCATTGTATACCGTTGGAGTAAGTTCTAAATCACGAAATCGTATCTTTTCGATAGCGATAACGTGGAATTGCTAGAGGCCAAAATGCAGTGCAAAGAAAAAGTATATGTAGAACACCCGTTATTTCTCATGTGTATATGTCAAGTTTGTTACTTAAAGAAAAGAGTGTATGTTGTTTTGCCAGCTTTCCCGCATTAAATACACATTTCTTCGTAGCGCGAGTACTTTCTAAGCAAGACACGTTTCTATGGGATATAGTTATAGGGGGTTTGTGGGCAAATGCGAAAAGAACTTAAACTTCAATTGCCTGCTGGCTGGTGTCCAGAAGTAACTGAACAATACTCCCCACAAGGAAATAAGGATACAAGCCAGGAGATAATGCTAACCAAATAATGCCGCGCGACGTCAAGCACAGACGTTCGTCACTTGGGAAGTGCGAGCAGCTGAAGACTAAAAAGGAAAATGTCGCTCTGCCCAGCACGCGGCCGAGTACCTATCTCCTGGAAATTAATTAATTATGGGGTTTTACGTGCCAAAACCACTTTCTGATTATGAGGCACGCCGTAGTGGGGGACTCCGGAAATTTCGACCACCTGGCGTTCTTTAACGTGCACCTAAATCTAAGTACACGGGTGTTTTCGTATTTCGCCCCCATCGAAATGCGGCCGCCGTGGCCGGGATTCGATCCCGCGACCTCGTGCTCAGCAGCCCCACACCAATCTATCTCCTGGAAAGGAATGCAGTAAATCGTCAGCGTACGCTCCTTAATATAATTTATGTACAGCTCAAGTCATCGCCCTGCGGTGCAGGTATTGTGAGGAAATAGTTTTTCACCTTATTCGTCAGCTGGCGTTAAATATCAGTATCATGAGAACTCTTTTAATATGTAGTACCATAGGAGAAGACTTGTCTTTCTCTTGAAGGCACCTGGAAAAGATGAATACTCTTCGGCAACTGTGAGCGAAACATTACACGGAGGAGAATGGCAAAAATGTCACTTTCACAATCGAACACACACAAGCAAATGCATAAACACGCGCACATGCATTTAAATGCGCGCAGGTGCAGTGTCTTGTACAGGCATGTGGCACTCTAAATCTGCTCCATAATTTCGTCGTGCATCACTTTTGTAGCACAGGAGGCTTTAGGAAGCAGGCTTTCACTGCTACATTGCAAACTGCGGACGCACCGACGAAAAAAATACATCGTGCTGTTCCCATGCACGGAGAGATACGTTGCAAGCTGACCTTTCTGTGCTCTTTGCGTTCACAAAGGATGTCTGGCGGTGATTTAGATGGCGCATGTGAGTCGTGATGTGGCGTTAAATGCTACTCAGTGTGCACTACTTCTATTTGCCTGCCCAGTACACAAAACGCCCACTGAGACATGTTTCCTTGATTCGCCTCGTGCGCCATTATTCGTAGCCTGGGAGCAGTTTAGCACTGTGACATGGTGCTTTTATTCTGGCTGAAGTATTGATGAGTGACACTGCGGCTTCCATATTGTTGCCTTGACGCTGTGGGGCTTTAATGGTGCCTTCCGCCTTCGCACTTTGCCTCAATTGTCCGCACGTGGAAACCTGCGCAGTTATTTTTTGGAAAAAGCAGAAATGTATCGAGCCGTACCTTGAGAGAGAGATAGACAGACAGACAATGAACTTTTATTGAGGCCTTGAGGGACTAGCCGGCAGAGACCCGTTGGCGCCCCCGGCTCGCCGCTGGCTGCTCCCATGTCGGAATCGGGAGGCCAAGCCTCTCCGCTCTTTCACGGGCCCTCTGGACGGCCATGGACTGGAGCTTGAGTTCCGTACTAGATGTAGCCTCGTCCCAGTCCCGTTCGCTGGTGAAGGACGTATCCCGTAACGCAGGACACTGCGTTTGGCCGGCAGATTGGTATGGGGGGGGGGGGGGGAGGCAACCCCGCCTAGACGGCGGCCAGAAGCCCTTGAACTCTAGCGGCATCCTCGGCCTGCTGGGCGGCAAAAGCGTATCTTGAAGTAAATGTTTTCCAATTTGTCCCTAACTGTTGCCACTTCTTATTATAGCGTTTCGTTTATTGAAGAAACCCCAAGTAAAGCATGCTTTCTGTGGGCCCCTTTCTTTTTCCGCGGTCTTCCTATGTATGCCAGCAACACCACCTCTACGTAGTGTTGATGCGAGCTTTCACGAGTGAAGAATGACAAGGCTGCTATCAACTCGTTCTGTCATGGCGTTAGCTTAAGCCATTCTTGGTTCAAAATTAAATTGTGTGTTTAACATGCGAAAACCTGGATCTGGTTGTGAGGCACGCCGTAGTGGCGAACTCGGGAATAATTCTTACCAACTGAGCTTCTTTACCACGCACCTAAATTTAAGTACATGGGTATTGTTTACATTTCTACCTCATACAATTGCGGCCGACTTGGCCGGGATTTGATCTCGCAACCTCGTGCTTACCAGCACAACTCCTAAGCCACTAAGCAACCCCGGCGGGTGTCATTCGTTGCTAGGCGGTTTTCACTTCCTCCCTACCGTTTTGTCTATTCTGTGGTAGGCTGTTTCTCGGGAGTACAAACGTAAGCGCTGCAGCTTGCGCACTGCCTTTGCAGGTGGGGGTGGGGGCGAGGCTCACGTATAATTACAGCCGTGCAAAGGGCATTGTGTCGACGGTCAGAGCGTTCAAGAGGGAATTGTGGCAATGGCCAGGGAGCTCCAGAGTTCAAAGTAGCGACGCTCAGGAAGTTCTCATTGGAAAGGTCTTACTGACACATCTCCCACACCGGTGTCGTGAACATTCTACACGTTTTTAACAATTCTCTGACGTGGCTTTCAAGACAACTTCAGTAGCAGAAGTGGAAATATCAAAACAAGAGGAAAAGCCTGGCAAAGCAAATTAAACGTCGAATACGGGCCGCCATAAGATATGGACTTTCGGGACCATGGTTTGACAAAAGGCAAAGGGAGCACAGGTCAACCTTATGGCAACTACTACATCCGGTCTAGCAGTCGGGGGAGATAGCAGGCAAACCTGGCAGCTCGCTTCCCAAGCTGACTGCGATGACCCGTGACACTGCCTCATCACTCCGAGCCCAATGTGGGGCGTGCTACATTCCAAGAATGTTCATAGTTGCCACAGCCAGCCAGACTAGGCCTCCTTTGGAAACATTTTGCGTGAGGTCATTTGCGTTACCATGAGCTCAACGGAGCGATTCGTTTTCAGACACAAGCAGTGCAATTTATGGGCATGAATAGAATGAACCAAACGACATGACGCTCTTCTGCTGCTATCGCCTGCATACTCAGCCATTCACTGAGATAAACCGAGCAGCTTACATCACTTCAGTGAGGAAGAACGGACCACCGACATTGCACATAAAGGAAAGGACCGTAACAGAGCGTAAAACAGGCAGAGTTCGTTGACCTTCATAGTAAAGGCAGCGCAAAATAACTTTAAAAGAAGAGAGGCAGTGATTTTCCTGTGTTCTTCTCTGTCTTGTCTTGTGTTGTTATTTGACAGCGAAACTGTGTATGGCTAGGATCCCTGGATTTCATCGTGGCGTAACGTGGACAGAAAAGTTGCAGTTTCACCCGAAAGGCGGAGCATCGATTGCGATAGCATATTATGGGACATCCATACGAAGAAAGGATAATAGTTATTTCGCCCGCATAAACATCTAAACAAAGGCATATTAACAAAATTAACCAGCGTGGTGTCACGGGCGTCCGAGCAGACATGAACACACCTCATTCGATGACGGCGGAAACTCGCTTCTAAAACGCTTGAGCGAGGAAGCGCCGTAGCAGTAGCTAATGAATTGACATTCGCGCTACCTTTCCCATAAACGCTAAGCCGCGAAAACACAGCGCATGGAAGACTCTGTGCCCGTCGCAGATGGCTTTCAAAATACAGTGGCCCGGGCGGGCACGCACCACCGCCCTCGCGGCCCTGATTAAAACGCCCCTCCCCCATCCCCTCCCAACCCTTTGCTTCGAACTTTTCGCGCGAATCAAGACGGTGCGCTCCGTGCCCGCCTTCTTTCATTTCCTACACAAGACTGCGCCGCTATCGTATGCTCGCCCTCGGACGGTTTAACTCACATGTAAAGCACATGGCGCGCAGCGACGATATTGTCGCGATTGGAATTTATGCGGAACCTCACGGTGACGGTGACGCCAATGGCAGAAATGGGCTTGGAATGTCCATTTAATTACGGTCTCAATATAAAACGTTCACTCCTAAGCCGGCAAAGTTTCTGCGCGGGGAGAATCGTCGGCGAGGATGCGGGGGAAGCGAAAACAGGCGCAGTTCCGTGTTTCGTAGCTCAAGCAGGACAGTGGAGAGGAAAGACATACGCAGAAGATGAAGAGAGGCTAAAGGAAATGAAACCTCAATCAGTTAATTTATGTGTCAATTGTTCTGTCACTGAGTAATGCCGTCGAAAACATAGCCGGAAGCCTCCACACCTACAAAGATAATAAAAGTGGTAATGCTTCACAATTTCATAAGTTATTTATTAGTAAAAGTACAGATAATTACATGAGCGTAGTATACATAAGGCGGTCGCATAGTCAAAGACTGTATCGGGACCTCCTTCGAAGTATCTTTTGATTTAATACAGGCGGCGTCTACGGGCTACGAAGTTTCTCACGTGTTGCTGCCATTTTTTTAAACCAGCACGCTAGAAAATGTATCGCTCGGTGGCACCGCGGCAGCTCACGCAGTTTTCACGCCTGCGCTCACCTTTGAACGTATGTATGGGCACGAGGGCGCGCGACGGCGCGGGAGTTCTACGACCTTGTGTCTCCTCATGCGCACTCACCGCTGCGCCGTATATTGACACGTGTACTTGTTTGTCTTTATCTGGCGACACGTTTCACCTTCTAACAAATGTTCTCGCACAGCGTAGGACGCGCCTGCATGTATCGGAAGTTTCTGGAATGTTATCGATGCTTCCGTCCGCTGTCTGTGACCGAACCTTGTGTAATCTGATTGCATGTGTGCGCGATGCGATTATTGTACAACATTGTCGAAGGCACGCGGGTCACAGCGATCACTCTGGAACATTCGACGACTGATGCATAAAAGCCGACGCGCTTGCCCCGCTCATCAGATTTTCGACGATCGCCGAGTGTATCCGTCGCTACCGTTCTTTGAATTTAGCCTGCTTTTGAGGGCACGAATTCCCCCAATAAAGCACTAGTTTCCTTAATCACAGTTTTGCTGCCTTCTTCACAGTCACTACCACGTGACAATATGCTTATGACGCCTGGTAGCCCCCGGTGTGCTGCTTAGGCTCTCCAGAAGCACAGCCCGAGCTTGCTTGCTATCTCTGTCGTTCAGTCGTCCTTAGAGCAAAACTGTTAGATGAACGACTGTGCACATTTACCGACCTGTATATGTGAATGAGCGAAAAAAAGCTGCCACTGCTACCAATTGTCCTAAAAGAGGATCAATAAAATTTTTTGCAATAG
Source organism: Dermacentor andersoni (assembly GCF_023375885.2). Classification (NCBI taxonomy): domain Eukaryota; kingdom Metazoa; phylum Arthropoda; class Arachnida; order Ixodida; family Ixodidae; genus Dermacentor; species Dermacentor andersoni. The sequence continues at coordinate 48,557,468 of NC_092823.1, read as the reverse complement.
GCTATTTCTATGACGACTGATAGCACAAGTATTTGGATGCACACTATTCAAATACGCGAGAAAAATTATTTGATAAGTTGCTGAAGCCGGGAAAGTTGAATGTTCACCGCCATCTCATCATCAAGCACCATAATGATTACGCTTACAATGCAAAAGATAATTTTCTACATATAGTCAAAACTACTCCTCTATTAATAAAACAATGGGGACGTTCATATGCATTGCAAGGGCCTTAGGGGAGAAATGCCGCGTCTTATCAAAGGTTAGTGGTAGAAAATGGGCGATCATTGTTAATCCACAGGGACATCGAAGGCGCCATATATGCATTTAAATATACCTTAACAGCATAAATATTCACACTGTGGAAATAACTTACTCGAATAGCAGAAGGATTTCTCACTTTTATTACGATTCATGGTACGTTTCTACACAACAAATAAAATTTCGGATGGTTTTTGGGCGCGCTTCCATTCCTACCCCCCGACAGACACACAAACTTTCAGGTCACGTTATGTACATTATGTTTGAAAATGTTACACTGTTTCAACTTCAATGCGTATTGTTTTTTGATAAATGGTAGATAAATTCTACACTTCGTTGAATTACCAGAGTGAATTTGATGCGAAGGGTACGTGAATGTTGATTTGCTCACGTTCGGCATGCGTCCGATAAATACGCTGAAGCCGACGAGCGTTGAAAGAGCCAGTTGACATCAGCTGACGGTAATTAGCATGACTAGCGCCAGACAGGTATTTATACTTGTTAGTACTACTGTAATATTGTGTGACGAACTTGCGCATCATAGGCATGTTTCGATTGAAAGTTTAATGCCTAAAAGTATAACTAAAGTATAACTATGGGACCAATGTTGAACAGCATGACATGATAGTCCACTGGGCCTAGTCTCGGATGTTCCTATATACAAGCTCCTGCTGATTGTCCATATTCTACGTTGCAATCCTGCTTGGGATATTTGCTGCGAAAGTAACCATGTCACAAATACAGTCAGCGGGCATGTGGTGGTGAAAATGTTAATGCACTCACAACAATTCGATATACACAAATGTCACCGCCAGAATGCGTCAACCTTTAACGCGTGTTAAGAGCGGGTGATGACTGCTGAAACTCGCAGGTCGAAATGCTGGAGTCAGGAAACGCGATAGCAGCAGCCAATGAATTGACCTTTGCACTGCCTTTCGAAGAAACGCGAACAAAGCGACGAAACCATGACGCATGGTGGACGGCGTCCCCATCGCAGATGGCTTTCAAAGTACAGTGGCTCGTGCGTGCATGCCTCGCCGTCCATCCAGCCCGGAGTAGAACGTCACTGGAAGAAATTTCACTGGAAGAATGCGTCAAACTTTAATGCGTGTGAAGTCAGGCGGAAAGAAAGTCCACAGAAGAGAAAGGTTGAAATGCGTGGCTTGATAAAACCTGTTCTTTTTAGAGGTCAATGTACACAAACTTATAAGCTTTAGAATTAGCATAAAGAAATTTCAGCATGCGTTTAGAAAATAACATGCCCACGTGCGCTTGCATCATCCGGAAAATTAACCTGTTTCAGGGGAATTCGTGATAACAAGAAAAAATATTGTTGCCTTTGCACCCTTTACCCTCTTATAGTCGTTGACTCAAGCGAATTTTATTGCCGGTAACCAAACCTTCATAAATACGTACTATCAAGTGTTCACATCGAAGGGGAATACTTGAAGGCTGATGTATAGAGCAACACTTGTCCAGCCATAAGGAATCCGCACTCAGATATTTACACGTATATTTTTAAGCGTTTGGCAGAAAAAAGAGCGTATCATTTTTGAAGCATTGCACACTGAGAGTTCAAGAATGAACGAATTATTAATCCGTCCTTCTATCCTTTTTAATGTGGTTTTGGTCATATGGTTTAACGGATGTATTGCGCTACGCCTACAGAAAATATCACTGTCTTTACGATGTCTGCAACTGTCTCTCCCCAATCGTGCGCCTCGAAACGTGTTCATTTTGTCGCTTGCTGTTGAACGGGTTAAAACAGGTTGCATGTAGGCGTGCCCTTTCCAGAACCTGAACTAGGCAGGCAGCCTAGAGAGAGGGCAGCGTGGGTACCACCGTGAAGGTCATCAAAAACGCCATCATTTTTTACACCTTAATACATAGAAAAAAAAAAGAACCTATAGGGACCCAATAAACAGTGTCCTCCCTGCATCGCAAGAACGTTAGATACTTTGTTAAGTATTTATGGCTCAACTGATGAGGACAGTGGTAGCATTTAAGACCATCATATAACATACCCCGGTGGGCGAAAGAAAAGATTTATCGCACATCAGCTTCCAAAACAAGCAATGTAAAACTCAAAATGTTTATTGTACCTGTGGTGCTTTTTAAAGGCATTCTTTTTCCTACCCACCACATGGGATTCGTCCCAGAGGATGAAGGTGGCACGGCTAATGAGGTTCTAGTGACAGGCGCTAAAGCAGAACATCTCATTCATTTTCAAAATAAAAAAAGATGTTTTCACGAAATTGACGAAAACAATGATCGACATTGGTGAGCTTTTCCAAACGGTCACCTCCAGTGATGCAGAAGTTTAAAAGTGATTGTCGGGGGCCTGTGTTGAATGTGAATTGTTTAAACTTAGTACATAAATGTAGGGCGTTTAAACTGTGCAAAATAAATGAACAGAATTTTCTTGACTTCGAGCGCAGAAATGCTGTAGGAAGGCTGCTCACTGGCTAACAGAACGTAATTCATGTTAGTCCGACTTTTTCTCATCACATGACACGGAGTGTTACGTTTATGCATACTCAGAAATTAGGGACCAAGCGTGTATTCTAAAGATTTCACACTTACGCCCAGAATAGCGTTGGAGGCATGAAGAAAAAGACTGAACAATATCCGAATAGCTTTTTTGTCTATAGCGCCTATAACATATAGCTGGTCTTCAGAGGAAGCTTTAGCTCGGGCCCAACTCTGACGCAGCCTATTCAAATACATGTCGAACGCAAAAACGTTTTCCTGGGGTAACCCCTGGGCCGATCCTAACGCAATTTATTGCATTTAAGAGAAAGTTAACATCTAGTCGATGTTGGAAGCGGCATTTCGAACTTTGTTAAAAAGAATTTCAAAAATTTGAAAGCTTGAAAGAGATAGAAGCACGAAGTATACAAATTCATAGCTCTGCATCAAGAGCAGGTATCGCAGTTCTAAAAACGGCATCCATTAGATCATTGAAAGCTGACAAATTAGGTACGTGATCTTATATCTTATGTGAATTTGTTACGTTGTGTACGAGTGTTCTGCAAAAGCTCTATTTACATATTACTGAATTTTTTACAGTCATGTGTAACATATCAGTTTTGTCCGATGCGCAATCTGGTGGTTAGGATGGAATGAGATGATTTCTAGAAAGTTAACTTCTGCACGATAATTAAGTCTCTTTTAAATTTAAAAAGCGCGTCCACTGATAAGAACATCGTGAGATCGGGGGGGGGGGGGGAATATATGATGTGAATAGAGTTCCCTAAAATGAGCCACTCGCTCTCGGTGAATTTCAGGACATTGAATGAGGACATGCAGGATGGTTAGGTTCTCACCGCAGCGTGTGCACGTCGGTGGGTCAGTTACAGTCAAGAGGTATTTATGTGTGCCATAAGTGCTTCCTATTCTGAGTCGTACCAGGGTGACTTCGGTGTGTCTATGAAGCTTCAGTGCGGAAGATTTGGTTAACTGCGGATTATGCAGGTGCAACTTATGTTCCACTTCCTTGTCCCACTCAGCTTGCCAATGATTATGGAGCGCCTTTGGTACCACAGGTTTCATACACTCTTAAAATTTTCACACCCTTATGGGTGTAATTCGGGTGTATTCGCCTTTTCCCCCTTGTAAACACCCTTGAAACACCCTTTTTAACGGAAAAGGGTGTTCAACAAGAAAACACCCTTGGAACACCCCAGTCTTTCTAATTTACACCCTAATTGTAATGGAGTAAGTGAACAAGCTTACAGTATATGATAAATGAACATTGCCAGTTAAGGCGTTGATATTGGCTATACATGAAACGCGCGCTACCTGCGCTTGAATCAGGTAGCTGGAATGATTAGATCGGGGCATCTAGGCAGCAGCCCACTGGCTCCGAACAGTGGTCAAAAATGAAGTTTCCCACGAATGTTGATATCGAACGGATGACACTAACGCGCAGACTTTGCATAGCCAGATATCTGCAAAAGGCTTCAGAATGTTACGTGTAGAAAGACACCGACAAAAGAGGCTATTTACAGACTATTTACACTAGAATGAAGCCAGAGCGCTAGGCCGACATTCACTCGCGCCAAGGGCACAGACCCACTTCGTCGTCGTTCTCACGGCGGCGCGTCTCTCGGGTATTTATCGATCATACCGTAATACTACCCCCCGGTGGCAAAAGCGCCGTCACGGTGCAGTTAAATATCCAAGGCACGTGGAGAGTTGTAGGGCTTTAGTCGGGCGACGTGGACAATGTCACTGGTTGTCACAGCAGAGAACGTAGTGGGCGTGGCGAGAACGATTTCGTAGGTGACATCTGTCACTTGGCGAAGCACGCGATATGGGCCCGTGTAGCAGGAAAGCAGTTTTTCACAAAGGCCAACTTTACGCGATGGTGACCAAAGCAACACGAGGGTGCCGGGGACAAAAGTGACATCACGGTGACGGAGGTCGTAGCGCTGCTTTTGTTTGTCTTGAGAGACTTGTAGACGAGCGCGCGCAAGTTGGCGAGCATGGTCAGCATGGGCGATGGCATCACGGGCGTAAGCGCTAGTTGATGCTGTGGTGGACGGAAGCACAGTGTCGAGTGGTAGCGTCGGTTCACGGCCATACAATAGGTAAAAAGGAGAAAAGCCAGCAGTGTCGAGACGGGAAGAGTTATACGCAAAGGTGATGTAAGGTAGAGCCTGGTCCCAGTCACGGTGGTCGTCTGAAACATATTTGGATAGCATGTCTGTAAGGGTGCGGTTCAAACGCTCAGTGAGGCCGTTCGTTTGAGGGTGGTAGGAGGTGGTAAACTTATGCTGTATTGCGCAGGCACGCATGATGTCGTCAATGACTTTGGCTAAGAACGTACGGCCACGGTCTGTTAGCAATTGACGCGGAGCACCATGAATCAAAATGATATCATGCAGGAGGAAGTCCGCAACATCAGTTGCGCAACTGGTCGGAAGAGCGCGGGTTACGGCATAGCGGGTCGCGTAGTCCGCCGCGACTGCAGCCCACTTGTTTCCTGATGTAGATTCCGGAAATGGGCCGAGAAGGTCTAAGCCGACACGATGGAAGGGCTCGGCAGGGATGTCGAGCGGCTGCAGGTAACCAGCGGGGAGCTGGAAAGGCTTCTTGCATCGTTGGCAAAGTTCACAGGCGGCGACCTAACGTCGCACGGAACGGGCAAGGCCCGGCCAGAAAAGCGGCGACGTACACGGTCATAGGTTCGAGATACGCCGAGGTGTCCTGCCGTTGGTGCGTCGTGAAGCTCTTCTAAAACGGTTGAGCGGAGGTGTTTAGGCACGACAAGTAGGAACTCAGAGCCGTCCGGATGAAGGTTACGACGGTACAGAGTACCATCGCGGAGGACGAAGAGGCGTAGTGCGGCGTCGGCCGGAGTGTGTTCAAAACGGTCGATGAGTGCTCTGATATAGGCGTCACGACGTTGCTCGTCGGCGAAATGAAGCAGCTGCGACACAGAGAATATGCAAGCAGCACTGGTAATATTGGAGGAGTCAGGGTCGTCAACAGGGTAACGCGACAAGCTGTCAGCGTCTTAGTGCAGGCGGCCAGACCTGTACACCACGGAATATGAAAATTCTTGTAGCCTCAAAGCCCATCGAACAAGCCGGCCTGTAGGATCTCTTAGCGATGAGAGCCAGCAGAGAGCATGATGGTCAGTGACTACGGAAAAAAGGGCGACCGTAAAGGAAAGGACGGAACTTCGCTACCGCCCAGACTACAGCAAGGCATTCCCGTTCCGTAATGGAATAGTTGCGCTCCGGTGGTGTGAGGAGGCGGCTCGCATAAGCAATAACGCGATCCTGGCCACCCTGACGCTGGGCTAAGACGGCACCTACGCCATGACCGCTGGCATCTGTACGCAATTCTGTAGGGGCATCAGGGTCGAAGTGGGCGAGGATGGGTGGTGAGGAGAGAAGAGTAACGAGACGAGAGAAGGCGGCGGCTTCTGCAGTACCCCACGAGAACTGTACCCCTTTCTTCAAAAGATTAGTGAGGGGTCTAGCAATTGCCGCAAAATCTTGAATAAAACGACGAAAGTACGAGCATAGCCCTACAAAACTTCGAACGTCGGCGGCTGTCTTCGGAACCGGATAGTCTCGGACAGCGCGAGTTTTGTCAGGATCAGGCTGTACTCCGGAAGCGTCAACGAGGTGGCCCAGAACAGTAATTTGGCGGCGGCAGAAACGACATTTGGACGAGTTAAGTTGCAGCTTCGCCTTTCGAAATACATCAAGTATAGCTGTGAGACGATCAAGGTGAGTGTCGAACGTGGGTGAGAAGACGATGACGTCGTCGAGGTAGCAGAGACATGTGGACCATTTGAAACCTCGGAGCAAGGAGTCCATCATACGCTCAAAGGTGGCAGGGGCATTGCATAATCCAAACGGCATTACTTTAAATTGGTATAGGCCATCAGGTGTGATGAACGCGGTTTTTTCTCTGTCCATATCGTCAACAGCAATCTGCCAGTATCCAGAACGAAGATCAATAGAAGAGAAATAGCTGGAACCGTGGAGGCAGTCAAGGGCGTCGTCTATACGTGGGAGCGGGTAGACGTCTTTCTTAGTAATGTTGTTCAGATGACGGTAGTCTACACAGAAGCGCCACGTGCCATCCTTCTTCTTAACCAACACTACAGGCGACGCCCAGGGACTCGAAGAAGGTTCAATGATGTTTTTCTCTAGCATTTTGTTCACTTCGCTTTGAATAACTTGGCGTTCCGACGCAGAAACTTGGTACGGTCGTCGGTGAATAGGAGTAGCATCGCCAGTAAGAATCCGATGCTTGACCGCGAGCGTCTGGCCTAAAGGGCGATCGTCGAAGTCGAAAATATCTCTGTAGGCCGATAATACTCGATAAAGGTCTTCAGCCTGCGCAGAAGACAGGTCCGTCGCAACCCATTTCTGTATCTTGGGATCGGCGGCCGAGGCTGGCACGAGAGGCCTGCACCTCGCACCTCCACCAGAATGTTACGTGTAGAAAGACACAGACAAAAGAGGCTATTTACAGACTATTTACACTAGAATGGAGCCAGAGCGCCAGGCCGACATTCACTCGCGCCAAGGGCACAGACCCACTTCGTCGTCGTTCTCACGGCGGCGCGTCTCTCGGGTATTTACCGATCATATCGTAATACTATGATCAATGGCGAAATATTTACAATGCTATCACTGAATACTTAAAGGTGTGCAACCAGTTAGACTGGGAATGGTTAGGAGTGAGGGCTAACGGTAGATAGCTCACCAACTTACGGTTTGCAGATGACATTGGCATACTCAGCAACGCTGCAGACTATTTGCAACAAACGTTTGACGACCTTGTCGAAGAAAGTGTAAGAGTCTGATTGAGAGTTAGTATGCAGAAGAGAAAAGTAATGTTCCGCAGCCTGGCGAGAGAACGCATGTCATGGTCGGCAGTCAGCCTCTAGAACCTGCGCAGAAATACGTTTATTGAGGTTAATTACTCGCAGGGGCCTCTGATCAAGGAAATTAACAAAAATAAAAAATTAGCTGGAGAGCTTACGGCAGGCATTACTAAATCATGACCAGGGAGCTTACTGCTAACCATTTCTTTCTACCGCTACTAACGTATGGGGCCGAAACTTGGAAGTTACCAAAAAAGCTTGGGAAGACGTTTAGGACCGCGCAACGCGCGATGGAATGAAAATTATTAGGCATGACGATAATAGACTGGAAGACAGCGATATGGATTAGAGAGCGAACGGGGATAGCTGATATTCTGGTTGACATTAAGAGGAAGAAGTCGTGCTGGGCAGACATTGCAATGCGTAAGGGAGAAAACTGCTGGTCTATTGGAGTTGCAGAATGGGTGCTAAGGGAAGGGAAGCACAGTCGAGGACGGCAGAGAATAATGTGGACGTGATGGAATTGGGAAACTTGAAGACACGTGGAACCAGTTAGCACAAGACAGGGGTCTTGGAGATCGCTGGAGAAGCTTTCGTCCTGCGATAGACGTCGAAATAAGCTGATGATGATGATGATGATGATGTGACGACATCCATGCTAGATTCGCGGCATGTCATTCATGTTATGTCATGCATGCGTGTCATGCCCGTTCTGATAGCTCGATTTGCGTCGATTGCAGGGGAGGGGTGGTGGGGGGGGGGGGGGGGGGGCTAGTAGCGGCGTAGCCAATTGGGGCACGCCGGGCACTTGTAACGCTCACTAACAGTAAAATTTTTGCTGCTATGGCAATGGCCCCGCTCCTTCCCCCTCCACGGTCAATTGGGACCCCCCCCCCCTCACACGAAAAAATTTTCTGGCTACGCCACTGTGGGGAGGGGGGTGTAAGATTGCTCTAGACCCCTCCCCCTAACTTGTCAACCGAAACGGGGGACGGGAGGGCAGCTGCCGCCGGGCCGCAAGCCTTAGGCAGCCCAATTACCGGCTGCATTTTCCTTTGGACGTGAATACTGCTCTAATGTCATTACACTGTAGGATTCGTGGCGGTTCGAGGGCATGCGACAATAAAAAAAAAGCACATACAGCCATCAGCAAGTCTTAGCTTGAGCAGATCATTGGGAGCTGGGCAAGACTCTCACAAAAAATAAGAAGCATGGCACCCCTCTTACAGGCATTGTCAACTCTGGGTCCCACCGCTGACTGCACATTTCCGGTAAAAAAAATCACACAGGAACGCCTCTCGGATTTGTCTAAGTGTGCGTAAGCATTGTGACTCTTCCTCATCTACACGCAGTCCATGTCGTTATCAATGTTATGAGACTTGATCCGACAAGTATATAAGCGACAGCGCTGCGGCGACACGAGCTGCTCTGGTCGGCGGCGCAAGCAAAGTACTGCAGGTGGCGGGGCCAGGCGCGCTGGCGACGTTCCGTTCGTTTTGAGCTGTTATCGCTCTTTAGCCCTCCTCATCCGCGTCGAACCATTATCAACCGTTCTCAGGTGGCGGCTGCTTGTGGCACGGCCGCGCGAACCGTATCTTGAAAGCGAACTGCATTGTGGACAGAGTGTGCCCACTGCTGAAAACTTCACGCGCTGTGTTCTCACGGTTTAATTCGCTTTGAAAACAGACGCGCGTACACTTATCCTGAAAGTGGTCTGCGAAAAGCGCATAGTGCGGCATGAGCCGAGAGCTTCGTGAGCGCAGTGGTCTCGCCGCTACGGTCGCGTTGAAGCGAGAGCTAGCACGAAGGTGAATTCACTCGCTGCTGCGGGTTCTATTTTGAAACATATCGTGCGGTACGGATTGACGAACGGATGGTTTTTCTTGTTGGATAACTATAGAAATGCTTACGTTATAAAAAAAAAATAAACGCAGGGTTCAAGAATTTCGCGATAAGAACCAACTCCAACCCACTCCCCCGCCCCCCGCGGAGCGATGCCGTCTTCATCGCCCCCTCCCAACACCGGGAAAAGGGACACTACCTATCTCAGTTGAAGAAACGATGATGAAACGTTAACGACAAGAACGGCATTCCCTAACGAGTTGTCTTATGGCCTCTGAGATTTGCGCGCGAAGCTGGCGCGCGCGAACCTGGGAGGTGATAATTGGCCGCTTAATAGCATAAAAAGACAAAGCTAATACCAAACGACAGAGTTAAAAATTCAAACAAATAACTGATCTTAGCTATACTGTTTGGGGAAAAGAAATAAAAAATTAGACAGCCGCAACACACGCCACTAAAGCCACCACCGCCGGCATAACGCGGAACCAATAGTTGGCAACATTCATTCGCGCGTCATTGCTTCGTCCGCTTCGTCTCCGCAACGAGAGCCGCCATCTTCTCGCGCCTAACGTTTTGTATGGTTTTGTTCTCTGCAATCCGCGCACACAGCTCATCGGTGGATGCACGTCTGCTCGGCGTCGCAATACGGCCTGCGTCATTTTCTGGTGTTCGCGCAGTCGGTGTGAAACATGTCGCATGTGAAATGTTTGATAGAAGTGCCTCACGTCCAAGTCAAGCCGCCGTACGGGTGTATGGCTGTGCGCCCCGTTCTCGGAAGCGTCGACGGGTTTCCGGTATGCGGATTTCAGGTACGTGCAAATACGTTTCACCCTCCTATTGAGCACCGGAGCAAAGCGTGCAATATTTCATGTGAAAGATGCAGCGCCCGTCATCATGGTGTGAATTTCGAGCGGCAAACGAGAACTTTGGCACTTAGAGCACACCGCGGCTCCTAAGTTAGAGTGTAAATTGTTTTACGTTACCGTAATATGTTTCTGTCAGTCTAATCTGCGGCTTGTAGACAGCTAGCCCATTGACTTTTGCTTGTGGCAGCAATAGGTATGTAAATGGAAGCGGTAATAATTTTCGAGAACAGAGAGTTGTTTCGCTCGATGTTTGGTCGCGTTCATGGCGTTATGAAAGCTAGAAAACTAACTGGCTTGATCGTGCTTAGTTCCAACTCCAAGGGGCGTAACGTTGGCGCTGTATATGTTTGTTTTCGGTGTCACGAGTACCACTTTCATTCTTTTGTTGCATGAGAGTGGTAGCAGCTGCATGCCGTCTGGGCAGAATACAATAAAAGCAATTTCCTCACTTTCATGCGTATGCAATGTGACGTAACAAAATTTCCAGCGTTTTATTCGGAGCGTAAATATCCAGTATAGTTTAGTAAGAAACTCAAATTCTGTCTTAGCTTAGTAGGCGTGAAACAAGTGAAACTCTCATTCCTTTTTGAATTCGCCCAAACCGCACCGCCCGCAGATGCGTCATCGGGTAATTGACAGTAGCTTCGCTACGTGAGTTGTTTTATGCGCCAATATTGCCCGGTTAAGTATCCTGTTAACTTATGCCGACGCTCGTTCATCTTGATTTTAAGCGGTTACTATCCCCGAGTACCGGACGATGCCAAACTTGTGAGGTGTAGCACACGCGGGAAATTCAAAGTGGCGTGGCTGCAAGTTCCTGTTTTTACGTTTCTTGCATTCAAAGCCAACAGACAGAGTATCACTGATTTATTTTTCATTTCTGCAGTACTTGATCAATCTAATGTGACAACTGCATTTGCTCTTTATTGTTCTCCATTTACTGTGTATTCAACTTGGCTGCCGTCCTCTCTTCAGAGGATGCCGCTGTGATAGCTCTTTCGCATGGCACATGCCTCTAGGCCCTTGTGTTTCAAGGGCTCTGGCGAGGCAGCAGTGCTCCAAGTAATTTTACCATCCTATATATTTTCTATTTTGCATCATTCTTCATCGATGGATTTTAATGTTCATAGTATTCGTCATTAGTCATCGCCATAATTTTATAGCACGTAGATTTTACGCACTTTACAGCGACAATTTTTAGGCCAGTTTACAGCGAAGTATCTTCCATAATACATCGTCAACATTACCACTTGTCATGGCGCTCTTTGGCCAAACCTGGCCCTTGCGCCATAAAACACCACACATCATCATCATCACCTTGGCTGCCAGAAAATGCTTGAATTTCTTTAAGTATCCAAGTGACGAAATATTTCACTGACGACCGTGTGTGAAACACGCAAGATGACAAAACTGATAGCAAAATGATGAGATATTTTTTTATAGCGTTTGTACTCGACTTTTGGTGAGGATGGCGATCGACCTTGGGTCTGGTGACAGCACACCCTCATCGGCAAAGTGCAGCCTATCAGTTGAGTGCCCCCGAATGGACCATCAACATCGGAAACTGAAGCAGAGCTAGGTAGGGGCAATTTTTACTTTGGAACAGAATACTGACAGCTGCCTATATTTTTCAGAACTAAATAACATATTTACAAACCAATCCTTTCTCTTTGTGCAGCCTACATAGAATTGTTTTATTGTTATACAGACCTTCAGAAAGCAGTTCTTTTGAACCCTTTTTGCATGCACAAATAAATAAAGAGGAGTGCACTTTCTGAAGAAATTGATGTACTGAAATGTGCGTTCGACACACAATGAGATGCAAAGTAACCAACAGCTTTAAAGCGGTAAAAAAAAAGAAGTTTGAAACATGTTCTAACATCATAACCCACCTTGGCATACGGATCTAAATATAACAGCAACAGAGGTGCATGCAGAGAAGTGTTTGTAAATGTTTGCAAAATATGTACATTGTCTAAGAAATTGTTTTTATTTACTTGGAGCTTCTTGGTGACATGGCAGTGCAGTAAAAGCTCAAAATGATGCCCTGCTCCTAATAAAGCACCTTTAAATTTTAAAATTAAGTTATGGGCTTTTACATTCCAAAGTCACAACCTGAAGTTTTGGGAACCTTGCCTTCTTTAATGTACACCTGAATCTAAGTGCATAAGCGTTATTGCATTTTACCCTCATTGGAGTGCAGCTGCCATGGCCTAGATTGAAGCTGGGTCCAGCATGACTGAGCAGCATGGCATCATAGTAAGTGGGCTATAACACCAGGTCAAAATGAGAAATACTGCTTAGAACTACCAACTTCTTGCCTCACAAGCACTTTGCACTAAGTTAAAGGAGTATGGAGTACTTACAGCGACCGTTTATGTACCAATTTCTTTTTAACCTGACTCTATTATTAAAGTGCGAAGCTTCAATTTGTGAAAACCAGCCTAAATTACAGAACCAGCTCAAAACACGCACCATGTATAGCTGGATTTGGACATGAAAATGGAGTCAATTCATGTCGCCGAAAATGGAGGTGGCAGTCACACTATTTCATGCATTTTGCCTAAAACATAGTCAATAATAATTAATCAATTTCTAAAATATGCTTTTCAAAAAGTTTTTTTTCAAGCATGAAAGGAGGAGCCAAATGGTGCTCAGGTGCACGAACGGTTAGTTGCACGGCACTTCTTGCATGTGTTCACTGGCTTCTTTCAAGCTTGAAAGAAAAATTTGTTGCACCTATTGAGCAGTAGAAAGCTGGATTGGGAATTTTTCAGGATGCTCTACAATTTTCGCACTGACACTTTTGCTTTCAATATAATATTTGAGCAGTTAAGTAATCGTTATTAACTAATTACCTAATTAGGAAAAAGGCAAGAATTGGTTTCACTTCCTCAAAACGATGGCAAACGACATTACCTTGGTGCTGTCCAGCTACGTGGCACTTGTACATATTTAAAGCTTGCACATGTCATACAGACCACCTGGTAATTACAAGGCATATATAGAAGTGGCTAAGTTGTGTGAGCCAGCCATGTGTAGCGAATCATGAGAAACAGCCATGTTTCTTTGACTTAAGGGCATGATAAGATTTACATGCTCGACACCTTGTATCAGTGTGTTCTAGGCCTGTTCGTAGTTTAGCTGCTACATAAACAATATTTCTCCACATGTAAGCTCATATGCATCTTTCAAGTATATTGCCTCGTGTGTCCAAAATAAGCCATCCTCGCGCTTCCTTCATTATGTCTTCATCTGTTGCTGTGCTAAATTTTTAACATGCAACTGCACAAATTTTCATCTAGTTTTCATATTTCCTCGTTGTTTGGTGGCTTTATTTCTGAACAAGTTGTTTTCGTTAAACCCTGTTGCACACAGCAGTACACAGCATTTCTGCGTAGAGTGGGAATTGTTTTTTTTTCAGATTGACATAAATACACCTTGCCTGGGCAATGTAAGGCATTCTACATAACACGCCCATGCAATAATGTTTTATATTGCCTTCCAGCATCATGCAGAACTGTTTACTTACCAGATTAGAATATGTATAAGTGTTGGAAGTAACAGAACTGGAAAAAGCCAGCAGATAATGAGGCCAAGGAAAGCATACAGGAACATGTTTTAGGTTTTTTATATGAAGTATAGAAATGATAAATTCTAGGTAAGGGAAAGTGGATTAAAAGATATCCACCTGTGGGTGGGGAACGGACCCATAACCTTCACATTACGCATGTGATATACTAACCACTGTGGTACTACGGCCGTGTTCGAGCGTCGACAATCTGAGGGGCCATTGTGGACGGTTGAATGCTGCTCGGTGGCACAGTGGTTAGTGCATCGCATGCCTAATGCAAAGGCTGTAGGTTCGTTCTCCCCCCATGCCTGGTTGGTTTTTTTTACCATTTTCATTTCCCTTTATCATTTCTACATTTAAATAGAAAATTACAAATAAGTTTCCACGTGCCTTCCCTGGCATCTTCCAGCTGTGATTCAGAAAAATTTTGAGCCTCGGTATCCTTTCTTCTCGTTTGGAAGAACAGGAGCTTCATTTTAAAAATAATTAACCTTGCTCAGCACATCAGTGTGGTCTCAAATCTTATCATAGCATGTGTATTACTAAATGAAGTTTTTGTTAAGATGATATAGCATGGGACCTAATTAGTAGCCTTTGTGTACAGATATATGACTAGTCTAATAAATAGGAGGCTATTAAGAAGCACTTCTAACATGGTCTGAGCATGTGTTTAAAAAAACTAATCTAGCATGATTTCCTGCATAACTGTTGCCCCCTGAAAAATATTAGGATCATCTGCATTGGCATTGTTTTCAGAGAGTACCAATACTGCTTTGATAAAGGTAGCCTCGTGGAACATGAAGCATCGCTTCTTGCTGAGTCAAGGAAATATTATCTGCATATCTGAAGTGCATTTGTCATATGCTCGAATGCTGTTTAAAGGCTGCTAATAAGAAAATTACTTCACTTGCCTTCCAGAGATTGCTTCAGTAGTCTATGCTACTCGATCATAAACAATTTACCAGAGTGAACATTCATCACAGTTGGCTTTGCAATGTTTATGCAAAATGCCACAATTGCCAACTAGACATGTGACTGCACTAAAACTTGGAATTAATGAACAGTAAAACTTATGGGACCAGCGAAACTTAGTTTATTACTCCAGAACAAAATGCGAGGCACTTCGGTTATTTCTGCCATAGAGTTTCTTGCAGTAATTACTAGAGGGAACTCTGGCGCTGCAGTCGCACCACCATGGGAATGATGGGAAGCACATAGATTTGTTTGATATTCGTGCTTGTGAATTCAGACGTTCTTGTGGCTTCGTATATTATACGCTATATAAATCTTATTGTCGCAAATTTCAGCGCAGTCTATACTCTTCGAAGTGCAGAAGACGGCGCCAACACGCACAATTGCTAATATTTGCAACGATTGAGCTTGTCCAGGTAGCCAAATCAAAGGGCGCCAAGCGTCTCAAGGCACTGGTATGCCCGCGATAAATTCATCAGAGCGTTGCACTCGCTTGTCGTTACATGCCTCCGTGGCTTAATGGTTTCAATATCCGACTTCTGTTCTAGAGTTCCTGTGTTTGAATCCTGTCGTCGGACGATTTTAATGTTTATTTATTTACTACACAGTATATTGTTGAAAATGACTAGTTTACAAAGTCACAAAGCCGTTTGAAGCCAAACAGACGAAGTTTAGGCAAATCCATGTACTTACCATAATTTCCATGCTGGTACAGCCGTTCTTGTTTGATCTCCTGTGGACACTAACGTCAGAGTTCCCTCTAGTAATTATTGTATGAAACTCTGATTTCTGCGCCTACTCGTGCAGAAGCGGCACCACAACTGCTGCGTAAAAATGTACTACCTTTCGGCTAAGTGCAGAGAATACTGTGAACTCGCCCTGTACAAAGCCTGCACTAAGTAAAACAGATCGCAACGTGCAGTTGCTGCCACGTTGAACTGGTGGAATGAGTAGTGAAATGCAGCGCCTCCTGAACTAGTTCAGAAAGTGCAGGTTAATCAAGTGGAGAATATATAGTAACAGAAGTTGAGTGATTCTGCATTACATTCGCGAAATATACTTCATGATGCTTTTCCATTTATTTCCTCAGTTATTAAGAATCCCTTTTGCATTGTTGGACAAAACTACAGAATGCCAACATATTTTCTAGCGTTCACTGGTAGCAGACATGTCAAAACTTGTTCTAGTGTCTGGATTGCCGCTTTAGCCGTTAACCCCCAGGTTAATCCCGGAAAAATGTACCAAATGTTTTACGTACTCAATTTTTCGGTGTCATTCTCATTCTAAAAATATATTACTGCATTGGCCTCTGGTTAGAAATAACACAAAAATAAGAGCTGCTCTTGAGGGCAGCTTTCCCTCAATGCCGACTGTAACTCATCTTTGACAATAAGAGCAGCATAACATCGGGCAGAAAGAGTGCAACTCGTCATTGGCGATATTGGTACTACCTCCAGTCACTAGTACAGCTTGGTATCAATGATTAAAGGTTGCGACTTTGTTGCTGCCCAATTTTAATTCTGCAGCTGTTACACTTGGGTTTAGCATGTGTATGTACGTGTGCATGCATTAAAATGACTTCACGCTAGAGCAAAGCAACTGTAGTGCAGAGAGGCATTAGTCATCTTTATATATATGCTTTGTAAAGACGCACTAAGTTTATCCTTTGCATATAGACTTGGCGCTCATTGGCCAAAGATGCCCTTGTGCTACTAAAACCTGTCAATTAATTCGCTTTTTGCAGTAGCAGGTGTTTATTCCTTTTTCAGGATCGGTCTGTGAGTTTTAATTTGTTTTTCTTGAACTGTGCAATTCCCACTCACAGGACTGCATGTCATGTGAGGTGTTCCTTTTTAAATCAAGAATGTTGAGGTTGTGTTTGTGAAACTCGATTTCTTGCCTCATACGAGCTTGTACAAACTGACCAAGCTGATAATTCTACCTGCTTATATATTAAATGTGTTGCGGTTGTGAACCCTTATAATGAATGACACATAGTATAAAAATTTTATCTAATAAAACAATTTAATGAAATTTTTCATGTTTTTCGCGTTCGTGTTCACTTCTCTACTCTCGTGTCCTGTCTGCATGCCTCACCTCTTTTTTTGCATATTAAATATCCTATAAACTTAACCATGCTTTTTTTCCACAATGCAGGGGGAAAAGGTTCCGGTAACACCATGCATTCAGTATGGTGGCCCAGACGTGTATGCAAGCAACCTCCTTCATGTGGACCAAGAACTACTCTGCAGTGTCTCACAGACTTCCATGCAAAGTCCTCAACATTCTCGTCTCAGTGGAATGGCTGCTCATCTATCTGCGTGTCCATCACCAAGACGGCCAGTTGTAAAGCTCCTGTACCCGTTTAAGAAAGCTTAATGATTTTTTTATTTAGTTTTCACGGTTGGCCGTAGAATCCTAACATTTTTGATGTTTCTAACGTTTTTACCTGGCACAAAGTGGTGCAATAACTTTAAACCAGTGTAATGTATTTAAGGGATGCTCACTCTAATGCCTATCTGGTTTTGTTTGTGTTTAAGAAATTTGAATGTCTGATGAGGTAACAGCATTTAAATTTGTCATCGTGGCTTGTTTCAATGAGCTACTAGGAAATAAGGTGCAAAACTTATCACACGCCAGTTGTAGCATTTTTGCTTTCATGACTAAAGTATACATGTTTCAAAAGATGGAAAGGGGGAAAAAGCCTCAAGAACATAATCATCCTAGGATTGTCATGTCCTTAGAACTCTGCAATGACTAATGCCTCATACATCTTGGGAGCACATTGGTCGCAATGCCTACAGGTATACTTGATAAGAGAATAGCTTGCACTCAGATTTGCCACGCAGTTGATGGCTGATAGCTTTTGTTTGTCGTCTTCATGTTACTACTATGTATTCAATATTCATTTAGATGTGCTGCGGTTTTTTGCAGTCACCTATATATATATATATATATATATATATTCTTCGTTTCAATAAAAATTTAGTTGAGAGTTAGCGCTCATCCTGTCTGCTTCTAGTCTGTGTCCGTGTCACTTCGCGCTACAATCCAAGATCATGTTACTGTACCAACTCGCCCAACTTTTCATCCTTTTGTTAAAGAAACACTCAGACTTGTTCTTACTTACGTGACCGGCTTTTTTTTATGCTTTATAATAAGATGCAGTGCTTTTCGAATGAAAACATTTGATAGTTCGTAGTGAGGTTATTTAAAAAAACTGTTTTGCTTAAAATTTAATTGAGCAAGGCTGCGCCATTATTCGGTGCTTATGTCTTTGTATTGGTATGGTTTTACTCATCTTCCTTTTTACTTTTAAAGTGTGCAAACATTATTATGTAACCATTTCTCTTGAATGAAATAAATACTTCTGACATTTCGTCACAAATTTTACAATGATTTTGTTCAATTAGGTAACCTTAGACTAGCTGATTGTTATTCTGGTAGCTTAACTTACAATGCCTGTGGAATATTCAGTGCAAGCAAATGGTGAAAAATAAAATGAGTTATTGGGTATAAGCAGGTCACTGTCAGTAAATGAAGCATACATATATTTCAGGAAATAGTGCATGCTTATATATTGAACAGCATGCACAGCTACACATGCTGTTTTGTCCGTAAATGCTGAAACATTATTCGACGTGGAAGCACTTTGCTCTTTGTCTCTCAGTGCTACCTTTAAGTCATATGTGTCAAAGTACTAGTAGAAGCATCCCGTGGAGATAAATGACAACTTTGATGAATAGAGGTATAAAATGTATGCTTAAAACGGCAAAAAACTGCTTGACAGACAAACGTATGCTTCTGTAGTACTGCACTTGTTACCGTCGCCAATCCATGCATTGCTTGCGCTCTATTGCATTCAATATGAGCTACAACAACGAGCTGTGGTGTCTTTCCCTCCTGGTTGAGATGGTGTTGCGAAAATTTTTGACCAAGAAAAGTGGAGGTTTTTAATTATTTCTGAAATGTATGTAACTATGCTTTTGGCTGTGTGCTGTTTCCCCGGGGTTATAAGAACTGGTGCGCCAAGGTGCGGGAGATCCTGTGTCCTTAGTGCAGCGCGCATTGTTATTGCGCTCTGCATCCTGCCGGCAGTGTACTATCACTGCAGAGGAAGATTACGAAAAGCATGGCGTGTGTGCCTTGCTGCAATGGCGAAACCTTAAATTGTTTGCCTGAAAGGGTCGCACGTTATGCTACCACATGACGGACCAGAAGCGCAATATGACGACGCCTCACAGATTCTGGCTCATACGGAACAAGGCAGTACCATAGCTAAGGCTAGGCAGCATTCACAACAGCTAGTCTGCCCATTAACTACATGGCTGTAGTGAACGCTAAAATACTTGCAGGGATAACGCCCTTTTGGAAGGGTGTTGTCCATGCTGCACCCATATTGAAGGGGTGGTGTGTGTATTACACCCCATATAGAAAGGGTGTTTGTTTTACACCCATAGGCGAGGTGACGTCATATTAACACCCCTTCTTTTGTGGGGTGTTAATTTGCACTCTTTGCTTGGGGTGTAGCAATACACTCAAAAAGGGTATCACCCATGAGACAAGTCATTTACACCCTTAAGGGTGTTAAAATTTTTAGAGTGTATCTACACCAGGTACCCAAGTTACATCACTTGTAGCCCACTGAGCCACTTGTCCAGCATTTTTGTCCGCCATTTCATTGCCTGCGATTCCAGAGTGGCCTAGCACCCAGCATACAAGAGCCAGTATTTGTTTATACGCTACGTGAATGTGTTTAGGGAGCTGGTTAATTACAGGGTTCCGGCTTGCTTTGCCACAGGACAGAGCTGTGACAATGCTTAAAGAATCTGTGTATATTATACACTTTATTATTTTCTGCTGTACTACGTATTTAACAGTTATTCACGGAAGCTCAACGACCTTGTTTCTAGACATATGCGCTCGCCGCTGTGTCGCATATGCTTATGACACCTGGTAGCCCCCGGTGTGCTGTTTAGGCTGTCCCGAAGCACAGCCCTAGCTTGCTTGGTGTCTCTGTCATTGAGTCGCCCTTCGAGCAAAACTATTTTAATGAATGTCTGTGCACATCTACGGACCTGGATTTAGGAATAAGCGAAAAAAAGCTACCACTGCTACCACTGCTAGTAGTTTTATAACTGCACAAACAAAGGACCGCAGAGAGAGAGAGCACACTAGGACAGGCGCAGGCCCTGTGCACTCTCTCACCATAATCGGTTGTTTGCCGCGTTTTAAAAATGTTTGCTAATATGCACCAATTCGCCCATCATGAAATTCTTCTAAGCTAGACTGCGAACAATTCCTCTGGAAGAGGGCTCAACCAATTTTTTCTATGGCAACTGCTATCACAAATTTTCAGATGCATACTATTAAAATACGCAAAAAAAATTATTTCAAATGTTGCTTAAGCAGGAGTAAGCTGCATGCTGAGCGCCATCTCATCATCGCCTACCATAATAATTACGCTTACGATTCAAAACTCTAATATTCTATAAATAGTGAAAACTAATCCTGTATAAATAAATTGACGTTGACGCTCATATGTGTTGCAATACGCCTATAGGTGAGAAATACAGAGTCTGATCTAACGTTTGGGATAGCAAACTTTGCGACCGTTGTCACTCTGCAAGGACATCCAAAGCACCACTTTTGCAGGTAAAGATACCTTAATAGCATAAATATGTACACTGCGGAAATAAATTACTCTAATGGCAGAAAATTTATCAGTTATGTTACGATTTGTGGTACATTTATATGTAACAAATAAAATTTTGGATGGTTGTTTTTTGGTGCGCTTCCATTGCTACCCAGCGACATGCACACACAGATTTTCAGGTCACCGTATCTACATGACGTTCAAAGATATTACACTGGTTCTTTTTCAATGCACATTTTTTTATTCATGAATGGTAGTTATACTGGGTGCGTTTTTGAATTATGTGAGTAAAGTTCATGGGACGTGTACGTAAATGTTGACTTACTCACGTTGGGCATGCTTGCAACATATACGAGGAAGCTGACGTGCGTTAGAGAAGCACGTTGACGTCTGATGACGGAAATTAGCTTGACTAGCTCTAGACGGACATTCAAACTTGCTAGTACCTGTGTAGTATTGTGTGAGGGACTTGTATGTCATGTGCATGTTTTAGTTTAAATTTGGTGCATGAACGTATAACTATTCGACCAATATTGAACTGGATGACATGATAGTGCACTGGCCCTAGTCTTGGATGTTCGTATATGGAAGTTTCTGCTGATTGTCCACATACTAAATTGATTTCCAGTGTTGGTATTTCCAGCAAAAGTAGGCATGTAAAGAATATAGCCAGTAGGTTTGTAATAGCGAAATTGGTAATGCACTAGCGAAAATTCGGAGTACACAAATGTCACTGGAAGAATACGTCAACATTTAACGCGTGTGAAGAGTGGGTGATGACGGCAGAAACTCGCAGGTCGCAACGCTGGCTTCAGGGAACGCGAAAGCCGCAGCGAGTGAATTGACCTTCACGCTGCCTTTGGTATGGACGTGAAGAACGCGATGAAAACAACACACCTGGCGGACTCTGTCTCCGTCACAGATGGATATCAAAATCCTGTGGCTCGGGCGTGCGAGCGCCGCCTTCCACGCTACTCGGAGTAGAACGTCACTGGAAGAATACGTCAACCTGTGACGCGTGTGAAGTGAGGCGGTAAGAAAGTCCACAAAAGAAAAAGGTTGAAATGCGTGGCTTGTTAAAACAGGTTTATTTTTGAAGGTCAATGTGTAGAAACTGATAAGCTCAAGAATCGGCAGAAAAGAAATTTCAGCACGCGCTTGAAAAATACGTAGCGAAAGCTAAGGCATAGCATTGTTAGCCTTGGTTATTCTTGATTGCAAGTCCAGGTTAGTCTAGTTGTCTAGCTATGTTGCGGCGTTTAGCCAGTCCTTTGGCACGCTGTTCGTCTGTTTCCTGGGCAATTCGTTTCCTCTTCATCTCGTTCCGTTGTCGATTCCAGGCCTCCTCCGGCAAATGTGGTTGCGGCGTACGCGAGCTTTCCTTCTCAATCCTCCGACATGTTATCAGGCACGCAACGCAGCTGGCGAAGCGAGCAGAGGCGAACGCAACGACGAGGAACGTGATGTGATGAGGAACGCGGTGTGACGCGATGTGCTCCCTCGGAGCACGGCCATGGCGAAATCGCAAGTTCACGGCCAGCAAAGCTTTCGCTGTAAAATATTCCTACGTGCGCTTGGACCACTTGGAAAATTAACCAATTTCAGGGGAATTATTGATACCAATAAGAAATATCGTTGTTATAGCGCCCTTCACACTTTCATAGTCGTTGGCTTAAGCGAATTTTATTGCCGGCGATCAAACCTCCATAAATACCTACCATGAAATGCTCACATTTATGGGGAATATTTGAAGGCTGATGTATAAAACACTATTATCCAGCCATAAAGCATCTGTGCTCAAATATATATACAAGTATATTTTTAAGCGTTTGGCAAGAAAAAAGGCTGCATCAATTGTTATAGATTACACACTGAGAGTGCAAGAATGAAGTAAATAATAATCCGTCCCTCTTTTAGCGTTTTTCGTAATGTGGTTTCTGTCGTGTAGTTTGACGCCTGTATTGCGCTATGCCTGCAGAAAACATCACTGGCTTTACCAAGCTTGCAGCTGTCTCTCCGAAATGATGCCCTAAGGAACGTGTTATTTTTGTCGCTGGCTGCTGAACGGGATAAGACAAGTTGCAAGTGGGCCTGTTCTTCCGCCTAGAACATGATCTATGCAAGCAGCCTAGAGAAAGGGCAATGTGGACACCACTGTGAAGGTCATGACAAACGTCATTATTTCTAGTGCATAGAGAAATAGAACATACAGTGACGCAGCAAACACTGACCTCTCTGTATGGCCAGAGCTTCAGACACATAGTTAAGTACTTACGGCTCAACTGTTCAAGGCAGTGGTAGCATTCAAGGCCATCACATATGAAAACAAATCCAGTCAACCTCCGGAACAGGCCCCGGTGGGAGAAAGAAGATATTTATCGCACATTATCGTTCAAAACAAGCAATGTCAAAGGGAAATGCTTTGTTGTACCTGTGGTGTTTTTCAAAAGCATTCTTTTTCCTACCCATTACATGGGTTTCGTCACAGAGGATGAAGGTGTCACGGTTAATGAGGTTCTAGTGACGGGTGCTAAGGTAGAATGTCTCATTCATTTTAAAAATAAAAAAAAAAAATGTTTTCGAAAAATGACGAAAGTAACGATTGACGTCGGCGAGCTTTTCTAAACGGTCGCCTGCAGTTATTCACAATTTAAAAAGAGATTGTCGGGGATCTATGTTTAATGTTAATTGTTTGAACTTCGAACATAAATGAAGGGCGTTTATACTGTGCAAATAGAAGAGAATTTGTTGAACTTCGAGCACAGAAATGCCGTAAACAGGCTGCAACACAACTCAATTCATGTCACTTTGAGTTTTTCTAAACACATGACACATAGTGTTTAGTCTATGCACACTCAATAATTATGGACCAAGCATTTATTCCACGGAGCGCACACTTAAATCCAGAAGAACTTTGGAGGCATGAAGCAAGAGGATTGCAATAAAAAGAGCAATAAAAGCGAGGAAGCACCCCAAATATATATCAAAAAAGCTAGACAGTGTGCAGTCTTCTCTTATGTACATCAGTTGCGTCATGGGTTAAAAAAGACAGCCCTGAAATATGGTGTTCAAGTCGTCTTTTGAGCAAAACACTCGGTAAACGAGATTTATAATCTTGTCAACAGACCTAAACAAGCGTCCCAGGCTATGTGCCGCGTCAGACACTCGGGGCAGCTTGTGGCATGCTCAGTGGAGTGGTCTACGTCATTCCACTTTCGTGCGGCAGAAAAGTACTTTGGGCAGACGGGACGCTGCCTTAACATGCGCTTTAAGGAGCACCAACGTACGATCAAGAATACAACAGGGTCTAATCTGGCCGCACATTGTAGAGTTTTCTCATGCAAACCTACGTTGTAACAAACGGAAATATTGTATAACAATAGGAATCAAATTGACCGCGAGAATGTGAAAGCCTACTTCATGCATGTAAACTCAGGCGCATGCGTCACCCAGGCTTCTACCGCTCTGCAGGATAAAGAAACTGAGTTTTTGAATGGCAAGATAGGCTAACACCCTTTGACACTTGTAAGCCTCACTTTTCACGTGTTTACATTGTCTGTATACTTTAGCCCCTTTATGGAAAAAAATACACCGGTTGTTATTCTGCGCTCGTTTTGTGTACTTCCTCTCGTGGTTTGCCCGGATTGCGCTGCCCACCCATGGGAACATGTTCAAACGCCAACTCTCCCAGCTTGTCGTGTTAATTAATTGAAAGACCGATGCTCTTAGGGGCTTACATTTATTGCCCTGTGCTTTCTAGGTTACGTTTCTTTTAAAGCTATGAAAATCATTTGGAAATTTTACGTAGTTTGCAATACGTCTGCCAGTATGTCTTTCAGTACGTATGTCCGTGTATAACATTTTCGACGCCAACTTCAGTCACTGGGTATTCCGCGGCCTAAAAATAGGGCCAGCCAGCTGCTGTTCTCACCGAACTTGGTTGAAAAAACCAACCACCGGACCTGCTTAGATCCCTGGGTATGTGCCACTAGATATGTGACAAGTTTCATTGAACATCTTCGACGCCAACGTGTGTCACTGCGTTTCGGCTACTAGGTATTTGCCACAACAGAATGAACCCAAAAAAATTCTGTAGAACTCACGAACAAATCTGACGACCAGAAGCAGTTCTTGCATTGATTCCGGAGACCTTAGAGCGGTTCTTGCTTGTTCCTAGGCAGACTGGGATTAATATGCAATTCTGGTTCAAAAATATGGTACGCTGTTGTGGTGTCGGTAGAATTTGTGAGGACAAACGTATCGCTGATTGCTTAAATTTCTTCCATTTATGTGACCGTTGTGTGTCCTTGCTCAGCTGTGTAATTAAAGGCGGAAATTTGTAACTATCCATCTCGCTTTTCCTCGATGTAATTGAACGAATCCAGTGCGATTCAATTTTTTTTTTCATTTAAGCACCATCTGATGGTCGCAATCGAAAATGGCTTCCCTGTCTCTGCTTTCTTCAGTGCCGACGGAAACGGCGATGCTGTTGCGAGGTAGCATAGTGGCTTGATCTTCGAGCACACTCAAGGCACGGTGACTCACTGAGAACTCCGGCAGGATTGGTTGCTCCTCGAATAGAGTTATCGACTTGTACTTCAGGTCGATGATTCCGAGGTGTTGGTTCAGGAAGTGCAGGCCGAGAAATACCCTTTGTGACCTCGGCTGTATGTACGTCTCCGGGCAGGTCTGGTCTTAAACGGTATTTCTTGCCATGTAGATTCGACTTGGCGCTATTAGGTGTCCTCCCGAGGTGCCTACCAGACGGCATCACCTCGCCCTTTTAACTTGCTTCAGCTGGGCGACGAAGGGTCTACAAATTACGGAATAGTAGGCTCATCTGTACTGCATTGCAGTTCGGTCGCAGCATCGGATCACGGCTGCGTCGTGTGATGCCAGTGATGCTACGTCGCATTGCCAAGTCTTCTTGAGGCGGCATTTCATAGCTTGGAGGCTCCATTCGGCTGTCGCCGCCTTGCTCGTTGGCAGTCTAGATAGGCTTTGGTGTCTGCGTAGGGAACGGAGGATCCTGGGCCTTTTGACGAACAGCAACCACACATCCATCAGTGTCGGCTTTTAGTTTCCCGCGTAAGGGATAGGGGACCGGGAACGGCTTGAGCCAATGTACTGGCGATGCAGCGCCAACAGGTATCAGCTTGGTGACAGTAAACGGAACGGATATCGAGAGCTCCACTGTGAAGAGGCGACGAAGTCTATCATATTGTGAGGTCGTTAAAGTTATCGGCGGCGCAGGCCATTGAAGGGGCAGCCTCGTAGTCCGAATTCACGGTATGGGCATCAGCGTTGATGTGGCCGGCTTTCCTGCTGTCATAGCAGATCCCGCGGTGGAGCACATCACAGGCCTGTCTCGCTTGGGAAGTGCCACAAGGTGACGGGCTTGTGTGCTGCTGCCTGTGGTCGGGAAAATTGCGGATCTACAGAGCTTTGGGGGGGGCAGGGTGTGGAGAGGAAGCTTGATGGAGGGCGACGGTGGCATAAAGCGTTGTTTCCAGCTGAGGCAGCTGTGCTCAGGAACTGCCAGTGACGGCTCGATGTGCTCGCCGACGATGTCAGCAATTGAATCCACTTAGGCCTCGAACACCAGGAACAGCTTTCGTAGTCGTTCATGCACAACTGCTCTTATGGTCTCCTTCGAGTCATTGGTAGAATTCAAGCACAGAGTAGGCAAGGAATGCTAATTACCTTAAAGCTGTTCTCTTGAGAATAGCGCGAGCCAACAAGCCAAACATTTCTTCTTACTCCTTTAAAAATATGTCTATCTTGTTACCAACAAGATGCTATGCAACCTCGACGATGCATCGCTGGAGGCCCTCCCTTACAAACAAAATTATTGAGAAGGCATTGAAATATCATTGGTCAATGTTGAGTTTTGTATTGACAAATCATGTAGAGTTTGTTGCAGAATAATTGGGTTTAGTGTTGAGGGCTCTTGAATATTGGCAACGGAAATTTAATTGAAACACCATATGGTGTCTAAATTTTGAATAATTAAGTTACAGTTGAAAGTCGATTGTACTTAGCTCGTTTTGTTCATTTTGTTGAATGGTTGTTGGGTCACCATTGATGCTGAATTGAACTAACCTTGTCGTAGTTCTGTCGACCTATTGTTGAGCTATTGCCACAGCGCTGAAAAGTACATTGTGGCACAGTTAAGATGGCATTGAGATTTCAGAACTCGCCATCGAAATATGATTGACATTTCGTTCAGCTAGTTGATTTTTATTCATAAATTAAAATTGCTTTGCTATTTACACTTGTATGCCCCAGTGCCTGCTCATAACTTTCCCTAACACAAAAAAGGAAAGAAGAGCCTGATCAATTTGAAGTACCTTTATTTACACTAAAGATGCATGCACATAAAACATTATTACACTACATAATGCACAACTACTTGGAACCTAGAGACATTGGCTAGTACCTACATCACTCTTAACAGCGTAAATACACCTGAAAATTCAATCAAAACAATCATTGTGGTCATCAATTGTGACATAAGTTTATGACATGAAGGCAAAGCAACTCAAAACGCACGGCTTAAGCATACCCTTATAAGAACCAACTTTGAACACATGAACTCTTGAAGCTGCTTGCATGTGTGAATACACAAAAAAACATCTGAATACGTTATATTAAAATGTTTCGCACACCAACCCATCACAGGAAGTTACGGCTGCCTGTGAGAAGACAAAATAACAAATATACTAGATATGAATAACTTTACAAATATATATACAAGCTTTAGCACATATTTCACCACAATTAAAATTTAATGAAGTACCAAAGTAAGATTGTCGGCGCTTTTTGTCTTCGAGATGTATATATTTTCATGTTGCCCAATTATTTTACAAAACAACATCACTCAACTTAGCTATTAATTGACGAGACATCATTTCGAAAATTGTCGCGGATGGTGAACACTTGAATCGTGTTTCTGACGAGCTAGGTTTGGTTTCTTCAGAAATAAACTTGTAAAGCTTTTGCGTACTGAATGCAGCTGATCTCCCTGGCACAGGTCAAGAACAAACAGTACACCATTTAATTATGTTTTTTGGGTACCGAAGAGTTGCTGAGCTCATTTTCAGTTAACATTCCTGGACTTGCACAAAGCTAATGAGAGCACTTTTTGTGGCCTTTTTCACTCTACCCAGCAACTAGGTGGTAATTCCGTCATTAAAGAGATAAGGCAAGGCTAATACTTTGAACAATAAGAGAGAAAATATTTATTTAGTACAGAAAATTGGTAGTAACACACAGCTAACACAATTTTAAACAGCCAAATAAATGGTCGCCTGCACTTGCAGTATGTAGTGCGCCAGAAATAGTCATAAAGGATGAGAAGAGGTTCTAATTACTGGACAACGGGATTGGTGAGATAGTGAAAAACGCAAATGCCTATCCGAAACACCAATTACCTCAATTGCGCAGGTAAAATGTTGTTAAAAGTCTACCAGAATTTCATTGCATAAAATTAATAAAAGCTGCATAAAAATTGGGAGAAAGCAGTAACAAATAAAGAGGGAGATACACCACTTGTGTTGAAAAAATTACAAGGAAAGGGATATACATGCATATTTAAGCTCACGACATTTTTTCTTCAATATATATACAATGAACACATGGACTTATGGCATTAAAAAGGTTCCTGTGCCTGGAGAATGCAGGGCAATACAAAGCAGCATGATGAGAACCGAAAAGTAGAGCTTAGTATGTGTACAAACTACGAATGTTTGCGTGCCTACAAAGAGGTATGTGACATTTCATGCCTTGAATGGATGAAATTCAGAAATATTACACGCAAATCAAGTTACCATAACTCTTATTGGCTTCCGCAGGGGACTCCTTGAAGTTGAACTAGAAAAATGTACATCAGTGTTAAAACAAACAGAAGATAAGACCCTATAGGGTTCTTCCAGAAATAAACAACGCAAATAGCCTCATGTATCAATTCTATCGACACTTCGGCAATTCGGTGTACACATATATTTGACAACCACCCAAACAGGGGTGAGAAGGATGAATTAAGGTAGGAACACACATGAAGGCTGACTCAACTAGAAGTTTATTTGTGAAGACAAAGAATTTGAACACACTGGCCAACTTCACAAATAGAAAGTCATAGATGCGCAGCAGAAACAGCCTTGCACAACAAAAAAGGACCGAAAGACATGTCCTGTGGAATAAACATGTGCGTCAAAAACTAACATAAAACATATGACAACTAAAAGGCTTGTCCTGTAAGCGATATTACTTGACGAAAGACACAGCAGCAACTCTTTCCCACTAAGGGTCACAGAAATATTACTTATGCATTTTTCATCGTGGTCAATAAATAATGCTTCCATAATTCCTCTTGTGGTCTGGTCTTTGTGATAAAACACTCGTACTGCCCTAAAGCGCAACACCAGAGGAGTTCCAGAAGCAGTATTTATTGATCACAAACGAAACAAATGCATAACCAAGTTATCTGATGCCCCTAGTGGGAAAGAGTTGCAGTTTTCAAAAGAGTATTTCTCGTTTGGTATTATCACTTATCGGACAAATCATTCGAATCTTTCGCTTTTTCGAGAAATTTGTCCGAAAGTTCTCGTTTTTCACGCACGTTTATTCGACAGGACATGGCTTTTTGATTTTTTTTTTCTTGTCGCACGTGGCTGTTTTGGCCACGCATGCACGGCTTTTTAACTTTGTCAAGTTGACCAGTGCCTTTATACCTCTGTCTTCCAAAATAAACTTTTAGCTAAGCCTGCGCTCGTGTGTGATCCTACCTATTTCGTCATCCGTCGTCCGCCTCTCTTCGCGCTGCTGTTTCAAGTACGCACGTATCACATGGTGAGGCTGGTAAACATTCTCACAAGAAAAAGGAAATACCGTCTCCCAAAAGGTAGCCCATCCTTTACAACTAAAGGCCAGAGCAAATCGAAAGTAAACCTTCACAGCGTCCATGCGGCAGCTATTACACCACAGAGCAGCACAAAAATAGTTACTATTCCAACTTGATGGAGCGTGGCCACAGATGCGAGCTTCCTGGTGAATCAGCCGCATATCAACGGGTGTCTCTTGAACGACGCCGAGCTGCTCTTGACGTAGAACACTTTAGCACCTGGGCTTTGCTGCGCGCGTAACCTGTGAGAAGGGAATGCGGACGTGCATTAAGAATCTGCCACACACTGCACATAGCTATGCAAGAAATTGACGTGCACACTGTACTGGTAAGTAAAAATTTGCGACTCTTTACGAGTGCCGTCGACAAAAGGAGCAAATGGGTTGTTGCTACGGTAAATGTACCTAAGACACGCACAGTGATGTTTCACAGTGGGGGGAAAATAATCCCGGCTCTCTCGCAGAACGAAAGACGACGCGACAGTGCATAGCCCATACCAAGCAGATATTCAATCTTTGGGTAGAAGTCCAGGAGCAGGAATTATCTGAAGAAACGCCGAGAGCGGTGCGAGCGTGCCTGTACGAGCTAGAACTGTACCGCTTCTTTGAAGCTTAGTAGCCACTCTGGCGTGGCGCCGATCATACCGCGCTATTTGTGTGCAGAACATCGCGTACACATCCTTGCGCGCCTTTGGCGGTAGCGTCTGCGCCGTGAGCGCAGACGCTACTGCATCTTTGTGCTTCGATTTCTGGCGCAAAAATGCAATTGCTTCAACACTAGCGTTGTAGATTATTTCCAAAATTGATGTGTACAAATAATAAATATATACATCATGACTGGAATTGTTCTTGCAATGCGACTTATTTTCATTTCAAGAGTAGTGTAAGTGAAGTTTTAGAATGTATGTCGATAGTTGCATAAAAATAATACATGACTCTTAAGGCGAAAAACTCGTGCGGGAGGGGACAGCGAAAATAAATTTTGCGGCTTGTGAGCCGTTGTGTTTCGCAGATGCACAAGATTCCGATCAAACAGGGAAGACGGAAAACTTCTGAGCAATAACTATGTCTTAGTTCATTAAAAATTTCGCTCTCAGGCAGCTTATCTACAAACGTTTTTCTATGTACAGGGAAAGCAGCTTTCTTGACAAGTCAAAACACGTAATCTATTTCAAACAATGTTTGGCCGTTTTATTGACACATTTCTTTCCTCCAACGAACACATCACTAAGATTGCCTGTGGATGTATTTTTCTTACTTTCTTTACTGTAGCTGTCATGGTGCACCAGATGAATAAACGTAGGTATTTCTCACCTGCAAGTTCCCGAGTTCAGCAGGCGTCCAGCTTTTTTCTTTTGCTTGGGTAACCACGCGCATCACGCAATAATGGAGCTAAATATAAGCATGCAAACCTATTTCATGGAGATGATGCAACAGTGTCTTATAAGATGTGTCGTTCATAATCCTTCGTTATCACTCTTTAACTTGATCACTGTTCTATTTCAAATATTTAGGAAGACTTTCGCGTATTGTCTTTGTCCCAGAGCCCATCCAAAGTAGATGGCGGGCGTCCGGTGCAGGTGCAGCAGCAGAGCACTTCGGACTCTGGACAATGTCTTCGAATGGTTCGTGGAGATCACAAAGCGTTCTGTATCTACGGTCGCGTAAGTTGTTGCAATCCGGTGAGCCTGTCGGCGGAGTACTGCCCTCTTGTTATTTGTTAGGGATATATAATTTCATGGTAGAAGATTGTCCAAGTTCGTAGACATGTCCCAATATCCATAAAAGGGAATGGGGCGCTACAACTGTCGGTATGGGGCATGTTTTCAGTTTTCTTGCTTGCTGTCGCTGCTCAATGAGCTCAGAAATGGCATTAAGTTCTGCGCACTCTAGTAGCGTTGGTGCAAGTATTAGACGAGGGAAAGCCATAATTGCTCTCATGGTACTTGTGTTGATAACGTCAAGTTTGTCCCACTGTTGGGCAGTCAGTCATAGAAACTGCGCCTGATTTTACTACGAAGAGAAAGCCTGGCCCACAATCGTATATACACCTAGTTACATGGGGAAAAGTAGTGATAAACGCGCAGGCTGGTACAAAGGTCGAAGCTCCAGTAGACAATCTACCATTTCCTCTTCGTCTCCCTCTTGCGCGCATGGGTCCGTCCAAATACACCGAAACATTATGTAGTGCGAGCCTGCAGGACGGAACCCACGTAGGAACGGGTCACCTAAGTGCTATCCCCACCATTCCGTCGCGCAATTCTGCGTATCAGGTAGACTGTTTCTGCTCTTGTTTTCCTTATCTTCTTGATCCACTTCACGTTAGACCCTGAGTAATGAACTTCCAGGCCAAGAAACCGGAGCTCTTCAATCTCAGGTATCAGCGATCAGCCATTCTTGACATGCAAGTCGCTATTACAAACTGACTTTCTGAGCGGTTTGTTGGCAGCGTGCACGTAGCGAGATTTATGGGTCGATATGAGGAGTCTAGTGGACTGACTGCATGTATTCGTGTAACACAAGAAGACCTCTCTGCAGTTGTTTACACTGTATCTCAAAGTCTCTTTGACTGGACAACAGCTTGACGCCCACACCATAAATGAGACATCTTATATTATGAACTTCCTGTAGTGTATACGCCAAAGGCAAGAAGCCAATAATAAATAATAATGATGCCAGAACAGAGCCTCCTGTACCCCACAGTTTGGTGTAAAAGAACCCGATTCCTGCCTGTCTACACGTACAGAAAATGTTCGGCAGATTAAGAACGAGTCTACTGATTTCTTCACATGAAATGGCAAGCCGAGCGTGTCCATGTTTCGTAGAATGGTCTCGTCATTTGCATTATAGTATGCTTTGGCTCTGTAAGTTGCCACCACAGTGCGCCCGAAGTGACGGTAAGGTCAGACGCGCAGGTCTTCAGCTTCCAGTATAGCTACGACATCTTGCGTACTTAAGTACGGCTTGAATCCAAGCTGAGCTAGATAGTATTTACGGTTGTGTTTTGCCCACCACGGAATGCCACAAAAAAAAAAGATCATTCACATAAACATTTTGCAGATCGTTGGTGCGAAAGAAATTGGCCGCATAGCTTCAAATCTTGTTGGCGGATATCCTGGTTTTGGAAAGGGATCCACATTCGAGTGTTTCCATTCAGGTGGGAGAGATTGCTCGATCCACACGTTATTTATAACCTGTAGAAAAATGTCGATGGCCTCATTGCCCAAGTTCTCAAAAAGCTCATACGGGAGAAGGTCATGTCCAGGCGTTGAATATTGCTGTATGCCTTCAAATGCAACGAACCCCTCGGCTTTTGTGAAATGCAGTTATAAATAATGTAGGCGCGTCTTGCACCGAGCGGTAACAGTTAACATTTGCTAGCTGGCGAAGGGCAGTCACCGAAGGAAGACAGACAACGTCAATTGAAGTCATAGCGCTGGATAGACGCAGACAAGATAGACGACAGCACGAGCGCACGTCCTGTCGTCTTTCTTGTCCGTGTCCATCCAGCGCAATGACTGCAATTGATGCAACGAACCATATAGCCTAAAATCTGCGCTCCAAGATATACAAGCAAACGTGTCTGAACCCCCATCTTAGAAACCATGTCCCGATGCTACAAACAAAGGCGAACCCAAAACAAAACATGCTGCGATAGAGAAAAAAAAACAAAGTCGCAAATTCGTCACCGGGCATAGAAAGGCTTAAGATGCACCTCGTGGACTTCGGGCATGCGCGGTGCCACTGTGATTGCGCAACGCTGTCCAGAAGCACCTCAAGAAGTCAAGTGTGCCACACGTCGTGCGATGATCTTCCAAGGTCCGAAATAGCGCCGCAAAAGTTTCTAAGTGCTCGTCGGCGTATCGGAGTCGGAAGTCGAACATGGTCGCCAGGCTGGTAATTCACATATTGTAATGGAAGATTGTAGTGTCGGCTGTCGGTCGTCTGCTCGTTCTTGATGAACAGGTGGGAGAGCTCTCGGGCCTCTTTCACGCGTTGGGTATACCCTTACAAAAAAATTGTTGAAAGGTTATTGAAATATTGTTGTTCAACGTCAACAAATGGCCTTGAAAGATCATCGGGGAATTGTTGAAACATCATTGAGGAAATTGTTGACAAGTGTTGATAATTGGCCCGCGACATTCTGTCGAAACATCATTGTGGCCTCTCAATTTGAAAGATCATTGGCATATCGTTGAAACTACAATGTACTTCAATGTTGAAAGCCCATTGAAGCATTGTTGAAGATGTGTTGTTTGTCAATGTTGAAAGCCGATTGACGTATTGTTGAAATGTGTTGTTCGTCAATATTGAAAGCCCATGGAAGAATTGTTGCAGATCTGTTGAACATCAACACAATCTATGTTGAAAGCCCTTTATGCCCCACTGGGTATTTAGCAGTTTAAACCTGCACTTTCCTTAGAATACTGCTGAGCTATGTTGCATATAATTACCTTTGATGTCACGTTGGTATGTTTGTTGTGATAGGGATAAAATTTAAACACAGCCGTTTTGTATCGCAGGCCTCTGTCACCCTGGGCTCAAAAGCATGCTCCTAGATTGCCTGTAATAAACCATATTGTAAAACTGCTAGCAGTACTGTTATGCCACTTTTTTCAATTGTCAGAGTGAATGGTCCTCCACAAAATCAAGAGTGCTGAACTGATGCAGACAAAAACCATTTTTCTAGGTGAACTGTTTATTTGTAACCAAACATCTGTGTAAATGTACAACCATTTGTAGTTTGAGAACATCAGAAACTTCTTAAAAACTATTGCACAGACAAAACTTCCTGCAGCTTGACACCATAACAAAATTGAATACTGGAGATGTAGTCTGTGTGGCCCTCAAGTAAAACACATTTCCCAAAAGAAATAAATTAAAAAAATAAATACCTAAATAAATAAATGTAGAAGCAGACTGACATGACTGTCAATAAGAACACTCAAAAAAGATACTTGCTTTCTCTATTAGCGAGCCAGTGGTACTATTACCATGGCACGATTTGCTTGAGCCCACAGCACTCAAATGAGACCTGATATGCAGGGTGGTTATCTTGAAGTTTCATGAAATTTATTAAACACGAACTGTTGCAGCTAACATAATTCTAGATACAGAGTGCCAAACATTACTTGCGTGAGTAATCAAGACACCATAGTCAGCTGATTAAGAAAAAATCAGTTCCTAATAAAGTTTTTACGAATTGTAGACGGTAATTTTACAAGGTGTATGCACTTAGAACGAACTTCCACAATGACACCAGTAACGAGACACATGCCATCAAACTGGCTGTAGAAATGCACTGCTGTAGCACTTTTTTGTTAACAAAACGCACTGTTATGCATTGAAGCACAAAAGTAACCGGAATGCCCACGTACTTCTCTCACATTTATGGAAAAATCTCGCAACTGGTGTCATCCTGGAAATTAATTTCAAGTTATGTCTATCAAACTCACTGGCTACAATTTGCAAACTGATATATGTGCCGTGATCTTTAAGTGAATTAATAAATTTATGAGAATAAGTTTAATGTTTCCATTTCTTGTGCTAGTAATGTCCACCTCTGAATAATCCAGCTCAAGAACAAAAATTATACTACCTGGCACAGACAACTTAAAAAAAATCTGTAACACTGAAAAAGGATCACTGTACAATCCTTATTTGTTGGTTGAATGGTGCGTGCCAATTTCAGTAAACCTTACATACTTCTGAAATATGGCAATCACAATAAGTGATGCTTATGGGAGCAGTTTATTATGCTGCATTGCTGTTGCATGATCCAGTTGCGTTTTCTGCCATGATAACGTTCCTGCGCAGGTCATTCCATATCAAGCGACTTATTCATATTAACTACTTCTGTTTTTTATATGCAAAAAACAACTATAAGTGATGTGCTGGAATAAAACAAAGTTACTCCTTTTGTGAGCTCCATTTCAATTTTATTCACTGTAACAAAAAAATAACGAAAGAATTCAGAAAAAGATATGGTTTCATGCAAACATGAAAGGCACATCATTGCCATTACTGGAGATGTTTTGTTGCATTTTAAATTTAAGCCGACTTATACCTATTAATTTTTACTCATGTATTTTAGATAGCAATAAAGGATTTTTACAAAGTTATGTAAAATGCAGTTTTTACTGAACTCTGACAATGGCACAGATGCACTTGCAGGTGTGCGATTCTATGCCGAATCGACCAGTGTTTTTTTGACACCACACATATAGCTGAAACATTGCCATATGTTTACTAGAGTTCAAAACTGGTTACCCACTTTTATTTATTTTTGCTAGATAGTTTGTAGCATTTTGGTGACAGTTTAGTTTTCCTGCTCAGCTGAGCTAGAGGACATCAATCAACATTCTTTTTCAAATGCACATTGTATTGATCGAGGCCTTCAAATGGTGTGCGTGGAAATACGGTGAAGTCAATTTCCAATATAGCCAATTTCCAAGCCAAAATAGGCAATTTCTCAAATATTTGAATACGTCAATTGGTTTTGGCACCGGCAAAAATGAGTCAAA
Source organism: Dermacentor andersoni (assembly GCF_023375885.2). Lineage (NCBI taxonomy): Eukaryota > Metazoa > Arthropoda > Arachnida > Ixodida > Ixodidae > Dermacentor > Dermacentor andersoni. Next base: position 48,521,518 of record NC_092823.1, on the reverse strand, counting down.
TTGCAATCCGTTAGATTTTTTTTCGTAACGAAAGATTCACAGGACTGAAATTAAATACAGAATGGTAGCCCAGGTGACATAGTATAGCAAAAAAATATGCGAAGCTTTGAAGGTTCAGCTGATCGCCTGTAAAAAAAACAAATTCTAATCTTTTGCAAGAAGCTTCATGTTGAAGAAAAAAACAGCTTTCGTAGTTGGCCAAAAAATATGTGATACATTATTGGATAGCTCTACATGTGTGCTATGCATGTGTGAAGTTAAAAAAGTCATTATTTTTAAATGCGAGAAATTCTTTTTTGAAATTTTGTCAGCACCGACTTTTCTCGGATGTGCGCACAGCTTGCCGGCTGGGAATGCAGACGACAAAGCTGGCTTTGTCTCCACACAGATGACAGAGAACCGGTGTTAGGGTCTGCATTTTATTGCCAAGGGACACATGCTCTAACGCAACGAGGCTTGTGTTTGGTGTGGGCCAGGTAAACCATACAGCCATTGCACATAAACTATCAATACGAGGTCTGTTAGAGAAGTATCCGACCTTTGGCTGAAGAAAAAAAGAACTGGCATAACTGGAGCGTCGGAAACCTAATCACCCTCAATGTAGTCTCCTTGGGACTCCAGCCACTTCTCCCAGCAGTGCTGCCATTGTTAGAAGCATTCCGAGAAGGCCTCTTTCCGAATGGAGTTTAGCTCAGCTGTCGTTGCAGCCATATTGTCTTCTCTTGTCTGAAATCGCGCTTCTTTCAATGGCCTCTTGATTTTGGGAAATAGCCAGAAGTCGCAGGCGGCCATATCAGGAGACTAAGGAGCCTGTCGAACTACAGGAGTCTGGTTATTCGCCAAAAAAATCTGAATCAAGTGCGAAAAAAGCATTGTCGTCATGGATGCGCCAATTTCCTGTTGACAACTTCGGTATCTTGTGCCACACAGCATCACATAGGCCATGGAGGATATCCCTGTAGTAGTCTTTAGTGATTCTTTGACCCTGTGGTGCGTGCTCGTGGTGTACCACACTGCGGGAGTCAAAGAAAGCAGTCAGGAACACTTTAACGTTGATGCGCACTTAGTGGTCTTTGGTTGGTGACGTGGAATGCTTCCACTGTAATGACTGGGATTTGGTTTCCGGGTCGTAAACATACACCCAAGACTTGTCACCGGTGATTATGGTGTTCATGAAGTTGGGGTCACTGTTTGTGGAATCCAGCATGTCTGCGAGACTTCAACACGAAGTTGCTTTAGCTCCACCATGAGCAGCTTGGGAACGAATTTCGATGCAACTTTCTTCATGGCGAAATCTTCGGTGATAATGGAATGTGGATAAAATGTGCTGATGCCCACCTCTACCACAATTTCTTGGATAGTCACACGACGGTCCCGCATCACCACGGGGTTCACTTCGGCAATGACCTGGTCATTTTGGCATGTTGATGGCCGACTGGAGCGTGGCTCGCTCTCCACCAATGCGTGGCCGTCTTTAAACTGGTTGTACCACTCCTTAATCTGTGTGCTGCTCATAGCATAGTCACCGAAAGCAGTCTGAATCTTCCGAATGGTTTCCACTAGGCTGTCGCCCAGTTTCTGGCAAAATTTGATGCAGTAGCACTGCTCCAGTCGCTCCGCCATTTTTCCTGCAATAAAAAACCGACGAGAGCACTGTGTACTACCTCATTCAAATGCTGCGTCCCAGCTATTCACGCTATTGGCAGGCCTTTACGGAATCCTGCCTGGTCCTTTGGTTGACAGAAGTCTAAGGTATTCCTGATTCTATTTGGAATTACCTTAGTAAATACTTTGTAGGCAACGGACAGTAAGCTGATTGGTCTATAATTTTTCAAGTCTTTGGCGTCCCCTTTCTTATGGATTAGGATTATGTTAGCGTTCTTCCAAGATTCCGGTACGTTCGAGGTCATGAGGCATTGTGTATATGGGCGGCCAACCTTTCTAGGACAGTGTTCCCACCATCCTTCAACAAATCTGCTGTTACCTGATCCTCCCCAGCTGCCTTCCCCCTTTGCATAGCTCCCAAGGCGTTCTTTACCTCTTCCGGTGTTACTTGTGGGATTTCAAGTTCCTTTAGACTATTCTCTCTCACCTTATCGTCGTGGGTGTAACTGGTACTGTATTAATCTCTATAAGACTCTTCAGCCACTTGAACTATCTCATCCATATTAGTAACGATATTGCCGGCTTTGTCTCTTAACGCACACATCTGATTCTTGCCTATTCCTAGTTTCTTCTTTACTGCTTTTAGGCTTCCTCCGTACCTGAGAGCCTGTTCAATTCTATCCATATTATAGTTCCTTATGTCCGCTGTCTTACGCTTGTTGATTAACTTAGAAAGTTCTGCCAGTTCTATTCTAGCTGTAGGGTTAGAGGCTTTCATACATTGGCGTTTCTTGATCAGATCTTTCGTCTCCTGCGATAGCTTACTGGTTTCTTGTTTAGCGGCGTTACCACCGACTTCTACTGCGCACTCCTTAATGATGCCCATAAGATTGTCATTCATTGCTTCAACACTATGGTCATCTTCCTGGGTTAAAGCCGAATACCTGTTCTGTAGCTTGATCCGGAATTCCTCTAGTTTCCCTCTTACCGCTAACTCATTGATTGGTTTCTTATGTACCAGTTCCTTCCGTTCCTTCCTCAAGTCAAGGCTAATTCGAGTTCTTACCATCCTATGGTCACTGCAGCGCACCTTGCCGAGCACGTCTACATCTTGTATGATGGCAGGGTTCGCGCAGAGTATAAGGTCGATTTCATTTCTAGTCTCACCATTCGGGCTCCTCCATGTCCACTTTCGGCTAACCCGCTTGCGGAAAAAGGTATTCATTATCCGCATATAATTCTGTTCTGCAAACTCTACTAATAACTCTCCTCTGCCATTCCTAGAGCCTATGCCATATTGACACGTGTACTTATCTTTCTCGGCCGACCACGTTTCGCCGCTTAACAACTGTAATCGCACAGCGACGGACGCGCCTGCATGTATCCGACGTTTCTGGAAAGTTATCGATGCTTCTACCCGGCTGTCTGTTGTCGCCGAACCTTGTGCTATCTGATTTCATCGCGTAACGCGAATGGTGTAGAACTTTGTGGAAGGCACGCGGGTCCAAGCGATTAGTCTGGAACATTCGACGACTGCTCTATAAAAGCAGACGCGCTTGACCCACTGATCAGATTTCCGACGATCGCCTACTGTGTTCGCTGCTTTCGTTGTGCTATAAGTGTAGCCTGTTTTGTGGGCGCAGGTTCGCCCAATAAAATCTAGTTTTGCCTTTCACAGTATTGCTACTGTGTTCTTAACGTCACCACCACGTGACATCTGGTGGAGGTGCTAGTGCGTTCATGTACCGAACGCCCCCGCAAAGCCGCGATCCAAGCCCGAAGCCCGAGGACAAAACCAACATCGCCCAAGACCAGCGTGCTAGCCGCAGACTTCAAGGACTGCCCCCAGAGCACGGACTTCTACCTGAGTCGACAAAGAAGATCGTGGTCAAAACAACCTCAATGGCTACCCCAGCGTCCCCCGTTATCTTACAACAACCTCGGAACCCACCAACCTTCCATGGAGCAGCGAAAGAAGACCCGGAATCATGGCTGGAGACCTACGAACGCATCGCGACGTTCAACAACTGGGACTCCGACGACAAGCTGCGGCATGTCTACTTCGCCTTAGAAGACGCCGCCAGAACTTGGTTTGAGAACAGGGAATCGACCTTGACAACGTGGGACCTGTTCCGTAGCGGCTTCCTGCGCACCTTTACAAGCGTCGTGCGCAAGGAAAGGGCTGAAGCTATGCTTGACGCCCGAGTGCAGCTACCAAACGAGAACGTTGCCATCTTTACGGAAGAAATGAGCCGCCTATTCCGCCACGCCGACCCGGAAATGTCCGAGGAAAAGAAAGTCCGGCTACTGATGCGTGGTGTAAAGGAGGAACTTTTCGCCGGTATGGTACGAAGCCCACCGAAGACCGTCGACGAGTTTCTTCGCGAGGCCACTAGCATCGAGAAGACACTCGAGATGCGAAACCGGCAATTCGACCGCCGCACCAACTCTACAAACTATGCCGGCGTTCAATCGCTGGCCTCCGACGACCTGCGCGAGGCTATCAGGGCAGTCGTACGACAGGAGCTCCAGAAGATCTTCCCGTCGTCAAGTGGCCTCGATCGCTGACATTACCAAAGATGAGGTTCAGCGGTCACTTGGGGTTCCGGAGGTGCAACCTCAATTACCGCAACCCCAGCCAGAAGCGATGACCTACGCCGCCGTCGCACGCCGTCAAGGTCCTCCTCCGCGACCGCGACAGCGCCCTGTAAAGCCGCAATTCCGTCGACCACCCCCGCCGCCAGCACGCCCACCCGTCGCCCAGCGCAGCTACCCGAGGAAGACAGACGTATGGCGCGCTCCTGACCACCGCCCGCTGTGCTACCACTGCGGAGAAGCGGGTCACGTCTACCGACGATGTCCATACCGGGAGATGGGACTGCGAGGTTTCGCCGTCAACGCTCCGCGCCCGCAGCAAGGTGAACGCCTTCGCGATGTCGCTGACTACCTCGCGGCTACTCACTGGAGCTCTCGACGACCGTCGCGTTCGCCATCACCAGGCCGCTACCTGTCGCCGCAGCGCCGACCATTCACTGGCCCAGCCCGGGGCCGGTCAGCGAGCCCATATCCGGAAAACTAAAAGCAGCAACCGATGGACGTGCGGTTGCTGTCCGTCGAACTGACGAAGACGTAGTGCGTAAAACACTTAGTGCGTAAAAGCTAGCAGACATGAAGCTTTCTTTTAATTGGTAGCTTCAGTCAAAGTTGATTTTCCAAGACGTTCTACGACTTCAACGGAAGGTTTTTAAGCTGATGTGGAAAGCTTACAGGAAAGCAAAAACTTGTCAAATTTCAATCGTTCTATCGAGGGAATATGTGAACAGTATTGTGTACAATGTAACAACGGCTGCCGTGTTTTTTTTTAAACAGGTGCTGAAAAAACACTCCCGCAAGAGATAAATCCTCTTTTCCTTGTTGCTGCAGCGCAGGAATCGAGCTAGCACAAACTTTCGAAAAACTTTGGAAGGGTGGCCGTGCTTTTCGATTCTTGGAGAAGCGCCCACTTCACCGTGGGCGCTTCAACTGGCCACAGCACATGTGTGGAGCTGGCAGCTCACAAGCTTGTATAATAATAGTTTTCGATCACTGCTGCACAGTGAAAAACGACTGGCGATATAGGTCATAGGGACCTGCATACTGTATATTTCTGTCTAAGTGCTACATGCATATAACGCCTTCCAGCTCTGGCCATTGATTGCACAGTCTTTGCATGGCGAGTTTAACCTTGGTGAAAGACAGGGACCGCCCACCCAACGTTTCAAAAACGGGCGCTCGCCTGGAGGGAGCATCTCTTGATGTAATCCTTTCTTCGAGAAGCTCGAGACCAATTCCACGTTAAGACGAAAGGTTTGGGAGTGTTCATAAGCGGCTGAGCGCAGGACGAATGGGGCAACTTGCCCCAAATGCTGGCCGATGGCCAGGAACAGTTAAACATGTCACAGCTGGTGTCTAACAAGCAACTGTGTGAATTTTATCATGTAACTTTTTTGCAGAAAAAAGGAGCAAAAGCGCAGTGCGGAAGGTGTAGATTCAACGTAGGAGAAGATACGAGAATTTTCCCCGAAGTCATTTAGTGAGCCATCTTAGACGTGGAAGAGGGTGTCATGGTGCCGATCTATTGCTCTCTGCTCTGAAAAGACCGTGTGATCTCTAACACGATCTGTAATGCTACGTGGCAAACATAATTTTATGGGTGCTTTTTTTCTACAGCTAATCTTAGTTCTCGCCTATTTACGTTGCCAAAAAAGGTCAGAGCAGCATCTTTCGTTTTTTGTTTTGGTTTTTCCAGCAATTTGATGGCCGGCGTTTCAAGCCTCTGTGAGCGCCGAATGCAAGGGCGGCCTTATAGGTATCACATATCTTGTCATTGTGGACGCGGCGTACGCTACAACGCGCAGCTTCTGAGAATCAGCTATTCGCATGGACTTTTACATTGATATAGAAAGGCTTCGTGCAGTATGTTAGCGCCGAGAAAGAGTACAGACATATAGTGGCGTGGCTGAGGTGACTCAGACTGACGGCGCTGAGGAGACGGCAAGTGTGCAGGGCGACTGTTATCGACGGAAACGTCAGAGGTAGGAGGCATACGGCGAGGCGAGTTATGGCGCGGGTCGGCATATGGGCAAGCAGGCGGGGAAAAGGAGCTCGAATACGGCGACGTCCAGGAAGTGCGGCAGTGGCGAGCGACGTGGCCAGTGCAGAGGCAACTGAAGCAAATGGGCTTGTCGTCCGGAGTTCTCCACTAGGCAGGTTTGCGGTATCTGGGAGGGAAATACAGATCGCCGTGAGGCGGAGCAGTCGGCACCGGTCGAGCGTCAGGTTGGGAGATGGAGAAGCAGCAGGAAAACATAGGTTTGCAAATTCTTGCCGTACCACTGCATGAATGAGGGAGATCGCTGGGGCTGGTGGGTCAATGGTAGGTTCGTGTGGGCTTGAATGAAACGGCGCAGGACTTGTAGCCTCGAGTTCGCGGCGAACAATACGTCGGGCGTGCTCATTTAAAGGTGGTGAAGTGGCAAGGTCAACGCAAGACGATGTCGCAGCCTTATTAGGGATCCGGGAGAACTCTGGATTGACGCGGCGGCTTTTGGTGAGCTCAAAGCGGTGGCATGGTGGGCACATTGTTGAAGACTAACAAGTTGAAGGCGTCGTCCGCAATCCCTTTAAGTACGTGGCCGACTTTGTCAAACTCGGCCATTTTCTCGTCGATTTTCCGGCAAAGAGCGAGCACGTCTTGTATGTACGAGACATACGACTCACTAAAAGACTGAACACGGGTAGCAAGCTCTTTTCTAGCAGCCAGCTGCCGACCGGTAGGATTTCCAAAAGGGTCGACGAGCTTCTCCTTTGAAGCATCCCAGCTAGAGATTTCCTCCTCGTGGGTCTGGAACCAGACACGAGGAGTTCCGCCCAAGTAGTATAGGACATTGCCTAGCATAATGGTAGGGTTCCAGCGGTTGTTGTGGCTAATACGCTCATACAGTTTGAGCCAGTCCTCAACGTCGACATTACCTTCGCCGGGGAATATGTCAATATCGCGACGATTTGTAACCGTAACCTACGTTGATGTCGTGGTCGCAGGGTACGAGACGAGGTGTCGTCACTGGGAGCCATGGCGGAAAGCGAGATGGTGCGGCCGCTGCGGAGCTCCATGGCGAAGACGGGGAACAGCACCCTCCACCGCAATGTTACTCGAAGGACGAGTCAATAAGACAACCAACTATTTTCAGGTTATATTTACAACAGAGGTTGCAGCGCTAACCGCTTAGATTCATAGCACGAGCCGAGTTCGAGTGATGGCGCCCACCGGCCTCGTTCAAACAATGAAATATCACAAGCGTGTAGGAATATTTCGTAACTAGCGATACAGGGCACGCCTTACTAAGCTACAGCACTTGTCGACAAATTTAATGAACATTTTTTGAAGGCCGGGATATTTGACAACCCTGACACAAGCAAAACTGATTGCACGTCGTACATTACGCGTTGTCTGTGTCGTTGATATTCCTCACTCCCACTACGGAATTAGAGATTCATGGCCACCTGCTGAAATAGATAATGATAGTGTATGTGGCATAGAGAAAATGAAGCCTCAGCCTATAAAACCGATTTCTGATATCATTGTTCAGCCACTGTCTCAAATTTTCAACTTAATTCTTCGCACCGGAACGTTTCCTGGTAAACTAAAGATCGTAAGGGTGACAGCAATTTTCAAAGGAGGCGACAAAGGTGACTATGGCCTTTACCGGCCGATGTTGGTGTTGTCTATATTCTCAAAAGTATTTTCAACAAACCAGCATAATAACCAAACAGCAGTATGGTTTTCAAAAACTAAAATCTATTAAAGCTGCCCTATTGGAAACAAAAGGTAAAATTATTGCCAACTTCGAGAACAAATTGTTCACTTTAGGCTTGTTCGTTGATTTCCGTAAATCATTTGACTCGGTAAAGCATGACGCATTATTAAAAAAACTGTATAGGCATGAAATTAGAGGAGTAGCTTTAGACCTGGCTAAAAGCTACATGAAAAATCACGTTCGATACACTGCAATTAAGGACTTCAAATCAAGGATGGGTCATACAACATGCGGCATTCCTCAGGGGTCAAATCTTGGACCGCTTTTTTCTTAGTTATGTAAACGATATTGTAAATGTACCACACACGCGACATTTAACATTATATGCAGACGACACCAGCGCTTGGTTTTCCGGCAAGGAATTAAAACCATTACATGATCAGGCTAACGATTGGCTGCAGGAACGGTCAAAATGGCTTAAAATTACCAGTTCAGAATTAAACATAAAAAGAACAAAGTATGTTATATTGAGACCTCGTAATAAGTGTACTCCTGACGAGAACTTTATTAATTTTCGTAACCAAGTATTCGACCGAGTTACATCATACAAATTTCTTGGTACACTTTTTAACGAATACCGACATTGTTCTATTCACACAAATATTGTCCCTGAAAATGTGCCGCGAGGGATTGGTATTATATGTAAATTGCGAAGCTTGATTCCAGTGTGCGTAAAGAAACAGCTGTACTACACTTTGGTACACTCACACATTCATTACTGTCTAATTGTGTGGCGTACCACGACAAAAACTAACACGGAAAGTATACTTGGGCTCCAAAAAGAAGCATTACGTATTATCAAAGATGAATCCTACCATTGTCACACAGCTCCAATATTTAAAAAGCAACAAATCCTGACTATTGCTATTGTACTCAATAGGAAAATGGCTACTCTAATATATTACCAAACAGTATCTCATCCATCTGGTTTCGTAAATAAATACCTTCGGGGAGAACACTGCCACGACTTGCGACATATGTTTCATGAAAACCAAATGCTGCGCACCCAAACTAAGGCACCGAGAAGCTTGATTACTTAATGCCAGATTTCTTACACAAACATCTCAATGCATTGTCCGTTATCGAAAGAAGCACTTCTGTCCACGCCTGGAAAAAAACTATGCGTACCTACTTGTTATCATTTCAGTAAGTACAGACTATGTAGGCAAATGATCACCTTCGTTGTACGCAATTCTTGTCATGTTTTTAATGCTGTTCATTATATCGTGTCTTGTTTCTGTAGTTACTCTTGAGGTCATCATATTTTACATATATTCTGTATCCCTGCAGTTATATGTGGTTTAGACTACTTTTGTAATTTGTTTAAACTATGCATCGCCGTTTCTGGACTGTTATCATTTTTTTCTAATTCTCGCTAAGTGTTTGTGCTTATGGGTACTTGGTGCATTAAAAAGAATTTATTTGCCTTTTCGCCAGCCTCCGCGGGAAAGATCTGCATGAGTGTCCGAAGTAAACAAACTTGTACTTGAAGGGAAGCCATAAAAATTGCAATCCTTAATGAGGGAAGCGAGTCCTCCTTGGCTAGCAGATGAAAAAAGATAACACTGAACAGTTACTTTGTTAGCTTATAGAAAAAAGAAACAAACCAGTGCCTGATCCACTTTTTATCAAGCAATAATTCACTAGGTCTGTACAAGTTCCGTTTTAGGGAAGACATGTCAAGAGCAAATTGCCTTGTCTACATCACACTCAAACACAAGATACACAAACTGACCTGCCGCGGTGGCGTTCGCTTCGCTGTTTTGGCGTTGCTCTGCGAAGCACGAGGTCGCGGGATCAACCGTGTGCCACGGCGGCCGTTGGAGGTTGGTCTCTGGATTCACAAAACCAAGGCACGTCAAGGCGAAGCACGATGACCGAGAAATAAATCATGATGGATTTGCAGAATGAAAACATAGTCCAAATGCGAGCTCGTGAGGGCGCTATGCAAGGACCGGAAAGATAACCACCGCCTGGTGACTAGCGATACTAACCCGAGCTCTACAAAATCCAACAACAGCGACCATCGCACCGCCAGCAACACATACGACTGGGGCCGTAGGAAGTGTAAGGATCTTCTTCAAGCGACGACGAAAACTGGCAGTCATGACACAGACGCGCGCCTTAGTAGGAACCCAAGCTCTGACAGGGGCGCTGTTGACGTGTAAATCACGAATTCTACGGTGGGCACAACATGACAGCTTAGGATATTGGGTCATGCAAGACAGTGCGGCTTCGTCTCCAGAAGCTGCGCAGTCTAGTTTCCCAGTGAAAAGCCACGGATAAAAGATGGCGAAAAAGAGCGGCGGCGAGTCTTTGAAGGAGATGGAAGGCTATGCGGCGGAGGCGACTGGGCGTAGCGGGTGTCTTCCTCAGCGACTTTGGGTGCAAAGGAATAGGTGCGGGCGGATAGCGGATTGCAGTACGTAAGGGACCAGAATAAGCGATAAATGAGCTATGGTACTGAGAGGGACACTGGTTGCGCTAATATTGAGAAATGTGCTGCGCTTGTCTGCAGCGGAAACAGATAGATTTATCACCGGCTGTTATCCATCCCCATGGGCTTCTGGAACGATGAAGGAGCGCGCTCGTTCCTCTGCTCCCGCGTTCATCGTTGAATTCCTCCACAGCTGGCTGCGATGGCGCCCATCAAACTGCACCTCCCTCTAAGAAGGCGCTGACGCCGCTGGCCTGCTGCCAGTCGTTATGGTGATTTCGGCGAGTTCTGTCGTGCGCTCTGATAGACGAACCTCCTACGGAGATGGTATAAGAAGTCGTGTGGTGACAGAGACTGAGCGCGTTGGTGGCTGGTCTATGTATAGCGCCGAGCGTCGAGACGCTGGCAGTACGTGCGGTGATTTCTGTGCGTTGTGTCGTACGCTCCGATGGACAAACCTGGGACTTCTCAGTCTGTAGCACAGCTGAATCTGCAGTCCTCCCGGCGCACCCGTAATCGCGTGATCTCTTACGTCACGTTGGCTTCTCTATATATGTAACTTGCGCAACCGCAATAAACTCGTTATTCGCCCAACTGCAGGCTTGGATACATGGTCGCAGTGGAACCCAGCCGATATGTCAATGGCGTCCGCGCTACTATCACCCCCGAAGCCTATCAATGCATCGCACGACCCTTGGATAGCCTGGAAAACATGGAAAAGTGAGTTTCTTCTATTTTGGACTGCTATGCGATTCAACAAGCAGCCAAAAGACGTTCAAGCAGCCAGGTTGCTAGTTACCATAGGCAAAGAGGCTCGGAAGTCGTACAGTACCTTCAAGTTCGAGGAAGCGGAAGGCAGAAATCATGTTGAACTTTTGATGAAGAAATTTGAGGAGCATTACAAGCCCGCAACGAGCTTAACATTCCAAGAATTTCGTTTCCGTTCAAGGAGCCAAAAAGAAGGCGAGAGGTTTAGCATGTGGCTAACAGAACTGCGTGTGCTAGCCAACAACTTTGAATTTGGGGACGTTGAAGCCCGCATGTTGACTAGCCGAATGATATTGGCCATTCAGGATAAGAGCCTGCTGCAAAGACTGATCGCGGAAAACCCGACGTACCAAAATGACGGTTGACATTTGCCGCGCGCAAGAACAATGCAAAGAGCACTTTCGTGAGATAAGTGAAGCTACGGGCGCCAGCGAAGGCACCATAGTAAACGCGGTAGCAATAAGAAAAAAACATTTGCTACAAATGTGGGGGTCAAATGCACCGCAGTGACACGTGCCCAGCAAAACGAAAAATATGCCTGAAGTGCAGAAGGCTGAACCATTTCGCTCGAACATGCCAGTCGTCGATGTTGCCGCCCAGTGCCTACTAACAAATGAAAGAGTTACGAGCCGAAGACGACGAATTTTTTGCCAAGCGTTGACCATCGGTGTGATAACCGCCAATCACTGGAGCGCAACGGTATACATATACGGCCATGCCATCATGTGCAAGTTAGGCACAGGCGCCAATTGTTGTGTCATTGTCAAGAAGAGACGTAGCAAAGCTGCCAGAAAAGCTCCAACAAGCCTGCAAGGTCATGCTCACAGCATTTTTTGGCCACACAACAGCCGCGCACGCGAAAGTCTAATTGATGCTTTCAGCAAATGACAGAACCAAGGAACAAACGTTTTTCGTTGTCGAACAAGGCGTCCCTGCTACTTTCAGTGATGCAGCAGCTGAAAGTCGCGGCATCATATACGGTATGCAAAACATACAGCATGAACTGGACCCGCCAGCGCAGCCTTTTGCGGACGTCTTCGAGGGACTCGGGCAGCTAAAAGACTTCGAGTATCACATGCAGCTCAAGCCAGACTCGGTGGGCGTCGTCATTCCCGCAAGAAGAGTTCATGTGGCTCTTCAGGACAATGTCACGGCTGAGCTACAGCGTATGGAAGCACAAGGCGTCATAACAAAGGTAACCGAGCCTACGGAGTGTTCTTGCCATATGGTTACAGTTGTTAAGAAGGACAAGGTTAGAATTTGCCTCGACCCTATCGCGCTTAATAAATTGCTGCTGTGCGATCATTAACCAATGCGAACCCTAGAAGACGCAGCCACTCAGCTGTCTGTTGCCAAGTACTCCTCAACGTTCGACGCGGCGTCAGGATTTTGCCAAATTAAACTCTCTCTCTCAAGCTCTAAACTAAGTACGATGAACACGCCGTATGGGCGATATTGATTTCTTCGAATGGCCTTCGGTATTTTGTCAGCTCCAGAAATCCTCCAAGCAGCTATGCATCGCTTGCTGAAAGGCTTACAGTACGTAGCCGTGGTAATGTGTGACATACTACTTTGGGGCCGCACGAAGGAGGAGCATGACCGCTACCGGTCGCTTTTGTTGACATGCTCTCTCGAAAACAACCTCAAGCTTAACCTCAAGAAATGCACCTTTTTGCAGCCCAAAGTCCCCCTACCTAGGGCACATCCCTAGCACAGAAGGACTCCACCTGGACCATGGTCGAGTGAACGACATACTGGAAATGAAAGAGCCAAAGAACGGTAAGGGAATCCCACTGTTTCTAGGCATGATGAACTATGTGCAACGTTTAATTTCTAACGTGTCCGTCGGGGGTGCCTCACTGAGAACTTTGCTGCGCAAGGACATTAGATGGGTTTGGACCGAGGCTCAGCAACAAAGTTATGAAATGAGTTATGAAATGTTGCGTGAGAGCTTAGTGAACGCCGCAATCCTTTCCTTTTTCGATGCAACTAAGCTGATCACCCTTTCCATCGACGCGAGCGAAACGGAGGTCGGTGGGGATGGCTCATTCAAGACGGCCGCCGCGTCGCTTTCTCGTCACGCTCACTAACAGAGGCGCAGCAACGCTACGCAGAATTTGAAAAAGAAACTGGCAATTGTGCATGGGTGCATCAAGTTTCATGATTACATCTTCGGCCAGGAAAGTGTAATTGTCGAAACTGATCACCGTCCCTTGGTGCCAATATTCAGCAAACCACTATATCAGTGTCCACTTCGCCTGCAGCGCATGCATTTGACTTTGCAGCGATATCCTATTAAGCCGATCTACAAGCTAAGGAAAAAGCTGTATTTGGATGACGCCTTATCTAGATTCCCTAGCAAGCAACTCATGCAATAAGAAACTGAGCAACTCAAGTAAATGTGCTTGAACACATTTCAGCTCCGCAACAGCGCCTGAAGGATCTTCTTGCGGCCACCAATGAAGATCCCGCTCTCGTTAGGCTTTGAGGTTCCGCTGAAACAAGCTGGAGAGAAAAAAGCGAGGTACCCAAAAAATGTGCGTCTGTATTGGTCCTACAAAGAGCTGCACATGCAAGACGGCCTTGTTTTTGGCAGCAACAAGGTAGTCGTAGGATCTTCCAAAAAGCGAGAAATCATGCTGCTGCTTCAGGCTGTGCACCCGGGAACGGAAAAGATGAAGGGACGGGCAATAGACGTCATGTACTCGCCAAATATGAGATATGAGCTATGACACATGAGACACAGTTGAAAAAATTGCGCTGTCTGCCAGAAATACCAGCCGTGAAACGCGAAAATGCCTCTTTACTGCCGTAATCAGGAAAGGTGCTGACAGATGGAATAGCACACTGTAGTATAAAGTTTGTAAACAGGGATAAGGTGCCTCGGAATGGCTGCCCAACGTTTTGATAGGAGGACCTATCTTCGTCAAAGGCGACCTCGTCATCTTCGGCATGTTAGTTTTAAAGGGTTAGTGCAGTGACGACAGGTGCAGGCGTTGTCGCTGGCGGCTGGTTTTAAAGGGAGAGACTTCAGATGAAAAGAGTGCTGTCGTCCGACGTCTGTGAGCTTCGTTCCCAAGACGAGGTGTCAAGAGCGGGAGACTGCGAACGCGGGGACAAAAGAAAAAAAAGAAAGCAGAAAGAAGGGGCCAGGGCGACACACAGACAAAAAAAGAGAGAAAGAACAAGAAAGGGAAAAAATTTTAAGAAAGACGGCGGCCTGGGAGCGCGTTGGGGAGGCGAGAGGTTAGGAAACATTCAGGGGTGTCGTTGGCGGCATGTTCTTGGTCCCCAGCGGTCAGGCGGTGGCGACTCGCGCACTGACCACCTTTATTAAATGTTTTTTTCTCTTGTTCTTTCTCTCTTTTTTGTCTTGGTGTCGCCCTGGCCCCTTATTTTCTGCTTCTCTTTCTTTTCTTTTTTCCCGGCGTTCCCACTCTCCCGTGTATGTAGGCAGTAAGAAGTCTGTCTTTTCGTCCATAAATGTCCATTGGAAGGGCAGCACTTGTGTTCTGTCCAGGCGTCTGTCCTTTAGTGCGTTGTTATTATTACCCGCGTGGGACAATGTACATTTCATTTCATTTATTGATACTCTGAATCCCATCAGGGATTGCAACAGGAAGGGCTATATGTGATATATAGGAGCATGGTATAAGGTGTTACATACTAAAACTTATTTCGGCATATAACAATTTGACTACGTGAATATACGAGAGAATAACAAGAACGAAGACTTTATGACGACAATAATTACAGTTGCAGAATCCAGTTACAGGCTCAGTATCGAGGTAATAACAGTCACGCAACATTCAAGGTTACAATAATGCCAACAAGAATAGAAATATATTGCATCATGGCCGTAATTATATTCAAGCAGAAACACTGTTCAAATACCAAGGAAACAAAGAACTACGTAAATAATGAGAATAATTATTGCGGCAATACGTATAGTTGATCAGCAATCAGGGTACCAAACGTATCTAAGGATGAGCTGTCAATGATACCTGCGTTAAGATTATTCCATTCGCGTGTCGCCCTTGGAAAAAATGAGTATTTGTAAATATCAGTGCGGAACGAAAATTCGCCTAATGTGTGTTTGAGTTTACGACGAGTTAATCTATTCGAGGACGTTGATATGTATTTCATAATAGGCAGTTTGAGTTGATTGTGTATTAACTAATACATGATTTTACTCTAGCATGCTTGGCTCTGTTATCCATGGTTAGAAGTTCTGCCCGTTTCAGCAACGCTGTTGGTGAGTCTCTGATGAAATGTTTATTATATATGTATCTCAGCACTTTTCGCTGTACCCCTTCATTTCCAATCAAACGAAATGGCATACTCAAATAAATAGAGTTGGAAGGAGTACACATTTTGAGAGGTATAATGCCAGCAGAAAAACAAAGACAGCAATACATGGTAACTGACCAAAACTGCGCGAAAGAAAAAGAGGATAAAAGAAAACGGCAGAACGAATACTGCACGAGCTTTCCCGCATCCATCATCCCGGGCTCGCACCTTTATTATTTGATTTTATTTTATGAATACTGCCAGCCTTCAGAGAAGGCCGTAGGCAGGAGTGGACAGTACATATGAAGAAATGATCAAAAATAAGAAGACAAGAACACGCTACACAAGGCTTCCACTACGCACTGAAAAGTAGCGAAAGACCGATAGTTTGGACGTCGCTTGCATACAAACCCGTGCTACAGATATAAAATTGTACAATGATATATTGACAGAGGGCTCGACAAGGAAAAATAAATCAGAACACGGACCATTCAAGCTGCGCATGCGCGTCGCTCGATATGACAAACTGCTGTAATTCATCGCTTATCGAAGCATTTTGCGGGAGAACCATAGCATATGTCGCGAGATGATAAGTGTTGCTGAAAATCGAACGCTGATGGAATTATAAAGCACTTAAGAATGACTGTATGGTGTGTTTCTCGACAATGTGTGCACTGAGCCGGTTCCATTCTCGAATAGTTCGAGGAAAAAATGAATTACTGAAGCAATCGGGTCTGCAGGTGAATTCTTTATCTTTTTTCGAGGAATTTCCTCACGTGGAATGACGAGTCACCTGTTGAATGTATAATTCCTTATTGATGCGCAGATTATCATGATATATTAAATACATATATTTCAACTTATCACGATGACGTCTTAGTTGAAGTGTTTCTAAATTAGCTTTTTCTAGCAGCTGAGTAGGAGATGTGTGCCAGCTGTATGAGTTAAAGACGAATCTTATTGATTTTCTATGTACACTTTCGAGTTTTCTTATATTTACTTCAGTGAATGGGTCCAATAAGACGGAAGCATATTCAAGCATCGGCCTAATAAATGTTTTATGTGCCAGTAACTTTATTTCTTCTGTCGAGTGACGTAGGGAACGTTTCAGATACCCAAGCTTCTTCATGGCCTTTTTTTGTATGTAGTTAATATGCGTGTTCCACCTGAGATCAGGCGTGATCATGACACCCAAGTATTTATAACTCTCTACTGAAGAAAGACTGCGGCCATTTATTGAATATTGGAAGTGTAGAGGAATCCGTTTTCTTGATATTGCCATTGATACGCTTTTCTTCTCATTTACCTTCATTTGCCACTCAGAACACCAACCGTCTATTTTAGATAGAGATGAATTTAGAAGAGCCTGGTCATTCGGACACTGAATTACATTATATAATATACAATCGTCGGCAAACAACTTCGTTTCCACTGGTATGTCTTAAGTTATGTCATTATTAAAAATTAAAAAGAACAGTGGTCACAGCATGGATCCCTGCAGCATGCCTAACAATACTGGCGCCGGACTGGAACTAATGCTGTCGATGGAAACACTCTGCTGTCGCAATGAAATATATGCTTCTATCCAGGATATTAATGTCGTGTTCTTGAATATTGATTTCATTTTGACAAGCAGTTTAGCATTGGACAAGCGATCAAAGGCTTTCTCGAAATCTAATATAATGTCTACCTGGCTTTGCTTATCTAATGATGCGGCAAAATCATGAAAGGTTTCGAGCTGTTGTGTTACCGTTGGCAGGTTCTTGTGAAAACCATGCTGTCTGCTGTCTTTAGTGTATCAGCATGAGATAGACATCTGGTCATGCCGACACTTTAACGAGCCACAGACCTCCTTAAAAGCACTATTGCCAGGCGAGTGATGACAAGCTAACCCAGTTAGTGACCTAGATGCACGTGTGCAAGCTCTTACAAAAGTACATTTCGTAATGCGAGCAGTTTTTGCCTACTTCAGTTGTTTGTAGCTTATATATATATAATATTCTTCTAGACTATTACGCAGAACATCTGGCTTGTGCGAGCGAGTGCCTTTGACTCTCTAGTGCTGTCCGTGCAGGTTGCTCTGCCATCATCTCCCCCTTTCTTCCCTTCTTTCTATTCTCCTTCTTCCTTCCCACAGTGCAGGGTAGCCTACGGGACCCTTGACTAGGTAACATCCCTGCCTTCCTTTTCTCAAGGTACCATAGCCCCAAGGTACCATAGCAGGGAAGAAGTTTGGGCGTGTTGGTGGGATACATTCAGACTGGGATACATAGCGCAGTTTAGGTACCTACCTGCTGGGATGACTAGGTAGGTGCTCCAAGTTTCGATGCCATCGTGCTCATTTCATTTTCTTCATTAGAGGTTTGTGAACTTACTCTCGTCATAACATTGTGGTCATACAGTCGTCATGCATTCGTTGCCACCGCCCCATAGTATTGCGGCACTGATCGTTCAGCCGTCGTCAGTTTAGTTTCGGGATTGCACTCTCGTCATGCTCTCCTTGTCATGCCATGTATTGTGACACAGTTGTTCAAGTTGTGAATAATTTGGGACACGACATATGTGTTCGCGGTCGGGGTGCCGTTGTGGTTATTGCTTCTTCATCAATACAGCTTTGGCATCTCACTCTCGTCATGACCTCATCCCGCCATTGTGGTCACACAATTGTCGCACGCTGTCGTCGTCACGCCGTCATCATCACGATGGCGTTTTACAGCGTAAACTGTTATTTCCTCAGTGAAACGTCCGTTCTGGATGTCACCCGCTGTTGCAGGCTCCGGTGTCCGTCGCAGGTATCGCTAGAAATGAGAAAAAATCAAGAACCATTCCACTCTGTGACTAGTGAGCACGCGACAGGAAGGTGACACATAATTTTGAATAAAGATACGAACTCATTTATTGCCTTGATGGGTGTTCATCGTGACGAAAGGTACATACAATCATTTATTTTCTTGGTCGGTCGTCAATATTTCACTCACAACTGCAATCACAATCTTCGGTAAGGTCAAATAGATGCACGTTCGCCGCTGGGTCGTCAGTTGGGACGGATCAGCCTGGCATCGCAAGGGATATGTTTGCAACACGGAACGCGTGAACCGCTCCCTTTTCGGAACCGACACATCCACATTGAAATCACCAACAGCAACAGAGGTTGTGTCATCACAGGTAATTCACGCAAGGTGAGTGTAGCCATGAACCTTACGGGACTATGTGTCATTGCATTTTTTTTTTGCTTGCATACGGGGGTATGAGCTATTGCTGAAGGGGGAATGAGCTGCTGATGATGAGAGTTTTTGACATGCTGTTCTGCATATTGTATGCGTGATTAGAAAGAATTTAAGCATTGTTCGCTTCACTTTGCTGAGTGATTGTGGTCTCCGCCCTACGTGGCTATGAGCCATTGCATTTTTGCTTGCTGATTATAGTTTCTGTTCACGGAATACAAGATTGTATGGAACCCTAGCTATGTACAGTTTCGCTGCAAAAACGGGATCAAACCCGGTCTATCTGCGCAGGAGTAAGCTACCCTAAGATTTTGCCACTCCAGCGCTTGCTATCTGCTGCGGAAACATGCCCTATACGAGCGTCTTACGTCTATACGAGCGTCTATACGAGGAGTCACGGAATATGAGATACGCACCGCGTAGCGTCAATAAGACTGAATGTTGTACTGCGGATGCGTTGTGTTTCAGCAGGCGTCACGACGTGTAGCAGTTGCATTGTATAGTACCACGTGTCAAGGGATGTGACTCATGTGCCGCGTAGTCTCGTTGCTTATGCTTTCTCTTCAGCATACGTTATAGCCTCTCGTCAGAAGTTACGAACTGCTGCTGAAGAAGTGAATTGTAGAGCTACGCACGCGGAAGCAAACAGGCAATACGAGCACAGCAGACCAATGTGCAGAGAACAACACAAGCCAGAGCTCACCTTCGACGCCGAACTGACAGTTAAGTTTGTTCTCTTGACAACGACGCGAACTCACTTCTCCGCAAAGGCCCTCTAGTGCGTGCTGTAGAAGATGCAGCCATTCAGGTTTGCCCCCAAAACCCTGAAGTGCGTGCTGTGGCTTCCCTATACGGAGTACTTTCAGTTACCATCTTCAAGTAGTTCACCATGGTCCCTACGGAGGCGCTCCTCCAGCTCACGCTGTGACTTTGTTTCGTTTGCAGTGTCGGCCTGTGACATTGTATCAGTGTCATCACTTGTGTAATGTCATCCCATTGTCTTCATGTCGTCGTCGCCAAATCGCATTCGTTCTATCATCAACGTGAATCGTTCTTCATCATTGTAGTGTGATCAAGCTGTTGTCATTCAATCGTGAATATGGCCTATGTCGTCACGCCATCATCAGAGCGTCGTTATCATGCCTCCATTGTCAGACGATATTCGTAAGGACGTAATGGTCCTGCAATATTCGTCACTGAAGCTTCGTCATCCTGACTTTCGTGATGTCGTCGTCACCAAATCATTGTTACCATACAGCTTTCGTGGCAAAGTCATCATCACACCGTTGTCATTAGGCGTACACTAGTTATCGCATTCATATCATGCCGTGGTCAAGCCATCGACGTTACTATATGCTCGCTATATAGTCTTCGTGATGCCGTCGCAACAGTTTCATCGTCATCGTAAGTTCTACATCCAAAATTCTAGTGATGCCGTCATTGCCATACCTTTGTCGTCAAGCCATCATTGTCCCACTATCGTTTCCTCATCGTCATTAATTCAGTATCGTCATCCTATTGTGGCCCTGGCGTAGTAGTCAAACCACCTTTCTTCATCCATAGACGTCATTGCTCTTTTTTCAATCAATCGTAATCAAGATATTGTCATTCAATCTGGATTATGCCTCTCTTGTCTTGCCATCGTCGTCATTGCTTCGCCTTCACACACAGGCTATGATGCATTCGATTTCATACCGTCATCATACCGTCGTCATCATGCCATCGTCGTCATCTCACTGCCTTTATGTCATCGTCGTAAAATTGTGTTTATACCATCGTAATAATTGATTAATCGAAATTTCATTGTCGTCATGCTGTCACCATTATACGCCTTTGTCCTTCCATCGCTACCATTCGTTATTTCTTCCCTCCATCGTCACTGCGTCGGCATCATAGGCTCATTGTCCTGCTTACATGCTCACAGGCAACCTTGGCAAGCGAGTGCCATAGCAAAGTGGAAAGATATCGCAGTATGTGGTATGTAACCGAACCAACCAAAGTCTCAGAATTACTACTACATGCGTTAAATAAACGTGGCTGCAAGAATGGCGATACAGGAATAGAGCAATAAACGTTGCTCGATTACTATTCGCATTACCGCCGACAGTCATCCTTAGATGAGTTCTTCCGTAATCTTTTTTTTTTCGAAGCAATCAATCATAGGGCAAACAAACCTTTGAAGATTTTCATAATTCTCTAGAGTACGTCATGCCTGTAGGATCCTGAGAATGGCGGCAGCTCTATTTGCGACGTATATCCGAAGTTGATAAAAAGCAATACTACCATGTTTTGTTTTATTTTCAGGCATCATCATATATAACACTTAGCCAACGTAGATAACCGGTGGCGGTAACGAAATTCCGCAAATTGATGTCACCTGTTGGCCAAGCCGGAGGTTTGCAAAAGCGTTCTTCAAATTGCACTCAGATACAGGAATGCAATCAGTACCAGATGGGTGCACAAACAGTGTGTCGTTTTTGTTGCATATATCTGCAAACTTTTCGAAGCACTCTCGAGATACCACAGTGAGATTCTCCCTCGTTCTCAATATGCGGATTTCGCAACTTCTATGTAGGTCTGAAAAAATAAAGATAAGTCTTAGGTAGATGTTATGGCTAGGGTTTGCTGCCCTACTATGTCAGGAGTTTAAACGGACAAAATAGCACTCAATGTCTTCATCTTATTTTTGTCCCCGAAACGCTTGGGTCTGTTCAAACCAGGTTTTAAAGAATGTGGTTACACATGTTTCAAAGGTTACACAATAGGCTGGTAATCGACTGTAATACTAATGCGTAAGAAGAGTAAAGTTATACATTCGTCATTCAGTGTCCATTTAGTGCGTATATAACATGAAGCAAAATCTGCACGTCATTGAATTTTTCAAAATTTTCTTCTGGTTTCAGTGTTCAATTATCATGAGCATACTACTTCTTACGGGGCGTTATTGCGTGGTGGAATGACGACCAGCTTTCCCTTGATCTTTTTCGACAAAGCTTACTGTGCCATTGTAGGTGTAATTCATCAAACACTAACATGTGCTCACTAGGAGTTATGAAGTATTTATAGGAAGTTTATAAAGGAATTATATATTTGCCGTAGTAATGTATACTATCTGAATTTACAGGCAGCCTAGCATGTATGGAATCACTTTATCTACAGATCGAATTCTTTGTTGTCATTGGTGTGATTTATCGGCCACTAAACACTGGCACTAGCTGTTTTTGACAAACTTGAGGAATTTCTTTCGGCCTTGTCAAGGACTGGCAAATACTCAGGTTATAATTATTGGCGATATAAATATTAATGCCTTGAGCGCTAGCTACAAATAGTATACTTACCTAATGAAAGATATAATTTTCTCAATCTATTTACTACGCCTATGCGGATGACCGGAACATCAGACGATGTCACCGATGTTTTAGACGATGTCACCGCCAGTATTCCTACTGACATAACAGCAGGCGTTCTTAATGAGCATGTCTTCGATTACACGCCACTCTTTGTCACGGTAGAACCAACGCCTATGGTAGACCATGCTGACCACATAACCTCTTACAAAGTTGCTTATTCAAAGGTTCCTAATGTTTTACTTTTAATCAGTTGGCATGGAGTTGATCATGACGACGTAGACGAAGAATAAACTAATTTATTGTTATAGTAGACTCCGTTGAAAACTCCAAGACTATCCATAGACGCACATATGAGATACCAATTTATCCATGGGGGACGAATAAATTATTAGATGTGCTTAAGCAAAAGACGGTTGGTATGAATTGAATCTCGATAAGCACAATGCCTGTCTTTTAATTGAGTACAACACGGCCAGTAATAAGCCCGTAACTATGTCACGTAAATGCAAGAACAAATATTCTTCCAGCATTTTTGAACAAGCTGCTGCGAACTCGCGGAAAATTTGGCGAATATTCAACAAAGAACCTGCACACACTCACAATAAAAATATTGTACCTGATAATGTTACTATGAATACTGTCGATGACTTAAGCGCTTACGTTACAAATGTTACATCCTCTCCGGCTAATACGTTGCCTCGTTCCACCAAAGCATCGTATGAAGCTATTTCGAGGACCAGTAGTTTTGTTATACATTATATAGAGTTGTATGAAATTCCGTCTATCGTGAGTAAGCTGGTAATTACTAAAGCACCAGGCCTACAGGAGATTTCGTAATTCGTTATAAACGGGAATACTGATATAATAGCAGGCATATTATGTGATCTAGTTAACCACTCACTACGTACAAGAAAACGCCCATCGACTTTTAATATAGGCAAAGTTACCCCTGCCTATAAAAAGGGGGGCAGGTCTGGCAATTTTTTCTACTGCCCGATAATTGTACTAAGCGTTCCTAACAACATTGTAGCGTAAAGCTACACTACGCGGGTTGGAGCCGAGCTTCGCGTAGTTCTGCGCCTGCCATACTGCGCATGCACAAGAGCCGCTTGACGTCACGAGAAGCGCAGCTGCGTCGCCCTCACCGCCGCCGCGGCCGCAGCCAGCGCGGTATCCTCGCCGCCGCCGACTGCACCGCATTCCAGAGGGGTGGCGTCGCAGTCTCCGCAGACGTGCCGGTGCCGTGTGCTCCCGCTGCTGCATTTACGATTGCGGCGCCACGCGGCCCTGCGCATGCGCGAGGAGGGCGCACCGTGCGTATAAATGCGCGGCAGAGACGGTTGATGCAGCGCGCTCGACATGGAGGTTAAATGGACGTCAGACTCTGGAGTTTTGCGAGACGCGTAGCGCCACCTGCCGGTGCGAAGAGGCAGTAATTGAGTAGTGCGATGCCCGACTCTCTTGCTAAGTTGCCTATGCAGCTAGCGACTGCGAAACAACGATTTAACTAGATTTTGGTCCATATTGCGAGCGTTTTGCGCATTTAACACCCAGACAGAGAGCTATGGATTTCTACGATAGTCGGATGGGCCGCGCTTGCTGGCTCACTCTTCAGACTGATGGCGGAAACGACGGCAACCGGGATAGCTCCGCGCGCTACGAAGAAACGCCGCAATCGACGCTACTGTTGTGTTGTAAATTGCCATGAACGTGAAGGACGGAATAACAACGTTCAGATTTGCCGATTTCCATCGCCATCGTATGAAGGGGAAAGGCGAGAGCGCTGGATACGGGCCGTTCAACCTGTTGGGTAATCAGATTACTTGCATTCCCCACAACAAAGCGGCTCGCATGAGAAAGTGCGACAATTTTGTTCTTCTGTAATTGTGTTGCGTAGCCCTGATGGAGGACCGTGGTAACTAAGCGAAAACTCAAGAATCTGCAGCCGCCACTTCGCTGGTAACAGAAAAACCAACGTTGCGAACCATCCTGCTCAAGTGCTATCGATATCTCAACAAGTGAAATGGAGAGATTTGGCAGGTCAGCTTAACCAAACATTTTGGTTCGTTTATGAATTCAAAATCCTGTTCTAGAGCATCGTGGTATAGCGAGCTCATTTCTACTTTCGGTATTTTGTATGTTCTGCGCCGATACAACAAGCACGCTTCGCAATGGGCTGAGCCTGTTCGACTGCGTTTTTCAAATGTGAGCAATAAAGTTGCTGTAGCAGCACTGGTTGTGTAATTGCAAAGTAACGCACGTGTGTAAAGAAAAAATATTTCGCGTTTATTTACATTTATTTCTGCGCGCTTGTTGCTCGAAGGGTCTGCGAAAAGTTCAAATTAAGGTACTGAGTGATTCCGTAGCTCCTGCGAGAAAGAAAGATGCAGCGCGTAGGCACTGTAGGAAGCTTACTTTCGTTATGATCGCGCGCTGTTTGCTGCCTTGGAAAACGTTTTCTGTTTGCTATCCTGGAAAAGACTATGAAAGGATTTACTCTGTAAATAATTGCGAGACAAACCATTACTATAAAATACACAAAAATATAGGAGATATTAAAGTCTTGTGTTCAGGACATATTCAATATGAACCAATTTGAAATGCTTAGATTTTTATGCTGATATGCCTATAAACAAACCTGATGCTCTCTGTACTTGCGAGTTGCAGCACGCCGATATAACACTTGAGACTTTATTTTATATTATACACGTACTTAGCCCTGCTGCGCTTCCTTTCCGTAGCGTGGATGGGCGGAAGAAGCTTTCCAGGTCCTTGATTTTTAGGAAACTGTACCTCAACACCAACGAAAGAGAAGGGTCCATTGTGGCCTATGCACCTTCGCTTGCGGACAGCTCTCCTTGCACTACTCAGTTCATGCCGAGGCTGCGATGAGGGCGCTGGTGACGGGTTTTTCCGCAGCGCCGCCTGGGCAGAGTCTGAGGTCTATAGAGTCGAGCCGCTGCCAGTCAGCTTAAAAGACTGGAAAACCTAAATTCTTCAGACCCCGAAGTGGTCGCTTGGCAGTTGGCCGTCGAACGTCGAAAGAACGAGCGTGCCAAGGCAAACGTGCGGTCGAGACACCGGAGAATCACGAAGAACGCCTAGTGAAAAGACGTCGCCGAGGAGCTCAGCGCCGTGCTATGACTTCCCAACAACCGCGGCAGGATCAGGAGAGTGTCACAGACGATCCCAAGACTCGTCGGTGCACTGAACATGCTATGAAACTCTGTGAAAGTGCGAGTGCGTCTACGCTCTTCCTCTCGGACTTTGTGAACTATCCGTTTGGACACATTTGTGAACAAGGCCTTAGCCGGATAAGCTAAGGTTAGCAAGCAAGGCAAGAGATTAACGAAGCATAACCGTACCTTTACGCTACGTATATCCTCGCATATCTGAGCTAAGCCACTGCTATTTTTTTAATAAATATTCGCAATTCGCATGCATTCATTTTTGGACAAATAAAACGCGTTATGTCTACATCCGCACGGATTGCGACCAATTCTATAACATCTAGAGTGCTCAGTCTGAGCCAGACATTACCATTCAACACCGCCCTTCAGAATAACAAATTCGTTGTAGTGCTTTTCCTTGGCCTGAAAAATCATTTGTTACTGTAGACCAGAAACTTTTACTTTATATATACCCAAATATGATTTCCGGAACAATGTAAGGCATTCATTTCAGAGCTCCGTAAAGGTTCTGAACAAATGGTAATTATTATTGACATTACTTCTTCCCTTCAGTGCATAGAAACAGGTGTGCCACAAGGTATCGTATTAGGCCCATTGCCTTACTTGCGAGACGTAAATGATTTACCGCGAGTACTAACCGCTGCCGAAATGCTCATGTATGCTGACGATACCTCCCTAATTATTACTGGTGACAATATTTCAGATACAGAATAAAAAGAATATTATGAACTAGCCAAACTGGCAGATTCGTTCCTGCTAACACGCATACCATTATTAATAATAAAACGATAAATGCGGTATTCCACGCCTTAACTAACTAGTAGTAGACCACACACTGATGTACTACTAGGTACTAGTAATCACCTCTGGCTGGTATAGACTCTTTATCTTACCTTGGTGTTCTGGGTAGGAGGAGGTGGAGGAGGAAAAATCTGTATTCTGATTATGTACAAGGTGTTGCCACCTGCCTTGCTAGTCCCATGTTGGGACCGGGAGCTCAAGACTTCTAGCCCTATCACGGGCGTACTGGACAGCCAGGACTTGAGGGATATGATCGTGGGATCTAATCATTTCTAAAAACCGATTCCGGAAAATGCCAGGGCCGAGTGACCCGCAGTCCCACAGCATATGTTCAAGCGTGTACATCTAATTTTGCATGCTTTGGATAGAATATTCACGCTTGCAATGTCATACCATTCCTTCATTTGTGCATATGAATTGTAACACAGTGTTTGTAATTGCCTGAGTGTAACTGCTTCTGCCTGTTTACCCTACAGTGAGAGGATGCATACTCCCTCCTTCCCATGTGTAATTTTTGGTAATTTATTGTATGTAATGAGCGTATCTCTCTGTAAGTTCTCCAATCCAGCAGAATCAAAGCCATATGTAAGAGCGGCCCGGTCTGTAAGTTCGACGGCGACGCTGTTGGCCGATTCATTTAGATGGACAGGAATATCATCAAGTGAAGCAATGTGTACCTGGAACCAATAAATAGAATGTGTAACATTTGTTTGTCTTGTGCTAATTATTCCCGCAGCCTGTGGGGCAATCTTGTCCCTGTAGAAAGCTCTAATAGCCGTTTTCTAGTCGCTACATATTTCTGTGCATCGCTCGTCTGTTAGCGCGATCGCAATGGAAACTTGTTCTTCGACTTCAGGTTTGCTAGTGTAGACCATGGCGCAGTAGGTGTATTTGCCCTGGTGATCCACTACCGCCGCCGCGAACTTAGTCCGACGCTTGTAGGCAGCCGAATAAAAAAAGCAGCCTCGTCTGCCCCCTTTATCCATTTTCTTGATTAACGCCCTGGCTTGTGCAACTCTCCTGTTGATGGTACGTGTTGGGTGCATATACCTGGGTAGTGGTGCGACAATTATGTTGTCTGCTAATTGTTGACGGACTTTAGTTTACTGGGCTGAACTCGTGATTAGGTTGATCATGATCTTGTCCAGCATTGACCTTCCCGTGCAGGTTGTAGATAGTCTCGCGATTTGTGATATTTCTTGAGCCTCGGCGATCTCTATGGTCGTGTTGTGTATTCCTAACTTGAGGAGTTTTTTAGTGCTGGTTCGAATTGGGAGCCCCAATGCGCTTTTAACTACCTTCTTGATCGCTGCGTCAAGCTTCTGAAGTTGAACCGGCGTCCACTTGTAAATGGCAGCGGCGTATGAAATATAACAAAGTACGAAAGAGTTGATTAACCTGATGAAGTTATCTTCTTTTATCCCGTTGTGTCTTTTTGCGAGGTGTCTGATCATCCTGTACGCGTTATCCGTTTTAAGGGTGATTTTCTTGAGCTTCCTATGGTTTCCACCGTTTGCATCAATGAAAAAGCCTAGTACCCTGATTACGTTGACTTTGGACATATTGAGAGCATTTTCTGAGTGTAGGAGTATATAGCTTTGCGATAGTTGTTTCCAGCCCTTAAGCCTACCCCCTTTTTTTGCGTCTATAAATTAGCAAATCCGAGTACGGTGGGGAGCACCTGTGTCCACTGGGTCTCAGGTATTCCTCCACCGTCCTGATCGCTTCAGTCAGTGCGACCTGTATGTGCCCTTCATTGCCACCAGCACACCATACAGTGAGATCATCAGCATATATGGTATGGTCAATTCTCGTAATGTTGCCCAGCTTTCTGGACAGACCAATTATACAAAGGTTGGAAAGGACTGGAGAAATCCCCGATCCTTGGGGGATCGGGGATCCTTGGGGGACCACTTCCGAGTTTGTGTCTCTGACCTTTATCGTCGCCGTGTGTACTTCGAGAAAGTA
The DNA here is from genome assembly GCF_023375885.2 of Dermacentor andersoni. Lineage (NCBI taxonomy): Eukaryota > Metazoa > Arthropoda > Arachnida > Ixodida > Ixodidae > Dermacentor > Dermacentor andersoni. Next base: position 48,493,528 of record NC_092823.1, on the reverse strand, counting down.
TTTGATTAGTTAAACATCATCAAACCGAGTCCAATGTTTTCTGAGGTTTGAGGATGTACTCATGCTTGATGTTGTCGAACGCTTTTTCCAAGTCTAACCCAAGTAGGGCCTTGGTATATCTAGAATATGCGTCTAGTATGTGCTGTTTGATTTGCTCCATGGAATCCTGCCTGGAAAGTGTGGTCCTAAAACCCAGCCTGTTGTGAGTGATACATTATTGTCTTCTAAGTAATCTTTCAGCCTATTAGGATTGTGGGTTCAGCGAGCATTCCTACGCAAGATGTCAGTGATATTGGGCGTAAGTTGTCCAAGCTAGGGGGTTTACCCGGCTTCGGTGTTAGTATAACTTGTGAGGTTTTCCATTCTTCTGGGACTTCGCCTGAGATCCGTGCTTCATTGATGAAGTCTGCCAGCGATTCAATTGACGGCTCATCGAAATTGCTGAGTGATCTGTTTATTTCTCTGTCAGGACCAGGAGCTGACTTTCGATTTAGTTCACTTACCACCTCCGGATTTCAGATGTGGTGAAGGGTTGTTCGAGTTCAGATTGAGCGGCTTCCCTGCATACTGATGGAAGTGGTTGGTCCTGCTCATTTCTAACTGGTAGGTATTTGTGAATTAGTTTTTTCATAGCTGTTTCGATGGGCTGATCATTAAGGGCTATGTGTATAGCTCGAGCAAGGCTGTGTCTCTGGTTGGCTTTAGTGCCTTTTTCATCCAGCAGATGCTTGATCAGTTTCTACGCCTTGCTATCGATTGACTCACAAAACTCATCCCACTGTTCGTGGCAGAGGGGGTTACAGTGTTATAAGATTTTTTTGTAATGTTCTGCGATTCTTTTTCTCCGCCTACGATTTAGCCTTTGTGCCGTCCACCTTCGGGTTATGGCTTCCTTGACCTCTAATAAGTGAGCAAGTTTCACGTACATTGCCTACACATTAGTGGCTGTAACAATCCGCTTAGACGCTGTTTTGATGTCCCTTCTGATGCCCTCCCACCTGTCTGTGAAATTGAGTTTGGTGGTTTATTTTATGCTTTGGGCTCTTAACTTTCAAAAAATGTCCCAATCTACAACCTTGAATTCTCGAGTTCGGCCTTTCTCAACTTACAGTTTGACTTCTATTAATGTATAACAGTTTCTCTTATGTATACTTCTAGATGGGGCCGGTTCTGGCCATTGGCTATGGGACCATACATATTGTGCGTATATTGTACAAAAAATGTGTGTGTGCGTATGTGTGCAAGAAAGAAAGAAAGATGTCAGACAAATACAATGACCTGAGACAAATTCCAGCGCAGCTTCTGACAACTGAATTTTTCATTCCTAAAAACAGCTCATATATACCCTCCAGACCCATCACACGATAACCTCGCATGGTTAACAGAGCGCCTGCGCCACTTGAATGCAGCACCAAAAGAATGTATCATAATCAACAGACTGTCCTCTAATAAGGAGCACGTTAATCAAAGAAAGCGACAATTACGGACGCGTCGCTGTCCGGAGTTCGCAATTCAATGCATCTCTGCTTGAACGCATGCAGCCATCCACCTGTGTTCTCCTGCCAACCTGCCCAGATATACTTAAGCGTACCACATGACTCGAGTGCAGGCATCACACAAATTCAGCCGGCAAAGCCACGTACGCCCAAATATATCGCCGGCATTGTGCATGATGAAGGGAGGCATCTGCTCGCGATACCGCAGACCTCAGCCAGTAATGTCCCGTTCTATAAAAACAGTCAACATTTAGTTGACACGAGCGCTCAGTCCGCATTTTGAGCCGTCAGCCAAACACAGGCACACACACACATAGGTGCGCATGCACACACGCACGCGCGCGCTATGAAATAAATCCAAGCGCCGGCGCGTGGACATTAACGTCATCGTGTGATGTATTATTCCACCCCACTTGTTGCAAGGAGTAACAATAAGTTGAAGGAAAAACAAGTAATCCGTAACGCGAAATAGGAGAACATTAACACATAAAACACATCTCTTAATCGGTTTACCCCATGCGCAGCAATGTTGGTGCTATTATCATCAGCAAGTAGCTAGGAGCAATGTTCCCGGGTGCCCTGTGGATAATGGATTGTACTGTGAGGCGGTATTGTATTGTAGAGATTACCTGATTGCAAAGACCTTTATGATGTTAATCAAACGTTGTTGACAAAAGAATTGTTAGATTTTCCAACCTATTGTCTTTGAAAATTCATCAGCAAGTAATATTGTTTAATTATATGCAGGGTCAGTATCTAGAATATATCTTTTCTTTTTTTTTCACTTTTGCACGCTTTCAGATTCAGCTTGCTGATAAGCCAAGGGCAAGACATCTGAGAGAATGTACTAGCCTGTCGATCCTTTTTTTTGTGTGATGTGGTGGTCCCGACGCCAAAGCATTGCAAAGTTGGTAATACGAATGGGAGAGGGCAGGTGATAAGCAGGCGGCATTAAAGTACAGATGCTTCACTGAGTCATATTATTTGCAGCTGTTCAAAGTCGTAAAGCTTTTTAGACATATTTAAACTTCTCCGTAAATAAAAATTGATCCTGAACTCTTACCGCTATTCTTACATCCTGAGAAACCTAAAAAAGAAAGTCCGGAAGGTGTTACACTCGTGCAAAACGAGAAGGCGAAAGCCTGCTGCACATTTCGTAATACACGAAGCTGCACAATCGGTGCTAGACGTCTCTAAAAACTGTAGTTTTACCTGCCAAAACCACCATCCGATTATAAGGCACGCCGTAGTGGGGGACTCCGGAAAGGCGGACCACGTGGGGTTCTTTAACGCGCAGCCAAATCTAAGTACACGGGTGCTTTCACATTTGGCCCCTATCGAAATGCATCCGCTGTGACCAGGCTTCAATCCGGTGACCTCATGCTTAGGAGCGCAACAACAGAGCCACTAAACAACCGCGGCGGGTTTTAGACTTATGTAAGATATATTGCAATGCATTGGGTTGTACCGTGGGAGCTAAATTTCTTGCAAGATATGAGGGACCGGAATGGCAAGCACACGTGTGACACTAAGGCACAGGGGTAGCCGTTTCTTTCGCAGTTGGATACTGACACGGCCGTCTTCGTGAGCCACAAAAGTGTGCACGCTCATCGGTCGTTCGACGCCGACAACCACCGCCGCGGTCGGCTCTCCAACTGTGAACTCAATGCGCAGAGCGCGCAACAACACCTGGCGTGAATGCAATTACTAAACTTGAAATTCCGCAGACAATTAAGAATGCTTACATGCAAGAATGCGAAGAAAGCATTATACGGTTTGTAGACCTTGGAACGTCATCAGCGCGATCAGTTTATACACTTATGACGTGGCGCCACCTCCTCCTCACCGTCACGTGCGCCGCCCAATTACGATCGCACTAGTCCGCTGGAAGGCTGCGACGTGACGTGCGAAATCATTCACGCGCTAGGCACACCTTGAGTACTTGAGACCCGTGGACCAGCCATGGCTTCAGGGAAGCGTACTTGTCCCGCACCCTCGAGGCCGGGGCTTGATTCCCACCAGGAGCGACGTTGACCAAATTTTATTTTCAAAGCCACTTATTTACTTTGTTTACAAAACTCTTACTGACAAATGTGTCGTCAATCCTAGCATACTTTGATGTGTTTTTACTCTTTGTGGCGTTGGTTATTTTCTGTTAAGGCGCAGTTTCCCAAAGGTCACCGCCTACATAGACACCTAAGGCTTTCGCCATTATATATAGTTGATCCGCTGCTTGATTGCTCACCGTCAGGGTGGTAAGGCCATATTTGGAATACGCCGCATAGTGTCATGTTGTCCATAAACATTAGCTTTTCCACGCGCGTTCCACTGCCTTGTCCTGCATGAATTACAAAATGCGAAAAATTAATTTTAAATGGTGTTATACCATGACAGTCTATGAATCAACAACACCACAGAAATAAATGACACTATGTGCATTCTATATAACTATCGATGAGACAAATAGCTGACCTATGTAAAAGAAAAAGAATGTGCAGATCTGACGTTATTGACGTTATGGATTGACGTTATGCGAAACATTTTGTAGGCAACTGGCTATGCAGCATTGGTTGCAGTTTCACAAAGTGTATGTGTAAATGCTGGGGTTGTGAGACGCGAGTACATTGCATTAGAACTAAAGCGAGGTAACGCGTGCGACACGGCAGTAGCAATACGACGGCGGTGGTAATGACGATAGCATGATTTCTGCGAATGGCCGAATTCATGGGAAGGAGCGGCATGGAGGTGCGAGATAAGTAAGAAATGGAGAAACACATGCTTACGGACGGCAGCGCGCTAACGTGTAGCACAACCTGAGGCGCGTTTCACTTTACTGGCGTACGGACAAGTGGTGTGGTGTACTCCAAATTGGCCAAACCGTAATTACGGTGCCATAGTGGAATTCGGTACAGCCTTGTCATACTCGTTGACTATGTGCAGCAGGAAACAGTAGGCGTCGTTTCACACGAAAGCCTAACTGTCCAGCTCTTGAAATCGGAGGTGTTTGTCTGAGGAAGCCAAGCAAGCGAACGAGGAAGGCGCCTGGAGGTGAAGAAAATCGCACGCCGGCGAGAGTACGATGGAGCGCTCTCAGCGTGCGGCAAAGTACCACCACCTGGAAGAAAGTGTAGGTAACATTCAGCGAAGTAGAGATGGAAAAACGAGGCCAAGGTCACGCTGGAGGAAGGAGGGCGGATGCGCGCTGGGTTGACCTCATATGACAGTTGCTACTAGTTTTCTTTGCGAAGCACACATGGTGGCTTTGTCTGGTGGCAACGTGTTCCTCGCACGCCGTACGCTGTGTGTGAGAGTGAAAGCGGGCGACGGTGAGCCGACGATGGCGGCTTAATCCTGCGTGCACAAGGGGAGAAAGCGCGCCATATTCCGTCGCGCGCATTGCACTATGACATAGGGGGAGGGGATGGAGTGGGTGAGTTGTACTTCGGCCGCGCAAGGTGGCGCGCGCTTTATGTTGCAAACAGTCTCGTTTGGGGACACTGTCTAAGTAGCCAGACGTATCTTAGCATTGCGTGCGCTGTGTTCTCACTGATGAGTTTGAGTTGGTGCAATAGACAGCACGAGCGCCACTTAGCTCGCTGCTGCTGCCGTTATTCCTCATGCACGGTTTGACAGCGAGTGTCCACACTCATCGAGTGCGGACACTTGCTGTTTGCTTTTGGGTGCTGAAACCATGCTAGGCAAGTTAAATAGTAAGGGAATGTTTACAACAGGGTGTTCTGCTCCGGCGGCTGCTACGATTTCCACGGCCGTGGAAGCCCTGTCTTGAATACGATCCGTGATGCGGACAGTTTAGGTGTGAATGCACACCCAGGGCCGATAACTTCGTCTACACTATAGTACCCATACGCCTGCGCGTCACCCACGTTGACCAACTGAAACGTCACTGTAACTTTTTTTGATTAACGGCCTGGTAACAAATAGAAGGGTATCGATAGTCCGCTGGGAGCTTCGGGAGGAAGGAGGATGCCACGCGTCGCTGTCTGGCGTTCGCAAGTCAACGCATCTCTGCTTGAACGCATGTAGCCATCCCCCTGCGTTCTCCTGCCAACCTGCCCAGATCTACTTAAGCGTACTACATGACTCGAGTGCAGGCAGCACACGAGAATGAAAGTGAAGAATCGAACTGCGAAGCTGTAATTACCATGCAATGGCCACCACGGCATGACGAAGACGAGCGTATAGCTACCAGCCCAAGTTAGAAGGCAGCTTGGTCCATTGGGTCATCATAACTTCTTTTCATGTTCATGAGGTCATGCAGTGCATGCATGCATGCATGTATGCATCACGTGTATTTTTGTCATTCTTGCCATTGATGGTGTGATATGCATGCCATGACATGTCAATTATGTCACGCATGCATGTCATGACGCGCTTGTCCAAGATGTATCAAAGTAAAAAAAATTTTTCTCATGTCATTCAATTGATTATAGCCATGTCATCTCAATGCTGACATTGATGTTACGACATGCATCTCACGTCATCTACGTCATGACGTGATTGTCATTCATGGCTTGCCCATTTTTAACATGATATGTATCTAGATATGCATGACATGAATAAAACGAAATGACATGCCTGACACGCATGTCATGTATGATATAGATGACATGAGTTGATGGAATCGGGGTCATTTGTTTATCTGGATGTGAATCAGGATACTTGCGACGATATATACGGGCGCGACGTGAAAAGAATTACATGTTATGACATGTTCATGCATGTATTGGCAATAATGCCATCTCATGAGATACATGGAACGTCATGCAATTCATGGCATTCATGTGATGATATTTAATTGATATCATTCCTGTCGGGCCATGCACGCGCATCATTCGTATCCTGCATATATTGAGTGAAAGAAACGACTCCGATGTCATATATGCAATAACAAGCATGGGTGTCAGTGATGTTTTGACATGAGATGTACATGCATGTCTTGCAATTGTTGTAATGACGCACATGACATGTCAGGTAATCTATGTCATTCATGTGATGACACGCATGCATGTCAGTTACATCCAGATACACAATATCTAGTTAAAGAAACCACCACAATTGTATCAGGTGATTCATGCCATTTATGTCATGACATACATGCTATAACAAATATGTCACGGTAATGATGTCATGACAAGTCATCGTTGATACGAATGCATACATTTCACGCCCCCTCGCCTTCCTGCATGCATATTTGATATATATACAGTTGGAGAAAAGACCACGCAAGCATGACGACGTTAAAGCCCATTAGATAGATAGATAGATAGATAGATAGATAGATAGATAGATAGATAGATAGATAGATAGATAGATAGATAGATAGATAGATAGATAGATAGATCTATCTAACAGACAGAGAGACAGACTCAAAACTCTTGATGTTCTCAAAGAATCATTGGCATTAAGAAAAATCAACGACGATTACGATACTTCCTAAAACGAAATTTGAGCGCAGCACTATACGAGTTTTCATTTCGCGATATACTGGCTGGCGCGTACAATCGGTCTCGTGCGGCACGTTGCAAACAGAGCGAAATGTGGCGCGACTGACTGGTTAATATGGAGATCGCGAGATCTGGAGAAGCGTGGGCGCGATTCAAGCAAGCCGCCATAGACAGATTCAGAGGACGCACGCTACTCTGGCGCCATCTCGTAGCCATCGCTGCAGAGCTCATGGAGCGCGAAAATAGCTCTGAAATTTTGCGCATGCCGGCTAATTTTGCTCCGGCTGTCGCATTCGCCGCGCTCCCAAGCAAAAAAAGTGTAATTCGGCGTGCGCGCCCGGCTACCCCCAGAGGGCACTGTTAGCCGTGGCACAATAAAATTCCTTTTTAATTTGAAAGTACCGCCACTCTTTGAACTCAGCCACCGCCACGCGACCTTCTAGTCTCCTCCTCGTCCCTTAGTTGCGTCGCACTGCAAAAGTCAAGTAGTGCCGCAAGCGCACTCTTGATGATAGACGAGTGGGCTCAAGTTACTCTATGCACCGTATTGGAAATTTGGAACTTCACTTTGTTATTTTTTTCATTTTCCTTCACTACCTGTGCTTTCATTTTTCGCATTCCTGTTATTCGCAGTATTGGGATGCTGCTTTTCGCGAGGTCCCGCTGACTGCGCCGGATGCCTGTTTGTATGAACGTGATGACGTAATGTCGGCATGAGGAGACAACCATTATTATCACTGTCCTGCGTATTCGACATCGACGCATGACCTTACCGACCGTTTTTTTTTTTCAGAAGTGCTTACAAGATACCCAGATTCCAGATGCGCGAAATCTGTCTGAAGCTGGCTATGAATCCTTTTTTCTTGGCGGCAACATACACCTGCGTCTCTTCTACCAATTTTCTATTGAATTCGTGTCACATTCATAAGGATGGAGCCTCCACACCAAAACACGTGATCAAATTTTCACTTTCCGAAGATGTGTTACATTTGTACATATATTGCACTGCGTCTACAGAATGACTGTTACGTTTGCGTAAATCTATATTAATTTTACTTAACTTTCCCCAATGTTGTCGTGATTGCCATTACATTTGTGTAACATTTGCCTTACAATTCGCGTAAATATCAATAAAGCTTCGACGTGCCGTGATTGCGTCGTGGCTATGGCATTGCGCTACTAAGCCTAAGGGCACGGGATAGAATTGCGGCCAGGGGGGCAGCATTTAGACGGGAGTAAAATGCATAAACGCCCGTGTACCATTTATTGGGTGCACGTCAAGGAAGCCCAAGTGGTGAAAAATTAACCCAGAATGCCCCACCAATGCCCGCCTCATAATAAGATCGTGGTTTTGGCAGCTAACACCTCGGAATTTAATTTTTTTTAAAAAGCTTCGCTCGTAACCTCATACCACATGTGCGTATGATTTGGCAATGCTCTAAGGATTCGGTATCGTTGAGGAACAAGGTGCAGTTGCTACAGGTGCATAGTTATTGACTCCTGCTTCCTTTACTTGCTAGTAGCAATAGTCCAGCCGACAGTAGCCCAGGACCACGGATGTTTTTATACATATTTATCGAAGAGACACGACACTACGATTAGGGTACATTGTGAAATAGGTATCCATCACCTTCCTTGCGGATCTGCATCTCGCCGATGTTCTTGTGTGGATCCAAATTCAAGGTAGCTATTACCGAAGCGTTTAGTCCCCTGTATCAGACAGATATGATATGAGTTGCAAAAATATGTTCTAATTCTTATAAAAAGCACTGATGACATACCTTCCATTTGTCACGTAATGCCTCTCAAGAGGTATTGTTGGGGCATACCCTTTTTTCATGAGATCAAATTTGCAAGGATAATCAGAATCTACAATTGTTTCCATTAGAGTTGACATTTGTATCCGGTTTGAAAGGTCCATGAAAGCTTTCTGCAAAAACTGCAAAGAGCAAAATACATGCTGACTTGACATATGAGCTTACTAGTTTTCGTCATATTTGTTTGAATTCATAGCGCCATGATATCATGTTGCAAAAAGCATGCGGGCGCTTCAGTGCATGATATCAATAGTAGTTGAGCGTCCATAAACGTTACGTAAGGGGTCTAAGACGCCTCCAATACACTAGTCGTTAAATAATCGAATGGTTTTTGGATAAACGCATGTGCTTTTGTGCCTGGAAAAAGGCACACCCTTCGAATAACGCCTCATGCACTTCGCCGTTGAACTGTTATCTCAAAAAAAGAAGCCCAGAAAGAGAAGCATAGGCACTGATAAGACGTATGAGACAATTACATCCGGAATGTTTCTTCGTTATATCGTGCCAACAATTGGAATTTGCCTACTTACAGGTGTACAAGCTTGGTTTCTAGAACGCCAGAAAAACGTAAACAGATCTTGTTCGATGAACGCGAGCACTCGTTTTCAAATCCTGTCATGATGAAGAATGCCGGTGTACATGAGCGAAAACCTCATGCTGCTGCTCTCTTCCACGCGTACTCTAAACAGATTACGCAAGCACCAACACCAGGCGCAGAGGTACACAGCGCGCATGACGCCACAAGCCCATGGGCTTGTCCTCTGGCTTTCCAGCCGCCGCATATTACATCCAACGAACATGCGTCGGTGCGTTGGTTGCGTAGGCACTACAGCTCGCGGACCGAGCCGCGCTGCCACAGTCCGGCTAGGGGAGGAGACGAGTGCTTTCGTATTCTAACTCACCTTGTATTATGTAGCGTGAAACAACTGGCGCGTGGAAAGGTGGTGCGCATCAACCGAGAAAAAACTCGCAGCTTAGTCCGAAAGGTGGCGCATCGATTGCGATAGCAAATACTAGTAGTAGCTATATCGACCGCGTAGAATTGTAAACATTCTCTGACTAACTAGATAAACAAGCATGGTGTCAGGCGCCGAGAGGTAAACATGAAAGCATCTCTCTTGATGACCATGAAAACTTGCAGTCGAAACCCTGGAGTGAGGACGCGCAGCAGCAGTGGTGACCCAATTGACCTTAGGGCTGCCCCTCACTTCAACACAAACTAACAGTTGAAAGCGCAGCGCATATTAAGCTACCAACCCTCGGCGCCATTTTTCCATGTCGCACACAATTTTCAAGATAAGGCCCGCGCGACTGTGCAATTGGCCCACATCGCTGATTGCTTTCAAGGTACGGCGCCCGCGCGGCCTCGCCTTACGCCGCCACCACCAAGTAGAACACCCTCCCCTCCCGTGGGCCCTCGTGCGTGATGGAAAAATTGTGGGACACTTTTTCAGTTCCAAAGCATGTTCGGCGAAAGCCTGCACCCGTTCGGCTGACTATGCCATGTCTTTTTTTGGTGTTTTTGTGCATGACACTCCCAGTCACAACCGTGTTGCAAAGGTAATGATTTCCAAATTATCCTCAGAGGCCGGCGCGGCATTTGCACAGATGTCATCGATCTTTTGCATATCGACTTTGACCCCGTAGAAGCGGTATAGTTCCGTGCCCATCAGGTAGTTGAGCCATGGCACTAGATCCTCCTTCTTGACCATTCCTTGTACACATGAAATCTTGTTTATCATACGTCGCTTGATGTTTACGTGCCGTGTGACATGATTCGCACGCTTGTTCGATAGCATGGTGATGGTCTTGGGGACGCTTAGTGGGACGTTGACTATGGGACCTGTGATCGACAGCTGCCCCGAAGTACTGTATAGTAGCCACCTAATCAGCATGCAAAGAATCCTAGGTGCAATCAGTCTCTCACTGACTGCATTAAGCGGAGGCTGGCATGGTGGCTTGGGTGGGTACACATCCCCGTTGCTAGTCGAGTAGTTGGGGTTCTTCATTAAGCGACGTGCGGCAGGTTGCGCACAACCTGAACGCGCTAATGTCTCTGTTTGGGAAATGCTCCATGAGAATGTCATGGCTCTGATGTGGGGCCTTGCTAAGATCGTTGAACCACAAGCGATCACACAGTGAACACAGAGCTCCAAACGGGTTCTGCACGAAATGCTTCTGGAAGTAGTTTGTGGCAGCCGTGTGCGATATCCTCGGCGCTGAGTGCTGTGGAGGAGTGTTGTTGGCACTAGACGCACTGGGTCTGTTGCTGTAGTCGGTACTATGTGACCAGGTTGCGACGACAACCACGGCTGCCAAATTCGTTCTGCTTCCCTGGCCTTGGTGCCCGGTGACGCGGCCGCTCGCTGCTGCCGTCTACGCTCCGCTTCCCTGGCCTTGGTGTCCGGTGACGCGGACACTCCCTGCCGCCGTCTACGCTCCGCTTTCCTGGCCTTGTGTCCGTTGACGCGGCCACTCCCTGCTGCAGTCTACGCTCCGCTTCTCTGGCCTTGGTGTCTGGTGACGCGGCCACTCCCTGCTGCCGTCTACGCTCCGCTTCCCTGGCCTTGGTGTCGGGTGACGCGGTCATTCTCTGCTGCCGTCTAGGCTCCGCTTCCCTGGCCTCGGTGTCCGGTGACGCGGCCGCTCGCTGCTGCCGTCTACGCTCCGCTTCCCTGGCCTTGGTGTCCGGTGACGCGGCCACTCCCTGCTGCCGTCTACGCTCCGCTTCCCCTGGCCTTGGTGACGGGTGACGCGGCCACTCCCTGCTGCCGTCTATGCTCCGCTTCCCTGGCCTTGGTGTCGGGTGACGCGGCCAGTCCCTGCTGCCGTCTACGCTCCGCTTCCCCTAGCCTTAGTGACGGGTGACGCGGCCACTCCCTGCTGCCGTCTACGCTCCGCTTCCCTGGCCTTGGTGTCGGGTGACGCGGCCAGTCCATGCTGCCGTCTACGCTCGCTTCCCTGGCCTTGGTGCCCGGTGACGCGGCGGCTCACTGCTGCCGTCTACGCTCCGCTTCCCTGGCCTTGGTGTCCGGTGACGCGGACACTCCCTGCCGCCGTCTCCGCTCCGCTTCCCTGGCCTTGTGTCCGTTGACGCGGCCACTCCCTGCTGCAGTCTACGCTCCGCTTCTTGGCCTTGGTGTCCGGTGACGCGGCCACTCCCTGCTGCCGTCTACGCTCCGCTTCCCTGGCCTTGGTGTCCGGTGACGCGGTCACTCCCTGCTGCAGTCTACGCTCCGCTTCTCTGGCCTTGGTGTCCGGTGACGCGGCCACTCCCTGCTGCCGTCTACGCTCCGCTTCCCTGGCCTTGGTGTCCGGTGACGCGGCCGCTCACTGCCGCCGTCTCCGCTCCGCTTCCCTGGCCTTGTGTCCGTTGACGCGGCCACTCCCTGCTGCAGTCTACGCTCCGCTTCTCTTGCCTTGGTGTCCGGTGACGCGGCCACTCCCTGCTGCCGTCTACGCTCCGCTTCCCTGGCCTTGGTGTCCGGTGACGCGGCCACTCCCTGCTGCCGTCTACGCTCCGCTTCCCTGGCCTTGGTGTCGGGTGACGCGGTCACTCTCTGCTGCCGTCTACGCTCCGCTTCCCTGGCCTCGGTGTCCGGTGACGCGGCCACTCCCTGCTGCCGTCTAGGCTCCGCTTCCCCTGGCCTTGGTGACGGGTGACGCGGCCACTCCCTGCTGCCGTCTACGCTCCGCTTCCCTGGCCTTGGTGTCGGGTGACGCGGCCAGTCCCTGCTGCCGTCTACGCTCGCTTCCCTGGCCTTGGTGCCTGGTGACGCGGCCACTCCCTGCTGCCGTCTACGCTCCGCTTCCCTGGCCTTGTTGTCCGGTGACGCGGCCACTCGCTGCTGCCACTTTCTTTGCGCTTCCCTGGCGCGCTGGTGTGCCATCACGTGTTTACTGAAAGAGTGTAAAGGGGAGAGGCCACAGCTATGGCGGCGCAACTCTTGCAATGCGCCGCTGTGCCATCCCGTGAGTGCTGAGATTGTGAGGGGGACAGGCCACAGCTGGCAATGTTGTAGGGCATGGACGGACGTATGGTCGGACGCGGCGAGTATGAACCATTAAAGGCTTTCGCCTTAATACGTCGCGCTTCCTTCCCGCTTTCTTCACTTGTGAGTGCCACAATGAGCCGCAATCATCGTGTGACCCATACAAGTTTCACTCGCACATACTGCCTACGCGTGCAATGTTGTCCTGCTTCGACTTTTTACGGAACATCATCATTAACACCAACGGTGATGGCGACGCCGACGACAACGGCATAACTTCACCTGGAGGGTCCATGTAATTGATATAGGAATAAACATTGTCAGCACACCCACACGCTTTTCCTCGCAACTGCACCATACATAGTATTGGTCGCTGGTCCTTATAGCGTTTCGAATTGATATGAAGCTGTTACAGACAACACCACCCAGTGTCGTGCTGCGTTATTACTGCTTGCGGCGCATGCTCATCATGCTTTGGTTTGTATCTGATTCTCGTTTAATACCTGCTAACTTCCTATATTTGTGATCTGGGATCAAAACAATAGAACGAATTTTGCTTCGGGCCTCGAACTGCGTTTTGTGATTTTGAAGCCGTGCCTGCGTCGCTTAGTTAGGCAACAGTGGCCACGAATGAAAGGCATACGCTGCGAATATGGAAGCTTATTTTGAGGCAACCGGCGTGAAATACACAGGAATGAAGGGGCATAGTTAGTGTCTGCGTTAACCGTACGCACCACACAAGCATCGTCAGCAAGAATTGCACAACGGTAGGCAATTGGCCTTCCGCATGAAAAGCCTTTCAAACTTCTGGATGGATATTCTGACCTCCAATGTCACGAGATAACTGAGAGCATCCGCTTCTTCAGTGGCGCCAGTTGAAATTGTTTGTTTGTAAAAAAAATGTACGTTGGTGTGCGGACGGCTGCAATTTTAGTGGCATGTCTGAGTATTCGCTTCAGGACAGGACCGTCTCCGGTGTCAGATCAAGTGGTTACAGAAGCAACCATTAGCCAAAACTATCCTGATTTAGAGGACGCTGAAGCATCAAACGTGTTGACAGGGTTGGCTGCATATGATGCGAAAAAAGAAGGGCGACGGCAACCATCTTACAATGCCTGGTCGAATGGTCGAAACGATTTACATATGAGGCGTGCACTACAGGGAGGCTTCCTTTTCGCCGTTCGCCATAAACAGTCGGCGCCATGGGGCGCCGCTGCCATGAAGTATCCAGGTGGCGTCCGAAATGCATGACGCGACGGTGCCTGCGAGCGCTGATAAACGTGTCATGCGGCAACGGGGCTTCACTCTCGCGCTTTCTTCTGGACTCGCCGCGCCATCAAGTGGCGCTGCCGAGATGTTCGCGCGTGACTTCTCATGCAAGAAACGTGGCGCGCCCGTGCTTGCGAACGGCGAGAATCGTAACCTCGCTTGCCGCACAGTAAGTAGCACCTACACAGTGACGCCCTTTGTTGAGATGTTCATTAAAAAGCGCCGAAAACCAAGCGCAGTCAAGTGCTTCGCTACCTGCCGTAAACTACTGTTCTCTTCCTAGAATGTTAAACATTACTTTTGTTTTCTGCAGACTAATTTTTAGACCCACGCTTCTGCTTTGCCTGTGCAGGTCAGTGAGCATGCAGTGCAATTCTTCCCCTGAGTTACTAAGCAAGGCAATACCATCAGCAAATCGGAAGTTACTGAGGTATTCTCCAATACCACTCATTTACAATTATTCCCAATCCAGGGATCTGAATACCTCCTTTAAACGCGCTGTGAATAGCATTGGACAGTTAGTATCTCCCTGCATGACGCCCTTCTTTTTGGGGATTTCGCTGCTTTTTTTATGGAAGACTACGGCGGCTGTGGAGCCCCTATAGATATCTTTCAATATTTTAACGCACGTCTCGTCTACACGCTTATTTTGTAATGCCTGCATGACTGCATTTTTAAGTGGTGCTCTTCAAATAATATCATTTCTATTTGTACTTCATAAAACGTAGCAATGTGTTTCTGATACCTTAACTCATCCCTTTTACATTGAAATTTATTTTATTTTTTGGACATAGTGACTACAAGCAAGCCCATAGGTTTTCGCTACGTAAAAAAACAACTTTCGCGCCTTGTAGAATAGAATGAACAGGTAAATGGAAATATTTAACAGATCCCTCGGAACTAGCAAGATGCAGAGATCTGATGCTGCTTACAGAAGTGTCTGCAATTGTGGCAGAGAAAGCAAATAACAAAACCAGGTGTTTAATGCGCAAGCATTTTTTGGCGAGTACCCCAGCAAAATATGTCAGTCACATGAAATGTGTGTTACTTTTCATCTACGCAAAATGCGTAATTTTGGGAAGACGTTCAATCGTTATAGTAGTGTAAATCTAAATGATCGGTAGCTTTGTAAGCAATAAGGAGCAATCAAAACAAAATGAAACTCATTAGAAAGAATACTTGTAGCGATACATAGGGCTCCATACAAGATGCTTGAGGAAGCCTATATTTGGTGTGGGCCAACTAAACTTATTGATCGACTTCTTATGTACCAGTTTGTTCCGTTCCTTCTTCAGGTCTAGGCTAATTCGATTTCTCACCATCCTATGGTCACTGCACCGCACTTTGCCGAGCGCGTCCACATCTTGTATGATACCAGGGTAAGCGCAGAGTATAAGGTCTATTTCATTTCTAGTCTCGCCAGTCGGGCTCCTCCACGTCCACTTTTGGCTATCCCGCTTGCCGAAGACGCTATAGATCACCAGCATGTTATTCTGTTCTGCAAACTCTACTAATAACTCTCCCCTGTTATTCCTAGAGCCTATGCCATATGCACCCACTGACTTGTCTCCAGCGTTCGTCTTGCCTGCCATGGCATTGATGTCGCCCATCAGTATAGTGTATTTTGTTTTGACTTTACCCATCACCGATTTCACGTCTTCATAGAGACTTTCGACTTCCTGGTCATCATGACTGGATGTAGGGGCGTAGACCTGTACGACCTTTAATTTGTACCTCGAATTAAGTCGCATAACAAGACCTGCCACCCTCTCGTTAATGCTATAGAATTATTGCATGTTACCTACCATCTATTTCCATATTAATCAGGAATTCGACTCCGAGTTCTCGTCTCTCCGCTAAGCCCCGGTAGAACAAGTTGCGCCCACTTTTTAGCACTGTATATGTTTCTTTTGTGCTCCTACCTTCACTGAGCCCTATTATATCCCATTTACTGCCTTCTAATTCCTCCAATAGCACTGCTAGAATCGCCTCACTAGATAAGGTGCTAGCGTTAAACGTTGCCAGGTTCCGGTTCCAATGGCTACCTGTTTGGACACATGTTATATTAGCACCCTCTGCGCATCACAGGTCTGACCGCGGCCGTGATCAGTTGCTTCGCAGCTGCTGGGGACTAAAGGCCGGGGTTTGATTGTTGTGTTCATATAGAAGGTTGTGGCCAAGTGCTGCACCAGAGTGGCCAATCCTGCTCTGGTGAAAGAGTGCGTCACCGGTTCTGGTCACCGGGATCAGGCCGCACTCTGCTCCTGTTTATGCAATTTTATCAACACGCGGATTTTTTTTAACTCGGCGGAAAATTGTGCGGCACCGTGATTT
This sequence comes from Dermacentor andersoni, assembly GCF_023375885.2. Classification (NCBI taxonomy): domain Eukaryota; kingdom Metazoa; phylum Arthropoda; class Arachnida; order Ixodida; family Ixodidae; genus Dermacentor; species Dermacentor andersoni. The sequence continues at coordinate 48,477,155 of NC_092823.1, read as the reverse complement.
GAACCATGGTCTTCTTGCGTGCCAGGCGGATACTTTACCTCTACGCCACCGCTGCATCTCTCAATGTTTATAGCAATGCTGTAAGGTCATTGTGAATGTTCGCCTTGGTTAAACTCATGTGTGCATTCTTTTCGTTTTGTTGAAGTCCGCGTTTTCTCGTCTTCTCTAGGGTACACTCTGTGTTTGTGTATCTGTTGCAGTACACTGCTGTGCTGTTGGCTCGCACTCGGGCCGCTTCAAGAGAACGCCTGCTTTGGGAAGTCGGTGGCCGGAAGTTGTTCGGCGAAAACGGAAGCGGAAGGTGCTCTCGTGCACCGGTTCTGGCGGACGCCATAAACCGCGGCAGCGAGCCGTTTTAGCGACGTCAGGAGAAAGGAGGCTATGGGGAGTGTCACATGTTCCCGCGGCTGGGGGTGAGAGTGTGCGCGGCTGAGCGGGCAGTGTGGTAAGAGACTTGAGAGACAACGGACCGACCTCGTTAAGTGCCCGATCAGAGCAACGGACTTCTCTGAGGCCTTTGCTCAACCGCATTCGTTAATATGAACCCGTTTACCTTGTTAAGTATGCACTGATATGTTCCAGTGTGGTCTGAGACTTGAGAGATACGAATCGATCGCGTCTAGTGCCCGATCTGAGCGATGGACTGCTCCGAGACCTTTGCTCAGCCGCATTCGTTAATGTGAACCTTCTTTCCTAGTTTAGTATATGCTCAGTGTAATCGCTTACGTCTGGCTGTAAATAAGCTAAGTTCAAATGATTGCCATCCAGCATGTTTAGACCCGGAACACCGAAGAAGAGTACAGTGCAGTGGCTTAGGAAGAGCCGAAAACGAACGAAAACACCAAGAAAGAAGAACCCGGCGCAGGAACGAAACGTTACTGATGTCTTCCGCGCGTTTCTGTGCCGCTGTTTTCCACCATCGTTAAAGATCTGCTGGTGCATTGTTAATGCGGGCAGAGATCCCCTTCTAAGCACAAAGCGCGAAAAGAGATATGGCAGGCGAAGGCACCGCTTCACCATCGCCGCCCAGATACACCACCAACAAATTCCTCTGGGTGATCACCATTTTAGATATGACTAAACTGTGCATGCATTCATCGTCAACATCAGCAGCAGCAGCTTGATTAAGCGCACTAACGGGCAAACGACTCTCCCATACTTCTCCAACAAGCCAGGTTTGGGTACCGGCTAGTTGGTATTCCATGGTATCAATCGTCACTTACAGCGCATACAAAGACGAGGGACAAAAAGGACGACGAAGGCAAGCGCTGTTAGCGATGCCCGACGAACTAGAAATATACTGAAGCAAGGTTTGGGTACGGGCTAGCTGGCATTCCATCGCTTCCAGCGGTTGTCTTCATCGTCCTTTTTGTCCTTCGTCAATGTATGCGCTGTAAGTGACGATTCTCCAACAACCCCGGTCATGTACTTATTGTCGCCATGTTGTCCCTGCATACTTTTTTTTCTCATCCGCGAACCTAACTTTCTGCCGCCCCCTGCTACGCCTTTCTTCGTTTGCAATTAAGTCCGTAACCCTCAATGACCATCGGTTGCTTTCCCTCCTCAATACATGTCCCGCCCATGCACAATTCTTTTTCTTGATTTCAACTAAGATGTCATAAACTCATGTTTGTCCCTCACTGGTACTCTATTAATCTCTATAGAACTCCTCAGCCACTTGAACTATCTCATCAATATTAGTAATAATATTGCCGGCTTTGTCTCTTAACGCATACATCTGATTCTTGCCTATTCCTAGTTTCTTCTTCACTGCTCTTAGGCTTCCTACGTTCCGGTGAGCATGTTCAATTCTATCGATTATATACTTCCTTATGTCAGCTGTCTTGCGCTTGTTGAATAACATAGAAAAATCTGCCAGTTCTATTCTAGCTGTAGGATTACAAGCTTTCATATATTGGCGTTTCTTGATCAGATCTTTCGTCTCCTGCACTAGCTTACTGGCATCCTGTCTAATGGAGTTACCACCGACTTCCATTGCACACTCCTTAATGATGCCCACAAGATTCTCGTTCATTGCTTCAACGCTAAGGTCCTCTTCCTGAGTTAAAGCCGAATACCTGTTCTGTAGCTCGATCTGGAATTCCTCTATTTTCCCTCTTACCGCTAACTCATTAATCGGCTTCTTATGTACCAGTTTCTTCCGTTCTCTCCTCACGTCTAGGCTAATTCGAGTTCTTACCATCCTGTGGTCACTGCAGCCCACTTTGCCGACCACACCCACATATTGTATGATGCCAGGGTCAGTGCAGAGTACAAGGTCTATTTCATTTCTAGTCTCGCCATTTCGGCTCCTCCGTGTCCACTTCTGGCTATCCCGCTTGCCTTGTTTAGTAACTAACCATGAAGAATTGAAAGGACAGGGCACTGCCAAGGTACCAGCCAATTAGTTCAAGTCATGAAAAAAAGCGTCATTGCCGAGATTCTGTCAGCTTCCCATGGCTGCTATTTGTAGCGGTGTTCATCCAGCAACCATGTTTTTCGCTGCTTCTAGTCTCTTGTTAAAATAAAAAGGCTGTGTCGATTGCCTTTTGCGTGTGAGTTACGTGTACAACCGCGCAATAACTTCGCGGCATGAAGTGCGGCCAGGCACGTAGCGTGAGGTGAACGTGCACAAAACACACACAGAAAGAAAAGAAAGGACAGCCTCGGTACACGAAGCTGTTAGTGCGTGGCAACGCGAGTGTGGCGTGTTTTTGCATACCAAAAGCTTCCATGTACACTGCAAGAGGACGTGACCGACCCATCGGGACGTAGGCGCGGATAGATTCCTTCCAGACAATATGTCTGAGCCTTCATCATCATCAGCCTGGTTACGCCCACTGCAGGGCAAAGGCCTCTCCCATACTTCTCCAACAACCCCGGTCATGTACTAACTGTGGCCATGCCGTCCCTGCAAACTTCTTATTCTCATCCGCCCACCTAACTTTCTGCCGCCCCCTGCTACGCTTCCCTTCCCTTGGGATGCAGTCCGTAACCCTTAATGACCATCGGTTATCTTCCCTCCTCATTACATGTCCTGCCCATGCCCATTTCTTTTTCTTGATTTCAACTAAGATGTCATTAACTCGCGTTTGTTCCCTCCCGCAATCTGCTCTTTTCTTATCCCTTAAAGTTACACCTATCATTCTTATTTCCATAGCTCGTTGCATCGTCCTCAATGTGAGTAGAACCCTTTTCGTAAGCCTCCAGGTTTCTGCCCCGTAGGTGAGTACTGGAAAGGCATAGCTATTATGTACTTTTCTCTTGAGGGATAATGGCAACCTGCTGTTCATGATCTGAGAATGCCTGCCAAACTCACCCCAGCTCATCCTTATTCTTCTGATTATTTCCGTCTCATGATCCGGATCCTCCGTCACTACCTGCCCTAAGTAGATGTATTCCCTTACGACTTCCAGTGCCTCGCTGCCTATTGTAAATTGCTGCTCTCTTCAGAGACTGTTAAACATTACTTTAGTTTTCTGCAGATTAATTTTTAGACCCCCTCTTCTGCTTTGCCTCTCCAGGTCAGTGAGCATGCATTGCAATTGGTGCCCTGAGTTACTAAGCAAGGCGATATCATCAGCGAATCGCAAGTTACTAAGGTATTCTCCATTAACTTTTATGCCCAATTCTTCCCGATCCAGGTCTCTGAATACCTCCTGTAAACACGTTGTGAATAGCATTGGAGAGATCGTATCTCCCTGCCTGACGCCTTTCTTTATTGGGATTTTGTTGCTTGCTTTATGGAGGAGTACGGTGGTTGTGGAGGCGCTATAGATATCTTTCAGTATTTTTACATACGGCTCGTCTACACCCTGATTCCGTAATGCCTCCATGACTGCTGAGGTTTCGACAGAATCAAACGCTTTCTCGTAATCAATGAAAGCAATATGTAAGGGTTGGTTACATTCCGCACATTTCTCTATCACCTCATTGATAGTGTGAATATGATCTATTGTTCAGTAGCCTTTACGGAATCCTGCCCGGTCCTTTGCTTGACAGAAGTCTAAGGTGTTCCTCATTCTATTTGCGATTACCTTAGTAAATAGTTTGTAGGCAACGGACAGTAAGCTCATCGGTCTATAATTTTTCAAGTCTTTGGCGTCCCCTTTCTTATGGATTAGGATTATGTTAGCGTTCTTCCAAGATTCCGGTACGCATGAGGTCATGAGGCATTGCGTATGCAGGGTGGCCAGTTTCTCTAGAACAATCTTTCCACCATCCTTCAACAAATCTGCTATTACCTGATCCTCCCCGGCTGCCTTCCCGCTTTGCATATCTCCCAAGGCTTTCTTTACTTCTTCCGGCGTTACCTTTGTGATTTCGAATTCCTCTAGACTATTTTCTCTTCCATTATCGTCGTGGGTGCCACTGGTACTGTATAAATCTCTATAGAACTCCTCAGCCACTTGAACTATCTCATCCATATTAGTAACGATATTGCCGGCTTTGTCTCTTAACGCACACATCTGATTCTTCCCTATTCCTAGTTTCTTCTTCACTGTTTTTAGGCTTCCTCCATTCCTGAGAGCCTGTTCAATTCTATCCATATGATAGTTCCTGATGTCCGCTGTCTTACGCTTGTTCATTAACTTAGAAAGTTCCGCCAGTTCTATTCTAGCTGTAGGGTTAGAGGCTTTCATACATTGACGTTTCTTAATCAGATCTTTCGTCTCCTGCGATAGTTTGCTGGTATCCTGCCTAACGGAGTTACCACCGACTTCCATTGCACACTCCTTAATGATGCCCACAAGATTCTCGTTCATTGCTTCAACAGTAAGTTCCTCTTCCTGAGTTAAAGCCAAATACCTGTTCTGTAGCTTGATGTGGAATTCCTCTATTTTCCCTCTTACCACTAACTCATTGATCGGCTTCTTGTGTACCAGTTTCTTCCGCTCCCTCCTCAGGTCTTGGCTAATTCGAGTTCTTACCATCATATGGTCACTGCAGCGCACCTTGCTGATCACGTCCACATCTTGTGTGATGCCAGGGTTAGTGCAGAGTATGAAGCCTATTTCATTTCTAGTCTCACCGTTCGGGCTCCTCCACGTCCATTTTCGGCTATCTCGCTTGCGGAAGAAGGTATTCATTATCCGCATAATATTTTGTTCCGCAAATTCTACTAATAACTCTCCCCTGCTAGTCCTAGTGCCTATGCCATATTCCCCCACTGCCTTGTCTCCAGCCTACTTCTTGCCTACCTTGGCATTGAAGTCGCCCATCAGTGTAGTGTATTTTGTTTTCACTCTACCCACCGCCAATTCCACGTCTTCATAGAAGCTTTCGACTTCCTGGTCATCATGACTGGATGCAGGGGCGTAGACCTGTACAACCTTCATTTTGTACCTCTTCTTAGGTTCACAACATGACCTGCCACCCTCTCGTTAATGCTATAGAATTCCTGTATGTTACCAGCTATATTCTTATTAATCAGGAATCCTACTCCTAGTTCTCGTCTCTCCGCTACGCCCCGGTAGCACAGGACATGCCCGCATTTTAGCACTGTATATGCTTCATTTGGCCTCCTAACTTCACTGAGCCCTATTTTATCCCATTTACTGCCCTCTAATTCCTCCAATAGCACTGCTAGACTCGCCTCACTAGATAAAGTTCTAGCGTTAAACGTTGCCAGGTTCATATTCCAATGGCGGCCTGTCCGGAGCCAGTGATTCTTTGCACCCTCTGCTGCGTCGCAGGTCTGACCGCCACCGTGGTCAGTTGCTTCGCAGTTGCTGGGGACTGAGGGCCGGGGGTTTGATTGTTGTGTTCATATAGGGGGTTGTGGCCACGTATTGCACCAGGGTGGCCAATCCTGCTCTGGTGAGAGAGTGCGTTACCGGTTCTGGTCACCGAGGTCAGGCCACAGTCCAGGCCTGTTTGTGCAATTTTATCAACACGCGGATTTTTTTTTAACCCGGTCCAAAATTGCCGGCACCGGGATTCCAACCACGGACCTCTTGCACGCGAGGCGGGCGTTCTACCTCTACGCCACGGCTGAGCATTAGGGGCCTTTAGATCAAGCGGACTCCGTGGCGAATCATGCTTGCCCGGCCTAAAGCAATAGGTCATCTTAAGTTCTGCTGCGTTCTACGCATGAAGTAAGAGCAGGGGGCATGTCTGCCTAGTGGACATGTCAATTTCGTTTGGTGTTGAAGTACCAATTGTCTGGGCGAAAAGAAAACAAGCACCCACAGCCAGTTGTCTTCAGGCTGGATCAGCTACAGCCAAATAGCGGCTGGTGAAATGGCCAGTTGAAATTTGGAGGTGGCGGAAATGTACAGAATACCACCAGTGCAATGCCTTATTTTCTTAGAAGAAAACAGCTCTCGTAGACAACGACACCCATTATCTGGCTGCTTGTTAACTGCTCGCAAATGCATGTGCATGATGCTTGTGTGTCTTTTGTTATTCGCTTGGCCCTCACCTATATATATATATATATATATGCTGCGGTAATGAATCCATAAGCAATAAAGCACATACCGTTCCGAACCTTTAACTACGACAGAAACACTACGGCGACGGCAATGTTGCCATAAATTCGCCTTGGCTGCCTATATAGTTGAACCAAATTATTGCAGTAGCTGATGTGGGACGTATATTTTCAGACGTCTGACAACATATCTCACATAACATGCGACTAAATGCCCAAAGACGCGTCCGGTGCTGACAGGCTCAGTCCCAAAAGATGTCGATCAGTCACTATGCGCGGCAACCTGGTGTGAATGTGTGCTACCAAAACATCGCGAGACGGTTTTCGAGAGACGATGTGGAAACAAGGCCCCATCCCAAACATGCATCAAAGCGAAACTGTTACTGCCGTGAGAGGCGTTAGAAACAAATTTGGGCGGAAACTTGTCGATTTCCTATGAGAATTGTACAATGAATTGAAATCAATAAGCAACCGTAAAGTTCGCTGGATTCGTGCTATGTAGCGCATCTTAGGCGCCTCGCGTAAAATCTGATGTTTTTGTGCCAAGGTATTTATATTTATTGCTTAACTGATTGGTTATTAGAAGGATGATCAATTAATGGGGCAAGAATAACGGCCCAGCTAAGGTAATGCCAATAAATTCACTCGAATGTCTTGTTTTTATTCAATAGTATAGGTAACTGGGACACCCTACATCGACAATAATACAAAGTGTACTCAGCGCGTATATTGTGTTATAAATGTAGTGCCATTCAGTGAAGTTTGAAAGGGCACCATATGGTAGGTTGCCAATATGCAGGAATAAAATGTATCAGCAATATAAATTTTATCGGAGAAAAAGCTTGTGAAGAAGTTTGCAGGCAGCGTTCACACTGTTACATAGTACTATAAAGGACGCTCAGTTTGAGTAGCTGTTTGAAGGGGCCATAATATATTGCAATATACGCAAAGTAAAGGCAGTGGTTAAAATGGTATGGATGTTGAAGAAAAGGAACACAAGTTAAAAATGATGTATACATACCAATTCCAGTGCTTCGGCAAAGTTAGTCCAATTTTCCCTAATTACTCGTTGTGGAAAGGGTGAAGGCCTCGTGCCACCCGAAATACACAAAGCCGCAAGTTCAGCCAGGTAAAAGAATGCTCCAATACTATAATACGCCATCTCTAAGTGAATGGTAAAGACGACTTGTTTTCTTTCAGAGATACAGGTAGGCTCCACGTCAATGGCAACAACGGAGGTTTCCGACGCGCCAATCTTGAAAATACTTCGCGCAGCTAGCAAAATGCAGCAGCTGGAAGAAATGGATGAATACCAGTTGTGAGTTGTCGCGGGGAACATTCGTTAGGCAGGATGCAAAACGACAGATAAAAGAAGCTGCGCTGAGCATTTACCAATAGTGTGCTTTATCTTTTTGCCAGGTAAACAAGTGCGTTATCCTAACATACGCGTCTCTCGCATAGGCTTGAGGAAAAGGCTTCCCCTTGCGGAATAATAACTCTTGCGGGAAATAGGAATGCGAAAAAAACAGTAACCCTTCTTCAACTGAAAAGACCACGTTTTAAAAATTCAAGCAAACTGTCCATACAAACCATGTAAACTCTTGGATAAGGAAAAATGCACTTACCTACTCACGTGTGTAACGACGAATTCCGGCTATTAGAGGGTGCCAAACACAAACTAGGAGGCTGCAACAAGCTCATTGCCGAGCTCTTGAAAAGCGATGTTCTAGTTACGCCAACCAGCGGCGGGCAGCCAGAGCAAATCGATTCTGTACTTATCGCTGTCCCAGCGTGCTGGCCGCCCGCTGCTGGGTGGAGTAAGCAGAACGGTGCTTGGAGGGGCGCGGATTTGCGCTTGCTGCACTCTTCCATATTCAGTTTCGCGCGATCTAATTGCGATAATTCGTCGGGCCACAGTTCCACGGGCATCACATCGGCAATTTTCAAGATACCGAAGTTGATATAGCCTGTACGAATAGCTTGCTTATATTTCGCAATAAAAATGAGCCCGTTGAAACTCAGCTTTAAGTGTTAATGATGAACTTATTTTATTAAGCGACTAATTGCCACGTGCCACCCGTCACTCCGTAGCGGTCACCCCTGATGGTGTGACGGCGTAGGAACTACAAAAACTGTTCGTAGAAGCCCGCTGTGAAAGGCGGGTGGGAAGCGAATACCCTTTTTTCGAATAACGTTTTAGATGATGACTCACACATTTGTTTTCAACTGCATACGACCTTTTACCACAGTTACGTGGGTGGGAAAGACATTAGAGCTTATTCCAGTATAAGGGACCGGAGACTTCTGGAATGTCCTTGTATTGTTTCGTCCAGGGTTTACGGCATTGTGAAGGCAGCGGCATGATGTCCGATGAGTTTGTCTTATGAATACAATTCCTTGTAGGAATGCCCTAAAACACATATATAGTATAGACGCAGGCTTGCTTTTTTTCTTGAATGATATATGAGAAGATTGATCAAACGAAGCTTTTAAATTTTGTATTCTTATGCTGCATAAGCCTTTCGAGATAACAAATCCAGGAGCACTGCTCTGGATGGTTTCAACCGTATTAATAGGATTAGCTTGCCGAGGGTGCAAATTGCAATAGATTATCCAGCGACCGAAGCCCGTTCTCCGCCAAAGCCGACCGCTGATGCGCAAGCCCCAACAACCCCCCCTTCCTGCCGATGATTACAAGTTGGCGGTTCGTCCACGGAACGGCCTGCAGCTCAACAAGGTGAGCTCACGGAAGTTAGTAGACGCCATTACAAATGAGGCAAAGCTATAAATCGGCCCCATCGGATTTAAAATACGCATCGACGAAGACCGAAACATCCTAGTTCTGAGCACTGCCTCAGAAGCTACGGCCTCAGCACTAAGCAAGATGCGAAAAAATACAGTTGATGCAACAACATATGATATTGCGTCATACGGAATTTTCCCCGATAACTCTTGCAAAGGAGTAATATACAACATCGATCACGACACCACGCCCGATATGTCACTTAAACGCATTGAATCTCCCGGATACGAGGCGCTAACATCTAGACGACTGGGAAACACAACCTCCATGGTGATCACATTGCTGGGAAAAACAGTACCATATTACATCGAATTTTCCGGCCTTCTTCTGCAGTGCTACCTCTACAAAAGAACCGTGCCACATTGCCGAACCTGCAACGAGACAGGCCGGAGAGAGGACGTCTGCCCGCGGCCCCCTCCACTCCCATGTGCAGAGAGTGCGGCACTTTGCTAGCAACGGAGCAGCACGAGTGCCACCCTCGGTGCTCTCTGTGCGGCGGGAATCCTCCGACGGCTGCGAAAACCTGCCCCAAGAGGTTCCTGCCGCCCGTCAACCGCCGGAAACCGGAGCAGACCCCGAGAGCAGGCTCCTCGTCTCCAAGGCCACGTGGCGAGCACTCAGTATCCCGCAAGTCGCGGTTCCCGAAACGACGCGGAGCTGTCCAGGGGAGGAGCAGTTCCAGGCCGCGTTCCGGTTCTGGTTCTAGGCGCAGGACCTCATCACGACGACGGGCGCCATCCCATAGCAGGACCTTGAGCCGTGATCGTTCCGCAAGCAGCAGGAGGGCAAGCAAGGGAGCAGCGCAAGTCAAGATAGAAGAGGTGGTAGCCAAGGCAATTGACAGCCTTCAAACAACCCTAAAAGCTACTATTCAGCAACAACACACAGCTATACAACAGTCAGCGGCACAACAACAAGAATTCGCAACAGAAGAACAACACTCTAACACTCAGTTGCTGGAATGCATCATGAGATTAGAGGAACGCATACTAGCACTGGAAGCTCGTCAAAACCGGCGCCCCAAGAAAACAGATCATCAGACCCTACCAGAACTGCCAGATTCTCTGGGCTCCCCAGAACCCCTTCCTGTACACGCCTCACCGCCCCTTGATAACCAAGATGGCTCCTCATCAACATATATGCAGTAAGCGCGGGGGCTCCCCAGGCGAAACCATGGTGTGGCAGTGGAATTGCCGGGGCTACAAGAACAAGTATGGATCATTGGTAGAATACATTGCTACATCAACAAGACCATCTGAAATCATCGCACTGCAAGAAACGAACACACACGTCCGCCTACCCGGATACGTCACGTATGGCACCAACACAGGCGACAGCCTTCACACCCTGGGCAGCAAGAAGCTAGTGGTCATTCAATACCATCTCCAGCAATCTGAACCGCTTGCAATTCATCTCGAAATTATCCCGCAGGCAACAAAGAAGAAGGTTCCCATGTTTGTTCTAAACGTCTACTGTTGGCCGAAAAGCGCGCTATCGGTCCTCAAACTGGTTTGGAGCAAGCCACGCACGCAGCAGGCAACCATGCGCTTCTAATAGTGGACGAATTTAATGCAGCCCACCGCCTCTGGGGTAATACGTACACCGACCCCAGGGGAAACATGCTTCAAAAAGTTATTGAGGACATGGATCTCACAGTCGTCAACGATCCAAGGAATAGCACGAGGCTCGGCACAAGTGTACTAAGAGACACGAACCCCAACTTAACCCTCACCAGAAGTATCCCGCAAGCTTGCTGGACCAATTTGGAGGATAGGCACTGCTCGCCTCACGGATTGAACCAAGCTGCTGGAGATAAGAGAAGAAAGAGCTGCGAACGAACAGAGCCAACACCTTCAGTCAATTAAGGACTGGAACACTCAGCTTCACCAGGATGTGAAGGCGCACACCAAAATGCTTGAAGCATCCACCACCACACCGAGCATCGACGCTCGCTTGCTCCATATGTGGGAAGCCCGGCGTAGCCTGCTGAAGCGTTGGAAAAGGCAAATAATAAATCGCAAGCTCAAGAGGCGAATAGCGCTACTCACACAAGAGGCTGCGGAATACGCTACCACGCTATGCCGGGAGAATTGGCTATCGCTCTGCGACAGCTTGAGAGGAAGACTGAGTACTTCCAAGACGTGGAAGTTATTGAGATATTTAATCAACCCGGCCAGCAGCAAAACGGAATCACACCACAATATGGCCCGAGTAATTCACCAATTTCCTAGAAACGAGGCGGATCTCCTTTTGACTCTCAAAGCCCAGTACTTCCCCACACGGCCATCGGAGCCTCTGCCACCCTACACCGCCCCCCCCCCCCCCCTAACGAGCTCCTAGATGAGGACATTTATCTACATGAAGTAACAGCGATAATAATGGGCTTGAGACGCCACGCAGCCCCGGGAATGGACCAAATTACCAATAAAGCACTTGTAAATCTTGACAGCCCCTCGCTACTAGAGCTTGCCGCTCATCTTGACGAAGTATGGAGGGAAGAAAACCTTCCCGAGGACTGGAAAATGGCCGAAGTTCGTCTGATACCGAAACCAGGCAAGCCGCCAGCCATTGAGAACCTACGACCGGTCTCCCTCACTTCAGGTGTAGGAAAGCTCTTAGAGCACATCGTTCTCCACCGGGTACAACCATTCCTGGAGGACTCGGCGAAACTTCCAACAACGATGACAGGATTCCATCCACACCTCTGAACTCTAGACATCCTACTTCGGATGAAAAAGGAGGTGATTGTACCAGCAACACGCAACTCCCCCCCCCCCCCCCCCGGCTATCCTCGCCTTAGATCTTAAAGGGGCGTTCGATAACGTCAAGCACACAGCAATCTTACAGAGGCTAAACGCGCTGGGCTGTGGGGCCAGGACGTACTCCTATATCAGAGATTTCCTCTCAGATAGAAAATCCATCCTAAAGGTCGGGGACGAAGCCACAAACCCCTTCCTACTGGGCGGGCGCGGCACACCACTGGGTGCAGTGTTATCCCCTTTCCTTTCCAATATCGACCTAATAGGCCTACCGTCGCTCCTCGATAACATCCCAGATTCGGCATGGCCTATATGCCGATGACATTACCATCTGGTCGTCCACAGGATCCATCAGAGAAATGGAGAACCGCTTGCAGGAAGCTGCAGATGTGGTGAGCGACTGTGCTAAGTCATGCGGGCTCAACGGCACCCCCCCAAATTCGGAGCTACTCCTGGTCTCACCGCGAAGGAAGCACACATCCAACTCGCCCACTATCTACATACAACTGGAGGGACACACCATCGTTCCGTCTCAGAGCGTAAAGATATTGGGAACGGTTTTCTAGTAGGATCGCACCAATACAATACTATTTCAAAAGCTTAAGAATACAACAGCCCAAGTTGCCCACACGATCCAGCGAATAAGGACCAAGACAAGAGGCATGGGGGAGGCGGACACGCTTCGGCTTGTCCAAGCCTTCGTCGTGTCTCGAATAACGTACGCTATTCCATAAGCACTACTCAACGCGACGGAACTCAAGAAAATCAACACAATGATCAGAAAGGCATATAAGGAGGCAATGGGCCTGCCGATCAGTACGTCCACAGAACGCCTACTATGACTAGGTGAGCACAACACGGCTGAGGAGCTGATCGAGGCACATTTATCCAGTCAGCCAACAAGGCTGGCGGTTACGGACCCCATGCCATCCGGAGCAAAATCACCGTACGTCGTCTATCTCGAAATATGCACCCAGTGCCCCCCGCAGAGCGAAGGGAGGCCCGCGCCCTGGCCGTACACAAGTGATACTGGAGTTTACCTTCTACAGCCTACACGGACGCGGCTTCTTACCCCAGACGCGCAGCCAAAACAGCCACCGTAGTCGTCAACGAAGAACATCGGAGCAGCATTTCGCTCACACGAAACAATCTCCTCCAAGCCGAGGAAGCGGCCATAGCCCTTCCGCTCTCCCAAACAGAGGTTGAAGTCATAGGGACCGACTCCCAACAGGCGCGCCGCAACTTTGCTAGCGGCAGAATTCATGCCACTACGCTCCGGATCATCAATCAAAAGCCGCCAACGAGATCAGCCATGATCATCTGGGCGCCAGTTCATCACGGCATTTCAGGCAACGAGGTCGCCAACCACGTGGCTCGCGATCTGACCCATCGAGACGACGCCGAGGAATCTGAACCCGAGCGCTTGCACCCTTTAATCTCGCACCAACACATCCCACGACACTACAAGCTAACCCGCAGAACATATGCACCCCACACAAGTCACTACCTAGAGATCAGGAGCGGTTCCTCTGAGCCCTACAGGTTAATACATTCCCCCATCCAACCAGAAATCACCTCATAGCCCCTACACAATTTTTTCCGCAATGCCGCTTCTGCGCAGAGCCCGGGTCCCTCAGGCATATAGTAGGGGGTTGCAGAGCGGCACCATTAAATCCTCCAACCCTTACCCCACTAACGAGCTTTGAGAGAGAGCCTTGGCCAGCCCCGACCTCGAGGATCAGCAACGGCTGATTGCGAGGGCCGAGGACGCGGCCCGAGCTCGAGGCATTCTGGAATGAGGACGCCTCTCCAAAGCTGCATTCACCAAATAAAAATGTTCATTCTCTCTCTCTCTCTCCAGCATTGAGGGAGGAAGACGAAGATTGCAGAGGCACACAGGAAAAGGCAACTACCAATTTACCCCGAATGGGTTAGTCCGTGGGTGCCATCTGCGTAAAACCGACTCCAAATGTATATGTTGCCTACACCAAGAGGCCTAAAGGTCCAAATATTCAGCGCGGCTCAGGCCGATGTCGCTGAAGCGAATATACAGGATTAAGTTATTTCGTTCTTAAATATTTAAGAGCATTGCGTGCTTTCTCTAGTGCTATTCAGCTTTAGTCAAATTTTGATGAAATGATACAAGCCGCCGGCCACAAACGATATAACGTTTCGGCTACTACACTGGCGCCTTGTTCTCAAAAAGCTGCTGCGGTTGCTTAGTGGTTATGGTGTTGGTCGGCTAGGCACGAGGTTGCGGCATCAAATCCCGCCCACGGCGACAGCATTTCGATGGATGCGAAATGGGAAAACACCCCTGTGCTTAGATTTAGGTGCCCGTTAAAGAACCTCAGTGGCAAAAATTGTTTCGTAGTCCCGATTGCGGCGTGGGTCGAAATCAGATCGTATTTTTGGCACGTAAAACTACACAACAATTTTTTTTATCACAAATGAAAGTAAAAGCGATAAAAGAGTCACCTAAGTATGCCATATGACTCGACAGTGACACCTCACCTACGAAGGTGGAAAATGTCCACGGTTTTCATTAAAAGTGCCTGTCAAGATTTCATTAGGAAGCGATTCTAGATAATGAAGCATCTTTTCATGAACTTCTTTCGCAAGTACACGTGCCTCATCTCAGTTAATATTGCGCCCTAGCGAAACACAATGTTAAGAAAGCGAACTCGAAGACGCATCTTGGCTATCGACGTGCTTGCTGCCTCTTAATGTTGCCGCTTTCAGTGACGTAAGCATACAAATAGTTCGCGCATTAAACGGCATACACTACAGCCGGGAACTTTTGATTCCTTAGTTTGACCTTCCGATTTACAAGTTGCTTGTCATAGCTTTCCGCTTGGCACGTGGACAGCCTCCACGTAGTTGGCAGCGTAGGACTCGACGTATGTCGTTACTTACGCTTGGGGCGTGAGAAATGGCCACACGCCTTCTACTTGAGGATTCAGATGGTGCCATTGTGCGAATAAGCCTGCGTTGAACGATGCCGACGCAATACTTATGGTATCCGCTAAATTGGAGTTCTTGGCGCACGCGAGCGACATTACCTTTTTCATTGTCCGCATGCCTGCACATTTCCTTAGCCTTTGTCATGAGTGAATGGGCACCCGAGCATTTCTATGAAGTAGGTTGTACAGATATAAAATGTAAGTAGTGGCCATTAGGGGCGCGATTTCTAAACAAACTGAAGGACAGCCCGTTTTCGTCACATTTCGCAAAAATGTCCAGGTACAGAAGAAGGCGGCCAAGCTCCTTAATGACCGTGAATTGTATAGAAAGTTCTATGCTGTTGATATGTATCGTGAAAATGTCGAGGCACCTTTTTTGCAGGACTCAATCGCAATTGTCGATGTAGTGCAAAAATATATTTTCACGTGGCATGAAGACGTCAAGGGCTTATGTCCCAATGACTTCCATGAGTAATTAACGGTAGTGCCAAAACTTCTGCTCCCTTCGCGCGTCCGTGCGTTTACATGAACACATGGTAGTAGTCAATACATGTGATCAAAGAGCAAAATGTAGCAGTCTGCATCAAGTTGTGCACTGCAAATGGCGATCCTCCCGTTAAAGTTGCGACTTTTGCGATACACATTAAAGGTGATTTGAATAACAAAGCTTTCAAAAGGCGACGTAATGTCAAAGGTGACCATTGACTTACAGAACTCAATTTGTGCGTCCTGAACTTTCGGGATTAATTCGTCAAAGGTACTCATTTGGGTGCTACTTCAACAAATGAGCTAAGACATAAGGCGATGTGGGAAATTAGGGAGGTTTTGCACAGGCAAGGGGATTAAATTCACTACGGATTATAATAGGGCCTTCATTATGCGAAATTTACGAAGGCCTTTCAAAGAAAAGGTGGGGGCATTATGGCAAATCAGTTCAAAATACAGTTACGTATACTAAGAAGGCAACAAGCGGAAATTGTCAGTAAATATGCTCATCACTATGTAGTACCTTCGAACTCAGATTGCGCTGTAATTGGCAGTACGTGCCAACGGTTGGGCCCATTTAAAGCTTCTTAAGTGTACGTCAAGTCAGCAAAGGAAACGTCACGTCTGCTTTTCCAGCCAATTTTAGGCTACGTTCTTAGCGAAATGTGTTGATATTTACCTGTGCTCGCGTGATACCGCGCTGGTTAATTAGGTTAAGGCACGTTGGCAGGCTAGTTGCTTTGAATGCATTATAGAATGTGTAAACGCGACTGAGCAAGGACGTAGAAATAGGCAGACACACAAAGACCGCGCTGCCTCTATGTGTCCGTTTATGATCTTTGGACGCCTACAAGGTAACACGTACCCTCACAGAGCGACAATGCACAGCTTCTACCCGACGCTCCACGGTACCTCTGCGCACTCTGCAGCGTACCCGACACCCTGGCAAACTTGCTCCTGGAAGGTCCGTGGCAAGAAGACAGCGAAATGCAACCGGAAACAGATGCGAAACAAGCACAACAAGCAAACGAAGATCACCTGTTCGAAACCTGAGAGGCCAACCTGGCTCTCGGGTAACTGGAAGACTAACGAAAACTCGTCACCGGGGCCAAGAGGGCAGTCCAAGCCAGAGCGTTCCTGGACAAAGGAGCCTACCAAGCTCAGGGTGATACCAGGCCTCGGTCGGGAGACTGCTCCGAGTTATAGCCGTTTTTCTCTCCCTCTTTCTTGACATTTAGCCGGCGGGCTGGCGTGTCATTGGAAGTTGCGGCCAATCGTGGGAGAGGGCGAGTTGCTCGGCGCATACGAGGCTATTTCTCCTGTGCCCGACACTGGAGTAAGCAAACACAATTGGTTGTCATGGAACCGGGAGGGGGGAGGGGGGCGGTCGGTGGAATCTCCTTCTTCGGCAGGAGTTATTATTGCGGTCGGCAATGACCTTCCATTTGCTGCGGGGGGCCGTCGACAACGCATTCGTCGAAAGAGAAGGAGCCTGGGGCGCTGAAGGCGAGGCGTGGTCAAGCGGCACAGGTGTTGTCACGGACGAGATACTGAAGTCATTGCGGGAGAGAGAGGTGTCGGGACTTTGAGTACTTGCGCATTTATATAAATATATCACCAAAGAAAATTTCATAAAAGTGCGCTCCTCACGGAGAAGCTGGAGTACTCGCAACGTAATAGACGTGACAGTGGTGAAAATATGTTTGTAGTCAGAAGAGATGTCCTTGAATAAACTAAAACAGCTTATTTGATTTAATTTAATGAATATTCGCAATGTGAAACCAGGGCGTGATAAGGCGAGCCAGGCAGCTTCCACTCCCATCGCATTTTCTCTAACCATTTCTGTGCGATAATGGATTACAAGGCATATTTCTTCAGATGCATTGGTGATTTAATTAAAAAATTGGCAGTATATTTATCCATAGTCAATAATTACGCCTTTGATAATTGCGCCATTTAGAAATTTGAAAAACACAGCTGAATATATTGCAGGCTAAGTAAATTTCATGTTTCATTTTTCGAAAAACAAAAAAGTATGACCACGCCAAAAAACAAAAAAAAACGCGCAATTGAGAGTGCGCAACAGTGTACAGGTAGCGTGTGCAATTTATTTTAAAACAGACGCAGTATGGTGGGCAGCAGTCAAATCCGGGATACTTGGCATATTAGCTGGGATGACAGGGCAAAGTGACAAGAAACTAGCGGCCTCGCTTTAATGGCTAGTGCTTCCGAAAGAATATTTACCTGTGAATATCAACGCGGGCATCGGTAGTCACTGGCAGGCTAAGGACCAAGGGCTAATACGTCAATAAACTTGACTAGCCGGTTAAATAAAACAGTTGGTGCAGCAGCGAAGACGCAAAATGAGTGTCCATAGGTTGGCTTTCATTTCAGACGCATTTTTCAGTTTTGCCCTTTTATTAGGAACATGCAAAGAAAATTGCGGTAAAAAAAACAGTAGAACAGTTCCAATATGCTTCGATGTGGCGTATGGAAGTTGCTTTTAAATGAAAGCTCATGGAGATAAATTTTTGAAAAATTACAGTATTAAGCATTGGCAACGCTCCCTACAGTTCACAGTTTTTCAAAATAGGCCGGTAAGCAAAAAATAAAATCGGCTACAGGCTGTCATTCCTTCGATATTGTGGAAAATTTTATTCAGAACTATGGCTTTATAACATGGCAGGTGACATGGAAGAAACATTTCGCTACCCAGAGATACTTGAACAGTGATATGAGCAAGGTTCTTATACTCTCCATGTTAACGAGCAGGTAACCTAGAGTCTGGAAAAAGGCATTTTCTTTTGCGAAAAACTTGAATGTAGATAAGATATCTGAGAAAAAATGTTTCAGAAAAAGTTCTTCGATCACAGTAACGTCAAGTCCGTGCAAAGAAATACCTGGTATTGACGGCACTGTGTTAATTTTTTATAATGAAGTGGTGTTTCTACAAAAATTCTGTGAATAATACATGTATAAATAATATGCGTAGTGTGAAAGTACCGCGACTGCAATATAGCTTTTGTAGAGTTACTGCAATCAAATTTAGAGGCTGGGGTAATGTAAAGGGAATTCAGTTTGACTGGTAGTGCGGTGAAGCTATGAGAATACGCTACGCTTTATAAGTTCAAAAAAGGCGGACAACTGCACATATTTGCGTCATTGTGCAATTGTTTTACTCATTTTCGCACCTTACGCGAAGCAACCTTCAAATACGTCCTCGGCTGCTAGCCTACATCGATAAAATAAGCATTATACGCAGAAAATGGAAACTAGAAACAAAGGAAAGGACAATTGTTGACGAAGTTATAATGGTACCGTCACTGGTGCACCCGAAGAGTGTTTTGTCAGACTTTCTTGGCACCACGCCCCTAAATATGCCAATCATGATAGAGCTGCACTTCCAGCGCAAAATGTGCGAGTGAAAGTTCTCCAATGAGCAGTAGCATCAAATACTGCTGAATATATTACCTGAGTGAATACGATGTCCTAGACTGTAGAGCTGACACCACCCTAATACAGCAGGAATTTGATTGTAGGCGGTGTACTAACCTATAGTGAAGGACGGTGTTGCTAGGGAAGAAAAGAATGCCGGCGCATTAAAGTTCACATTGAGAATTCATCGCGAATCGCACAGAGGTCGTGATCACAACTGCAAACTTTGCGCGTTCCTATTGCGTTGGATAAAACTTTAAAAATATAATTTCGACAACGTTTATTCACCCTTTTTTAGCACTTTTCAGTCGCTGTGTTAGACACTTGACATTTGATAGAAGAATACCTGCACTTCTTAGGGAGCTTAGCGAGCCTTCTGTCGCCACCAAGTAAAACACTCTCGATCGTGGGCGTTCAGATGGCATTCCAGCCTTTCGCATGTGTCCAAGGAAACTGCGTGCAGATATATATATATATATATATATATATATATATATGATTGCGAATACCGCAGTACATGCACATGCCAAGGTCTAAAGACAAGTTAAGTACATTGGAACGAACAGTTAAGGGAGTCCAGACACAACTATTTATTACGGGCGAACTTGTGCCCTGGGGATAAATAAAGAGCACTGCCGCGTTCTAAAAAGGAGATGATGATGATGATGATGATGTCCTTGATGAGATTGGCGCTTACCCACTCGCGGGGACTGGCCAAGAGTCGGGCAGACTTTGCTTATGTTTTCAGAAAATGGGGGTAAGGATCTAAAATTTTGTTCAGGACTGCCTTCTTCTTCAATCTCCAGCGTCGCTGGACCTCTTCTTCTTCTTGTAGATGCCGACAACGGCCACCTACCATTCGACTGCGTGCGGCGAAAACACGTACCATTATTTCGTCGTCTTTTCCTCCAATACGCCGTTGTCCTCTTGAGGGGGCGCACGAACCTGCGCGCGTTGTTTAAATATTTTGTTGCCTTGTATCGTTTCCCCCCTCCAAAACGTATCGTCCCGTTGCGTAAAGCGACGAAATGGTTCACAAGCTCTTGTCCATACTAAAGCGGTATATGGTACAAAATAGATGTTTGGTCGAATATTCACTGCCTGTCATAATATGGCTTCAGTCTGACCACATGTGCAGTTTCTGTGCGACGCCGGCATCGTGATGAGCTCACTTGTCGTTCTGGCGTATCCTCGTAGTTCAGGGGACTGAGGCGGCGAAGTACACGGTAAGGGCCGAAATAACGGCGCAAATGCTTTCTTTTCGGACAGGCCATGCATTTGCACGGCAGTCCACCCCCATACTCGGTCGCCTGGTGCATACTCGACTTCCCTTCGCCGCAGGTTGTATCGGTCCGCGTCGATGTGCTGCCTTTGTTGAATGTGATGCCGCGCCAGCTGATGTGCTTCTTCGGCCCTCTGTGTAAAGTCGCTGATGTCAGGGTTCTGTTCTGTACTGTCGCTGACAGGCAGCATTTCATCCAAAGGTGTGGTAACTGTTCGATCCAAAACAAGTTGGAATGGGTTGGAATGGGGGTTTGAATGGGAAAAACATGAAATTGGGTTGTGCCACTCTCCAATAAACATTGAGTCACTGCGTATGCTCCACTGGGAAATGACTACTGAGAAAATGCCTCCCTTTAGTGAACCCCTTTGTCGTAAAGTTGGGTCACTGGGTATATGCGGGTCTTCAAAAGCGAAAGAATACTTCCAAAATTATATGGTGCTGGGCGGAATCGCACCCGGGTCAATCATACACAATATTTACTGAATACGTATTGAGCCATGCACAGGCAAAGCGGCGCAGTCAATAGAAGGCGCAGCCTGTCCGGATGGATGAGCTGGTTGAAAAAAGGCAGCTAAGAAACGGATACGACCAGATCCGTTACAGGCACAGGCAGCGATACAAGTTAGATAGAAGAGTTTTAAGGGAAAAAAGATTATGAAGATCTATACAGAAATTCTACAATAAAGATATCTACACTACGCCAGATAAAATCAAGCAGGCTAGGTGACCATTTGTCCACGCCCCGCTGCGACGGGGACGCTGAATAAGCCATCATCGCCATCATTACTATCAAGACTCAAAAGAGGCGCCGGGCTACACATACGCCTGATGCATAAGGTGTTTAGCGGGTAGTATTGACGTGTGCCACTGCATTGTTTCAATAGCATTCGCATTAACGTGGACTTTCAATATGGGATGCCTTCTGCAGGAATTTATTATTAGTAGAAAATCGAGCTTCCTTAAAGCATGAGGGCTGGCTAGAATGATCGCTCGAATTCAATTTGGTAACACACTCCAATATAACGAGACCTCAGGTTGCCCAGTTCACTTTAAGAAGGTGGAGCTTTGTGCTGAAGCTCTGTCGCAACCTGCCTGATAGACTAGCATATTCTGGTTTAGCTCAAGAGCGAGTGATTAATTGAGGCATCAGATCACACCAAATGTAAAAAGTTATGAAAACAAAAGTTGCTCGGCGATACGGCAGAAGGGTGTCGCAGCGATGACCACCGTACTGGGTGGGTAGCGCTCTGCAAGAACCAATTACCAAGCTGCTCTTACTTCACCAGAGCTGAGGAGCAAACGTTTCTGCTCTTTCGGGTGAGCATATAGTGAACGAAAATGAGCCAAGTGTTGTTACCTTGACAGACCTTCAAGTGACCTCCTATAAAACGCGTTCGTGTGTTGTGAAAAGCGAGCTGTTGAGCTCACCAGTGACTATGTGAAATAGAACGTGTCAAGCTCTTAACAACACAGACTCAGAATGCTTGCATCGTTTTGTGTGCGCGTTCCTGGTTTTACCTTCTTTTACAGTGACTATCGCAATATCTCTGAGTATTCTTTTAGTGTTTCAAAAATATATATTTTTACATAATTTTGCTTTCAAATATTATATAATTTTTCTGCAGAACGCATCCTTCCCTTTACGATGCTATAACAAGGCTTATCGGCAATACACCATTGCGAATGAAACATATTATTTAAGCAACAATTAGGAAACGCTCAAAATAGTGGTGTGTACTGTGAGACGCCTTGCCATGTGACATTATGTACATGTGGACTACATTGCCACATGATTCTATCACTATACCTTCTCATATCTTGTCTTACATTCTTCACAAAGTTATTCCGCTAAATTTTGAGAAACTCACAAGTTTCATTAAGCACCGACAGCGCATGCCTCCTTTGTTAAATCTTCTCAGATTCAGGTATAAAGTGCGAAACAATACCATGGCATGGCAAGAACTTTATTTTAGTCCAGAGAAACTAGGGTCCGAGGGCACAAGCCCCCAGGCTAAGTCGGTGGCTCCGCCCACGTAGGCACCGGTAGGCCAAAGGCTTTCCCGATGTCGTGAGCTCTCCGGACGGCCAGGAGTTGATCTTGGAGTACTTCGCTGGATATGCGCCGACTCCAGTCCTCCTCACTGTTGAGATCCGAAGCCCTTAGGTTGGGGCACAGCCAGAACATATGATCAAATAGACACGGAGTGTGTCCACAACTTTTACATTCCGCGGGAAAATCCCGGTCAATTTTGTTAAGCACAAAAGGTGTGGGATAAGATTTAGTTTGAATCATTCTTAATGTGACTGCCTGAGCTCGGTTGAGCTTCTGATGGGGGGGAGGAAAAGACCTCCTGCCTTCCCTATAGTGTGAGGTGATCTCGTGAAAAGTAGTAAGTGGGTCTTTGTAGGAGCCGCAGTCATCCTGGAGCAGTTCCTGATCTGATGCGCGGCATGTGAGCTCTCGCACAGCAGAGTGAGCTTGCTCGTTAGGATTGCAGCCACTGGGGCTGACCGAGTGGCCCTGATGAGCCGGAAACCAGACTAGGTGTGAGCTATCCAGTTGGTCGTAATTATGAGTATTAATACTGTGTATAAGTAACTTGTGTGCTTGCACTGAGATGAAGCCGGCTGAGTAATTCCTAATAGCTGTACGGGAATCAGAGAAAATCGTGGAGCCTCTCCTCATTGTAATTGCAAGTGCTATGCTTGCTTCTTCGGCGGCATGAATGGAGGTCGTTCTTAGTGACGCCGCGTTTATTAATTTACCGCTCTCATCGACCACGGCAATAGCGTAGCGGTTGCCCGATCCATAACTAGTTGCATCGACAAAAAGAGCTGAGCTGTGTTGTTGGTGCCGTTTACCCAGAATGAATTTGGCCCTGGCGTCCCTCCTGCCCCTGTTGTACACAGGATGAATATTTCTAGGTATGGGGTCTACAACTAATTGTGTCTCCACCTCCTTGGGTATATTGAACTTAGAGACGTCTCCTCCTCGAGGCAGTATTCCGACTTCATCTAGAATTTGACACCCTGGCTTAGTGTTGGAGAGTTTGGCAATTTGTGACATCGAATGTGCCTCAATGAGCTCATCTATAGTGTTATGAAGTCCTAACTTGTTGAGGAGTTCGGTACTCGTTCCGTGCGGGAGTCCCAGAGCCCTTTTGAGTCCGGAGCGTATAAGTGCGTTTAGCTTAGCCTTCTCTCCCTTCCCCCAGTTCAGGTATGATGCAATGTACGTCACATAACTGACGAAAAATGCATGATATGCTCTGATGAGATTGTCTTCCTTGAGGCCTGCATTTCGGTTTGAGACCCTGCCCAGGAGCTTTAAAGTACTGTTGGCCTGACCTGTGAGACGGTTTAGGGCCGTAGCGTTACAGCTCCTTGCGTCAATGAGAAGACCCAGAATTTTTATTTGCTCTACTCTGGGTATCACCTGTCCTGCGTTGTCTGTGATTTTTATTGGCAGAGTTTCTAAAGGCACAAGGTTTCTAACACCTTGTCTCCTCTGTCTGAAGAGCAGGAGCTCAGATTTACTAGGTGATAGCCTGAGTCCGGTGCCCTTAAGGAAGGATTCTGTGGTGTCTACCGCTGCCTGTACTGTCTGCTCTAGTGCTGCGAGTGACCCCCTTGGGACCCACACTGTGATATCGTCAGCGTATATGACGTGCCCCAAGCTCGGGATTTTGGACAATTCCTCCGAGAGCCTGTGCATGGCAATGTTAAAGAGGAGTGGGGACAATACTGAACCTTGTGGTGTGCCGTTGTTGCCTAAATTGTATGGACCACCTGTGACTATCCCGAGTTTGACCCGAGCTGTCCGATTAGCTAGAAAGGACCTCACATAATTGTAAAAATTGCTTCCCAGGTTCAAGGTTGAGATTTCATGTAGGATATGTTTATGTGCAACCGTATCAAATGCTTTTTAAGATCCAGACCCAGGAGGCCCTTTACGTCCCTGCTAGGGTCGTCAATAATAGCCCGTTTGATCATTAGCATGGCGTCCTGTGTGGATAATGCATTCCGAAAGCCTATGAGATTGTGTCTGAAAAGCTCCTGGTTTTATATGTGTTCTATTATCCTATTATGAATAGCATGTTCGGCTACTTTGCCAATACAGGATGTAAGTGATATGGGCCTGAGGTTCTCCATTGTTAGTGGTTTGCCGGGTTTCGGTATAAACGTCACCTTGGCCTCCCTCCATTCCGGTGGGACAGTGCCGGATCTCCAGTGCCTATTAATTTTGACCGTGATTATGTCTATGGCATCATCGTCCAGGTTTCGCAACAGTTTATTTGTGATGCCATCCGGACCCGGGGCAGATCTCCCATTTAAATTAAAAAGTACATGCCTTATCTCAGCTGCAGTGAAGTCACTGTCCAAGTCCGGTTGCGATATTCTGGAGTAAGGTTCGCTTATTTTTTCTTCATTTTCATATTCATTTTTAAGTGGCAGGTACATGTGTGCGAGGTCGTTTGCGACCTCTGTTGCTGTCCGCCCTATAGTTATCTGTTTATTGACGAGCCTGTTTATGGCGAGGTTTGTAGCACCTCTGGAGAGCTTGTTATTAAGTAGGCTCTTCAATAGGTTCCATTTGCCTCCTCTGCGCAATCTGCCGTCTGTTTCTAAGCAAGTTTCGTCCCATTGTTGACGTGAAAGTTGAGCCGCGTATGTTTCGATATCACGATTAACTTGGGCGACCTTGGCTCTAAGTCTTCTATTGAGTCTGTGACTCTTCCATCTGGTTAGAAGGGCATTTTTCGTTTCCAGCATGTGAGCTAGCTTGGAGTCCATTTTTGGGACTTCGATTTCTGTTGAGACTACTTTAGTAGCTTTCTTAACCGTTCCCTTTAGTTGATCTAAAAGCTCCTCGTAAGATTCGTCATCTATGCTGGTGTCCTTACGCAGCTTACGGAAGAGATCCCAGTCCACGTATTCATATTTCCTTAGTGGTGGTGGTTGCGTCTGTAAGATGACTTCAATTATGTAGTGATCACTTCCTAAATTCTCCTGCAGATTGTCCCATGAGCCTTCAATTCCCCGAAGGAATGTAAGATCGGGGGTTGTATCTCTGGTAGTGGAGGTACCAGTTCTCGTGGGGAAGTTAGCATCTGTAATAAGAGCAAATTTTAATTCACTTGCCGTGGTTGCTAAATTGGTACCCTTGACGCTCTGATGACCATAGCCCCATTCTTTGTTGGGAGCGGTGAAGTCCCCAGCCACTACGAGTGGGGCTGTGTCTGCCTTACTGGAAATGCGGCCCAAGAGGGTCTTAAAATCCCTTTTCCTATCTTGCGGAGAGCTATAAACGTTAGCTATATACACGTTAGCTGCTTTTTTGTTCTTCAGGATGAGTTCGATCATTTGTGATCTAGACCAACCTTGTACTTGGGAAGCTCGTGAGTTTCATAGGAGGTACCCTTTCGAACCAAAGTCGCTATTCCCCGACCCCCTGGAATGGTCAAGGTTTCGAAGTTGTAACCCGGTAGAGAGATATCCTCCTTAGCTAGTGTTTCCTGTAATAGAATAACGTGCGGCTTAACTTTGGCCGATCTAATGAGCTGCTGCAGGGGAGCCTTGCGCCTTCGGAAACTCGCACAATTCCGCTGCCATATTTTAATGTTATTGTTGTCGTTTGAAGCCATTATGATACCACTGGTTGACTACCCGAACCCCTAGAGTCCGCGCTCGGGCTACCATTTGTGCCTCCGTGGACTGCCGATGCAGCCGCTGCGCTTGCCTTGGAAGTATTGGAAGTATTGGAAGTATTCGAACGTCACAAATGTCACGGAGCAATGTGAAGATCAGAAGCTGTCTTTAAGCGAACCCTAACTTACTTCTAAGTAGTATATTATAGGCAATCGCAGTTGGCTACACCGTTACACTTTCATCTTTGAAACAAGGTTGAATCGCAGGCTATAGAGTTGCATGAGGCGTACTTCTTTACTCGATGAATAGGCCTCTTAGGAAAAGAAAGCTTAGCGTGTCAGTGTGGTGTGGTATTCGCCAAAGGAGGAACGTAAAAGAAGTGCTTGGAAATTCTGCACTAGAGGTCTTTCTGCTAGAATGTATCATCGGTGTGCCCCCTTTTCAGGCAGTGATCAGGTAGTGTGGAGAAGAACTTACCATAGGTATACGTGATATTTTGGGCAGCCCCGAAAAGCCAGCCATATTGGTGCGGAGACGCTGGTGACGCTGGTGCGGAGACGCGGAGACGCTGCTGAATCGTGAAAATACAGTTACTGTATGCGCCAGCTCTATGATACTGCTATAACCAGATCTGTAATAAACAATCTTGGCTATACCAGTCTAGGCGAGCCCTTGCTGCCAAGAAAAAAACGGAAATGAAAGGAAGCCCAGAAAAGACAAGAAAGATTAAAGGTAAAAGAAAGACCAAGATTATTGAGGAGGATATGAAAAGGGGAACACCAATCTCCCCCACGTGGATAATTCCCTGAATTACAGGTCTTCTCATTAATAGGGGTTGTGTAAAAGTACCGTGAATCCTACATAGCTTTGGTAGAGTTGCTGAAAGAATATTGAGATGATGTGGAAAAGTAAGCGAGATTCCGAGTATGACTGGCAGCGCTGTTAAACTATGAGCATTTACTAGCGGTTAGAAGTTCAAGAAAAGGCGAACAGCTACAGTTATTTCCGTCATTGTTAAATTTTTTTTTTGGTCCCTTAAGCACAACACGCGAAGTAACCTTAACATACGTCTTCGGCGCGTAGCCTATATTGATAAAATGTGCACTATACGTAGAAAAACAAAAGTAGGAACGAAGCAAACGGTAAGTGTATACGTAGCCCTAATGATACTTTCACTGGGGTCCCCGAACAGGGTTTCGTCAGCCACGCTTTGCACCACGCCCCTAAACACGTCAAACATGACCTGTGTGCCACTCACGCGCTTCTTCGTGGAGC
The DNA here is from genome assembly GCF_023375885.2 of Dermacentor andersoni. Taxonomy (NCBI): domain Eukaryota; kingdom Metazoa; phylum Arthropoda; class Arachnida; order Ixodida; family Ixodidae; genus Dermacentor; species Dermacentor andersoni. The sequence continues at coordinate 48,450,067 of NC_092823.1, read as the reverse complement.
TGGGCTTTCAGCGCAAAATATGCGAGCGAAATATTTCTTGCAAGCAACGAACAATAAAAGTGTGCAGAATATTTTGCTTCAGTAAATACGATATCTGGAAGGGCTGTAGAGACGACAACATAAGTTTTACTACGGCAGGGATTTGATTGTAGACAGTGTGCGAACCCATAAGCAAGAGCGGTGGTGCTTGGGGAGCATGGGCATTCAACTTCACATTGAGATATGAGTCATCGTGAGCTGAAAAAAAGTCCTGCTCCGAGCAACTATATTCTACGGGTGTTCTTATTGCGTACGAGAAAACTCTAAATATAATTAAGCGAAACCACTTATTCGCCCTTTCCTAGCATATTTTTGTCTCTTCGTTACACACTTGACATTTTGTAAAGGATTCCCAGCTGTTCTTAGAGAGCCTAGTGAGCCTTCTGGCACCACGAAGTCAAAGACACTCTAGGTAGCGGACACTTAGTTGATACAGCCACATTTGGCATGCACCCAGAGACAATATGTACAACTCTGTTTTGATCATTCTGGCATATGCCAAGGTGCTATCCGGCTGCCATTCTTTCGTTGAGAAGGTGCGCATGGGCATTCTCGAGCGCAGTTCGTGGAAAACATCTTTCACATCTGCAGCTGTAAACATGCAATAACACCCATGAAAGCAGATGGGAGCATAGCAGCTGTGGTAGCATAGTTGGTAAAGTAGCGCAGGTGTAATACAGGAGAAACCAGTTCTGCGCTCACCTGCAGCAAACGGTCATTTCTAGTTTCACTAGGTTTTCTGCTAATTATTTCTACATTCCGAATAAGATAGCAGATAAACACCTCTGCTGTTTCTCTGGCTATTTAGTTGGTTTCAGAACGTATATTTACTTACCAAATATTACGTCATGAAATAATAAATGTATGAAATAAAATATAAAATGGAATTGAGCATCATTTGTAACACTAAACTATATTTCAAGAAACCTAATAAAGCACTAAAGGATAATCTAAAGAGCGGCCCTCACAGTATGCAATATCTGCCGCAGCATGGGAAGCTTCTTACAAAATTCTTTGAGCTCGCCTGGGACTACAATAACCGTGTATCTATATGGACCAGTTAATAAAGGTACATTTCTTATTTTGAAGATATTGCTTCCAGGTAAAGCTAAAATGGCTTGAAAGATTTTACTGAAAGCCTCACGCTATGTGCGCATGAATGCTGTTATGCATGTATTACAGCTTTTTAAGGATCGCTCATGGGATTTTATTGTGGTATTTCTTGCCCTGGTAGCCATATCCTTCATGACCACCACTACTGCATATGCCACATTTGTTCTTCTGTTTGACTTGATTTTTTATGCCATATCGATCGGACCACATAGCGTCATCTGCAGACAGAGTGCTTGTACAGGGGGTATGCATTACCTTCCTTTGGAGGCCCCCAAAACAAGTTCTACCACCTGTTTTGGTTAACATTATAAATTTCTTAATTTCTCTTGTTTATCGTGCATCTGTAGTTGCCCTGACATTCAAACAAAGCAGGCGTGAGAATGCGCTCAATAACAAGAATATAACCTACAAACCCAGCAATAATGTCGCCTCCTCCCGCTCCCCCGAACTAGTGTATCAACAGTATCATACTTCAATGGATGCCACATTGCCACACGGTCTATGCTGTGCCATTATTAGGAATTCTTGCAAAAAAAGCATCGCTGAAGCAACCTAAGCTCGAGGCAATGTACGAGTAACCTATACAAATACAAGTAAACTCCCCAATTCTATTATGAGACAAAAAAGCGATTTGAAATAACGGTACTTTACGAGAAACTTGGACTAGTTGGTGATGATTCATGTTTATAAAAGTAATAGCGCTAAACAGACAGGGACAACAAAAGTGCACGGCAATTTAGCTGACTCACAACGGTCGTTTATTTCGTTGAATAACATTCATAAATAGGCAACAAGTAAGTGACTGTACATGCGCAGCAGGAGCGATCCTGATGATGTGTCAAACCAAACGAGGAATATTCCAGTGCGTCATCACGGGGACTAAACCAGCGCGTCATACAAAATCAAAAACAAATAAATCCAATATTAGACTTTCCTATTAAACTTAACAACAATCTACCGTCATACGCTTCCTCGCCAATATCTCAACTCTGCTATTAAGAGCAATATACGGCTTACTAACATTTCCCCTTCCCTATCAATATGAAAGGCTTCCATAAGCTCCCTTGTTTGATCTTTATGCCAGGACGAGAAAGAAACATTTCTTTCCCCTATCGATCGTCATCCACACTCTCTACAATGCAAAGGCAAGTTCAAAGCCCCCGCACCTTTATATGGGAAGTGCTTCTTTGATGTATTGCTTACACGGCGACCGATCTGACCGACATAGACCTTCCCGCATAGCAATGGCAACCTTTAGACAACGGAAAATCTACTTCGAATGCATCTATATTTTTAAAATAAAAGAGAAACTGCATTCTTTGCCATTACCCAGTAAAATTTTTGCAAACGGGAACAAATCGTAGCACCTTTGTTGGGAGCGGATATTACCAGTGCACCCCATACTCACTAGCCCCGTTCTTCAAGCAATGCGAAAACTTGTGCAAATATGGCACCAGCAGCGCTCTCTATTCATTGCACAAAGAATTTCTTCATTTTTCTCTACCTAATCAGTACACTTTACCCACTTATTCAGACTATGACAGGCCCTCAAGATTTCACTTTTCGGGTAACACGCATTCTGTAATCTCTGAATCTGAGCGAGGGAATACTCCCACAGCATATTCTCGCATGTCGTCAGTAGCACCGAGTGCAGTACAGCGTAAACAATACCGGTTTTTATTGTCTTAGACAGTCTCGAGCAAACCTTTCGAGTCTTTGCCTTTGTCTTGGTCTGTTTAGAGCTGTTGCTTCTCCAAACATGGATTTGAATAAATGTGTTGCACTTGAGAGATAAGGTAAGTCAGTCAAAGTATGAAGTACAACTTTGAGGCTTTGAATTCTAGCACGAAAACTTTCCAACATCCATCAATTGTCAAAAAATGGCAGCATGAAGTTCACAAATCCATAAATCTGCACCAAATATATATATAGCAGTTTTGCCAATCTGAATTGTTGGGGCATCCAAAGTAAACAAGTTTGACAAATGGGTGTTCTTCTCAGTGAAACTTACGATCATTACGTGTGTTTTGCAAAAGTGGTACATTTGAAAGAATGGTGCACTGCCTAGAAATGCATAGATGTATTACAAGTGCATTGGAATGCTATGAGCTGTGCTTCCATGCATTAATAAATGGAAGTTCGACAAATTTGAAAATATGTTATTTATAAGTTGAAGTTTTCACATTTTGTAATGAAGTAATTCTTCATTCTTTTTATTTTGTAACCATTGCTGACGTATATCAAGAATGCACTCGCTGACGGGAGTATGTATTACTTTTAATATTTATATGCAAGAAGGTTCATCAAATTCAGAGCAGTGATTGCTAAGGAGATTGATTTCTCCGTGTCGGTGTATATAAACAGAATTCCCCTTCACCCTTCCGTTAATCTCAATAAATGAATACTGCCACAACAGCATAAACTTCACCAATATAAATATAGAGTGGCAAGGCACAGTTTAAAGACACACAAAGCAAGAACGTTAGACATTCAGTCATCTGGTTAGTATGATTAATGAGTTGCGTTACCACAGTTTCTCACTTTACACATGATGTGTAATTTTTGGTTAGCAACATTAAGATGTAATGTAGGACAAATAGCGCGTTGCTGTGTGGGCTAAGGTCACGTTCAAAAATTTGTCACAGGTCGGCTCATAAATTGTGCACTTTTAAACGGTGACTTTGAGTTTCATTGCAAAAATAAAAGTTGCTGTTGGTTGTTATCATTTTGACATCCTAACAGGTATGTTTCGCTGTAATTATTCGGTGCTCTAAATACTGTTTGCACTTGTAGGTGAAAACATTTGAAACTTTTATTACTGATGAGTAGTGGGAAAGCATAGAGATGTTTGCGCTCTATGGATTTACCGAGAGTTACGCAAACTTATTATTTCACAATATATTATGCTTTTGTTTTAGCTTCATTTCATTGAAATAAATATTGACCTGATCTCTTTCATTTCTCAACTGTTCACTGACAATGCCTTTGATAACTGGCCCGCTTTATGAAGCAGAAACCTTCTGTCAACGTAGCCAAGTATATGAGCAAGCTTTCAATTTAAGTAATATTTTACTTCAGGAACAAGGATATCTCCGCTTCCTGAAATAAAATACCAAGATATACGTACAAAATAAGCAACAATAAACTCTCAATGAGCGGTTTTATTTTGTTTTGACAGTTTGGGCCAGAGGAAAAAAAGCGACCTAGTATTATTTCCTTTCAGTTCATATAATTTTTACTACGCTCTGAATAACGTTCGTGATTTATTACAGCGACCTCTAAAATTTGCACATATGTAAATTTGCACCTCCTATTTTGCACAGGAGATCACGCTTTCTTCATGGTGCACACCAAACAGCCAGACCAACCAGAGAAACCATCAATACCACCTGCCCTCTTTGATGCGTCTCTATATGCCAACTGGACTCCACCAAAGAGAAGCGACTCTGCTTTATCGCTTATGGCTAGGGGTGGCTTTCACGAAATGTTACTCCTTCCGCATTGGCATGGCCGACAACGCTCTCTGCAGTGCCTGACTTTGCGAGGAGACGCTGGAACACATTCTGTGGGACTGTCCTGAATATAATGTTCAGCGACAGTCCCTGGCATCTGTTCTAGCGCACCGTGACACTAGACCATTGCCCCTCGACACGATTTTCACATGCCCCCGACAGAAGACATCGCAGGTGAAGGCGACAAAGGGACTACTTCAGTTTTTAAAAAAGACGGGATTTGACAAGCGGCTGTCACAGTGATATCACGTACCATGCCAGACTGATGGACTCCAACGGACGATGCGTGTGTGCTGTGCTATGTGCTCTCTCTTCCCCTTCCTCATCTTTCATCCCCCCATCCCTCTCCCATGTGTTGGGTAGGAAACCGGTTAAGCTAAACTGGTTAACCTCCCTGCCTTTCCTTCTCCACTTTTTCCTTCCTTCCTTCCTTGGACATGGACGTTTGTTTTCTATTTAACAAACAAACTGGGGGCAAGGGGGTGTAGCAAGCATGTGACGCCCCCTCAGGCATAACGTTCGTTCGCCGCCAGGCTCGGTGGCCTGCCAAGCTCGGCAGGCAACATTGGTCACCGCATCGCAATAAACACCGACGAGCACGGCTGGTCGGGGTCAGTCATCGTTCAGCACCACCACGGTGCGGAGCGTCCGTCTATCGGAGGGTGCCTCCACCCCTCCCTTATTCACGAACCAGGGTGGATCGTGACAAGAACTACCTCGTGAATTGGCTGAGCGTAACTGTATTGGATGAACTGAATAACCCTTTAGCTCATTTAACTTTTATTAATGGCAGGACATGTGGCGCCGCTCATGGCAAAGGTTGGTAGTAACTTCTGCTTGGCGTTCCATACAATTTCTCTTCGCAGTGGCCTCCAACATTGTGCACCGCAGCTCATTCCGAAGCGACTTTGGAGCAGTTTATCTCATCTGTAGCACGAAGCATACAGTTTTTAGAGAGCTGATCGCACTACAAAGAAATCCGGAGTGGCGTTCTCATTGCAGTATCTCTTTTCTTGCAGTCATGCCTAATCTCCACAAATTCTATCTTGGAAGTTGTGCGCGCTTGCGTGCACATAGATCACCAGGATATAATTGTGTGTGCCTGCTACCGGCCCCTTATTGTTCTGAATCTTTTTGTAATAACTTGCACGATAACCTACATAACCTTGTGATTCGGTACCCAAATTCATCTATATTGATGTTGGTTGATCTTAATTTCCCCAAAATTGTTTGGAAGAGTGATGCTGGCATGGTTACATGCCGCCCGTTAGAGAGCGAAGCGTTTATAAATCTCTGCAACGATTGTAACTTGTCTCAGATTATTTATATCCCTATACAAACTACTGCTCCTGGCCCGAATATATTAAATTTGGTCTGCACTAGTTATCATGACTTGGTGTCCTCTGTTCATTATTTAGATGGGGTAAGTGACCACCATATGATACACTTTGTTTGTTCCCTTCAGTCGAAGCGACGAATATATCTTGATATAATAGACCTAATATACAATGTATTCAATTCATCATTTTCTAACGACATTGATATTACCTTGCCTAAGTTTGATTGTCCTGATTTACCTATTATGGATTCTATTATTATTGATCTATTCAGAATATTTACCCTAATACAAAAACTTAAGAACTCTGCACCTGGTGCTGATGGAATTACCTCCCGATTTCTGAAGCAAACCGCTACACGTTCATCAGTTAATTTGGCACAACTATTTTGCCAGTCTTTAGAATGTTGAGCGTTATCTAACGACTGCATGGCGCGGAGAGTGGAATCATCCCCAATGAACGTGACACAGATAACTCAATAATCTACAGATATTTCCAAGAAGTGTGCCATGTAAACTCTTAGAAGATGTTATTTACTGTAACCTAGTTGCTTTTTTAGAATAAAGTAACTTATTCTGTAGCAGCCAGCATATTTTTAGAAAATACTTAGCCTGCGAAACTAAACTCTTACTTTTTATTAACGACCTGTTTTCTTCTGTTGACAACGATTCTTCCATAGACTGCATGTTTCTCGACTTCCAGAACCCCTTTCATACAATTTCCCCCCATCGCCTTTTTCTTCTTAAGCTCAGTAAACTTAACATTCAACCGCAACTGCTGAAGTGGATCGAGTGCTTATTAGGGAAAAGAACGCAATACGTAAGTACCAATGGTAATGACTCGCATATGGGTTCCTTCACTTGGGGTGTGGCAGAAGCCGCTGTCCTGGAGCAATGTTATTTCTCATTTATAATAATGACTTACCTGCATGCGTTTCCTCAACTGCTGATGATTGCGTAGTTTACCGCGTAGTGACTATCCGAAATCGCTCTGGCGCTCTTCAGTGAGACTTCATGGTGTAGTGGCTGGTCGATGAACCTGATTGTTATTAAACGCATGCGATATGCGCGCCGCGTAGCGTCAATACGTATAAACGATGCATTGGGGTTGCGTTGTATTCCATCAGATGTCAGGACGTGTAGCAGTTGCATCGTATTGTGCCACGTGTCAAGGGATGTGACTTGTTCACCGGGTAGTCTCGTTGCTTATGTTGTTTTTTTCTTTTGTTACGGCGTCTCCTCGCAAGTTACCAAATGCTGCTGAAGAAGCGAACACTTTGGCGAGAGTTTAGAAATATGCCGATGCACTTTAAGATGGCGTGATCAAATGCATGTTGCTCCCTTTTGTATGCAGTGTGTCACGCTATTTTTGTATTTTGTTTAATTAGACAATTAGCCAAGAATTACTAACCAATTTCTGAAGCAACAAATCTAGGAAAACAATTCCAGTTAGCAAGTTGCTGTGTGGTTTTTAAGACGTTTCCATAAACAGTTTCTGTCTTTCAGTGTTTTCAGATTAGTGTTTTTCAGATTGCTGCGGATGCCCTCGAAATACAAGAGGAAGGACACGCTTTAATTAGACAATTAGCCAAGAAATACTAACCAATTTCTGAAGCAACAAATCTAGGAAAACAATTCCAATTAGCAAGTTGCTGTGTGGTTTGCAAAACGTACCCATAAACAGTTTCTGTCTTTCAGTGTTTTCAGATTAGTGTTTTTCAGATTGCTGCGGATGCCCTCAAAATACAAAAGGAAGGACACAGCGTGACATACCCACTTGCGCATAGTGACTAAACTGCTCTCAAGCATTCTGCGCACAAACAGCCATAGGTGCAGTGGCGCTTAAAAAGCGATAGGGCAACGACGCAAGCGTTTTTTGTTCGTTTTAAACTAGGAAAGGTAATCGCTTGCGCTGCCCGACATGGTTGTTGTGGTAGGCGGTAGTTGCAGACCTCGATAAACAGACTATTGTGCATCGGCTGTTAGAGCGCGAGAAATATCGTGGTGCTTTTTTCCAACGTGGAAAAAGCAGACATGATCCTTGTCCTTGGAGCTGCAAGCGGACAGAGACGGCAGGCTGCAAGGATATTTCGAAGGTGGCAGCTGGGTACGTGACCGAGCTGGATGACATAACACGTACGAGTCGCTGAAGCAAGCCAGAAGCTTCACAAGAAAGAGGATGAGAGCTTCAGTGATAAATAATGAGGTTCGCTCTAACGTTTCGTCTTTCATGGTGGCTAATCCACACGCTGACACGTGCAGCGTGGCTTACAGCTCGGTGTGTCCAACTCAACTACCTGGAGCATTTTGAAAACAGCTGGAATGCACCCAAAGGAAACATTAAAAGAAAGGCCAAATTTAGGCAGGATGATATGAAAAGGCAACTACCGGTTTCCCCCGGGTGGGTAAGTCCCTGAGCGACGTCTACGTGAAGCGGAAGCCAAAGTAGTGTGTTGCCTCCGTCGGGGTTAAGGAAAGGTCTAAGCTCTCGGCCTCGGCTCAACCCCCACGTTCCCCTTTCCTCGAAGAATAATAAGACACGTACGGTTAACCGCGGGAGTGGCCGAATAGCAAGATACTGGGGCGCTCGCTCGGATGGCTTGTGCTGCCCACTAGAGTATATATCGACGGATATGAAATAGGTCATCAGTAATCACTGACACCCTGAAGGCTAAGCAATACGTCAGTAAACTTGCATAGCCGGTTCATTAGACCAATTGGTGCGCCGGACACGAAATAAGAGTGTCATTAAGAATGCTTTCAGAGGCCACGCTGGTGTGTCACTCGAGTTTTGCATTTTATTAAGAACGTGTGAATAAACTAGTTGCCTACTAAAACAAACATGAAAAAAAGAACATTCCTAACGTGCTACGCTGCGGCTTCTGTAAGATGGTTTAATTGAAAGCTCATGGAGGTAGGTTTTCAAGATTTCCACTAATACGTATCGCAATGTTTCCTATAGTTCAGTTTTTCAACGTAGGATGGCACACGAGAAATGAAACTACCTACAGGCTCTCGTTCCTTCGATGTTTTGGAAAGTTTTACTCACAACTATGACTTTATCACATTACAGTGAATATTAAAGAAACATTTGTCTACCCAAGGATACTTGAAAAAACATGGCAAAACTGTACTACTGTGCATGTTAAGGAACAGATAAAATTGAGTCTGAAAATGGCATCTCCTTTTGCAAAAAAATTATCAATTATTTACGAAGATGTCGAGCATGAAAGTTTAAAAAGTGTAACAAACAAAATTTATCGGACCACAGTAACGACAAATCTATGCAAATAAAAACATAATATTGAGGGCAATGTGTTCATTATTTACTACGAATTGCCGTTCCTATAAAGGTTCTCTGAATAATACTACTTCGGTTAATAAAGTTCGTGTAAAAGTACCGTGAATTCTATATAGCTGTTGTAGAGTTGCTGCAAAAAGATCTACAGGATGTGGGTGTGTAAGCGATATTCAGAGTATGACTGGTAGCGCAGTGAAGTTATGAGAATATGCTACCGTTTAGATGTTAAGAAGAGGCGAAGAACTACAGATGCTTGCGCAATTCGTCAATTTTTTTATCCACTTTGGAGCTTCACAGAAAGTGTTTGCACATTACGCGGAATATCTTTATTATAAGTCATCGGCTGCTTGCCTACATCGACAAGATATGCATTCTACGCAGAAAAACAAAAGTAGGAAGCAACCAAAGGGTAATCGCTTACGAAGACCTAATGTCACCGTCAATGGTGTCGCCGAACACTGTTTTGTAAGCCACGCTTGGCACCACGCCCCTAAATACGTCAATCATGCTTTGTGCGTCACTCAGTGTGCGTCACTTTGTGCGTCACTCCGTGTTTGCACGGAGCTGCGCTTTCAGCTGAAAATATGCAAGTGAAAGTTTCCTTAATAACCACCGGCAATAATGAAGTGTTGCGTATATAAGCTTGGTAAATACGATATCTTTAACGACGGTAGAGACCACAACAGAAGCCTTACTACAGTAGAGAGTTGATTCTAGACGGTGTGCCAACCCATACAGAAAGGTGGTTTTACTAGGGGAGCAAAGGATTCATGCTCATTAAAGTTAACACTGAGATATGATTCATCGTGAACTGCATACGGGTGGGGCTCACAACAACTAGAATATACGCGCGTTCTTAATGCGTGAGAGAAAACTGTAAAGAAAAATGAACAGACTGCATTTATTCGCCCTTTCCTCGCACATTTAGCCTCTTAGTTAGACACTTGACATTTGATAAAAGATTCCCAGCTGATCTCCGAGAGCCTAACGAGCATTCTGTCGACACCAAGTAAAACACACTCTCTATCGCCCAGGCTTAGTTGACATTCCGGCATCTGGCATGTGCCCAAGAACAATATGGCAAGGATCACACTGGCGTATGCGATGGTGCTACGCGGCTTCCATCCTTTCGTCCGCGGTCGTGGACACATGCGCACTTTCTAAACCGCACTTCGTGGAAAACATCTTTCACAACTGCAGCTGTACACATGCATTGGTACCTAAAAAAGTATACGGGAGAATAGCAGCAGAGGTAGCATAGCTGTAAAGTAGCGCGTGTGTAATACAGGAGAAACGGGTTCTGCTCTCGCCTGCAGCAAACTGTCTTTTCTACTTTTATTTAGTTTTTTTCTGATTATTTCTAGATTTCAGATAAGATAACAGAAAGAACTCCTGTGCTTTTACTCTGGCCACATCGTTGGCTTCATAAGCTATATTTACTGACCAAATATTAGATCATTATAAATGAGATGAATAAAATGAAATATAAAATGCAGATTAGGGTTATGCGTAACACTAAACTCCATTCCTAGAAACCTAATGATGCTAAAAAGGGTTATCTATACAGAGGTTCTCAAAGTTTGCAATATCTGTCGTAGCATGTGAAGCTTCTTTCAAAGTTCTTCGAGCACGTTTCAGACTACAGTAATCATGTACCTATAAAGACTACTTACTTAAGGGTTATATCTTATTTTGAAGTAATTGCCTGCCGGTAAACTTAAAATGGCTAAAAGTTTTTATTGAAAACTTAAAGCTATATGCGCATGAATGCTGTTTTGCATGTATTACAGGTTTTTAAGGATAGCTAACAGGATTTCGTTGTGATATTTTTGCCCCGGTGGTCAAAGGGTTCTTGACCACCACTACTGCATATTCCACATTTCTTGTTCTGATCGCCTCGATATGTTATGCCATATAAACCAGATGACATAAGGCCATCTGCAGACAGACTGCTTGCATAGGGGTATGCATTACCTTCCTCCTGTAGCCCCCAAAACTACTTCTATCAGCTGTTTAGGTAAACATAATAAACTTCATAATTTCTCCTATTTACGCTGCAACTGAAGTTGCCCTGACATTCAAACAAAGCAGGCATGGGAATGTGCTCAAGTGCAAGGATGTAACCTACAAGCGCAGCAAGAATGTCGCCCCCCGCTTCCCCGAAGCAGTGTATCAACAGTATCGTACTTCAATGGATACCGCATTGCCATGTGGTCTATACTGTATCACTATTAGGAATACTTACAACTAAAGCATCGGTTAAGCAACTTAAGCTCGAGGCAAAGTACGAGTAACCTATACAAATACATGTAATCTCCCCAATTCTTTTATGAGACAAAAAAGCGATTTGAAATAACGTTAATATACGGTAAACTTGGGCTAGTTGGTGGTAATTCATGTTTCGAAAAGTAACTGGGCTAGACAGGGACGTAGGCAAAAAACAACACGGCACCTTAGCTGACCCACAACTGACGTTTATTTCGTGGAATAAGATTTATAAATAGGCAACAACTAAGTGACTGTGCATGCGCAGCAGGAGCCATCCTGCGATGTGTTGAACCAAACGTGGAATACTCCAGTGCGTCATCACGTGGGGTAAACCAGCACGTCATACAAAACCAAACATAAATAAATCCAATGGTAGGTTTTTCTACTAAACTGAACAACAATCTACCGTCATACGCTTCCTCGAAAATATCTCAACTCTTTAATACTAAGAGCAAAGGACGGCTTACTAACACTTCACCTTCCCTACCAATATAAAACGCTTCCATGAGCTCGCTTGTGGTCCGATCTATATGCCAGGATAAGAAGAAACATTTCTTTCCGCTATCGATCGTCATCCACACACTCTACAATGCAAAGGCAAGTCTAAAGCCCCCGTACCTTCAAATAACAAGTGCTTCTTTGACGTAATGCTCACACGGCGACCGACCTGGCTGACATAGACCTTCCCGCATAGCAGTGGGAACAGAACGGAAGATCTACATCGTATGTATCACTTTTTTTTAACTTTTGATAGAGAAACTGCATTGCTTGCCGTTAACCAGTAATTTTTATGCAAACGAGAACAAATCGTACCAAGTTTATAGGCAACGGACATGACCATCGCACACCATACCTACTAGCCACTTTCTTCAAGCAATGCGAAAACGTGCGAATATGGCACCACGACCGGTCTGTATTTCAATTTACCGAAGGTGTTGATCAACAAAATTATAAAGCCTCAGATCCCAATAACATCTGTAAACTAGTCATAATGTACTTCATAGCCGAAGTACTGTATAACTAGAGGGCTACAGCCGCCACATGTGGTGAGCAAAATTGAAATGGCATTGCTTTAGTGAAAACACGCCGAACGCTGCTGCGAAAGTACGCCCCACGTGAATTCGGCTTGAAAAGACCTGCGGGAGCCAAGGAACTGCGCTTGTTTATTCAAAGCAGCACATATTAAGGCCGCGTGCTTGAAAAGAAGGTATGCATTGGGAACACTGAAGGTTAAACATTCTGTAACCCTTAGTGACCGGCCCTACTGTGTGTGATCTGTACTGTGTCTTCTATTTTCTTCTTTATATTTGTCATGTTACTCTTCCTTTCCTCATTCCTCTCCTCCTTGCTATCTTTCATTTCTATGTTGCTGTCACCTCCTTTCTGTAGTGCAGGCAGGCGCTGCGCCCATCCGGTGGCAGTTGCCAGCCTGCTCCTCGCTTTCCCTTTCCAGTTAATTGTATATATGTGTTCAAAACAAATAATAATGTAATGAAGAAAGGAAGAGAATGGCATACCGATCATCATCAAGAGCGGAGGGCACGAGACCGGCGTTCGAACACCACCATCTTGCTCTCCGCGCTCACTGTTCCGAGCTACCGCCCGTTTGTTGGACTCGCTCAATAAACTTCCTTACATTTGGTGGATCGTGCTGGGTACGCAAATCGTCGGCACCCTGGAACTCCGATCCCGCACGTTGCACTCGACCATGCAAGCTGACGCAGCCCAACAGCCGCCACCTCTCCCGGCCGCCGTTTGTCCCGGCCCCGTTCGCCAGCGAGACCCCCCGGTATTTTCGGGTACGGAAGACCAGGATGTCGAGGACTGGCTGTCGTCCTACGAAAAAGTTAGTGGACCCAACAAGTGGGATGACGCTGCTAAGTTGAGTACCGCGAACTTTTACTTGGATGGCGTGGCGAAGCTGTGGTATACGAACCACGAATCGGAATTTGAAAACTGGTCTGCTTTCAAGGAGGCAATATCTGCCGTTTTCGGTCGCCCTGCCGTGCGGAAGTTACGCGCCGAGCAACGGCTGCGCACACGGGCACAGGAACCGAATGAAACATTTACCGCCTATATTGAGAACGTACTCGATCTCTGCAGGCGCGCCGATGCCTCAATGAGCGAAAGTGCCAAAATACAGCACATCATGAAGGGCGTCGACGACGATGTCTTTCAGATGCTTCTTGCGAAGTCTCCTGGCACTGTGTCTGAAGTTGTAACTCTTTACCACAGCTATGACGAGTTGAGAAGGCAGCGGGCTCTCACCCGACGTTCATCTCAGACGTACAATCAACCGCTCGCTGCACTGAACATCATGCCTGACCAGTCATACCTTATCGCACAAATGAAAGAATTTGTGCGTGAGGAGGTGGCCCGTCAGTTGTCTCTCCTGCCGTTTGCTCAGCGTCAGGAGCTCCCACAACAGCAGCAACTGCAGCGACCAATCCCGTTGGCTCCCGTGCTTCGACACGTCATTCAAGAGCAGATTTCCGAGGCCATGCCGGTGCCCATTCAGCAGCAACCTGTCGCCGCGCCTCTTAGTTACGCTGAGGTAGTAAAGCGGCAGCAGCTTCAACAGCCCTCACCACCCCATGGTGTGTCGTATGCTGCAGCCCCGATTCAGCCGTCCGTGACATGGTCTGCTCCCATCCCTGCAAATCCCTGGCGAACGCGCGACAACCGGCCGATCTGTTTTGCGTGCGGTGGCCCTGGTCATATCGCCCGATTCTGCCGCCGTCGCGCGCCAGGATATTCAGACGCCCGTTCACCGAACTACATAGATCGTCCCCGCTTTCGTTATGAAGATCCGGGTCCCCAAACAAGCACGTCTTCACGTGACTATCCGCAACCCACGTCTCGTCACTCACCTTCACCCCGTCGCCGCTCCTTGTCGCCCATGCGTCGTCGACCAGCCCCTGAAAATGAGGGAAACTAGCCTCCGCAGTTCGTGAGGCAAGAACTGCGCTGTCGAAATGCTCAAGTCCTCGAACTTTGCCGTCGAATATTGTCGAAGTTTTCGTAGAAGGCATCCGTGCATATGCTCTTGTCGATACCGGTGCTGCCGTTTCTGTTATAGACGCCACACTTTGTCGCAAGCTTCGGAAGGTGACCACGCCTCTTGAGATGATGCCCTTACGTACAGCGAATGGAGACCCTGTTCGGCCTATAGCTGCCTGCACTGCTCGACTTATTATAGCTAAAGAGCACTCCATTGTCGAGCTTATCGTCCTTTCCTCTTGCTCGCACGACATTATACTTGGCTGGGACTTTCTATCGTATAGTCACGCCGTTATTGATTGTTCCAGATCTGAACTTGAGCTCTTCCCCTTGTGTGACGAGTCCTACTACCCCGCTCATCAAGCCGCACACAAAATAGTCGTCACAGAAGACACAGAAATTCCGCCGACAGCAGCTGTTTTGCTCCCCGTATTCTGCAACAGCATATGTGATGATGCTGCATTCTTTGAACCATCACGCGTTCTTCTAAATCGGAAGCCACTTCTTTTGCCTTATTCGACCGTCTCTATTTCGAATGGAACAAGCGCCCTCTGCCTCACAAATCCTCTTCCATATCCCATCAGACTGCTTAAAGGTGAATCCCTTGGATGCGTGCAACCCATTGATATCGGCCAAATTTTTTCCGTGCGGCAAGATTCAGCTCGACGCGACCTCGACGTCATCAGTGCTCTTACCCCTTCTGATGTTCCAGCTGCTGACCTATTTGATTCGTCCATCGCAGACGGACTGTCCCCATTTGAACGCTCTGCTCTTCTCCAGCTGCTCTACCAGTTCTGCGACTCCTTCGATGTTGCCCAACGTGCCCTTGGCCGAACTTCTACCATTGTTCACAACATCGACACCGGCTCCAACTCGCCAGTGCGACAACGCCCTTACCGCGTCTCCACCGCGGAACGTCAAGTTATTACCGACCAGGTTGACGATATGCTTAAACACGACGTTATTCGCCCTTCACAAAGCCCGTGGGCATCCCCTGTGGTTCTCGTTAAAAAAAAGGATGGATCGATTCGCTTCTGCGTGGATTACCGGCGCCTAAACAAGGTCACTCGAAATGACGTGTACCCTTTACCCAGAATTGACGATGCCCTTGATTGCCTACAAGGTGCCGAGTTTTTTTCGTCGTTAGATTTGCGTTCCGGGTATTGGCAGGTACCTTTAGCAGAGGCCGACCGTTCAAAGACAGCCTTCGTCACGCCTGACGGTCTATATGAATTCAATGTCATGCCCTTCGGCCTCTGCAATGCGCCTGCCACCTTCGAACGCATGATGGACTCGGTTCTGCGGGGTTTGAAGTGGCACATGTGTCTCTGCTATCTCGACGACATTGTTGTCTTTGCGCCAGATTTCGCAACCCATCTCGAACGCCTCAACCATGTCCTGACGTGTCTGAAAACCGCTCAGCTGCAACTAAATCTCAAGAAGTGCCGTTTTGCTGCGCGAAAACTTACAATTCTTGGTCACGTTGTATCAAAGGATGGTGTGCTTCCGGCCCCAGCTAAATTACGTGCCGTGACTGACTTCCCCAAACCGACGACTCTAAAGCAGTTACGAAGCTTCATAGGGTTATGTTCCTACTTTCGTCGGTTTGTGCGCAACTTCGCCTCTATAATTGCGCCTTTGACCCAACTACTAAGCAGCGCCTCCAATATCTCGTCATGGTCTTCTGAGTGTGACCAAGCCTTCTCCACCCTTCGCCGTCTCCTGACGTCACCACCTATACTGCGCCACTACGATCCTACGGCCGAAACAGAGGTGCACACAGACGCCAGCGGTGTCGGCCTCGGTGCTGTTCTCGCGCAACGAAAGCCTGGGTTCGCAGAGTATGTCGTCGCATACGCCAGCAGAACGCTCACCAAGGCTGAATCAAACTATAGCGTCACCGAGAAAGAATGCTTGGCAATAGTCTGGGTGCTTGTCAAGTTCCGCCCTTACTTATATGGCCGCACGTTTGATGTAGTTACGGACCATCATGCATTATGTTGGTTGTCTTCGTTGAAGGATCCGTCAGGTCGCCTTGCCCGCTGGGCTCTTCGACTTCAAGAGTTTGACATCCGCGTTATATATCGTTCCGGACGCAAGCATGCCGATGCTGATGCACTGTCGCGGTCACCACTATCCACCGAAACTGCGTCCATATCCACTATAGCCCTTCCATTGTCAGCTCTTGACGTCGCCACCGTCTCCTCTGCACAGCGCCACGATCCCTGGATCGCTTCGCTTCTTGACGTTTTATCCGGGGCACCCACTCTTTCGACCACTCGAACTCTGCGACGCCAAGCTTCGCACTTCAGCATCCGTGATGGCCTCTTGTACCGGCGCAACTACTCGCCAGATGGTAGGAAGTGGCTCCTAGTTATCCCTCGAACGCTTCGCTCTACAATCTGCGCTTCCTTTCACTCCGACCCGCAGTGTGCTCACGGTGGTGTCTTCAAGACCTATGAACGCTTACGGAAAAGGTACTACTGGCGCGGAATGTTTCGCTTTGTCCGCAAGTTCATTCGCGGCTGCCACGAGTGTCAGCGACGAAAAAAACCACCGCATCCTGCCGCAGGTTCATTGCAGCCCCTTCCATGCCCAGAACGCCCATTCGACCGCGTTGGAATTGACCTTTATGGACCTTTACCTTTGACCACGGCCGGAAACCGATGGGCTATCATTCCTGTCGACCACCTTACACGATACGCCGAAACCGCTGCTCTTCCCACGGCGACAGCACAGGACGTCGCCTCTTTCATCCTCAGGCGTTTTGTGCTTCGGCATGGTCCTCCTCGCGAACTCCTCAGTGACCGTGGCCGCGTATTTCTCTCCGATGCAATTCAAGCACTTCTCCACCAGTGCAACATTGTACATCGGACGTGTACTGCCTACCACCCTCAGACGAACGGTCTCACTGAGCGGTTTAATCGGACTCTGGGCGACATGCGTGCGACACATGTTGCATCTGATCAATCAAACTGGGACCTGGTTCTCCCATTTGCGACATACGGGTATAACACCGCTACGCAAGTCACAACCGGGTTTTCCCCCTTCTTCCTTTTGTACGGTCGCCAGCCGACGCACACTATCGACACGTTGCTGCCATACGCACCTGATACCTCAGAGTGCACGCCCGTGTCAGCAGCGGCCCGTTACGCTGAAGATTGCCGACAACTAGCCAAGCGCTTTACTACAGCCGACCAACAACGCCAGAAAAACGCCCGCGATGATGATCACTCTCCGGCCGCAACATTCGCTCCTGGAGCACTTGTGTGGCTGCTTGTACCACCCTGCGCCCCTGGCTTGTCGTCCAAACTGCTCCCAAATTATCATGGTCCCTACCGCATCGTCGAGCGTACTTCCCCCGTAAACTATGTCATTGAGCCTCTTACGCTGCAAGGCGACCGTCGTCGACGTGGACGTGATGTTGTTCACGTAGACCGCCTCAAGCCGTACTTCGACCCTCTTGTACCCACCTGTTAGATCACCAGGATGGCTCCACCTTTCTCGACGGGGGCAATTGTAATGAAGAAAGGAAGAGATGGCATACCGATCATCATCAAGAGCGGAGGGCACGAGACCGGCGTTCGAACACCACCATCTTGCTCTCCGCGCTCACTGTTCCGAGCTACCGCCCGTTTGTTGGACTGGCTCAATAAACTTCCTTACAATAATAATAATTCGGAAGCAGTCTTTCATGTGCTCGTTCTTACTATCAGCCACACGGCGACGCTGCAAACGTGGCTTTGCGGAAGCATCGCAGTGCGCGGGTCGGCTGGTTGCGATTTTGGGACAATCTACGGCGGCGTGTTTGAATGGCAGCTTTTTTACAGTGAATCTGTACATGGCTAGCCGATTTGTCCGTCTATCTGTCAGTGAGCTGTACGCCTATAACTGCTCC
Organism: Dermacentor andersoni; assembly: GCF_023375885.2. NCBI lineage: Eukaryota > Metazoa > Arthropoda > Arachnida > Ixodida > Ixodidae > Dermacentor > Dermacentor andersoni. The sequence continues at coordinate 48,431,600 of NC_092823.1, read as the reverse complement.
GGCGCACCCTGTACGCTTGCACGAAAATTTTCCCCTTTATTAAATACTTCTCTCCACCTTGCGGCCTTCCGCCGAACTATTACGTCTAATTCTTGTCTTTGTTTCGAGTTTTTGATAAATTAGACTTCACCCTGCCATCTGCTACCCGCCTGATTAGCTCAGATGGTAGAACGGCTGCCCCGTAAAGGCGGTGGTCCTGCGTTTGAGTCCTGGAGCACAACGAATTTTTCTTCAACTGCGAGGCTTTTCTTTCGAGTACACCATATGGGTTTCTTTTGTAGAAATTTGCTTCGTTCGCGTGGATGTCTTGTTTTCCCTTTAATAATTACGCCTTTCCACCTTGCGGGCATCGGCTGAACTATTACAGCAAGGTCTGCAGTACTTTCAACTGTTCTTTTTATATCGTTAATGCGTCAAGAAGCAAAACTATTCATCTAAAATGTGTCCAGTTAAACATTGCGCTCTTATTTCATACATGTAAGGCCTTGGAAAGAACTTTAGAAAATAATATACTACAACTTTTTTGATAGGGCTAAGTTTTATAAAAAGGCGTACATAGCGGAAGCGATTGTCCTGGCGAGATAATTTTTTTTTTGCTATTTGGTAAATATCCTCTCAGAGTACTTCAAATCTAATTTATAATTTCCTGTTTCACAAATCTCCGTTTAGTGCACATATGAGTTCATGTGTCTCCCTTATGTGGCGGCGTAAAGTATTCCTTTTTATTCACGGGCTAAATTAAATTGCAACTGGTGGCGTGACATCCCTGTTTGTTAACAATGGTTTAAACAAAACAACCAGGCGTTTATTACGTTATATAACAACTAAATTTATATAGTCTAACGTGCTGTGCAAGGTGGCCAAATAAACAATATTTTTCTTGCTCTCCTTTTTTTCATCGCTGCGTCATTCAATTCAGGTTATTCAGTTTCAGAGTTATTGGTTCCAAAAAAAGTGGTTACAACTTCTCAAATATACAGACGGGGGTCCCAAGTGAAGGCAGTGTTGTGGGACCCTGCTTTAATAATAACAATATTGATGATGATATTTTTAACAGCAAATGAGCGTTATGAGCTACTCTATGACCGTGAATTGTATGCAATGTTCCATGCTCTTGATAGGTTTCGTGAAAATGTCGAGGCAGCTTTTTGCAGGACTCAATAGCAATTGTCCAGGTAGTGCCAAAATATATTTGGGCATGAATGAAGCGGCCCAGGGTATGAGTCCCAAGGGATTCCATAGGTTTTTCACGGCAGTGCTAAAACTGCTTCTTTCCTAGCGGTTCTGCGTGTTGGCATGAACAACGTATTGTTGCTGGCGATATATGTTAACAACAAGCAAAAATGTAGCAGTCTCCATTAGGTCATGCACTCCAATTGGGGATCCTGTGATAAAGGTGCAGTACCCACATCAACGGTGAGTTGAATAAAAACGCTTGCGATAGGAGACCTAACGACACATTTACTCAAAAACTGAATTTGTGCGTCCTAAACCTTCGGGATGGATTCTTTAGGGGTGCCGATCAGGGCGCTACTTCAGCAGATGACCTGAGACATAATGCGATGCAGGAAACCAAGAGGGTTTTGCACAGGGAAGCGAATAAAATTCACTGTGGGTCATAATGGGGCTAAAATTTTGCGAACTTTGCGCAGGCCGAACAAAGCAATGGTAGGCCCATTATGGCAAAGAAGTTCAATATACAGTTACGTATGCCGAGGAGGCAACAAGGGGAAATTGCCAACAAGCAGGCCTGCAACTATTTATTACCTTCGCACACAGATTCGCTGTAAATGGCAGTCCTCTTAGTCCCACAAGCGCTTGATAGCTTTGGCGTTACCTTTCTTTGCCGCCAGTATCACAATGTCCCGGTTAGTCCGCAGCTTCTTGAAAGCCTTGCGCTCACTCAAACATCTTTAAGTGAGAAGATGGTGGCTACGCCAAGCTTCTAAAGGGTACGTCAAGTAACCAAAGGATGCGTCTGGATTGGAGCTGTCGACTATGCTGACGGCTCACACTAGCTTCTTCGCGTCATCCGCCAGAGCTGTATACAAGTTTAAGCCGACGCTCAATGCAGGCAGCTTTGTTTGGTCAGGTGCATAGGTTGATTAGTTGCGCACAGCAGTCGTCCGCACATTCCTCGGTCGGTTGTTTCGATGATTCGTGAGTTTTTCCAGCCTATACTTAGGAGTGCGTTCATCTTTCAAGGAACGAAGGAGACCTCCACCGATGTATTGCTACTGTACGCTTTCAAATTATTCTGGGTAGCTGTATTCCTGGCTGTGATTCGTATAAAACGAACCGTTTTGCAGCTTAGAATTCTTGTATTTGGAGTCAAGAATGCTTACATGCAACAAGTGCCGTTCGGCTTTGGAAAATGCGGACGTTTTGCCTTGCGAGACGAAATATTTCCAACCGGTATATCAAAACAGCTGATTAAGCCGGATGTACATGAAACCTTGATGACAGCTACTGCCTCATCAACAGCGGCCGAAACATTGATTTACAGAAACACCAAACTTCCAAAACAGTTCAAGGATGGTGGTAATCCACCATACAGTATGTATGGTGGTATATATTGTGATATACCACCATACAGTATGTAAGGTGGCAATCTAAAATGCCACGTGGTCGACATCTTAGGCAGATAGGTGCTAGGGCGTTGTCTTATTGAATATTAAGAAAAGATCTATAAGTAACACATATTATCACAACTACAGCGAACTATATTTGTTCTTTTCTAAACGCATTGCCATCGAAAGACACCATGGAATGTGTTCTGCCGCATTCTTTTTTTCTCTCAGGAACCAAGGGAAGACCACTAACCTAGTCTTGCACTAGCACAGTGCAAGCGGACGGAAGCTTATTGAAAGTGTATCTGGCATAGTCTACCAAACTTTATATTAAATAAATGATATTTTTCAGTTTTTTTTTTGTCAAGACTACCATATATGATTATCAGGAAAGCCGTAGTGATGAATATTGATGTATTTTTTAACGTAACTTTTCTAGTGCGTACTCTATTCACGGCATGGAATTTTGTTCATTTCGCCGATTTAGAATTGTGGCCCCTACGCATTAGATTTGATACCGCACCCTCGGCCATCGCAGCGAATTACCAAAGTAACTACGTCCCCATCGTCGGTCACATTTTATTTTCCTGAGAGCGCAACTACATTGTACAGACTGGGTCTCTATTATGGACATTCCGCCATTTCCTTCGAGGCGTGACGTAGGCGTGACGCACACAAAAGGGCGCGTTATGTTTTCGTAACGTGATGCAACCCTAACGTAAGGCTCTTGATAAAGCAAAACAGATTTCCTCTTCAGTAAAAATGAAGCACCTAGTTCACAGTGTACAAATGTTCTGTGGAAAACGCTTCTTGCTTCCGTAATCTGTTGCTTGCTTAATTAGCTATGATGCATGTTCCATGGAAACGGAATGTGTCATCCGATATTGGCACGCCAACGCGCTTGTTTTCTACCTTGAGACAACATACGCGATCTGCCAGTGGTGACGCGCGCGAGTTCTAGCCCGCGTTATTGCTATCTCGTGAAACGCAAGTGGCTCAACCCGACACGGCTGGCTGAGAAACCACCGAATATCACCTATAGCGTTGCACACACCAGGCGTATCCGCTTGCACTATGCAAGTGCCGGCGCTGCCATCTCATGTTATAAATCAAAAAGCCGCCGTGATCATAACCCCTGATGATGGGAAAGTCATTGACATTGATTGCAATACAAACGCAGCAGTGAAAAGTGCAAAATGCCGTAAAAGCTTTGTAATGTTCAAGCGATAATACTCAAAATCAATGAGTTTTTCAATGATGTCATAAAACACAAATGCCAACGCCACCCGAGAGAGATGCAAAGAATATGAGTACGCTTTATGACCAAAAGGGGATTTTCATGGCCCGAAAACGACGAGAAAAATGCGGCGATATGCGTGCCTCTCGGCCGCCATTGCTTATGGCCGCTCATTGGCACGATTCACGCGGCTTGTCGGACCAAAAATTAAAGCGAAAGATATCTGCAATGGAAACCCAGCGCAACGTCACGCAACGACAATTTGACGCTTACAAAACGACCCTACCTGTGACCCTCCACGGAGCACTCCTGACCGCATATTCCTTCAGCCAATGAGAAAGCTGGCGTGGTATTTCTCATGGACCACCACCGCAAATTTTCGAAATTGTAGAAGCATTGCCCGGGCTTCTAGAAGCTACCGCTCACTCGGGTTTTAAAGCGCTAAACACAAAATATAGCTGCGCAGGTACCAAAAATATCTTTTATACGATACATTTGCAGCTACACATCAGGTTTTGCCATTTTGATGGAAAGGAAACATTGCATTTTGCAAACCTTGTGTTTTCCACCGCAAATATTAAAACAAGTGAGCACTCGGCAGAAAATCAGAAAGTCAACATGGCGGATAATAGCGGCCATGCAGCCGCCTTGCGTGTCGTGAATGGAGCCCCTGATCCCTGCTTCAGTAGGAGGCGCAGGGAGCATTGAAGCCTAATAAACAATGCCCATTGTTCGCATTTTCTTCTGCATCACACCTAATGTGGAGTCGAATCGCTTTTCTAAGATATACTCGTGTTGGATGTCACTTGCTATAGCAGTGCTTATACCTGGCTACAGATGGCCTAGAGAAGCACGCGCAGGCAATTTCCGGTTATTGAAAAACGCCTACATGGTCGCTTTTAGCGTGTGTCACGTACGTGCAGGTAAAAGTGATTGAGGCGTAGTGCGCGTGTGGTACGTGGACCATTCACGTTTGCATGCGTGAAGTTTCGGAGTATGTGCAACTAAAACGGTCTAATATTGCCAGCGCACAAAAAGAGACACCAATGATGAAAACATTGTGCAAGACTATTAAAGAAGTTATTGTAAAATAATGAGCCTTAGATATACCCTTGTGGAGTACCGGACGTTGATTCATAACGCAAAGACTACCTAGCACCAATGCGAACGTAACTTCACCGAGTGGGCAGATGGCCTTAATTCAGCGTGCAAAGGAAGGAACGCCGTACCTCAAGTGCTTATCGATAAGAAAACCATGAGGAACAACATTAAATGCATTTGAAAGGTCGAAGTATACTTCGTCTCTCTCCGGTTAGGAGAGAGACGGGTTAGGAGTGAGACGAGAGAAACAAGGTTTGGTTCCAAATACCTGCCATGAACAAAATCACGTTGGCATATACTCGTCTTATACCTGAAGAAAAACAAAAAGAAATGTGTATACGTAGCCATTTCAAATACTTTGCAACCGGAGACAAGTGGGACACGTGGCGATAATTTTTGAAGTCGCTCATCCTGACACTCACTTATTAAGGGGAAAGCCTCAGATGCTAATGTTAGCAGTGGCGTTTCCGAAACTGCATAGAGAGGAGAAATGACAGAGCCATAAGGAGTAAAGACACGGTAAAATTCTACGATTGACGTCAAATGTCTCAAGGAGGTACCTGTAAACAAAAGGAATTAATGGGTTTGAAGTGAAAATTGCGTACATTTCAGTCTGAGGAGGAATCGATGCCGGCGTCCGGGTTGCAGGACACGCACTGTTCGCTGAAGGAACCGCTCCTCCGCTGTCGTGGCTTCTCATAGGTGTGCCTATTGCGGGCCTCGTTGCACACGTCACGTCGCAGCCATCTTGCTCACTAGTGCGTCAGTCATGGGGCGACGCACGTCAAGGTGCTGAGGAGGTGGATCAACGTCAAGAGAGAATCAAATGCACACGTTGATGACATTCTGAGGTCCGAAAACGATATGATGCTTTCGCATTCCGAGATTTAAGCAGTCTTAATTGTCTTAAGATTTTTTTATGTGCCTCGTGTTGACATTTTTATGAACTGGTAAACCTATTTTATTCCTGGAACAAGGAAACACATTTGTTCGCAGAGCAAGATTGAAAATGTGCACAAGGAAAGGAACAAAAACAGACGAACAGCCCTTGGCAACAAAACTTGGTATTCGGTCGTGGAAACACAATGCATTGGTTCCAACTTACAGCCGCCGCAATATCGTCTTCTGCAAAACATTAAATGCCGCAGTTGTCAACGAACCTATAGTGCCAGTCAACACAGCTAGCAGCATGCACTGTATTCAAGAAAATCTAGCAGGAATGCTCAGCAAATGCATTCGCGACATTGCCACACTTTCTAACACTGTCTCGAGAAGGAGTACTTATGATTTTTATCTCAGCCCACTCAGAACTGTAGGCTTTCAGAGAGGCGCATAAACGTTAGGGATAATACTTTACGCCCTCTTCGACAAACGTACTGTATGCATGGGCGCTATAACGTAAAACTATTCCAAACTTTTCTATTCCAATTCTGCTATCAGCCCTACACGATTGGTCAGAAACTTTTTTCGACCACCCCCACTTTACCTGTCTGTCACGCGACGTCACGAAAACCGCGATACCTCCCCATCTGATATGATGTGTACACACTGATTATGCATGATTTCACAGAAAAAAGCAAAACAGTAATTTCTCATTCGACCCCTTTTCGCCATTAGCCCTCGGCTATTGGTAAAAAGTTTCCGGGCTGCACCCACTTCACCTGCCTGTCACGCGACGTCACAAAACCGCAAGAACTCACCACGTCAAAGTGACGTGTACGCGATAAAGATGCATTATTATGCCGAACAAAGCTGAATTTTCTTCGGAATAGCCGCAGGCTGCCCCGTTCCGAAAGGAATAAAAGATAGCTGCCGCCGATCGCTGACACGCTGGCTACTCGCACCTGCCGGAGAGCATGCGTGCATTTGCGTGTAATAAAACTTCTTGCGTGGCCGTGTAACGTTTTCGAGCACTTTCGGCACGTTTACCACCTCGCTCTGCCAACTCTTCTTTGCTGAGGGTCCGTTTTAGCGTCATTCTTGAGCTTCCGTTTCATGCCGCCGTGATTTTTGACCAGCCACCGCAAGCTAAGTAAGGGAAAGCCGACCAATCGTAGACGCTGGCACCACCCTCTTCATCCGGTTATCGACTTTCAGTGCAGTGGCTCAGCCCCATCGAATCCCTCTCCACTTGAGCGTTCTCCTCGCCTCTTGTCGGCCAATTAGATACGACAAGCCGCTCAGTGTAGGCAATGTTATTCGTTCTTCAAGCAAACAAAAGTGACCTCCTATGAACGAGGAGAGCCTTTGATTGGTCTGTTCAGACAACCCTGCGGGTGACCGCCCGGTGCTTGCGTTGGCGGTTACGCAAATTTGACGTCAGGAGATTGAAATAGATACATATTGGAATAGTTTTACGTTATAGGGCCCCATGAGTGTCTCTATTCATTGCGCGTTTCACATGGCTTCGCAAGACGCTGAACCTTTCGTAACGCTCCGATCATCCTGTTTTCTTGAATTTTTTCTATGGTACCTTATCTCTTTTAGCAAGTATACCGCGTTATTCCTTAGTAAAGCATGTAGATTAGCGTAGGACAAAACTTTTTGCAGTGAATGAATGCTTCCAAACCACATTATACCGTATCGGTCAACCTGCTAACTTTTTTGTTGATATCTCTGGCACAATAGAATTCGGACCAGTCCTGCATCCCTGAAATACTGCTAAAGACCAGGATTGTGAAATACGGAAATACAAATGAACCAACAGGCTCACTCGACACATGGATCGCCTCTAGGAAAACGGCGAGTTCGAGCGGGTCAAGTGATTACGCAAAGAGCCACTAAACCGCTAACAGCAATAGAAAACTCGTTAACGCAAAAAATTACCTGAATCAGATCAGAAGCATTTCCAGCGGTATTTGGAACCTTGTTAAACGGAGCGTTTTGGTTTATCTCAGGATGCAAAGCGCTGTTAAAAATTTATTTGCTTTGAAATTAATGTTTCAGGAGATTTCAGTGCCTGTCAGTCTGCCTTTCTATGTGTGATAATCCTTTCAGCAGCGCGAGTACACGAATCATGAACTGAAAAAAATTATTACCAAGAATGTCAAGATACGCACATTTCTTAAGATGCTTCCAAGGACCTCCTTGCAGTAGGCCACCCCAAATTGCAGCACATGCTGAACGGCCTTCAGAGGCAAAAATAACTCGATTGTGAAACGGTCCGCAATACTATTGTTCCAGAAAGCTTTGAGCCTTTAAGCTAATCGTGATGATGAGCATAAGTGCCTAAAGCTTTATATGCATAACAAATATTTCTGCATAACAATTGATTTGGGTAATCTACTTCTGTCCCTAGGAGCTTTAGACAGTGCTCTAATGGCCATAGTGGCTGTCTTGCTTTTAATTGCATCCTTAGTAGCGTACGTATATTCAAGGACACTAGCGTTTACCTATTACATGAGAAATGCGGTCAGAAGGGTGTGATGCATATGCCACTAAGGATAGTTGCTACACTACTTAATACTCGCAGGGCGAGACGTATTACGCATGCACAAGTGAGCAAGAAAGTTAACGGGAAGAGAGGCACTGCGGTAGCTGAATACGTGAGTATGTTTCCCATCAGCAGTAATCGGGTATTTTTCCACTACTTCTTGCAGCGAAGCTGTATATGCATAGAGTTCCGTGCATTTTTGTTCTCCGTGAGAAAAAAGCTGTCTTCATCAATGACTGATGGCTCCGTAAGCATTCATACTCTCGTAAGCATTCATACTCAAGGACGCAAGCAAAAAATGCAATGGCTCATTGCCGCGTAAGGCAGAGGCCACAAACACTCAGAAATGTGAAGCGTACTGTGCCTACATTATTTCTAGTCACGCATAAAACATCCAAAACAGCATGTCGAAAAGTCTCATCATCAATAGATCATACTCCCATGAGCAATGGCTCATACCCCCGTAAGCAAACAAAAAATGCCATGACTCATAGTCCTGTAACCTTCCTGGCTATTTACTTTGCTTGAATTAGCTGCGATGACACTACCTCTGTTGTTGTTGTTATCTGTGATCTTAATGTGCATGCGTTGGTAAGGAAAAGGCAGTCGTTTACACGTACCCTGTGGCATCCATATCCTTTCGGTTGTCACACAGATTCCGCCCAACCAACCAACCATGGGCGTATGTGCATCGATTTTACATTATCAACGAATGTGATTGCAATTGCGAATGAAATGATTACCTCCGATCAAGGTACTAAGTGAGTGTGCGTTCCATTCGTTACGATGGCCACCCAGGAAGACAATAAATGAGTTCCTACCTTTCTTCAAAATTTTGGGCCACAGGGACACGCCCTCCACTTACAACGAGATTACTAGACACTACTATCTCAGCCGTAGAACCTACTTTGTTCCTCATCCGCGCCTCAATAGAGCTCAAGCATTAACGCTCCGTCTAGTACAAACGAATACCTATCCGAATCCTTCGCTCTTACATAAAATATATCCGAATACTTACACCAACGCTACCTGCCACGATTGTGGAGATATAGCCACATTAGACCATATGCTCTGGCGGTGTGCCCGGTCACGCTCTATCATCGCTAACAGCTCGGCCAGATGGGAGGCGGTTCTCCGCAGCCCTCATCTGGCTGACCAACTCTGGGCTGTCCAGCAGGCCCACGATGCAGCCGAGAGGCTCGGCCTTCCGGTTCCCATGTGAGAGCGGCCCGCTTCGTGAAAACTCACGATCTGCAGGACTTCCTTAAAGTTTCACCATACCATACCATACCATACCTCCGTGTCGTGTGTTGACAGCTTCGCTGGTTGACTATCTTCACAGAACGAACTGACTCACGATTATTTTGATCATTTGAATAATTCAATTACAAGCCACTGATAATTACTTCGATGTTATGTGATTGCTGTGAACACAGATGAAACCCGCAAGTGTCCATTCTTCCTTATATTCCATTCCGTAGAGTCAACCAGCAGTGCACCTAAGACCGAGGGCGCGCTTTAGACATTCCATTTCAGCAGTATTTTTCATTTTGTTTCGCTGTGCTATATTCTACTATTAAAAAAATCTAGAGTACAGTTTTGCAATGTAGAAAGCTTCTAATATCTCCCGTTCTAGTCTATCTCTAGACCGTGCCAGAAACCTGGTGTCGCGAAGATGCCGACGGCAAATGTGACGTTTACAGTGTTCTGCCAGGTGGCCCCCCGCATTGGTATTTACGGCCTAATTGTGCTCAAGCGCTCTTTCATTGTACGCCCATATATATTGTACGCCAATTGTACGCCCAAATATATATATATATATATATATATATATATATATATATATATATATATATATATATATATATATATATATATTCACATCTGTACGTATATATCTAGGTCTGTATATCATTACTCTCGAAAAGTCCCTTCTTTTAATACCATCCTCATTCCTATGCAAGCCAACTAGGGAATCTGAAAACTGTGCAGCAGCAAATCACCATCGGCGCCTCTGCTGCAATAGCACACCCATGCTCACCATAACCCGCAGTAACTCCGCCTCCGAAGAAACTGCTTTGGAACCTGTGGAAAGAAGCCGACCGCCGACATCTAGTTTGCTCGTCGTCGCCCCACCCCCCTTTCTTCTTCGCTCAGTCTGCCAGATGAAGGGCGGTTGAGGGTCTTTTGTGGAACACTGCGGCCGCCGGTTTACACGCTGCCTTTACGGCTAAGTTAGCGCCGAGGGATAGGTGGTCATTTGACTCCTCTTAATACCTGCGCCTATCAATTCGTTGCCGTTGTTCTGTTTCATCCTTTTCTCTGGTTTACGGATAGTGTTGGGGTGAGCATCTTCAGTAGTCGTCGACGCCACGTTGACAACTGGATAGGAGGTGCAGTGGTTCGACACTTGGCAAAGAACACCCTTGGTGGTGTGGAGACGTAACAATAAATCCAGCTTGAAAGCAGTGCTTTGCTTACGAAGATCATCTTGCCAACCAAAAACGAATTAAAAAAATTCAATGACGCTATTTATCTTCTACGCCCCTTCATCTTAACGTAGTTGTGGACAGTTCATTAGATATTTCTGATGCGGTAGTTTATTTCTGATGCGGTATTTCTGATACGGTAGTGGCAGGTGTACCCTACTAGCCTTAAACCTGCGTTGACCTTGTCATGTTTGCTTTCGGACACAAGATTTTTTCAGCTGGAATAAATTGTTTACACACATCCCGGAGAGCGCCTGCAAAGTTTCCCTGCAACAGCACTAGTGCCGTAACGTTTCTAACTTTTAAATCCTTCGCTTGAATTGTTCAAATTCATGATAAGCTGGAGCGGGGTTAGTCAGTAGAACAAGCTGAACTTTGTTTATTGTGAGAATAGCTTCTTAAATTGCGTCGTCTTCATCTTTCATCATTGGACCTGCCTTCAATTCACCGTATCCTGCGAGAGATACTGAAATATCAAACAAAGTAAAAACCACAAACAGCGAAGAACATGTCAATCACTTCAACATATGCTACTCAGCGAGACCGTCACTGCAATATACGTATAATTGCTTCTAGCAGTAGCGGCGTGCATTCTAAAGTTACCTTTAAATCTCGGGTCGCAAAAGCTGCGTGCTTGGTGCAGCACTGAATACAGCACGGACAACCGTATAGCTCGCATTTAGGCCGCGCCGGGCGATCCCATCTTGTGTGTGGCCAATCATGTTTGCCATTGAGAAATTTGTTAAGCTGGTAGCGGCGTCACAAACGCCGCAGATTGTCCCCCACGTTCCCTTTTCCCCGAAGAATAATAAGACACATACGGTTAACCGCGGGAGTGGCCGAATAGCAAGATACTGGGGCGCTCGCTCGGATGGCTTGCGCTGCCCACTAGAGTATTTATCGACGGATATGAAATAGGTCATCAGTAATCACTGACACCCTGAAGGCTAAGCAATACGTCAGTAACCTTGCATAGCCGGTTCATTAGAACAATTGGTGCGCCGGACACGAAATAAGAGTGTCATTAAGAATGCTTTCAGAGGCGACGCTGGTGTGTCCCTCGAGTTTTGCATTTTATTAAGAACGTGTGAATAAACTAGTTGTCCGCTAAAACAAACATGAAAAAAGAACATTCCTAACATGCTACGCTGCGGCTTCTGTAAGATGGTTTAATTGAAAGCTCATGGAGGTAGGTTTTCAAGATTTCCACTAATACGTATCGCAATGTTTCCTATAGTTCAGTTTTTCAACGTAGGATGGCACACGACAAATGAAATTAGCTACAGGCTCTCGTTCCTTCGATGTTTTGGAAAGTTTTACTCACAACTATGACTTTATCACATTACAGTGAATATTAAAGAAACATTTGTCTACCCAAGGATACTTGAAAAAACATGGCAAAACTGTACTACTGTGCATGTTAACGAACAGATAAAATTGAGTCTGAAAATGGCATCTCCTTTTGCAAAAAAATTATCAATTATTTACGAAGATGTCGAGCATGAAAGTTTAAAAAGTGTAACAAACAAAATTTATCGGGCCACAGTAACGACAAATCCATGCAAATAAAAACATAATATTGAGGGCAATGTGTTCATTATTTACTACGAATTGCCGTTCCTATAAAGGTTCTCTGAATAATACGACTTCAGTTAATAAAGTTCGTGTAAAAGTACCGTGAATTCTATATAGCTGTTGTAGAGTTGCTGCAGAAAGATCTACAGGATGTGGGTGTTAAGGGATATTCAGAGTATGACTGGTAGCGCAGTGAAGTTATGAGAATATGCTACCGTTTAGATGTTAAGAAGAGGCGAAGAACTACAGATGTTTGCGCAATTCGTCAATTTTTTTATCCACTTTGGAGCTTCACAGAAAGTGTTTGCACATTACGCGGAATATCTTTATTATAAGTCATCGGCTGCTTGCCTACATCGACAAGATATGCATTCTACGCAGAAAAACAAAAGTAGGAAGCAACCAAAGGGTAATCGCTTACGAAGACCTAATGTCACCGTCAATGGTGTCGCCGAACACTGTTTTGTAAGCCACGCTTGGCACTACGCCCCTAAATACGTCAATCATGCTTTGTGCGTCACTCAGTGTGCGTCACTTTGTGCGTCACTCCGTGTCTGCACGGAGCTGCGCTTTCAGCTGAAAATATGCAAGTGAAAGATTCCTTAATAACCACCGGCAATAATGAAGTGTTGCGTATATAAGCTTGGTAAATACGATATCTTTAACGACGGTAGAGACCACAACAGAAGCCTTACTACAGTAGAGAGTTGATTCTAGACGGTGTGCCAACCAATACAGAAAGGTGGTGTTACTAGGGGAGCAAAGGATTCATGCGCATTAAAGTTAACATTGAGATATGATTCATCGTGAACTGCATACGGGTGGGGCTCACAACAACTAGAATATACGCGCGTTCTTAATGCGTGAGAGAAAACTGTAAAGAAAAATGAACAGACTGCATTTATTCACCCTTTCCTCGCACATTTAGCCTCTTAGTTAGACACTTGACATTTGATAAAAGATTCCCAGCTGATCTCAGAGAGCCTAACGAGCATTCTGTCGACACCAAGTAAAACACACTCTCTATCGCCCAGGCTTAGTTGACATTCCGGCATCTGGCATGTGCCCAAGAACAATATGGCAAGGATCACACTGGCGTATGCGATGGTGCTACGCGGCTTCCATTCTTTCGTCCGCGGTCGTGGACACATGCGCGCTTTCTAAACCGCACTTCGTGGAAAACATCTTTCACAACTGCAGCTGTACACATGCATTGATACCTAAATAAGTATACGGGAGGATAGCAGTATAGGCAGCATAGTTGTAAAGTAGCGCGTGTGTAATACTGGAGAAACGGGTTCAGCTCTCGCCTGCAGCAAACTGTCTTTTCCTCTTTCATTTAGTCTTTTTCTGATTATTTCTAGATTTCAGATAAGATAACAGAAAAAACTCCTGTGCTTTTACTCTGGCTACATCGTTGGCTTCATAAGCTATATTTACTGACCAAATATTAGATCATTAGAAATAAGATGCAGATTAGTGTTATGCGTAACACTAAACTCCATTCCTAGAAACCTAATGATGCTAAAAAGGGTTATCTATACAGAGGTTCTCAAAGTTTGCAATATCTGTCGTAGCATGTGAAGCTTCTTTCAAAGTTCTTCGAGCACGTTTCAGACTACAGTAATCATGTACCTATAAAGACTACTTACTTAAGGGTTATATCTTATTTTGAAGTAATTGCCTGCCGGTAAAGTTAAAATGGCTAAAAGTTTTTATTGAAAACGTAAAGCTATATGCGCATGAATGCTGTTTTGCATGTATTACAGGTTTTTAAGGATGGCTAACAGGATTTCGTTGTGATATTTTTGCCCCGGTGGTCAGAGGGTTCTTGACTACCACTACTGCATATTCCGCATTTCTTGTTCTGATCGCCTCGATATTTTATGCCATATAAACCAGATGACGTAAGGCCATCTGCAGACAGACTGCTTGCATAGGGGTATGCATTACCTTCCTCCTGTAGGCCACAAAACGACTTCTGTCAGCTGTTTAGGTAAACATAATAAACTTCATAATTTCTCCTATTTACGCTGCAACTGAAGTTGCCCTGACATTCAAACAAAGCAGGCATGGGAATGGGCTCAAGTGCAAGGATTTAACCTACAAGCGCAGCAAGAATGTCGCCCCCCGCTTCCCCGAAGCAGTGTATCAACAGTATCGTACTTCAATGGATACCGCATTGCCATGTGGTCTATACTGTATCACTATTAGGAATGCTTACAACTAAAGCATCGGTTAAGCAACTTAAGCTCGAGGCAAAGTACGAGTAACCTATACAAATACATGTAATTTCCCCAATTCTTTTATGAGACAAAAAAGCGATCTGAAATAACGTTAATATAAGGTAAACTTGGGCTAGTTGGTGGTAATTCATGTTTCGAAAAGTAACTGGGCTAGACAGGGACGTAGGCAAAAAACAACACGGCACCTTAGCTGACCCACAACTGACGTTTATTTCGTGGAATAAGATTTATAAATAGGCAACAACTAAGTGACTGTGCATGCGCAGCAGGAGCCATCCTGCGATGTGTTGAACCAAACGTGGAATACTCCAGTGCGTCATCACGTGGGGTAAACCAGCGCGTCATACAAAACCAAACATAAATAAATCCAATGGTAGGCTTTTCTATTAAACTGAACAAGAATCTACCGTCATACGCTTCCTCGAAAATATCTCAACTCTTTAATACTAAGAGCAAAGGACGGCTTACTAACACTTTACCTTCCCTACCAATATAAAACGCTTCCATGAGCTCGCTTGTGGTCCGATCTATATGCCAGGACAAGAAGAAACATTTCTTTCCGCTATCGATCGTCATCCACACACTCTACAATGCAAAGGCAAGTCTTAAGCCCCCGTACCTTCAAATAACAAGTGCTTCTTTGACGTAATGCTCACACGGCGACCGACCTGGCTGACATAGACCTTCCCGCATAGCAGTGGGAACAGAACGGAAGATCTACATCGTATGTATCACTTTTTTTTAACTTTTGATAGAGAAACTGCATTGCTTGCCGTTAACCAGTAATTTTTGTGCAAACGAGAACAAATCGTACCAAGTTTATAGGCAACGGACATGACCATCGCACACCATACCTACTAGCCACTTTCTTCAAGCAATGCGAAAACGTGCGAATATGGCACCGCGACCGGTCTGTATTTCAATTTACCGAAGGTCTTGATCAACAAAATTATAAAGCCTCAGATCCCAATAACATCTGTAAACTAGTCATAATGTACTTCATAGCCGAAGTACTGTATAACTAGAGGGCTACAGCCGCCACATGTGGTGAGCAAAATTGAAATGGCATTGCTTTAGTGAAAACACGCCGAACGCTGCTGCGCAAGTACGCCCCACGTGAATTCGGCTAGAAAAGACCTGCGGGAGCCAAGGAACTGCGCTTGTTTATTCAAAGCAGCACATATTAAGGCCGCGTGCTTGAAAAGAAGGTATGCATTGGGAACACTGAAGGTTAAACATTCTGTAACCCTTAGTGACCGGCCCTACTGTGTGTGATCTGTACTGTGTCTTCTATTTTCTTCTTTATATTTGTCATGTTACTCTTCCTTTCCTCATTCCTCTCCTCCTTGCTATCTTTCATTTCTATGTTGCTGTCACCTCCTTTCTGTAGTGCAGGCAGGCGCTGCGCCCATCCGGTGGCAGTTGCCAGCCTGCTCCTCGCTTTCCCTTTCCAGTTAATTGTATATATGTGTTCAAAACAAATAATAATGTAATGAAGAAAGGAAGAGAATGGCATACCGATCATCATCAAGAGCGGAGGGCACGAGACCGGCGTTCGAACACCACCATCTTGCTCTCCGCGCTCACTGTTCCGAGTTACCGCCCGTTTGTTGGACTCGCTCAATAAACTTCCTTACATTTGGTGGATCGTGCTGGGTACGCAAATCGTCGGCACCCTGGAACTCCGATCCCGCACGTTGCACTCGACCATGCAAGCTGACGCAGCCCAACAGCCGCCACCTCTCCCGGCCGCCGTTTGTCCCGGCCCCGTTCGCCAGCGAGACCCCCCGGTATTTTCGGGTACGGAAGACCAGGATGTCGAGGACTGGCTGTCGTCCTACGAAAAAGTTAGTGGACCCAACAAGTGGGATGACGCTGCTAAGTTGAGTACCGCGAACTTTTACTTGGATGGCGTGGCGAAGCTGTGGTATACGAACCACGAATCGGAATTTGAAAACTGGTCTGCTTTCAAGGAGGCAATATCTGCCGTTTTCGGTCGCCCTGCCGTGCGGAAGTTACGCGCCGAGCAACGGCTGCGCACACGGGCACAGGAACCGAATGAAACATTTACCGCCTATATTGAGAACGTACTCGATCTCTGCAGGCGCGCCGATGCCTCAATGAGCGAAAGTGCCAAAATACAGCACATCATGAAGGGCGTCGACGACGATGTCTTTCAGATGCTTCTTGCGAAGTCTCCTGGCACTGTGTCTGAAGTTGTAACTCTTTACCACAGCTATGACGAGTTGAGAAGGCAGCGGGCTCTCACCCGACGTTCATCTCAGACGTACAATCAACCGCTCGCTGCACTGAACATCATTCCTGACCAGTCATACCTTATCGCACAAATGAAAGAATTTGTGCGTGAGGAGGTGGCCCGTCAGTTGTCTCTCCTGCCGTTTGCTCAGCGTCAGGAGCTCCCACAACAGCAGCAACTGCAGCGACCAATCCCGTTGGCTCCCGTGCTTCGACACGTCATTCAAGAGCAGATTTCCGAGGCCATGCCGGTGCCCATTCAGCAGCAACCTGTCGCCGCGCCTCTTAGTTACGCTGAGGTAGTAAAGCGGCAGCAGCTTCAACAGCCCTCACCACCCCATGGTGTGTCGTATGCTGCAGCCCCGATTCAGCCGTCCGTGACATGGTCTGCTCCCATCCCTGCAAATCCCTGGCGAACGCGCGACAACCGGCCGATCTGTTTTGCGTGCGGTGGCCCTGGTCATATCGCCCGATTCTGCCGCCGTCGCGCGCCAGGATATTCAGACGCCCGTTCACCGAACTACATAGATCGTCCCCGCTTTCGTTATGAAGATCCGGGTCCCCAAACAAGCACGTCTTCACGTGACTATCCGCAACCCACGTCTCGTCACTCACCTTCACCCCGTCGCCGCTCCTTGTCGCCCATGCGTCGTCGACCAGCCCCTGAAAATGAGGGAAACTAGCCTCCGCAGTTCGTGAGGCAAGAACTGCGCTGTCGAAATGCTCAAGTCCTCGAACTTTGCCGTCGAATATTGTCGAAGTTTTCGTAGAAGGCATCCGTGCATATGCTCTTGTCGATACCGGTGCTGCCGTTTCTGTTATAGACGCCACACTTTGTCGCAAGCTTCGGAAGGTGACCACGCCTCTTGAGATGATGCCCTTACGTACAGCGAATGGAGACCCTGTTCGGCCTATAGCTGCCTGCACTGCTCGACTTATTATAGCTAAAGAGCACTCCATTGTCGAGCTTATCGTCCTTTCCTCTTGCTCGCACGACATTATACTTGGCTGGGACTTTCTATCGTATAGTCACGCCGTTATTGATTGTGCCAGATCTGAACTTGAGCTCTTCCCCTTGTGTGACGAGTCCTACTACCCCGCTCATCAAGCCGCACACAAAATAGTCGTCACAGAAGACACAGAAATTCCGCCGACAGCAGCTGTTTTGCTCCCCGTATTCTGCAACAGCATATGTGATGATGCTGCATTCTTTGAACCATCACGCGTTCTTCTAAATCGGAAGCCACTTCTTTTGCCTTATTCGACCGTCTCTATTTCGAATGGAACAAGCGCCCTCTGCCTCACAAATCCTCTTCCATATCCCATCAGACTGCTTAAAGGTGAATCCCTTGGATGCGTGCAACCCATTGATATCGGCCAAATTTTTTCCGTGCGGCAAGATTCAGCTCGACGCGACCTCGACGTCATCAGTGCTCTTACCCCTTCTGATGTTCCAGCTGCTGACCTATTTGATTCGTCCATCGCAGACGGACTGTCCCCATTTGAACGCTCTGCTCTTCTCCAGCTGCTCTACCAGTTCCGCGACTCCTTCGATGTTGCCCAACGTGCCCTTGGCCGAACTTCTACCATTGTTCACAACATCGACACCGGCTCCAACTCGCCAGTGCGACAACGCCCTTACCGCGTCTCCACCGCGGAACGTCAAGTTATTACCGACCAGGTTGACGATATGCTTAAACACGACGTTATTCGCCCTTCACAAAGCCCGTGGGCATCCCCTGTGGTTCTCGTTAAAAAAAAGGATGGATCGATTCGCTTCTGCGTGGATTACCGGCGCCTAAACAAGGTCACTCGAAATGACGTGTACCCTTTACCCAGAATTGACGATGCCCTTGATTGCCTACAAGGTGCCGAGTTTTTTTCGTCGTTAGATTTGCGTTCCGGGTATTGGCAGGTACCTTTAGCAGAGGCCGACCGTTCAAAGACAGCCTTCGTCACGCCTGACGGTCTATATGAATTCAATGTCATGCCCTTCGGCCTCTGCAATGCGCCTGCCACCTTCGAACGCATGATGGACTCGGTTCTGCGGGGTTTGAAGTGGCACATGTGTCTCTGCTATCTCGACGACATTGTTGTCTTTGCGCCAGATTTCGCAACCCATCTCGAACGCCTCAACCATGTCCTGACGTGTCTGAAAACCGCTCAGCTGCAACTAAATCTCAAGAAGTGCCGTTTTGCTGCGCGAAAACTTACAATTCTTGGTCACGTTGTATCAAAGGATGGTGTGCTTCCGGCCCCAGCTAAATTACGTGCCGTGACTGACTTCCCCAAACCGACGACTCTAAAGCAGTTACGAAGCTTCATAGGGTTATGTTCCTACTTTCGTCGGTTTGTGCGCAACTTCGCCTCTATAATTGCGCCTTTGACCCAACTACTAAGCAGCGCCTCCAATATCTCGTCATGGTCTTCTGAGTGTGACCAAGCCTTCTCCACCCTTCACCGTCTCCTGACGTCACCACCTATACTGCGCCACTACGATCCTACGGCCGAAACAGAGGTGCACACAGACGCCAGCGGTGTCGGCCTCGGTGCTGTTCTCGCGCAACGAAAGCCTGGGTTCGCAGAGTATGTCGTCGCATACGCCAGCAGAACGCTCACCAAGGCTGAATCAAACTATAGCGTCACCGAGAAAGAATGCTTGGCAATAGTCTGGGTGCTTGTCAAGTTCCGCCCTTACTTATATGGCCGCACGTTTGATGTAGTTACGGACCATCATGCATTATGTTGGTTGTCTTCGTTGAAGGATCCGTCAGGTCGCCTTGCCCGCTGGGCTCTTCGACTTCAAGAGTTTGACATCCGCGTTATATATCGTTCCGGACGCAAGCATGCCGATGCTGATGCACTGTCGCGGTCACCACTATCCACCGAAACTGCGTCCATATCCACTATAGCCCTTCCATTGTCAGCTCTTGACGTCGCCACCGTCTCCTCTGCACAGCGCCACGATCCCTGGATCGCTTCGCTTCTTGACGTTTTATCCGGGGCACCCACTCTTTCGACCACTCGAACTCTGCGACGCCAAGCTTCGCACTTCAGCATCCGTGATGGCCTCTTGTACCGGCGCAACTACTCGCCAGATGGTAGGAAGTGGCTCCTAGTTATCCCTCGAACGCTTCGCTCTACAATCTGCGCTTCCTTTCACTCCGACCCGCAGTGTGCTCACGGTGGTGTCTTCAAGACCTATGAACGCTTACGGAAAAGGTACTACTGGCGCGGAATGTTTCGCTTTGTCCGCAAGTTCATTCGCGGCTGCCACGAGTGTCAGCGACGAAAAAAACCACCGCATCCTGCCGCAGGTTCATTGCAGCCCCTTCCATGCCCAGAACGCCCATTCGACCGCGTTGGAATTGACCTTTATGGACCTTTACCTTTGACCACGGCCGGAAACCGATGGGCTATCATTCCTGTCGACCACCTTACACGATACGCCGAAACCGCTGCTCTTCCCACGGCGACAGCACAGGACGTCGCCTCTTTCATCCTCAGGCGTTTTGTGCTTCGGCATGGTCCTCCTCGCGAACTCCTCAGTGACCGTGGCCGCGTATTTCTCTCCGATGCAATTCAAGCACTTCTCCACCAGTGCAACATTGTACATCGGACGTGTACTGCCTACCACCCTCAGACGAACGGTCTCACTGAGCGGTTTAATCGGACTCTGGGCGACATGCGTGCGACACATGTTGCATCTGATCAATCAAACTGGGACCTGGTTCTCCCATTTGCGACATACGGGTATAACACCGCTACGCAAGTCACAACCGGGTTTTCCCCCTTCTTCCTTTTGTACGGTCGCCAGCCGACGCACACTATCGACACGTTGCTGCCATACGCACCAGATACCTCAGAGTGCACGCCCGTGTCAGCAGCGGCCCGTTACGCTGAAGATTGCCGACAACTAGCCAAGCGCTTTACTACAGCCGACCAACAACGCCAGAAAAACGCCCGCGATGATGATCACTCTCCGGCCGCAACATTCGCTCCTGGAGCACTTGTGTGGCTGCTTGTACCACCCTGCGCCCCTGGCTTGTCGTCCAAACTGCTCCCAAATTATCATGGTCCCTACCGCATCGTCGAGCGTACTTCCCCCGTAAACTATGTCATTGAGCCTCTTACGCTGCAAGGCGACCGTCGTCGACGTGGACGTGATGTTGTTCACGTAGACCGCCTCAAGCCGTACTTCGACCCTCTTGTACCCACCTGTTAGATCACCAGGATGGCTCCACCTTTCTCGACGGGGGCAATTGTAATGAAGAAAGGAAGAGATGGCATACCGATCATCATCAAGAGCGGAGGGCACGAGACCGGCGTTCGAACACCACCATCTTGCTCTCCGCGCTCACTGTTCCGAGCTACCGCCCGTTTGTTGGACTGGCTCAATAAACTTCCTTACAATAATAATAATTCGGAAGCAGTCTTTCATGTGCTCGTTCTTACTATCAGCCACACGGCGACGCTGCAAACGTGGCTTTGCGGAAGCATCGCAGTGCGCGGGTCGGCTGGTTGCGATTTTGGGACAATCTACGGCGGCGTGTTTGAATGGCAGCTTTTTTACAGTGAATCTGTACATGGCTAGCCGATTTGTCCGTCTATCTGTCAGTGAGCTGTACGCCTATAACTGCTCCGGCGCACCCTGTACGCTTGCACGAAAATTTTCCCCTTTATTAAATACTTCTCTCCACCTTGCGGCCTTCCGCCGAACTATTACGTCTAATTCTTGTCTTTGTTTCGAGTTGTTGATAAATTAGACTTCACCCTGCCATCCGCTACCCGCCTGATTAGCTCAGATGGTAGAACGGCTGCCCCGTAAAGGCGGTGGTCCTGCGTTTGAGTCCTGGAGCACAACAAATTTTTCTTCAACTGCGAGGCTTTTCTTTCGAGTACACCACATGGGTTTCTTTTGTAGAAATTTGCTTCGTTCGCGTGGATGTCTTGTTTTCCCTTTAATAATTACGCCTTTCCACCTTGCGGGCATCGGCTGAACTATTACAGCAAGGTCTGCAGTACTTTCAACTGTTCTTTTTATATCGTTAATGCGTCAAGAAGCAAAACTATTGTTCTAAAATATGTCCAGTTAAATATAGCGCTCTTATTTCATACATGTAAGACCTTGGAAAGAACTTCAGAAAATAATATACTACAACTTTTTTGATAGGGCTAAATTTTATAAAAAGGCGTACATAGCGGAAGCGATTGTCCTGGCGAGATAATTTTTTTTTGCTATTTGGTAAATATCCTCTCAGAGTATTTCAAATCTAATTTATAATTTCCTGTTTCACAAATCTCCGTTTAGTGCACATATGAGTTCATGTGTCTCCCTTATGTGGCGGCGTAAAGTATTCCTGTTTATTCACGGGCTAAATTAAATTGCAACTGGTGGCGTGACATCCCTGTTTGTTAACAATGGTTTAAACAAAACAACCAGGCGTTTATTACGTTATATAACAACTAAATTTATATAGTCTAACGTGCTGTGCAAGGTGGCCAAATAAACAATATTTTTCTTGCTCTCCTTTTTTTCATCGCTGCGTCATTCAATTCAGGTTATTCAGTTTCAGAATTATTGGTTCCAAAAAAAGTGGTTACAACTTCTCAAATATACAGACGAGGGTCCCAAGTGAAGGCAGTGTTGTGGGACCCTGCTTTAATAATAACAATATTGATGGTGATATTTTTAACAGCAAATGAGCGTTATGAGCTACTCTATGACCGTGAATTGTATGCAATGTTCCATGCTCTTGATAGGTTTCGTGAAAATGTCGAGGCAGCTTTTTGCAGGACTCAATAGCAATTGTCCAGGTAGTGCCAAAATATATTTGGGCATGAATGAAGCGGCCCAGGGTATGAGTCCCAAGGGATTCCATAGGTAATTCACGGCAGTGCCAAAACTGCTTCTTTCCTAGCGGTTCTGCGTGTTGGCATGAACAACGTATTGTTGCTGGCGATATATGTTAACAACAAGCAAAAATGTAGCAGTCTCCATTAGGTCATGCACTCCAATTGGGGATCCTGTGATAAAGGTGCAGTACCCACATCAACGGTGAGTTGAATAAAAACGCTTGCGATAGGAGACCTAACGACACATTTACTCAAAAACTGAATTTGTGCGTCCTAAACCTTCGGGATGGATTCTTTAGGGGTGCCGATCAGGGCGCTACTTCAGCAGATGACCTGAGACATAATGCGATGCAGGAAACCAGGAGGGTTTTGCACAGGGAAGCGAATAAAATTCACTGTGGGTCATAATGGGGCTAAAATTTTGCGAACTTTGCGCAGGCCGAACAAAGCAATGGTAGGCCCATTATGGCAAAGAAGTTCAATATACAGTTACGTATGCTGAGGAGGCAACAAGGGGAAATTGCCAACAAGCAGGCCTGCAACTACTTATTACCTTCGCACACAGATTCGCTGTAAATGGCAGTCCTCTTAGTCCCACAAGCGCTTGATAGCTTTGGCGTTACCTTTCTTTGCCGCCAGTATCACAATGTCCCGGTTAGTCCGCAGCTTCTTGAAAGCCTTGCGCTCACTCAAACATCTTTAAGTGAGAAGATCGTGGCTACGCCAAGCTTCTAAAGGGTACGTCAAGTAACCAAAGGATGCGTCTGGATTGGAGCTGTCGACTATGCTGACGGCTCACACTAGCTTCTTCGCGTCATCCGCCAGAGCTGTATACAAGTTTAAGCCGACGCTCAATGCAGGCAGCTTTGTTTGGTCAGGTGCATAGGTTGATTAGTTGCGCACAGCAGTCGTCCGCACATTCCTCGGTCGGTTGTTTCGATGATTCGTGAGTTTTTCCAGCCTATACTTAGGAGTGCGTTCATCTTTCAAGGAACGAAGGAGACCTCCACCGATGTATTGCTACTGTACGCTTTCAAATTATTCTGGGTAGCTGTATTCCTGGCTGTGATTCGTATAAAACGAATCGTTTTGCAGCTTAGAATTCTTGTATTTGGAGTCAAGAATGCTTACATGCAACAAGTGCCGTTCGGCTTTGGAAAAGGCGGACGTTTTGCCTTGCGAGACGAAATATTTCCAACCGGTATATCAAAACAGCTGATTGAGCCGGATGTACATGAAACCTTGATGACAGCTACTGCCTCATCAACAGCGGCCGAAACATTGATTTACAGAAACACCAAACTTCCAAACCAGTTCAAGGATGGTGGTAATCCACCATACAGTATGTATGGTGGTATATATAGTGATATACCACCATACAGTATGTAAGGTGGCAATCTAAAATGCCACGCGGTCGACATCTTAGGCAGATAGGTGCTAGGGCGTTGTCTTATTGAATATTAAGAAAAGATCTATAAGTAACACATATTATCACAACTACAGCGAACTATATTTGTTCTTTTCTAAACGCATTGCCATCGAAAGACACCATGGAATGTGTTCTGCCGCATTCTTTTTTTCTCTCAGGAACCAAGGGAAGACCACTAACCTAGTCTTGCACTAGCACAGTGCAAGCGGACGGAAGCTTATTGAAAGTGTATCTGGCATAGTCTACCAAACTTTATATTAAATAAATGATATTTTTCAGTTTTTTTTTTTTGTCAAGACTACCATATATGATTATCAGGAAAGCCGTAGTGATGAATTTTGATGTATTTTTTAACGTAACTTTTCTAGTGCGCACTCTATTCACGGCATGTAATTTTGTTCATTTCGCCGATTTAGAATTGTGGCCCCCACGCATTAGATTTGATACCGCACCCTCGGCCATCGCAGCGAATTACCAAAGTAACTACGTCCCCATCGTCGGTCACATTTTATTTTCCTGAGAGCGCAACTACATTGTACAGACTGGGTCTCTATTATGGACATTCCGCCATTTACTTCGAGGCGTGACGTAGGCGTGACGCGCACAAAAGGGCGCGTTATGTTTTCGTAACGTGATGCAAACCTAACGTAAGGCTCTTGATAAAGCAAAACAGATTTCCTCTTCAGTAAAAATGAAGCACCTAGTTCACAGTGTACAAATGTTCTGTGGAAAACGCTTCTTGCTTCCGTAATCTGTTGCTTGCTTAATTAGCTATGATGCATGTTCCATGGAAACGGAATGTGTCATCCGATATTGGCACGCCAACGCGCTTGTTTTCTACCTTGAGACAACATACGCGATCTGCCAGTGGTGACGCGCGCGAGTTCTAGCCCGCGTTATTGCTATCTCGTGAAACGCAAGTGGCTCAACCCGACACGGCTGGCTGAGAAACCGCCGAATATCACCTATAGCGTTGCACACACCAGGCGTATCCGCTTGCACTATGCAAGTGCCGGCGCTGCCATCTCATGTTATAAATCAAAAAGCCGCCGTGATCATAACCCCTGATGATGGGAAAGTCATTGACATTGATTGCAATACAAACGCAGCAGTGAAAAGTGCAAAATGCCGTAAAAGCTTTGTAATGTTCAAGCGATAATACTCAAAATCAATGAGTTTTTCAATGATGTCATAAAACACAAATGCCAACGCCACCCGAGAGAGATGCAAAGAATATGAGTAGGCTTTATGACCAAAAGGGGATTTTCATGGCCCGAAAACGACGAGAAAAATGCGGCGATAGGCGTGCCTCTCGGCCGCCATTGCTTATGGCCGCTCATTGGCACGATTCACGCGGCTTGTCGGACCAAAAATTAAAGCGAAAGATATCTGCAATGGAAACCCAGCGCAACGTCACGCAACGACAATTTGACGCTTACAAAACGACCCTACCTGTGACCGTCCCCGGAGCACTCCCGACCGCATATTCCTTCAGCCAATGAGAAAGCTGGCGTGGTATTTCTCATGGACCAACACCGCAAATTTTCGAAATTGTAGAAGCATTGCCCGGGCTTCTAGAAGCTACCGCTCACTCGGGTTTTAAAGCGCTAAACACAAAATATAGCTGCGCAGGTACCAAAAATATCTTTTATACGATACATTTGCAGCTACACATTAGGTTTTGCCATTTTGATGGAAAGGAAACATTGCATTTTGCAAACCTTGTGTTTTCCACCGCAAATATTAAAACAAGTGAGGACTCGGCAGAAAATCAGAAAGTCAACATGGCGGATAATAGCGGCCATGCAGCCGCCTTGCGTGTCGTGAATGGAGCCCCTGATCCCTGTTTCAGTAGGAGGCGCAGGGAGCATTGAAGCCTAATAAACAATGCCCATTGTTCGCATTTTCTTCTGCATCACACCTAATGTGGAGTCGAATCGCTTTTCTAAGATATACTCGTGTTGGATGTCACTTGCTATAGCAGTGCTTATACCTGGCTACAGATGGCCTAGAGAAGCACGCGCAGGCAATTTCCGGTTATTGAAAAACGCCTACATGGTCGCTTTTAGCGTGTGTCACGTACGTGCAGGTAAAAGTGATTGAGGCGTAGTGCGCGTGTGGTACGTGGACCATTCACGTTTGCGTGCGTGAAGTTTCGGAGTATGTGCAACTAAAACGGTCTAATATTGCCAGCGCACAAAAAGAGACACCAATGATGAAAACATTGCGCAAGACTATTAAAGAAGTTATTGTAAAATAATGAGCCTTAGATATACCCTTGTGGAGTACCGGAAGTTGATTCATAACGCAAAGACTACCTAGCACCAATGCGAACGTAACTTCACCGAGTGGGCAGATGGCCTTAATTCAGCGTGCAAAGGAAGGAACGCCGTACCTCAAGTGCTTATCGATAAGAAAACCATGAGGAACAACATTAAATGCATTTGAAAGGTCGAAGTATACTTCGTCTCTCTCCGGTTAGGAGAGAGACGGGTTAGGAGTGAGACGAGAGAAACAAGGTTTGGTTCCAAATACCTGCCATGAACAAAATCACGTTGGCATATACTCGTCTCATACCTGAAGAAAAACAAAAAGAAATGTGTATACGTAGCCATTTCAAATACTTTGCAACCGGAGACAAGTGGGACACGTGGCGATAATTTTTGAAGTCGCTCATCCTGACACTCACTTATTAAGGGGAAAGCCTCAGATGCTAATGTTAGCAGTGGCGTTTCCGAAACTGCATCGAGAGGAGAAATGACAGAGCCATAAGGAGTAAAGACACGGTAAAATTCTACGATTGACGTCAAATGTCTCAAGGAGGTACCTGTAAACAAAAGGAATTAATGGGTTTGAAGTGAAAATTGCGTACATTTCAGTCTGAGGAGGAATCGATGCCGGCGTCCGGGTTGCAGGACACGCACTGTTCGCTGAAGGAACCGCTCCTCCGCTGTCGTGGCTTTTCATAGGTGTTGCTATTGCGGGCCTCGTTGCACACGTCACGTCGCAGCCATCTTGCTCACTAGTGCGTCAGTCATGGGGCGACGCACGTCAAGGTGCTGAGGAGGTGGATCAACGTCAAGAGAGAATCAAATGCACACGTTGATGACATTCCGAGGTCCACAAATGATATGACGCTTTTGCATTCCAAGATTTAACAGTCTTAAATGTCTTAAGATTTTTTTATGTGCCTCGTGTTGACATTTTTATGAACTGGTAAACCTATTTCATTCCTGGAACAAGGAAACACATTTGTTCGCAGAGCAAGATTGAAAATGTGCACAAGGAAAGGAACAAAAACAGACGAACAGCCCTTGGCAACAAAACTTGGTATCCGGTCGTGGAAACACAATGCATTGGTTCCAACTTACAGCCGCCGCAATATCGTCTTCTGCAAAACATTAAATGCCGCAGTTGTCAACGAACCTATAGTGCCAGTCAACACAGCTAGCAGCATGCACTGTATTCAAGAAAATCTAGCAGGAATGCTCAGCAAATGCATTCGCGACATTGCCACACTTTCTAACACTGTCTCGAGAAGGAGTACTTATGATTTTTATCTCAGCCCACTCAGAACTGTAGGCTTTCAGAGAGGCGCATAAACGTTAGGGATAATACTTTACGCCCTCTTCGACAAACGTACTGTATGCATGGGCGCTATAACGTAAAACTATTCCAAACTTTTCTATTCCAATTCTGCTATCAGCCCTCCACGATTGGTCAGAAACTTTTTTCGACCACCCCCACTTTACCTGTCACGCGACGTCACGAAAACCGCGATACCTCCCCATCTGATATGATGTGTACACACTGATTATGCATGATTTCACAGAAAGAAGCAAAACAGTAATTTCTCATTCGACCCCTTTTCGCCATTAGCCCTCGGCTATTGGTAAAAAGTTTTCGGGCTGCACCCACTTCACCTGCCTGTCACGCGACGTCACAAAACCGCAAGAACTCACCGCGTCAAAGTGACGTGTACGCGATAAAGATGCATTATTATGCCGAACAAAGCTGAATTTTCTTCGGAATAGCCGCAGGCTGCCCCGTTCCGAAAGGAATAAAAGATAGCTGCCGCCGATCGCTGACACGCTGGCTACTCGCACCTGCCGGAGAGCATGGGTGCATTTGCGTGTAATAAAACTTCTTGCGCGGCCGTGTAACGTTTTCGAGCACTTTCGGCACGTTTACCACCTCGCTCTGCCAACTCTTCTTTGCTGAGGGTCCGTTTTAGCGTCATTCTTGAGCTTCCGTTTCATGCCGCTGTGATTTTTGACCAGCCACCGCAAGCTAAGTAAGGGAAAGCCGACCAATCGTAGACGCTGGCACCACCCTCTTCATCCGGTTATCGACTTTCAGTGCAGTGGCTCAGCCCCATCGAATCCCTCTCCACTTGAGCGTTCTCCTCGCCTCTTGTCGGCCAATTAGATACGACAAGCCGCTCAGTGTAGGCAATGTTATTCGTTCTTCAAGCAAACAAAAGTGACCTCCTATGAACGAGGAGAGCCTTTGATTGGTCTGTTCAGACAACCCTGCGGGTGACCGCCCGGTGCTTGCGTTGGCGGTTACGCAAATTTGACGTCAGGAGATTGGAATAGATACATATTGGAATAGTTTTACGTTATAGGGCCCCATGAGTGTCTCTATTCATTGCGCGTTTCACATGGCTTCGCAAGACGCTGAACCATTCGTAACGCTCCGATCATCCTGTTTTCTTGAATTTTTTCTATGGTACCTTATCTCTTTTAGCAAGTATACCGCGTTATTCCTTAGTAAAGCATGTAGATTAGCGTAGGACAAAACTTTTTGCAGTGAATGAATGCTTCCAAACCACATTATACCGTATCGGTCAACCTGCAAACTTTTTTGTTGATATCTCTGGCACAATAGAATTCGGACCAGTCCTGCATCCCTGAAATACTGCTAAAGACCAGGATTGTGAAATACGGAAATACAAATGAACCAACAGGCTCACTCGACACATGGATCGCCTCTAGGAAAACGGCGAGTTCGAGCGGGTCAAGTGATTACGCAAAGAGCCACTAAACCGCTAACAGCAATAGAAAACTCGTTAACGCAAAAAATTACCTGAATCAGATCAGAAGCATTTCCAGCGGTATTTGGAACCTTGTTAAACGGAGCGTTTTGGTTTATCTCAGGATGCAAAGCGCTGTTAAAAATTTATTTGCTTTGAAATTAATGTTTCAGGAGATTTCAGTGCCTGTCAGTCTGCCTTTCTATGTGTGATAATCCTTTCAGCAGCGCGAGTACACGAATCATGAACTGAAAAAAATTATTACCAAGAATGTCAAGATACGCACATTTCTTAAGATGCTTCCAAGGACCTCCTTGCAGTAGGCCACCCCAAATTGCAGCACATGCTGAACGGCCTCCAGAGGCAAAAATAACTCGATTGTGAAACGGTCCGCAATACTATTGTTCCAGAAAGTTTGAGCATTTAAGCTAATCGTGATGATGAGCATAAGTGCCTAAAGCTTTATATGCATAACAAATATTTCTGCATAATAATTGATTTGGGTAATCTACTTCTGTCCCTAGGAGCTTTAGACAGTGCTCTAATGGCCATAGTGGCTGTCTTGCTTTTAATTGCATCCTTAGTAGCGTACGTATATTCAAGGACACTAGCGTTTACCTATTACATGAGAAATGCGGTCAGAAGGGTGCGATGCATATGCCACTAAGGATAGTTGCTACACTACTTAATACTCGCAGGGCGAGACGCATTACACATGCACAAGTGAGCAAGAAAGTTAACGGGAGGAGAGCCACTGCGGTAGCTGAATAAATAAAGTAATTCATGTGTCAATTGGACGTGAGTATGTTTCCCATCAGCAGTAATCGGGTATTTTTCCACTACTTCTTGCAGCGAAGCTGTATATGCATAGAGTTCCGTGCATTTTTGTTCTCCGCGAGAAAAAAGCTGTCATCATCAATGACTGATGGCTCCGTAAGCATTCATACTCAAGGACGCAAGCAAAAAATGCAATGGCTCATTGCCGCGTAAGGCAGAGGCCACAAACACTCAGAAATGTGAAGCGTACTGTGCCTACATTATTTCTAGTCACGCATAAAACATCCAAAACAGCATGTCGAAAAGTCTCATCATCAACAGATCATACTCCCATGAGCAATGGCTCATACCCCCGTAAGCAAACAAAAAATGCCATGACTGATAGTCCTGTAACCTTCCTGGCTATTTACTTTGCCTGAATTAGCTGCGATGACACTACCTCTGTTGTTGTTGTTATCTGTGATTTTAATGTGCATGCGTTGGTAAGGAAAAGGCAGTCGTTTACACGTACCCTGTGGCATCCATATCCTTTCGGTTGTCACACAGATTCTGCCCAACCAACCAACCATGGGCGTATGTGCATCGATTTTACATTATCAACGAATGTGATTGCACTTGCGAATGAAATGATTACCTCCGATCAAGGTACTAAGTGAGTGTGCATTGCATTCGTTACGATGGCCACCCAGGAAGACAATAAATGAGTTCTTACCTTTCTTCAAAATTTTGGGCCACAGGGACACGCCCTCCACTTACAACGAGATTACTAGACACTACTATCTCAGCCGTAGAACCTACTTTGTTCCTCATCCGCGCCTCAATAGAGCTCAAGCATTAACGCTCCGTCTAGTACAAACGAATACCTATCCGAATCCGTCGCTCTTACATAAAATATATCCGAATACTTACACCAACGCTACCTGCCACGATTGTGGAGATATAGCCACATTAGACCATACGCTCTGGCGGTGTGCCCGGTCACGCTCTATCATCGCTAACAGCTCGGCCAGATGGGAGGCGGTTCTCCGCAGCCCTCATCTGGCTGACCAACTCTGGGCTGTCCAGCAGGCCCACGATGCGGCCGAGAGGCTCGGCCTTCCGGTTCCCATGTGAGAGCGGCCCGCTTCGTGAAAACTCACGATCTGCAGGACTTCCTTAAAGTTTCACCATACCATACCATACCATACCTCCGTGTCGTGTGTTGACAGCTTCGCTGGTTGACTATCTTCACAGAACGAACTGACTCACGATTATTTTGATCATTTGAATAATTCAATTACAAGCCACTGATAATTACTTCGATGTTATGTGATTGCTGTGAACACAGATGAAACCCGCAAGTGTCCATTCTTCCTTATATTCCATTCCGTAGAGTCAACCAGTAGTGCACCTAAGACCGAGGGCGCGCTTTAGACATTCCATTTCAGCAGTATTTTTCATTTTGTTTCGCTGTGCTATATTCTACTATTAAAAAAATCTAGAGAACAGTTTTGCAATGTAGAAAGCTTCTAATATCTCCCGTTCTAGTCTATCTCTAGACCGTGCCAGAAACCTGGTGTCGCGAAGATACCGACGGCAAATGTGACGTTTACAGTGTTCTGCCAGGTGGCCCCCCGCATTGGTATTTACGGCCTAATTGTGCTCAAGCGCTCTTTCATTGTACGCCCATATATATTGTACGCCAATTGTACGCCCAAATATATATATATATATATATATATATATATTCACATCTGTACGTATATATCTAGGTCTGTATATCATTACTCTCGAAAAGTCCCTTCTTTTAATACCATCCTCATTCCTATGCAAGCCAACTAGGGAATCTGAAAACTGTGCAGCAGCAAATCACCATCGACGCCTCTGCTGCAATAGCACACCCATGCTCACCATAACCCGCAGTAACTCCGCCTCCGAAGAAACTGCTTTGGAACCTGTGGAAAGAAGCCGACCGCCGACATCTAGTTTGCTCGTCGTCGCCCCACCCCCCTTTCTTCTTCGCTCAGTCTGCCAGATGAAGGGCGGTTGAGGGTCTTTTGTGGAACACTGCGGCCGCCGGTTTACACGCTGCCTTTACGGCTAAGTTAGCGCCGAGGGATAGGTGGTCATTTGACTCCTCTTAATACCTGCGCCTATCAATTCGTTGCCGTGGTTCTGTTTCATCCTTTTCTCTGGTTTACGGATAGTGTTGGGGTGAGCATCTTCAGTCGTCGTCGACGCCACGTTGACAACTGGATAGGAGGTGCAGTGGTTCGACACGTGGCAAACAACACCCTTGGTGGTGTGGAGACGTAACAATAAATCCAGCTTGAAAGCAGTGCTTTGCTTACGAAGATCATCTTGCCAACCAAAAACGAATTAAAAAAATTCAATGACGCTATTTATCTTCTACGCCCCTTCATCTTAACGTAGTTGTGGACAGTTCATTAGATATTTCTGATGCGGTAGTTTATTTCTGATGCGGTATTTCTGATACGGTAGTGGCAGGTGTACCCTACTAGCCTTAAACCTGCGTTGACCTTGTCATGTTTGCTTTCGGACACAAGATTTTTTCAGCTGGAATAAATTGTTTACACACATCCCGGAGAGCGCCTGCAAAGTTTCCCTGCAACAGCACTAGTGCCGTAACGTTTCTAACTTTTAAATCCTTCGCTTGAATTGTTCAAATTCATGATAAGCTGGAGCGGGGTTAGTCAGTAGAACAAGCTGAACTTTGTTTATTGTGAGAATAGCTTCTTAAATTGCGTCGTCTTCATCTTTCATCATTGGACCTGCCTTCAATTCACCGTATCCTGCGAGAGATACTGAAATATCAAACAAAGTAAAAACCACAAACAGCGAAGAACATGTCAATCACTTCAACATATGCTACTCAGCGAGACCGTCACTGCAATATACGTATAATTGCTTCTAGCAGTAGCGGCGTGCATTCTAAAGTTACCTTTAAATCTCGGGTCGCAAAAGCTGCGTGCTTGGTGCAGCACTGAATACAGCACGGACAACCGTATAGCTCGCATTTAGGCCGCGCCGGGCGATCCCATCTTGTGTGTGGCCAATCATGTTTGCCATTGAGAAATTTGTTAAGCTGGTAGCGGCGTCACAAACGCCGCAGATTGTCCCCCACGTTCCCTTTTCCCCGAAGAATAATAAGACACATACGGTTAACCGCAGGAGTGGCCGAATAGCAAGATACTGGGGCGCTCGCTCGGATGGCTTGTGCTGCCCACTAGAGTATTTATCGACGGATATGAAATAGGTCATCAGTAATCACTGACACCCTGAAGGCTAAGCAATACGTCAGTAACCTTGCATAGCCGGTTCATTAGAACAATTGGTGCGCCGGACACGAAATAAGAGTGTCATTAGGAATGCTTTCAGAGGCGACGCTGGTGTGTCCCTCGAGTTTTGCATTTTATTAAGAACGTGTGAATAAACTAGTTGCCCGCTAAAACAAACATGAAAAAAGAACATTCCTAACATGCTACGCTGCGGCTTCTGTAAGATGGTTTTAATTGAAACCTCATGGAGATAGGTTTTCAAGATTTCCACTAATACGTATCGCAATGTTTCCTATAGTTCAGTTTTTCAACGTAGGAAGGCACACGAGAAATGAAATTAGCTACAGGCTCTCGTTTCTTCGACGTTTTGGAAAGTTTTACTCACAACTATGACTTTATCACATTACAGTGAATATTAAAGAAACATTTGTCTACCCAAGGATACTTGAAAAAACATGGCAAAACTGTACTACTGTGCATGTTAACGAACAGATAAAATTGAGTCTGAAAATGGCATCTCCTTTTGCAAAAAAATTATCAATTATTTACGAAGATGTCGAGCATGAAAGTTTAAAAAGTGTAACAAACAAAATTTATCGGGCCACAGTAACGACAAATCCATGCAAATAAAAACATAATATTGAGGGCAATGTGTTCATTATTTACTACGAATTGCCGTTCCTATAAAGGTTCTCTGAATAATACGACTTCAGTTAATAAAGTTCGTGTAAAAGTACCGTGAATTCTATATAGCTGTTGTAGAGTTGCTGCAGAAAGATCTACAGGATGTGGGTGTTAAGGGATATTCAGAGTATGACTGGTAGCGCAGTGAAGTTATGAGAATATGCTACCGTTTAGATGTTAAGAAGAGGCGAAGAACTACAGATGTTTGCGCAATTCGTCAATTTTTTTATCCACTTTGGAGCTTCACAGAAAGTGTTTGCACATTACGCGGAATATCTTTATTATAAGTCATCGGCTGCTTGCCTACATCGACAAGATATGCATTCTACGCAGAAAAACAAAAGTAGGAAGCAACCAAAGGGTAATCGCTTACGAAGACCTAATGTCCCCGTCAATGGTGTCGCCGAACCCTGTTTTGTAAGCCACGCTTGGCACCACGCCCCTAAATACGTCAATCATGCTTTGTGCGTCACTCAGTGTGCGTCACTTTGTGCGTCACTCCGTGTCTGCACGGAGCTGCGCTTTCAGCTGAAAATATGCAAGTGAAAGATTCCTTAATAACCACCGGCAATAATGAAGTGTTGCGTATATAAGCTTGGTAAATACGATATCTTTAACGACGGTAGAGACCACAAGAAAAGCCTTACTACAGTAGAGAGTTGATTCTAGACGGTGTGCCAACCAATACATAAAGGTGGTGTTACTAGGGCAGCAAAGGATTCATGCGCATTAAAGTTAACACTGAGATATGATTCATCGTGAACTGCATACGGGTGGGGCTCACAACAACTAGAATATACGCGCGTTCTTAATGCGTGAGAGAAAACTGTAAAGAAAAATGAACAGACTGCATTTATTCGCCCTTTCCTCGCACATTTAGCCTCTTAGTTAGACACTTGACATTTGATAAAAGATTCCCAGCTGATCTCAGAGAGCCTAACGAGCATTCTGTCGACACCAAGTAAAACACACTCTCGATCGCCCAGGCTTAGTTGACATTCCGGCATCTGGCATGTGCCCAAGAACAATATGGCAAGGATCACACTGGCGTATGCGATGGTGCTACGCGGCTTCCATTCTTTCGTCCGCGGTCGTGGACACATGCGCACTTTCTAAACCGCACTTCGTGGAAAACCTCTTTCACAACTGCAGCTGTACACATGCATTGATACCTAAAAAAGTATACGGGAGGATAGCAGTTGAGGCAGCATAGTTGTAAAGTAGCGCGTGTGTAATACAGGAGAAACGGGTTTTGCTCTCGCCTGCAGCAAACTGTCTTTTCCTCTTTCATTTAGTCTTTTTCTGATTATTTCTAGATTTCAGATAAGATAACAGAAAAAACTCCTGTGCTTTTACTCTGGCTACATCGTTGGCTTCATAAGCTATATTTACTGACCAAATATTAGATCATTAGAAATAAGATGAATAAAATGAAATATAAAATGCAGATTAGTGTTATGCGTAACACTAAACTCCATTCCTAGAAACCTAATGATGCTAAAAAGGGTTATCTATACAGAGGTTCTCAAAGTTTGCAATATCTGTCGTAGCATGTGAAGCTTCTTTCAAAGTTCTTCGAGCACGTTTCAGACTACAGTAATCATGTACCTATAAAGACTACTTACTTAAGGGTTATATCTTATTTTGAAGTAATTGCCTGCCGGTAAAGTTAAAATGGCTAAAAGTTTTTATTGAAAACGTAAAGCTATATGCGCATGAATGCTGTTTTACATGTATTACAGGTTTTTAAGGATGGCTAACAGGATTTCGTTGTGATATTTTTGCCCCGGTGGTCAGAGGGTTCTTGACCACCACTACTGCATATTCCACATTTCTTGTTCTGATCGCCTCGATATTTTATGCCATATAAACCAGATGACATAAGGCCATCTGCAGACAGACTGCTTGCATAGGGGTATGCATTACCTTCCTCCTGTAGCCCCCAAAACGACTTCTATCAGCTGTTTAGGTAAACATAATAAACTTCATAATTTCTCCTATTTACGCTGCAACTGAAGTTGCCCTGACATTCAAACAAAGCAGGCATGGGAATGTGCTCAAGTGCAAGGATGTAACCTACAAGCGCAGCAAGAATGTCGCCCCCCGCTTCCCCGAAGCAGTGTATCAACAGTATCGTACTTCAATGGATACCGCATTGCCATGTGGTCTATACTGTATCACTATTAGGAATACTTACAACTAAAGCATCGGTTAAGCAACTTAAGCTCGAGGCAAAGTACGAGTAACCTATACAAATACATGTAATCTCCCCAATTCTTTTATGAGACAAAAAAGCGATCAGAAATAACGTTAATATAAGGTAAACTTGGGCTAGTTGGTGGTAATTCATGTTTCGAAAAGTAACAGGGCTAGACAGGGACGTAGGCAAAAAACAACACGGCATTTTAGCTGACCCACAACTGACGTTTATTTCGTGGAATAAGATTTATAAATAGGCAACAACTAAGTGACTGTACATGCGCAGCAGGAACCATCCTGCGATGTGTTGAACCAAACGTGGAATACTCCAGTGCGTCATCACGTGGGGTAAACCAGCACGTCATACAAAACCAAACATAAATAAATCCAATGGTAGTCTTTTCTATTAAACTGAACAAGAATCTACCGTCATACGCTTCCTCGAAAATATCTCAACTCTTTAATACTAAGAGCAAAGGACGGCTTACTAACACTTCACCTTCCCTACCAATATAAAACGCTTCCATGAGCTCGCTTGTGGTCCGATCTATATGCCAGGATAAGAAGAAACATTTCTTTCCGCTATCGATCGTCATCCACACACTCTACAATGCAAAGGCAAGTCTAAAGCCCCCGTACCTTCAAATAACAAGTGCTTCTTTGACGTAATGCTCACACGGCGACCGACCTGGCTGACATAGACCTTCCCGCATAGCAGTGGGAACAGAACGGAAGATCTACATCGTATGTATCACTTTTTTTTTAACTTTTGATAGAGAAACTGCATTGCTTGCCGTTAACCAGTAATTTTTGTGCAAACGAGAACAAATCTTACCAAGTTTATAGGCAACGGACATGACCATCGCACACCATACCTACTAGCCACTTTGGTCAAGCAATGCGAAAACGTGCGAATATGGCACCACGACCGGTCTGTATTTCAATTTACCGAAAGTCTTGATTCAACAAAATTATAAAGCCTCAGATCCCAATAACATCTGTAAACTAGTCATAATGTACTTCATAGCCGAAGTACTGTATAACTAGAGGGCTACAGCCGCCACATGTGGTGAGCAAAATTGAAATGGCATTGCTTTAGTGAAAACACGCCGAACGCTGCTGCGCAAGTACGCCCCACGTGAATTCGGCTAGAAAAGACCTGCGGGAGCCAAGGAACTGCGCTTGTTTATTCAAAGCAGCACATATTAAGGCCGCGTGCTTGAAAAGAAGGTATGCATTCGGAACACTGAAGGTTGAACATTCTGTAACCCTTAGTGACCGGCCCTACTGTGTGTGATCTGTACTGTGTCTTCTATTTTCTTTTTATATTTGTCATGTTACTCTTCCTTTCCTCATTCCTCCCCTCCTTGCTATCTTTCATTTCTATGTTGCTGTCACCTCCTTTCTGTAGAGCAGGCAGGCGCTGCGCCCATCCGGTGGCAGTTGCCAGCCTGCTCCTCGCTTTCCCTTTCCAGTTAATTGTATATATGTGTTCAAAACAAATAATAATAATAATTCGGAAGCAGTCTTTCATGTGCTCGTTCTTACTATCAGCCACACGGCGACGCAGCAAACGTGGCTTTGCGGAAGCATCGCAGTGCGTGGGCCGGCTGGTTGCGATTTTGGGACAATCTACGGCGGCGTGTTTGAATGGCAGCTTTTTTACAGTGAATCTGTACATGGCTAGCCGATTTGTCCGTCTATCTGTCAGTGAGCTGTACGCCTATAACTGCTCCGGCGCACCCTGTACGCTTGCACGAAAATTTTCCCCTTTATTAAATACTTCTCTCCACCTCGCGGCCTTCCGCCGAACTATTACGTCTAATTCTTGTCTTTGTTTCGAGTTGTTGATAAATTAGACTTCACCCTGCCATCTGCTACCCGCCTGATTAGCTCAGATGGTAGAACGGCTGCCCCGTAAAGGCGGTGGTCCTGCGTTTGAGTCCTGGAGCACAACGAATTTTTCTTCAACTGCGAGGCTTTTCTTTCGAGTACACCACATGGGTTTCTTTTGTAGAAATTTGCTTCGTTCGCGTGGATGTCTTGTTTTCCCTTTAATAATTACGCCTTTCCACCTTGCGGGCATCGGCTGAACTATTACAGCAAGGTCTGCAGTACTTTCAACTGTTCTTTTTATATCGTTATTGCGTCAAGAAGCAAAACTATTCTTCTAAAATATGTCCAGTTAAACATTGCGCTCTTATTTCATACATGTAAGGCTTTGGAAAGAACT
The DNA here is from genome assembly GCF_023375885.2 of Dermacentor andersoni. Lineage (NCBI taxonomy): Eukaryota > Metazoa > Arthropoda > Arachnida > Ixodida > Ixodidae > Dermacentor > Dermacentor andersoni. Next base: position 48,393,202 of record NC_092823.1, on the reverse strand, counting down.
TCAGAAAATAATATACTACAACTTTTTTGATAGGGCTAAATTTTATAAAAAGGCGTACATAGCGGAAGCGATTGTCCTGGCGAGATAATTTTTTTTTTGCTATTTGGTAAATATCCTCTCAGAGTACTTCAAATCTAATTTATAATTTCCTGTTTCACAAATCTCCGTTTAGTGCACATATGAGTTCATGTGCCTCCCATATGTTGCGGCGTAAAGTATTCCTTTTTATTCATGGGCTAAATTAAATTGCAACTGGTGGCGTGACATCCCTGTTTGTTAACAATGGTTTAAACAAAACAACCAGGAGTTTATTACGTTATATAACAACTAAATTTATATAGTGTAACGTGCTGTGCAAGGTGGCCAAATAAACAATATTTTTATTGCTCTCCTTTTTTTCATCGCTGCGTCATTCAATTCAGGTTATTCAGTTTCAGATTTATTGGTTCCAAAAAAAGTGGTTACAACTTCTCAAATATACAGACGAGGGTCCCAAGTGAAAGCAGTGTTGTGGGACCCTGCTTTAACAATAACAATATTGATGGTGATATTTTTAACAGCAAATGAGCGTTATTGTCAAATGACATTGACAGATCAAATACATTATTGTACATTTCATTTAAAATCAAACAAACAAAAAACACATTAAAAAAAAAAGTCGGGAGAAAGCATGGATGGAATACAAGAAATGACATGTGATATCGAAGAAAAAGATACACCGGCGGATCATCGCACAGTTATCGCAGGAAACGATGCTTGAGGTAAATTTCAAACATTTTAAGAGAAGTACAGGGTTTTATAGCTGATGGGAATTCGTTTCAAAGAGAAAGTTCAGTGAACATAGATGTCTTTTACCATAATTGGTATGAACCACGGGTAACAAGAAACTGTTGTTAGCCACAAATCTGGTTATATTTTTATTCCGCAAAAGGTGGTCAGCAATGAACGAAAGCGTAAGCTTATTGTGAAGCAACTTGTGGAATAAGACGAGTATGTTAGACTGGAACAAATTATTAACAGGCAAGCTATTGTACGCGCGAAGTAAGACAGAGGCATTAGATTGCATGGAGCCAGAAGCGATAATGTTAATTGGCTGATTTTGGATATGTTACATTGATCATGAGTGACAAGTGTACGCGTTGTCCTATGAAACAAGGGGTAATTGTAGTAATAATAAATGGCAAATCTTTTAGCTCTGGACTTTGCGGAAACCAATGTAAACTTGTTTAGGAAATTAACCTTCGTGTATTCATAGGTATGGCAGGAATAACTTTGATGCTATTCCTAAATTGGGTAAAAAACATTTCTTTTATTTTATCTTTTATTCATACACACAACTACCCAACATAAATGACTGGTGGCGGTAAGGATGTGTTGCAAATAGACGTCAACGTGTCGCCGATTTTTAATTGTTCGATAGTTTCTTTCCAGTCGCATTGAGGTAGTTCAATGCAAGAGCCATTTTTTGGGTGCACACGCAGGCTGGTGTAATTCTTGCATATGTTGACAAATGCCTGAAAACATTCCTTGTGTACCGCAATATGGTCACGGCTCGTACTCAATATCCGCATCTCGCAACTCTGATGATGATCTGAAGTGGAAAAGAGCACAGGTTATATGTTGCTAGTGCCAGATATTGGTGTCATCGCTTGAACACAGTCTTTTTTTCAAAGCAGTACAAAAAGTAAATTGAGCAAGGCGGGCATGTTCCTTTCGTTTTTGGTAAGCATAGTATTATTATAATCTAGTAACCCTTTTTCTTCCCCTTCCCTTACGTAGAGTTGCAGGCCAGATGCTCCATTATCCAGCCGACCTCTCTACATTCTCCAGTCATTAAAATACTTCTTCTAGTAACATGAACGAATGATAACCATTTCTTATGTTTCGAATTTTTATAAGTAAGTAAATTTTCCTGTGTATACAGTACTCTGAAGTGTCCCCTGAATTTAGGTTGCATCGATTGCTCTGCCGCAATTTTTTGTAATCATAGTATCTATTTCATGGTAACCTTCTCATTTCGTGATCGGATAGCTATTTCTATTTTTTTTTTCATGGCGCGACCCGTCTCCATCCCTCCTAAACAAAATAATTTAAGTGGCTGATGTACACATTTATATTAGGCGAAATAGCCTCCTGTTGCCATAAAATGATGTCACTTCTAAGTTTATTTATTCGTCCTTGCAGACGTGCATACGATGCCTAGGGATCTATCATTTTAAGCAGCGCAGCTTTTTCAGCTTTTAATTCCGCCGTGGAGCACTACCAGAAAAGTCAGCCCAGCTTTCCGCCGCCTCGCGTTGCCTAGCAACCGTCTGCGAGAGCAGCGAGCCACGTAACGTCCTTACACCTCGCCTGCGTAGGGCGGATTCATGACATCACAGGCGAATAACAGCTCCGAACAGCCGGCTCGGAAGACCGAAAAAAGTCCGCACGCCCGAAAAAGAAGCGGTGTACAAGCAAGAGCGCCGTAATGTCAAGCGGGAAGCGATGCGTCACCACCGAGCTGATCCGGAACACCGTGCCGAAGCTACGGCTGAGAAGAAGCAACGCCGAGTCGAGGATCCCGAGCTTCAGTCCAGGGAATGCCAGAGTCGGCGCCTAAACGATCGACGTTGCCGAAAAAGCGATCCCGGCTTGTGACTGCTCTAAAGCTTCCAGCGTCGAGCCCGCCAAGACATGGGGGGTGTGAACGGCCGATTCCATCAGGAATTTCTGGGCATAGAGTTTGGGCATCGTCCCTGCCTCATTTAAGCGACGTGGAAGAACTCGACGAGGACCTCTGATTTGCGCCTGCCCGATCAGACGACGAGGAAGATCGGCCATATGGCGATCATAGCTGCTACTGAAGAACATTGCACATAATAAAGCACTGCAAATACTTTAACTTTGCCCAACCCAGCTTCGTCCCGCATATGACTGACCCAGTGTATAATGAGATGGGCTCCCATTTCATGACCGCTGTGATGTGTGGGCGACCGACAGGAGCGGAAATAAGACTCAGCCAAGCCCCACCTAACTTAGCCAAGCCCAAATACAACTTTCAAAACCTAGCATAACCTCACAAAACCTAGAAACTACTTAGCCAAGCCTAGCATGACCTTGCAAATCCTAGAGACAACTCAGCCGAGCCTATCATAACATCGCAAAACCTAGAAACAATTTAGCCTATGCAATCACCACATCACAAAACCTAGAAAAGCCTGCCAACAGCTTAGCGAAACATAGCTTATACTCGCAAAACCTACAAACAACTTAGGCAAGCCACGTCAAAGATAGGTGATCGCAAGCTCCGATATTGACTCTAGCCTTGCACCACTAGTGCAAGCTGCGCACTTTTTTCTAAAGATGTCTCCAAATTAGCGAGGCAAGTTGTCCAACACCGCATCGTTTTGTACTGAACGCCTGAGGCAACGATTTTATTAGTTTTTTTTTTTTTGCGTTATCGACACACCAACTAGATCTCAAGATTTACCTTACATGTAATAACAACATTGCCGTAGATCCCTTCGCAGCCATATTTAGGGTCTGTGAATATTAGTTGACAAATTGATGAGCCTAAGTAACTCACTGATGATTACGGTACTTGCTAATGCGAAATTTGAGCGCAGTTCTATACGTGTCCTAATTTCACGAATAATTGGTTGGCGCGGATAATCTGTCTCGTTAGTCACGTTACAAATGGAGTGAAGTGTGGTGCGACTGCATCGCCAATCAGTGGATCAAAAGACGCAATGCGTGGGTGACGCATGGGCCCCATTCGTAGCAGGCGCCGCAAGCAGACTTCCGCTTATGCAAGGCTTTGTTTCGATATATGGTATCGTTTTCGTCATCAGTGAACAGATCATACCTGCTAGTCTGGCGCCATGCCGTAGCCATTTTAATTGCGGAGCCCGTCTAGCGCGGCACTGCGCTTTTCTTCTCGCGCTTTCGCCATAGCCTCTTGCTTCGCTTTCAGCCTTGTGGTTAGGCTGCATCCTTTGCTTCCGCTTTCCTCACCGCGCTCCCTTCACTATCGCTCTCTTTCTTCCCCCGCGGCACCCTGCGTTCGCTGTTTTGTCCTTGGCTGTGCTCGTTCGCTCAGTTACGCCGAGGACGCCTAAACTTACGCCTAAGAGCTACTTTAGATCGTAGCTCTTAGGCCTACGCCTAACAGCTATCGTCTAAAATTTCAGTTTATTATTGGTATGGATATTCCTCTAGCGGCCGTTAACCGCGACGTTCGTGGAATCGACCATGGTTTTGTACGTACGTGGTGGGTATTAATACTGCTGGTAGGTTTCTTTGGGCAATACAGCCTCTAAAGTAGTGGCTATTATATAAGAGAGTGCCAAAAAGGAACATTTCGCTTGATATGGCCTGAACCCCCTTTTCTGGGCTACACTGCATTCAGGTAAAGGCCAATTGGAACAAAATATTCCATGGCGTAAAATGCAAAGTTTAATATGATTAGCCTCTGCTCAACATTTTATGCTTAAAATACTCGTGGATGCCCACAAAACGCTCCATGAAGCGATTTCCTTCGTACCGATGCTAAGAAAGACGCCGCCATTATCCCCTGCTGGAAGTGACATAAAATTGAGAGCGTAAAGGAGCAGCGCGCAGGTCTTCACTTGCTTTCGCCCTTCCCATGTTTTAGTGAAGAGTTTCTGCACATCTACTACCCATATAGTTACTATACTGTTAGCGGTTTCTTCCACTGTGCCCACATCAATATGCGCCTGCATAATTATTTAATGTGAAGAATTCTTCTGAGAGTCAAGTGCTTTTTTGTATCTGGCTGTCTGCGTTCAATGAGAGGGCATCAATGTTTCCCGTTTTCGCTCAGGGGCACGGAGAGCATCTACTTGAGCAATCAAAGGTAACTGGCTGCTTTAGAAATACCGGGCAAGTACGGTCATCTGTAGCAAGAGATGGAAAATAGCTGTGGCTTGGAGGAACTTGCGCTCAAAGCTCTAGCGCAACGTTATCAATGTAGGTGATCTAGCTGATGGGGGTGGGGGGGGGGGGGGGGGGAAACGCTTACATGCATTGCAATAACTAGGTAAAGGTTGGAGGATGCAACAAAGACTCACCGGTGGGGAGATTTAGGTAAGAGAGTATGTGTGGGCGAGAGAGTGGCCCATAAATGGTGTCAGTACTGAAGCTCTGTAGGCAAACGAAAATTTAGAGATGTTTTAAGTGTGCCTTATCACTGCCTACTCAAGACGATCGTGGCGAGCCTCTTAGCTGCGGTCCACGTGCCACGTCATAAAACTGGCTGCTTGCTGCTGGGTATCTCGTCCTGGAAACATTTGTAGTCATCAAAACAGTCTTAACCGTGTGCCTGAGTGGGGATCAAGCAACAGAACGTCTAGAAATATACAGAGTGTCCCATGTTTTTTGAGCCAAGATGTTAAAAAGTGAGAGATGCGTCGGAAGCAAATTGCACTGAGCGCATACTATTCGGAATGGCATGTGGTCTCTCAGGCAATTTTTTTTCGCCATAACTCACTCATTTCTTTTAAATTGTCCAGCTTTTTTCATTATTGCCTGAGGACCCCAACTATAATACGCAGATTTGCAGCAGAGCTTCATAAACCACTGATCGAGTTGTTTCCTGTACGATACTTCTCACGTAGTCCTTCTTTGAGGGTCGCACAAAAAGCCCGAAAAATATGAAAGAAGCCGTGTGTCAGAGCGCTTGTGCAGTGGTATCGCATTGGCTTTGAGCATGCATTCGGTGAACAAGGTTATGTTATCATCAGCAAGTAATGGCGGATGATTTGCACGCTTAGTCGACACAACCACAGGGCGACGAGTGGGGGCAGAATAATATTCAGAAAGGACCCAACGTCCTGAACTTCAGGATCGGGATATTGTGTTGCTGGCAAAGGAAAAATGGTCTTACGTAACCTTCCTCGCTTTATAGGAGATATAAAAACTACCACACAATCTTGAAACAAGGAAGCCTACCTCGATCGCCTTGCCACGTGCTTCTAAAAATGTAAAGAAGCATTAGCTTCATCAAATAAGGTCTCAACATGCATATACCAGCTCCTGCCATCATTACTGGCATTTATGCGTTGTGCACGCATCTGCACCGAAAGTATGTTAATGTAGACTATTGGATGTTTATGCCAATCTTAACAGTACGCTAACATCAAGTTCCGTCATCGGCAGCGCGCAACTCCTGCGGCTTGAATAGCAAGCCAGAAATTGAACACGCCGTCGTTGTTGGCAAGGCTGCGCTCAGCGGAGACGGCTCGCATTTCTCAAATAATTGTTAAAAAGGTGACACTTCTAGCCGGCAGCTGTCACGTCTTACGCGAACGCGTTAAAGACCACGTAAAGGCAGTCATAAAGTAGAAAGTCCATGCAAGACATGAAGCCGTACTAATAGTCGTTAGAGGTGTACGAATTGTATCTGTTCAAAGTCGTAAATATTTTCGCCATTTGTAAATTTGAAGCTTCTCAGTCAGTATGAATTGTTGCTCAACCGTTGCTGGGCTCCTACACGTTCATATTATATGTTTTGAGACAAATGCGTGAGTTTTTACTTCAATTCTTACCTTGGGAAGCAAATGGCCTTATTTTGAATACACCACATAGTGCTGGTTTGTCCATGTAAGTGAGGTTTTCGAGACGATCCGAAACAGTGTGTTCTGGGGGAAACAGAACGTGTGGAACAATAATTGTACCTAATGTCATACGTTTACGGCCTCTTGATGAGTAACATAGCGGAAGGAAATTATTGTATGCACATTGTAACAATACAATACATTGTAATTACAACAATACGCCATATATCATACAAGTGAATGAAGTCGAATGTTGGATAAAAGCCCACCTGAGTGGTATGAAGCATTTACAAAGAAGGGTTCAGGACACAAGCACAAAAAAAATTCAAAAACGTTCCTAACGTTTCGCCTCCCCTACGGGAGAATTGTTCACAATTTGGTCGAGGCTCACCTGGAGGAGCCAAATGCTAACAATTATTTTAGATCTTTTCTTTTGTTCATTTTCTGGTGCCTCGTTCAAAAATGACTTTCTGTTGATCACAAAGCTATCCTTCCTGATGGAAGGGGCAGTAAGACGATTCATTATGGAGAGAACTCATAAGACGCCGCAAAAATATCTCTCGAAATCAATGCAGAAAGTTATGTTATACGAGCAGACTGCCTGTGTTCACACGTTTGTGACATCGTCGTCTTCCTAAAAATTTTAACAACTTTTGTTGTCAAAAGTGGCGCGCTTTAATGGGTAGTTTTCACCCAGGTTTTAAAAACTCTGACCAATTGCTAGATCCAGAAATGGTGTCATGTTTGAATCGGATGTATTCGCACACTACATATGTTATCCAGAACACTGTCATACCATTGCCTTCGTTAAAAATCGCAATGCCAACTTTCCAGTACAGTGCGCGGTCTTATACTTCTCGCTAATGACCGTTTTCAAGTGTCAGAAAATATTGTCACGTAGTAGTGACAGTGAACTACACAGCACCAAAAGGAATTCTGGGGCACCGTTTCGCAGCAGCATGTCCTCAATCAAAAATTTCGTCAATTCAGCTGCACTATCTTTCGGCACAGCTCTCATTTCAGCGAAGCGAGTGATGTAGTCCGTAACCTCGGCGACCGACTTATTTCCGGTTGTTCACGTCGAAAAGGATCCCAACAAATCCATCCCAATATGCCGACACCGCCGGCAAAGAGGCTCGATCGCGTGTAGTCTTCTTGCTGGCCTCGTCGGCGGTGTCTCGCGTCGTTGGCAGTCACTGCGTGTCTTGATATAACAGGTGATGTCACCGGACACACACAGCCAATAATACTTCTCTTGTATTTTCGCGAGTGTACGGGAAAGCCCGAGTAGCCTGGCTGTCTGATCATCGTGCAGGCCAGGCAGGAATTCTGACTAGAGTGCTGCATGACAAAGAGATATATTGTCAGGGCTAGGGGAAGGTTCGTCACCAGGACGTCTTTCGAAAGAAGAAGCGCGGCAATCTGCGCCTAAATATTCGCGTGATAATGTGGCTCTGTCCGTTCAAGTACTCAGCATGTTTTCTTAGCTGTAAGTGCGTTAACTCATCTTCATCATCAGCCTGGTTACGCCCACTGCAAGGCAAAGGCCTCTCCCATACTTCTCCAACAACCCCGGTCATGTACTAATTCTGGCCATGTCGTTCCTGTAAACTTCTCAATCTCATCCACCCATCTATTTTTCTGACACCCCCTGCTACGCTTCCTTTCCCTTGGAATCCATTCCGTAACCCTTAATGACCATCGGTTATCTTCCCTCCTGATTACATGTCTGGCCCATGCCCATATCTTTTTCTTGATTTCAACTTAGATGTCATTAACTCACGTTTGTTCGCTCAACCAATCTGCTCTTTTATTATCCCTTAACGTTACACCCATCATTCGTCTTTCGATAGCGCGTTGCATCGTCCTCAATTTAAGTTGAACCCTTTTCGTAAGCTTCCAGGTTTCTGCGCCGTAGGTGAGTACTGGTAAGACACAGCTATTATACCCTTTTCTCTTGAGGGATAATGGCAACCTGCTGTTCATGATCTGAGAATGCCTGCCAAACGCACCCCCGCCCATTTTTATTCTTCTGATTATTTCCGTCTCATGATCCGGATCCGCCGTCACTACCTGCCCTAAGTAGATGTATTCGCTTACCACTTCCAGTGCCTTGCTACCTATTGTAAATTGCTGTTCTCTTCCGAGACTGTTAAACATTACTTTTGTTTTCTGCAGAATAATTTTTAGACCCACTCCTCCGCATTGCCTCTGTAGGTCAGTGAGCATGCATTGCAATTGGTCCCCTGAGTTACTAAGCAAGGCAATATCATCAGCGAATCGCAAGTTACTAAGGTATTCTCCATTACCTTCTCTCCCCAATTCTTCCCAATCCAAGTCTCTGAATACCTCCTGTAAACATGCTGTGAATAGCATTGGAGAGATTGCCTCCCTGCCTGACGCCTTTCTTTATTGGGATTTTGTTGCTTTATTATGGAGGACTACGGTGGCTGTAGAGCCGCTATAGATATCTCTTACAATTTTTACATACGGCTCGTCTACACCCTGATTCCTTAATGCCTCCAGGACTGCTGAGATTTCGACAGAATCAAACACTTTCTCGTAATCAATGAAAGCTATATAATGCGCTGGTTATATTGCACTTTTTTTCTCCCTAACCTGATTGATAGTGTGAATATGGTCTATTGTTGAGTAGCTTTTACGGAAGCCTGCCTGGTCCTTTGCTTGAGAGAAGTCTAAGGTGTTCCTGATTCTATTAGCGATTAACTTAGTAAATAGTTTGTAGGCAACTAGTGCCTATGCCATATTCCCCCACTGCGTTGTCTCCAGCCTGCGTCTTGCCTACCTTGGCATTGAAATCGCCCATCAGTATAGTGTATTTTGTTTTCTCTCTACCCATCGCCGATTCCACGTCTTCATAAAAGCTTTCGGCTTCCTGGTCGTCATGACGAGATGTAGGGGCGTAGACCTGTACAACCTTCATTTTGTACCTCTTCTTAGCTTCACAACATGACCTGCCACCCTCTCGTTAATGCTATAGAATTCCTGTATGTTACCAGCTATATTCTTATTAATCAGGAATCCTACTCCTAGTTCTCGTCTCTCCGCTACGCCCCGGTAGCACAGGACATGCCCGCATTTTAGCACTGTATATGCTTCATTTGGCCTCCTAACTTCACTGAGCCCTATTATATCCAATTTACTGTCCTCTAATTCCTCCAATAGCATTGCTAGATTCACTTCACTAGATAACGTTCTAGCGTTAAACGTTGGCAGTTTCATATTCCAATGGCGGCCTGATCACAGGCCGTTCATTTTTTGTAGGCTAAGTCGTCTGTACTCTTTATTCCTAGGAAGGCGCCATCATCCAGTTCGCCTTGCGGTGGCGGGTCTGTAGGGGCGCAAGACAGATCGTCGGCATCAGTATGCGTCGTACCGGGTATATAGACTACGGTGAGGTCGAGTTCCCCGAGTCTGCGATTCCATCATGCTAGGTGACAGGAAGGATTCTTCCAGTTTGCCAGCCAACACAAGGCGTGGAAGTTATTTTCCCCGTTGATGTGCCTGTCATCAATACAGGACCGAAATTTCTCCGTGGCGCAAAAAATCACAAGGCCCTCCTTCTCTATCGAGGAATAATTTGCTCCTGCTTTTAACAATCACCGGCTAGCGTAAGCTATTACGCTTTCAACTCCATCCTTCCATTGAGCAAACTAAGCACCGAGGCCTACGGTATTTGCATGGGTGTGTATTTCCGTCTTGGTATTTTCGTCGAAGTGTCAACGCATCGGGGGTGACTTCAGCCGTCGTTGGGGCTCCTGAAATGCGTCCTACGGCTGTGCTTGCCATTTAAAGCCAACGTGAGATATCGTGAGATGGGTTAAGGGCTCCGCAGTTCTTGAAAAAAAGTGCCTTAATAGGCGCCTGTTATAGGAACACAAGCCATGGAATCAGCGGACTACCTTCTTGCAGACGGGCTACGGGAACATAGCGATGACAACTACCTTCTGTGGGTCGGGAAGGACTCCACACTTGCTGACGACGTGGGATAGGATCAGTTCGTCATAGGCAAAGCCGCCCTTTTGTGGCTTCAGGATAAGTCCAGATGACTTGATCGCCCCTTAAGGCCCGGTCACACTACTACAAAAATTTGGCGAGCCAAGCGGATTCGCTCGCCGGAAAAAAAGAGAGCCTGTTCTCATCTGTTGACGCGCGCATCGGCGGATCCGCCGCCGCTTCTCGCTTTTCCACCAGGACAGCAACATATCGCGGCTATTTGTTTTTTGGTTTCGCGACTTCGCGAACGAGATGAGAGTTCACGTGAGTGCCTCTCGTTCGCGGGCTTTTGTTGCGTCTGCTTGTATTGTTGCGCCGTTGCTGGGCTTCCAGCTGCGAGATACTGAGCACAGCATGATGGTGAGCTTTTCAGAAGACGAGGAAATGTCGGAAGAAGAAATTGTCATGATTCGCCTCTGCAACTCAATGTACTGAACTCAATTTCTACGGAGAAGGCCGGTCACTCAGGCATGCTGGCTGCCATGTTGAGGTTAGGCGGGCTGTGACGTCAAACACGCAACTTCTGGCGGCGGCGAAAGCGGATAAAATGGGTCCTGCACCGGTTGCCTTCATCGCGCCGCTTTCCACCCTCCTCGGCGTCAAAAGTGGCCGAATCCGCTTCGCTCGCCGTATATTTCGTGTAGTGTGAACGGGCCTTAATAGTCTCTCAAGCCGCCTAAGGGGTTCGTCCGAATTCCCTTCGCAGACAATGACCTCATTCAAATACACAAGACACGTCTGCCACTTCAATCCTGCTAACACTTTGTCCATCACGCATTGAAACGGTACAGGTGCCGAGCATAGTTCGGATAGCATCACTTTGAACTCGAAGAGGGCGGCTTGAGTGATAAACGTTGTTTCCCAGTGATCCCTCTCATCGACTTTTACTTGCCAGTAGCAAATCTTGAGATCCTTCGAAAAGCAATATTCGCCTTTGCAGAGCGCACGTAACGCCTGTTCTATCCATGGGTATTGTCACACGTCCTTCTTTCTAATCTTGTTAAGTCGACAGTACCAGACGCCGAAACAAAGGTTTCCGCCCTTTTTCTTCGCCAAGACTACAAAAAATGCCCACGGGCTCCTTGACGGCTGGATGATGTCGACGCGCAGCATTTCGTCTACTTGTTTCCTCATAGGTTCACGTTCTTGCGTCGATGCTCGGTAAGTGCTCTGGTAGTGGTTGAGCGCACCATGCGGTTATTATGATATGCTTTACACCTGGTGTTTGTAGATTCTTGGAAGACACCGAAAAGCAGTCTTTCTATTGTCGGAAACTCTTCTGAGCTGTTGGTGGGCTTACTCAGGGGGAGACTTCGATTTATGTTGATGTGCGGTTCGGGAACTATAGCCGTCAGAGTAGATGCTGCAGAATCCGAAAAGAAAATTGCATTGCTGGTTTGCAAAGTTTTTTCGATGTATGCGATCTTCAGGAGTGGGCGACGTTCAGTAGTGGGCGACGTTGCTGTCTTGAAGCGAGCTGTCATTTCTGTGCGCTCTAAAAGCTGAAGATGTGGAACATGGCCGCCTTTTCATACGACTCAAGCGACGCTGATTGAGCTGCCTTAAGTGAAGGATGAGGCGTGATCAGCCGCATGTCTGCCGGTGAAGCATCTTTTGTTCTCAGGGATCGCCAGCCACAGCACTGTTTAAGAATGTTTCAGTTAGTACAATAATTCCTGGGCTGTGTACGATGACAATACTGTCTAACCAGTAGAATTATTAAAGTTTCCGCGAGTGTTAGGATTACGCAAGTTTCCGGATTTGCGTAGCTCAGCTTTACTATCACAAAGCCGTTTTTTTTTATTTGCCTAGGGTGTGGGAACACGTCTTCAGACACAGATGTACGAATTCTCTTTTATTGGAAACAGTTTTCGGGTATGCCTACTTTTTCTAGTATGTTTAACAAACTTGGAATAATAGTGCGATTTAATCGTACCGGCGAGCACCAGTCCATGCACAACACACATTGAAAAATGCAAATGACGGCCTTGCCATTGACAGCGTCAATTTCTTCATTCTCGCTTCCTAGAGTACCGAAGATAACGACTTTGTTCCTGCTTCTAACCTCCAAATCTGGGAGCTTTCTTTCGAGACACTGTTCGCTTTCTTTATGCTGTTGACTTTCATTCAGTTGAGATTCGATAGCGTCAGCCACTTTGTGCATGCCTTTTTTGGTGTGAAGTAACTGCTTGAGCACTTTCTAGAGAGTCGGCATGAAATTCGACTCGATGTCCCCGCACAACATCAACAAAAACGAAAGATGATGCCGCGCATAAATCAAGAGTTCATGCAAGCAGCTTTGCCACGCAACCAATGTGAAACAGTGATGCCTTGTTTTAACTGTGGAATATTCATTATACTAATGCGCGCGAAAAATAGCAATAGGTTTGTTATGGCGTTGCGAGGCCACCTCACTTGTCAAATGCGCGAATATTGGTATAGCAGTTATTTATAGCCATGATCGATGCAATAGAATTGCCACTATGTGGTGCTGTCGGATTCTCTGTGTGCAGTTCCTGGCCAGGGCTGAGTTTTGATAAAGAAGTGTAGAATTAATTACCTTCGTCTGCTGCGTTGACGTGCTTGCTGCAGCGCGGGTAGGAATGCCTCTACGGCAAGTAGCGATGGGTTTTTTGTGACCCGTTTTCGCGGATAACTGGATTGCCTACTGCAAGGGTATGTTAGGCGAGGGTAAAGGTTTAACTGGCAAGCTAGACATAGGAGAAGGTACGGCACTGCTGAGTCGGCGTTATTTACGTATGAAATAATACAAATTCGGGTACGTAAAAGAAAACAGCGTATCTTGAGCTAAAAATTGCAAGCATAGCAGCCAAAATCCTATACTTGTTCTGCTTCTCGTGCTTACTCTCCGTGCGCTGCACAATGTGTCAATTCAGGACAGAACACGAAACCCGGTGCTGGAATATATTATGCACCTACGTGATATTGCCAGTAGCTTTTAGTCAGACAACTTGTGTGTAACAATGTTCTTGTCTTAATTCGTTTTCAGAGACACGCTACAGAGGTCCTTGCGACATTCGTAATCGAAGTGAGATAATGCAATATATGGCACTTTCTGGTTGTATCCGGAAATTTTGTCAGCTGTGCAGCTTTAATTCCAGCATTCAATCACTCCTATCGGACAATAGTAAAGCTACTTCTGTTTACATAGAAAAGGAATATACCTTCAGAAATAAAAGTTTTTTTCTGCAGGATGTGGTTAATATTCGCTTGTACAATCATAAAAAGTTCAGTTTTCAAAATGTAGAGTGCTAGCTCCACACGAATGCATCGGTCCCCCCCCCCCATATATATTCCCGATGAACTAAGCGACAACAATCTCGTTCCCGATGAACTAAGTGACAACAATCTCGTTCCCGATGAACTAAGTGACAACAATCTCCAAAAACATATCGCAGGACGTCGTGCTGCTTTCTTTGTACTAAAGGATCTTTACGTTTATTGAATCAGTACATTCAACATTTATTTGTGTTATTGGTAATAATGTTAATATTAACACTTTTAGTATTATATGAATATCATTATTAGGAAGCGCGAGAAGAAAATTTAAGACTGCCAATGTGTAAGTTACTCAAACATTTCTTTATAGCTCTGCTGTGTGCCCTCCTCGCAAAAAATATCAAAAATTTTTCAGGCATCATAAGAGTACGCGTCATTATATTAAAGCATAGCACCAGAACACAACTCATATTTGCACTTATAGGCATGCCGGCGTTTATCAATTTTTGCTTCGCCTCACTCGACCAAGACACATCTGTTATTACCCTGCCGCAACACTAACCACCGCCATTTCCCCAGGAAACAGTAACTAGGTAAAATACTTTATCTCATGAAGACAAACCGAAGTCATTACAATAACGTTCTTGGACTGCTCCTAGTTGCTCCAACAGCTTTGCTGTAAAAAAAGGTGATATGCCTGCGCGTCACCTGCAGCTCGGTCACAGCGTAAACTGGAGGAGCGCTTCCATAGGAGCTTAATTTTCAGCAGCATGCTGTAGAGGGTTCGTAACTTGTGAGTAAACGTCATAACGTGTACCAAAGAGCAAACGCAGGTGAATATCGAGAGTACGTGGCGCACATACCACATTCATTGATCCATGGCACAATGCGATGCTGTCGATGATGATAATGATTTATTTGCATCCCCTGTCGAACGAGGTGGTGACAAATAGCCACCTAGCCTGCTTGAGATGCTCCAGCTAGATGCAACATGCAACTGCTACATGCAACTGCTACGAGCAGTTGCTACGTGCAACTGCTACATGCAACTGCTACAGGTCGACGCTATACGGCGCGCATCGCATATCGCGTGACAAGTGATGCAAATGATGATGATGATATTGATAATGACAATGATGATTATGATGTACTGGCATTCTTATTGAAACAGGGCGGTGATAAACAAGTACCTAGCCTGCTCGATTTAATCAGTTATGCTATACATGTTTTCCGTTGTAGGATTTTTATAAATCTCTTCAGTGTTCCTTTGCTTTTTCACTCAGATGTAGTCGTGCCTGATGTCCCGCCTTTGTGCAGCCAGAGATTGTACGCTGAGAGAGCCGGTGGCGAATCGGTGGGGCTGATCAATCAATGCAAATCAACGTTGCATGATTGTGTCTAGGCGATGTTGATTGAGTCTATGGAATTGGTCAAGCAGTGCTCCAAATAGGTTTGCGGCGGCGTGCTAAACATGGAGTCTTCTTCAACGTTCTTGATGTAATGGCCATCAAATGATGTTGCTCGCGTAGAAGCAGTCGTGTCTCATTTTCGGCAGCACGCACTTGAGGGTCACGGTGGCGAATCTGTCGGACCGCATCTTGAGCAGCACTCACTGGAGGGTCCTCGCTGGAGTCTCTTTGCGTGCTTATCTCCAGAACGAACAAAACTGTCCGCCAGGCGTCGACGATAACATACGCCTTGTGCTACACTGTGGAGAGTCGTTTGCTGAGCCTAACATCGTCCAGGTGCACCGTGCACGTTGCTCTACGAGTCGCTTCTTCAGCAGCGGTTTCTACCTCGAGAGGAAGCGCTATACCACGTTGTCAAGAGGTAACACAGGTAGGGCGCACATATCGGATCCCTTGATACATTCCACGCTACGATGCAAGTGGAAACTTGAGGGTTCAAAGCTCTCAGTCCATAAGGAGACTTACAAGAAAGGACTATTTATTACCGCTTCTTCTTCTAGTCACTTCTACTTGTCCACTATGTTTCTTTTAAATGGCTATATGTCTTCTTTTCAATATAGTTCTTTGCTATACCACACGCACGCGATATGTTCCTCACTTGTAATGGAAGCATCGCCCGAACGTGAAAGGTAGGTGTGTGCATGCAGGAAGCAATAAAAGGCGAATCACTGCAATATCTGGCTTTATATGCACCAGAATATGTAACTTCTATGAAAACTGACCACGCATCGACGTGCGCCTGAGGCATCGCGTGACTTCTCGTGCTCTATGCGATAGCTTCTCAGACACCGGTGGCGGCGGTGGCGACTGCGGACAACATCGTCAACCGAAGCGGCATTTGGAATGAGCCCACAATAGCCTACGCTGCAGAAGGTTAGAACAGACTTAAACTTCAGTGCCTTTCATTGGTGGGCAACAACAAGGAAATAAAAAAATATGGGTCGTGTGTGAACATTGCGAGAATCAGTTTAGCGGACGCATTTATTCTGGCTTGCGAAAGGCGCTGTTCTAGTTTAGCGGCTTTTTCAGTCACAGAACACCACATGAAATTGGACAGGATTTCACCAAGAAACTCCTCACTCCTCATGAACTTGTAGAGCTCTAGCGCTGCGAGCACCCCGGGCGTAAACCAGTCTATCGTAAACACTCGTCCTACATGTGTGCTCCTGTGGTATTCATTCTCCCTCGTAAATCTTAATTTATCGATGTGCAATTTTACATGACTGTGTTACTCCTTCAATTTTACGACTTTGATGGATCCATTATATTGTATTCAATTTCATGCAGTTGGTTAGAAGTCACAATATACATGCAAGGCTGCACATTCTTGAGAGGAACCTTTTGTTACATCTGCGACATCATTTGAATGAAAGTTCTTCCGCCTGCGCTGTAAGATGAGGAAGATAGATATTGTTTTAGTAAGCGCTAGTAATTTCATCATAAATCAAATTGAAACAATGCATATTGAACAGACATCTCAGAGCTTATCCCGTGCTCCACTCTTATTTGTCTTTCTTCAGTCGCGTCCTACCAGTTTATGCTTTAGCGAAGAGCTTCTAGACTATCTTGCTGCTATTGACGAAGACCTATAGTAGCCACAATTTATGTATGCGGCATGCATCCTGTTCGCCCCGAAGTTGCAAAAGGTGCTTGCCAGTGCTGGGTATTACTCCTGTAAATTCCAGTTCGCATGCCGCTCCTCTCACTGTGTTTCTTCAACGCCTTCACATTCTGTAGACTCTAATGAATCACGGAAATGCTCCCAGTCTATAGCCGTTATTCATGTAGCTTCGCACATTTTCCTATCTAACATCAGGCATTATCCAGATCTGATCATTCTCACAACCTCTCGTGTAAGAGTTGCAGTGCCGCGTTTGACGAAACCCTCAGTTGGCCAGGTTAGGTTGGTGTACTCTCCTTGCTTGAGGGGAGGGCATGGCTGTTGGGATGGGAGGTGTCATTTGCTAACACATGGTCTGCTGCGCCAGCTTTGTCAAGGTGGCGTCCCCTTGGCAGTGGGACTTTGAATCTCCAACAGGAGTGGCAGGTATTCACATTCACTCCAGTGAGTTTTCTTTACCGAGAAAGCAGATTTACAGGTAAAAAAGCTACGTAAGGTAACCTGAAGTGAAGAAGGTGGTTTTGGAACAGAGGCAAACCTATTCCACAATGACTTCACTCCCGTACGCTAGACTAGATCACCCTACCACAACTTTCCCATCAAAAGTGCAGTATGGATTAATGTTCAGTTCTATGTGAAAAACATCTGTGCAAACAAAGAGGCCGCTTGATCCTGCAACAATTGTCGGCTCACTTCGCCGTGCCTGACGTGCTTTCGTCGATTGGAAGTAGTCTTTTAAAGCATGTATGTCAGGCCTTGTGCTGCTTTGTTCCTGGAGTAGCCGGACGACGGGTTCCACATCTTGCCAATATAGCACACCTAGTTCGGTCGTGCTAGTGCTCAAGGTGCGCCACTTCCACTGCGGAAGACATAAACGAGACGTTGCTTGGAATGGCTAAGCAACGCTACGAGGAGAAGATTTCAGGGAAAGTCGATTTTGCAGTCTTTGGGAATCTTAAGGAAAAATCCTAGAGTTCGCTCCCCAAAAGTCATAGTAGCAGCCACTTCTACTGTTGTGTCATATCATAAGAAGCCAGCAAACACTGACACCAAGGACAACATAGGGGAAATTACATGTGCTTAATAAATGCAATAAGGAAACTATAAATTAATGGACGTTAATGTGGATGAAAAAACAACTTGCCGCAGGTGGGGAACGAACACACAACCTTCGCATTGAACCACTGCGGCCGCTGTTCCCCCATGCACTTTCTTGGGTATTCATTTCCTAGCAGAACACCCGCCGTGGTTGCTCAGTGGCTATGGTGTTCGGCTGCTGAGCACGAGGTCGCGGGATCAAATCCCGGCCACGGCGGCCGCATTCCAATGGGGGCGAAATGCGAAAACACCCGCGTGCTTAAATTTAGGTGCACGTTAAAGAACCCCAGGTGGTCTAAATTTCCGGAGTCCTCCACAACGGCGTGCCTCATAATCAGAAAGTGGTTTTGGCACGTAAAACCCCACATTTTTTTTCCTAGCAGTACCCTGGGAATGTTAGCCAGCACCACCACTCATAGACCATGGTGGCGGATGTAAAATATCTTTTCTGCCGCAGGCGTCACGAGAACGTGATTTTTTTGGATGAAGGCGACTGGTCAGTAAACCCACACATGCTATCTGAAGGCATGAATGTGGCCGGATTCGAGACCCTCTTTATGTAATAAACGACAATGAAGGGGATTAACCGAGGGGCCCGATTTTTTTACTAGTCCTATCATAAGAAGCCAACAAACACTGACACCAAGGACAACACACGGGAAATTAATCGTGCCTAATAAATGAAATAAAGAAACGATAAATACTTTGATATGAAAGTGGATAAAAAAACAACTTGCCGCCGGTGGAGACCGAACCGACAAGCTTCACGATTCGTGAATGTTTTGGGTTGAGAGCTGCTGACTGTAGAGGCAAGACAGCTGCTTTTGTCCGGCGAAGTTTTCGAAGGTCTTGCTATGCTGGTCCATGTACCCAACCATCACCTGTTGTTGCTGCTGTTATTGCTGCCGCAACAGCATATGAATTTCAACTATGTTCGTCTTACCTGGCTGCGAAAAGCCTCCGTAGTTTGCAATATCGAAGTGACATGGTTTTTGAATTGTCATTATTTCTGAGCTTGGCTTAGCTAGAGGAAGAACAACCCTCAATGGACCATAGCTGTTGACTGGTGCAGCCTGTTCAGTTGCAGTCTCTAGCTGTGTTTAATTTCTTTCTAAGGCGCCGAAGATGCGGGCTTGTAGGATATTGACATTCTATGAGAACTGTGAGGAGCCCGGAAGGCTGACTGCAGCAGCTATTTGCTTTCCCCACCTTCTAAGGCTTTCTCCTGCAGCTTGTAATTGTTTTCTTGGCTGCTTGCTCTTCTATCGCAAGGAGGTTCATGGAACTCAGCTTCCTGTTCCTGCAGTCACTCCCCTGACACATGTTGTCTCCTAAGGCTACGGTCAGTTGTTTGACCTCTTCCGTCATCCACACTTTATGTTCTCACGATATACTGCGAAAACCATATTTCGATTTTGGCTGTCGAAGCACTGATTCTACATGACACTTTTAGGCCGCACGTATTGAGCAACAGAAAGTGGGATCGGGAGTTTTTTGTACGCCCTACGTATTTGTCGTTCACACTTTTCATCGCGTTGTAATATTGGAGAAGTTGATGTATCAATTACGGCTAATTATATAATTAGGTGGATTGAATAATATGACTTAAGTATCTTCGGGGGACGGCAAACAACTTTACCTTTGTTTTCTCCCACTACGTGGCAAATGCATTATTTTAGACTTTTGATAAAGTTAGCTGGGACACCTTGTATATATATCTACACTATAAGAAGGCAATAGAGGCACTAAGGTATGCGCACCACCCCTTCCTCCACGAGGAGGT
The DNA here is from genome assembly GCF_023375885.2 of Dermacentor andersoni. NCBI lineage: Eukaryota > Metazoa > Arthropoda > Arachnida > Ixodida > Ixodidae > Dermacentor > Dermacentor andersoni. Next base: position 48,373,417 of record NC_092823.1, on the reverse strand, counting down.
ACAGTATGAATGATTATAAGAAGGAAACGTGTTTCCTGCTTATAAGTAGACTATTTTCCACCCATTTGTCACATATCGACTGACCAGTGAGAGCAATGTCGTTGAAGTTACCAGAAGCTTCTCTGGCTACACTGACTATGTTACCAGTAGAATGCGCGTGCACGTTCTTTCATAGACTGGTTAGCATATAGCGCGAGTTGAAAACACGTTTTTTTGCTTTGTTGGGTTACTAGATGCGCGTTTCATAGGACAATAATTTTTATAAAACGTTCTTTCCTTCGTTGTCTCCTTCAAGAGGTACAGAAAAATTCCAAACCCTATCCAGTAGCTGCGAATGCAAAAAACTGAAGGTACTAGTTTTATGTGTAACATATATATGTTCAGATTCCGCAGTTTTTTACTTATTTTTCAACGTCAATGCTCTTCCAAGATATAATAACGGCTCAAAAGTATTTACAGCATGTTTCCAGCCGCATGTTTACAAAACCACACGGAGGACGCACTACGTACAAACCATGGTGTTTACAGTATCGTGGCCGTTTGTTAGTAAGTTATAGTGATTTTGTTCGTTGCTCTTATATACTTTAGTGCTAGCATATATACTTCTAGTTACAGGACGGTGAAGATCGGAGTGCGAGGGCGAGAGAAACAAGAGTTCGTCGGGACTCAATACAAAAAAGTCACCTGGCTCGTAGGAATCGACAACAGGGCTGCTTGAGGAAGTGCACTGACATGTGCATTTAAGGTGGAGGGTAGATGCGCTGTTTGGGAATAAAGCTATGCACAAGAAGAAAACAATGATAAATTTTGCAACTACGCAGAACATTGTCTTGACCTAAATTAGTGTTTCAAGAGCCCGAGTGGGCAAAGGGCAACCATATACACTATTACCTACCTTCCAATCCTCTAGTTTGTTACATGCTGTCTCTTATTTCAGCAGTATCAAGAACGGCGCACTTGCTGTTTTGAAACTAGTTAGAAGAAAATAATAACTTCACATAGCAAAACTACTGTTACAATTCACCGTATGCGGAATGAGGAGGTCTACCGCTGCAGCACTGAGGCATCAAAAGCAGCTAGAAAAATGATCCTGATGCAGCCCACGGGTAACATTTCTCATAGGCTGATGCTCAGGAGGAGGCTGATAGCTAAATGCTCCAACAAGCAAAACTATTTTTCTAAAACATGTGAAGTTCTACTTTGCACACTTCTTTCATGTATTTATGGCTTTTAAAGAACTTCTGAAAATAATATCACACAAATGTTGAAATCGCTCCATTTTATAACAAGGCGTACCTATCAGAACGGAGTTTTTTGGAGACGTAATTTTTTTACAATTTCACTCATTTTTTTCGATGGCATACATCTGCTTTATTGAGCAGATCTATTGATGTGCTTCCCTTACGTGGCTGCATGAAGCAGTCCTTTTTATTCACGGGCTCAATAATTCTGCAAACGGTGGCGTCAAATCAGCGTTTGTTAACAACGTTTGAAATAAAGCGTAATCAGCATTTTTGCCCCTTATATAACACTAAATTTATCTACTCTTATGTGCTGCGGCAGATGGGCGATTAAAGAATATCTTTGTTTCTCTCTTTTGTTTTAACTTGGTGTCATACAGTTAGGAATGACAAGTGGTAAATCTTTTTATCTCTTGATTTTGAAAGCCCTGTGTAATCGTACTTGCTGTGGGGGATACATACCTGTTTAGGAACTAAACATAACCCTGGTGCAGTCATAGGTATGATAGCAGCAACTTTCTCGGTATTAATAAATTCGAAAAAGAAACTTAATATTTTTATGTATATCAGCACACGCAACAACTAACCAACATAAATTGGTTCCGGTAAGGTTGTGTTGCAGATAGACGTCAAATTTTGGCCGATTCGTAGGTTTCCAAGAGCTTCTTTGAAGTCGCAGTCGACTATATTCATGCAAGAGCTGTTTTTTTGGTGCACACGCAGGCTGTCGTTCTTGTAGCATATGTCTGCAAATGCTTGAAGACATTCTCTGTATACCACAATATAGTCACGGCTTGTTCTCAATATCCGCATATCGCAACTTTCATGCAGATCTGAAGTGGAAAAGAGCAGAGGATATATGATGCTAATGCTAGAAGTTGGTTTAATTAGTTGAACATACTATTTTTTGAGGGCGCAGAACAGTACAAAAATTTAATTGAGCAAGGTGTGCATGTTCCTTTCGTTTTTGCGAAGCATGGTTTTATTCAAATCTAGCGGCATGAGAACATCATAGCAATTTATGGTATTTTAAACTATTATCAGTAAGTAAATTCATCCAGTCTATATTGTGCTCTGAAAGCATACTGTGCTCTGAAGTGTCACCTCAAGTTCAGGTTGCATTGATTGCTCTGCCGCAATTTTTTGTCACCGTAGTCTCGATTTCCGCGTAAGCTTCTCATTTCGTGTTCAGCGATATTTTTCTATTTTCTGCATGGTCCAGTCGGTACCCATTCCACCCACACAGCACAACTTAAGAGGCTGGTGAACACGTTTATATTGGGCGAAGTAGCATCGTGTTGACATAAAATGACGTCACTTCTCAATTTATTCATTCCATATACTTGCGGACGTACATACGCTGCCAAGTAATCTGTCACTTGTTACTGAAATGTCTCGAACTTAGCGAGGCCAATAGACAAACAGCGCATTGTTGTGTGCGGAACGCCTTAGGAAATGCCTTTATTACTGCTTTTTTGCGTTATGGACACAGCAAGGAGATCTCTAGATTTGACTTACATTTATGAACCACATTGCCGTAGACCACTTTCCAGCGAAATTTTTTGTTTACGAATGCTAGTCGAAAAATTGATAAGCCCGAATAATTCACTGGCAATTACGACTCCGCCTAGTGTCATAGCGCAGGTTTATTCGGGCTCTAATTTCGCGATATACTGGCTGGTGCGGACATTCTGTCTCGTGCGGCACGTTACAAACGGAGCGAAGTGCGATGCGACTGCCTCGCCAATTGCGAAATGTAAAGATGCAGCAGGTGGGTGACGGATACACGCGATTCATCGCAGGCTCCGTCGACAGACATCAGCTCATGTAATGCTTCGTTTTCATATCATGTATCTTTGGCGTCATCAGTCAACCGATCACGAACGCTACTCTGGCGCCATACTGTAGCCATCGTATCCGCGGAGGTCGGTCAGCGCTTCACTGCGCTTTTCTTCTCACACTTTCGCCGCAGCCTGCTCCTCCGCTTTCCACCTCACGGTTAGGCTGCACCCTTTTCCTCCGCTTTCCTCATCGCACTCTTTTCGATATTGCCGTCTTTTATCCTTGGGGTGCTCGTTCCCTCTGTTACGCTGCGGACGCCAACGCTCGCCACAGGTACGGGCGCCTAAGAGCTACGCTGTAAAATTTGAGTTTAAGTTGGGAATGGGTATTGCTATAGCGCACGTTAAATACGGCCGTTGTGGAATCGACCATTATTTTGTTCGTGTGTGCTGGATACCAATACTGTTGGAATGTTAAGGCCACTAATGCATTAGCCGTAAGTTAGGAGCTGTTATTGAAAGAATGCGAAAAATGAACGTTTTGCTTGATATGGTCTGAGCCCCCTTTCTAAGGCAAGAGTGCAGTCAGTTAACGGACAACAGAAAGAAGATCTCCAGTTGCTTAAAATGCGAATTTAAAATGATTAGCCTCTGGACAACATATCATGCTTAAATTACATTTGGATGCCCACAGTATCCTCGCACAAAAATTCTTGCCTTTGCTTCTGAGTTCATAAATGCGACTTCGCCTGCCATCTGTTAGCCAGCTGGTTAGTTCAGATGGTAGAGCATCTGACCTGGAAACACGGTGGCTCCGGGTTCGATTCCCGGACCAGGACGAATTTTTCTACAACTGCGAAGCTTTTCATTCGAGGAACGCGCATGGGCTTCCTTTGTAGCGCTTAGCTACGTTTGGGTGGATGTCTCATTTTACATTTTTAATTACTTCTCTCCACCTTGCGGGTTTCTGTAGAATTATTACGTCTAACATTTCATCAAGCGATTTCCGTTGTACCGATACTAATGAAGAAGCCGCCATTATCTCCTGCTGGAAGTGACGTACAATTGAGAGCGCAGAGTACCAGTGCGTGGGTGTTTGCTTCTCTTGCTTTTGCAGTTTTCTTGTATTAGTGAACAGTTCCCACACGTCTGCTAGCCATACAGTAAGTGTACCTTTAGCGGCCTCGTCCACTGGGCCCACATCGTTATGCACCTGCAAAGTTCGTTTAATGCGAATCATTTTTCTCCGAGTAAAGTTCATTTTTATCTGGCTGTCAGCGTTTAAAGAGTGGAGCATCAATGTTTTCCGTCTTCGCTCAGGGAGGAGGAGAGCATCCACCTGAGCAAGCAAATGTAACTTGCTGTCCCAGAAGGAGCAGGCAAGTACCGTCACCTGTAGTAAAGGATGGGAAACAGCTGTGGTTTGGAGAAAAGTGCAGGTAAAGCTCTAGCGTAAAGTTTGGCGATGTACGTACGCTAGCTCATGCCGACGCCTACGTATATTGCAACAACTAGGTGAAGATTGGAGGATGCAAAAAAGACTGACCACTGGGAGGATTTAGGTAAGTGAGTATGTGTGGGGTAGAGAGGAGCAGATAAATGGTGTCACTACTGAAGCTCAGTAAGCAAACACAAATTTAGATACGTTTGAAGTGTGTCCTATCGCTGCATACTCCAGATGCTCATGGCCAGCCTCTTAGCTTCGCTCCACGTTCCACTTCTTAAAACGGGTTGCTTACTGCTAGGTGTCTCGTCCTAAGAAGATTTCCAGTCATCAACAAAGCCGTAATTGTGTCCCGGAGTGGGGATCAGGGAAGAAGATGCCTTGGAATATGCAAGGAGTCCCACGTAATTTGAGCCAAGATCTTAAAAATGAAAGGCGCGTCGGAAGAAAATTGAGCTGAACGCACTGACCTGTACTTACTCCGGTAATATTTCTTTGTTTTCCCCATAATTCATTCATTATGTCTCGTTTATTCTCCAACGTTTTAATTATTGGCTGAGGACCCTAACTATGATACGCAGATACACGTGACAGAGCGCTTGCGCAGTTCGATCATGCTGCTCTCGAGCGTGCGTTTGGTGAACAAGGTTATGTTATTATCAGCAAGTAAGTAATGGCGGAGGATTTCCACGCGAAGTGGAAACAAATCCAACGCGACGAGTGGTGGCATAATGATATTCAGAAGAGACCCAATGCCCTGAAGTTTAGTATGGTGATGGTGTATCGGCGGCAAAGGACAACTGGTCTTCTGCTACATTCATCTCTATAGAGTAGATATAAAAATTAGCAAGTAATTTCAGAACAAGGAAGCATGCCTGGATCGACTTGCCAAACTTTTTTAAAAATGTCAGGAAGCTTTAGTTTTTTTTAAATAAAGTAGTTTGCATGCATACAACCGCTCAAGCCATCTTTAGCGGCTTTTATGTGATATGAACGCATATGCACCAAGGGTATGTAAATGGCGACTATTGGATGCTTTATGCCCATCTTCTTAGCATTGCATTAAATCAAGTTCCGTCATCGACAGTGCGCAACTTCTGCAGCTTGAACCGCGAGCGAAAAATCAAACACGCTTTCGTTGTTGGCTAGCCTGGGCTCAGCGCAGACGCGACGCATCTCCCAATTGTTGTTAGAAAGAGAAGACGTATAGCCGACCGCTGTCACGTCGTACGGGTACAGGTTGAAGGCAACGTAAAGGCAGTCGTCAGTTAGCAACCCGGTGTAAGAAATGAAGCCGTACTAATAGTCTTTAGTGGTATACGATCTCTAGCTGCTCAAAGTCACAAATAGTTTCCCTAATTGTAAATATCAAGCTTCTAAGTAAGTATGAATAGTCAGTCTACCACTGCGTGGATTCCTACGGCTTCATATTATATCTTTGAAGACAAATACAGGAATTTTTACTTAAATTCTTACCGCTGGAACCATATGGCCATACATTGAATACACCACATAGAACTGGTTTGTCCATGTAAACTAGCTTTTCGAGACAATCCCAACTTGATGTTCTGCGGAAAACAGAAAATGTGGAACAATCATTGTACCAAATGTCACACGTTTACGACCTCTTGATGAGTAACATCAGGGGAGGAAACTATTGCATGCACATTTCAATTTATATATGGGTAATTGTTTCTTATGCATTATAGTTTCTTTGAAATGAGAACCGAACCATCAAAGCAGGCTTGCATTTTCTAATTCCTTTAATAACATTTTTTTTTTGCCTGCACAATTTCGTATACTTGAGGGGCCCAGATATTCACTCATCACATTTCGTTCTCCGTGGACTTTTCTGTGACTACAAGGTCTCAGTGTTACACATCCATACTCTTGTCATCAGCCCTCAAAAGACATTTGGTGTTTCTTTTATATATTTCGACTACTAATGGGCAATCAAAATATTGATGTATATTGAAAATTATTCGGCGTAACTGTAACTATACGACAAATATCATACAAGTGAATGAAGTCGAGTGTTTGATTGAAGCCAGCCTGCTTTGCATGATTTACTTAAAAAAGGGGGCCAGGACACCAACCGAAATAAACGATACAAAATCGTTGTTGGCGTTTCACCTCCCCTACGGAAGAATGGTTCACACTTTATATAAAGCTCACCTTTGGCAGCAGGAATGTTAACAATGATAATGTTACGGAAGGATGAACGAAGAGAGCAGGAAGATCGCAACACGCTCGCTGCTACGGGGTGCTGGCGGTCAGCCATCTTGTCTACGCTGACTCATCCTGTATATATATTGTAAATAGTCTTTATATACTCCTAACATACCCGTAACATTTTGGTGGGATATGCGGGGTACCACGGCTGGAAACGGAGCTCCGCAGTGGACGTCGCATCACCATCCGCACCATGAATGACGGTGAGCACGCGGGATCAACGTCGTTGCCGCCTCCAACGTCACCGTCGCCACGTACTTCGCTGTCGCCTTCGGTTGTGGTTGTGCAACCCAAGGATCTTGGAACTTTCTGCGGGACCAATGGCGCCGACGTTGACGAGTGGGTGGCTATGTACGAACGCGTGAGTGGAATCAACAGATGGGACCCTACGCTTATGCTAGCCAACCTGTTGTTTTATCTACGAGGCACGGCAAAGGTATGACGCGAAAATCACGAAGAGGAGCTCACCAGCTGCGACTAAGGCAAAAATAAGTTGACAGAGTTGTTTGGTAAACCAGCCGGCCATAAGGTTGCCGCAAAGCAGGAACTGACCTCCCGTGCTCAATCCTCCACGGAGCCCTATGCCTCGTACATCCAGGACGTGCTGGCACTTTGTCGTAAAGCCGATCGCGACATGACAGAAGCTGAAAAGGTCGGGTACGTGTTTAAGGGCATTGCTGACGACGCCTTTAATCTGCTCATGTGCAAAAGCTATTCTACAATTGATGCCAACAATAAAGAATGCCGGCAATTCGAGCAGACCAAAATACGACTAGTCTTGCAACCAATCGCAAGACTTCCCAATACTGCCGCAACGTCGACGTGTGAAAATCAACCCGCGCAGCAGCATGCATCGCCATCAGAGGACGTGGTGCCAATCGTTCGACGTGAACTGGATGCGATGGCGCCGGCAGCTTTTTGTTCGCGTAGCCCTTATGGTACCACATTTTTTGTTCCCCTCGTACAAGCGATCGTTCGCCAGGAACTTGAAAACATTGTATTACAGTCTGTCTGTGCTGTCGCCAATCCCAGAGCTAACGAACGCTCTTCTACTATTTTTGCTCCACCCCGACGCTTCGCTTCGCGTTATCGCAACCCGACTGATTGGAGAACTGCGAACGACCAGCCTATATGTTTCACCTGTCACCGCATTGGTTATGTCTCCCGATACTGTCGCAACTTGTGACCCGCAACTTTTCGCCCGTCGACCAACCTGAGCCGTTTTGAAGGAAATGCCCGTAATGTTTCGCCCACCGCCGAGTCTAACAGCGCCGACAACTGGAACACGTGGTACAGACATACACCATCGCCGCGCAGACACCAGTCTCGTTCACCACAAACACGTCGGCCATCTTCCCGTTCACCGCAGCCACTTGGCCCTTCGTCGCATGTAGCGTTTGGCCGCACCCTTTCGGAAAACTGAGAATTGCAGCCCACGGATGTTGTACTGCATTGCCAACTACCGCAGCACATAATCTGCCTGTGCCCACAAGGAGAAGTGAAATAGACGTTAAAATAGACGACATACCTGACCAAGCACTCGTCGACACTGGAGCCCGCGTAGCTGTGATAAGTGCTAGCCTACATAGACGCTTAAAGAAGGTCCTCACACAAGCAGCTGCCCGAGTCATTCGTGTGGCCGACGACGGCGTGCTGGTTGTTCTTGGAATGTCTACTGCGTCGTTTATTCACAGCCAACCGCCCTACTTCTGTTCTCTTTGCTGTGATCGACAACTGCCCTCACGACGTTATCCTTAGATTGGACTTTTTATCCATTCATTCTGTTCTCATCGACTGCGTGACCGGCGTTCTTCAGCTGGAACTGCCTCAACTCGGCGATGCTCCGAGCACAACCCACCGTACTTGTGCTCGCTTCACAATGTGCGTCTTTTAACCGAGGCAGTTACTTACGTCACATTGACCGCCCAGCCACAGGTTCCTCACGGTGAATATGTGCTTCGCCCCACCATCGACGTGCTTTTGAATCGCAACGTTGCTGTTGCTCATACGTTGGTCACGGTTACTAACAACGACGTCGTTGTACCGCTTCTGAAATTCAGCCTGTGCCCTCAAGTGATTCTGGCCAGCATGTTCTTGGCCAGCGTTTCTAATGGTTTCGAATTTGACATTGAGAATCGACACTGAGAATCAGAGTGCTGAGAATGGCTTATTAGCGCCAATTGCAGCTCACAGCTCGGGTTCCTTAACGGATGACTTCGCGAAAACTTTGCACCTGACATCACCTCTGCACAGGCCACAGACATGCGTCACCTACTTGAGTCGTACAGTGACATCTTTGATTTCGGTGACAGGCCTTTAGGCCAACGTCTGCTGTTCACCACCGTATAAACACTGGAGACACACATCCTATTAGTGGGCGTGCCTATCGGTTATCGCATGCTCAACGTCGAATCATCCAGTCAGAAGTGGACGAAATGGTCCGCAAAGGGGTCATCGAGTCATCAGCCAGCCCTTGCACTTCGCCTGTCGTGCTTGTGAAAAAGAAAGATGGTACCTGGAGTTTTTGCGTCGATTATCGCTACTTAAGCAAGATCACCCACAAAGGTGTCTACCCTCTACCACGCATTGTTAGCGTGTTCGACTGCTTGCACGAAGCTAAATACTTCTTGTCCATCGATCTTCTATCCGGCTACTGGCAGATTTCTGTTGATGAAATGAACCGCGAGAAGACGGCCTTCATCACGCTGGATGGCTTAAATCAGTTCAAAGTCGTGCCTTTTGGCCTATACAATGCTCCTGCGACATTTGAACGTATGATGGACTCTGCTGCGAGGCTACAAATAGACCACTGTCTTGGTTACCTTAACCATGTTATTGTTTTTTCTCCTACGTTCGGCGGTCACCTTACCCGACTTGCTGCAACTCTTTAGGTCTTCCGAAAAGCAGGCTGTCAACTGAACTCCACGAAGTGTCAATCCGGGTGCCATCGGATTACAGTGTTGGGAAGCCTCATTGACGCATCGGGCTGTCAACCATATCCGGAAAAAGTTCACGCCCTACGCAGTTTCCCTGTGCACGTTCTGCTTCTGACGTGCGCTGCTTCGTCAGCCTGTGTTTTTACTTTCGCCGTTTCGCCAACAACTTCACCAACGTTGATCGGCCTTTGACAGATCTTCGAAAGAAGAACACGCCATTTATTGGGACCCGGAGCAGGCTCACGCGCTCGCCGCTCTCATCGGGTTCATGACCACCCCTCCAATACTTGCCTACTTTGATCCATCTGCACCGATCGAAGTCCACACTGACGCAACCGGACAGGGCATCGGTGCTGCTCTCGCCCAACAGCAGAATGATACCGAGTGCGTGATAGCTAACGCCAGCCCCCTGCTGTCACCTGCCGAGAGAAATTACTCCATGACCGAGCGAGTGTGCTTGGTTTTAGTTTGGGGTGTCGCCAAGTTCCCGCCATATTTGTACAGCCACCCGTTTTCGGTCGTTACAGACCACCACGCCCTCTGCTGGCTGGCTTCCATCTGGTACCCCACAGGATGGCTTGGTCGCTGGACTTGGCGGCTCCAGGAATTTTCATTTCTTGTCAGCTATAAGTCTGGACGCCTGCACAAGAATTCTGACTGCCTCTCACATCACCCCGTGGATCCCCCTGATCCTGTTGCGCATGATCCGGTGACCTGCGTGATGGCTTTGACTGACAAGACCGACATGCGCGCTGAACAACAACCGTGACGCATCCTTACAGTCCATCATCGCCGGAGTGCAATCTGGGAGCACCGACGGCACGTGCCGCACGTTCTTGCTGCATGGGGCATCCTCTACAGCCGCAATAACAGCTCTCACGGCCCCGAGTTGCTCTTTGTCTTTCCTCGTCATCTGCGATCCGTCGTTCTCGAACAACTTCACGATCTACCGACAGCGGGGTACCTTGGAGTTTTGCGTACATACGACCGCGAACGACGCCGGTTCTTCTGGTCGGGTGTCTACCGCTCTTTCCGTCGTTATGTCGCAACTTGCGAATTGTGTCAGCGCCGGAAGAAACCTCCACTGCCACCTGTCGAACGACTCCATCCAATTGAAGTTCGCTCTGAACCGTTCTCTCGTGTAGGCCTTGATCTGCTTGGCCCTTTTCCGACGGAGAATAGGGGGAATAAGTGGATCGCCGTCGCTACTGATTACGCGACACGCTACGCGACAACAAAGCCGTTGCCGGCTAGTTGAGCAACAGACGTGGTCAATTTTCTCATTCACGACGTCATTCTGCTTGGTGCTCCTGGACAGTTACTTAAAGACCGCGGCCACTCGTTCTTGTCTCGACTTGTGGATGACCTCCTCCGCTCTTGTGCCACTGAGCACAAGATGTCCACCATGTACCACCCGCAAACGAACGGTCTTACGGAACGGCTCCACCGAACACTCAAAGAGACCCTGTCAATGTACGTTTCCGACGATCACCGCTACTGGGTCGCCACGTTGGCCTACGTGACATTCGCGTATAACTCGTCCCGACATGACACCGCAGGATATTCACCCCTTATCTTTTGTATGGTCGCGACCCCACATTGCCATTTGACACCATCCTACCTTCTGTGCCCTGCGTTGCCACTGAGTACACTGGCGAAGTCATCGATCGCGCTCACATGGTGCGTCAATTCGCCCGATCTCGCTAATTAGCCTTGCAGCATCTGCAGAAAGAGCGTTACGACTGGTGCCATCGCGATGTTCAGTTCGCCCCAGGTGCTTGGGTGCTGCTTTCGTCACCAAGTCATCGGGTCAGCCTTTGTGTTCACGCACTTCGGACCTCGTAATTGTCCTTAAAATTTTAGCAAATATTTTGCCCGGGGTGGCGCGTTTTAAAGGGTACACTTTCCGTACAAGGCTAAGAAACTCTGACCAATTGCTAGATGCACAAATGGTGACAAGCTTACTTCGCATGCAGTCGCTCACTACATCTGTTTTCCAGAAAAGTGTCGTAGCATTGCCGTTGTTAAAGATCGCAATGTCAACTTTCCTTTCCAAATTGTGACTTCTGCTAGTCACTGAGCTCTGAAAAACGAGGACATAGCCAAAATACTGCATGGTCGTCCGGGGAAGCAGTGGTCTCGCTAGGGTCAGTGGCATCCTGGGCGGTGGAGTGCAGGGGCTGTTGACCCCGCCCCCTTCTCAGTCGTCAGCTTCTGCTGTTTAAAGCAGCGAAGCACAATTTAGCTCTCAGGGACTGCTTCAGCTAGTGGTTCGTTGTGTAGTTAACCAGTAATTATTTTGATTAGCTTTTTGAAATATGTAACGTAATTAGTCCATCTCACAACTCCCAATTGAACACGACATCACATGGAAAGGGCATGTTTACGTGTTCTTATGGCATAAATAGGCAAAACAAAAGGGTGTGTGCAATACTTTTAAACTTATTTGCCTAGGCGGAGCCAAGGACAAACTTGGAGGCCAGCCAAGTTCGCGGAGTTTGTTGCTCACGTAACACTACATGCCCGCAAACTGGCAAAATATTTCTCGTGTTTATGCGCAATAAATACACAACAAATCTGAACTGTGCATGTAGAAGGACCTGTAGCAATATGTGTATGGATGCGTATGGACAGTGTATCCGTATTGTATGCATAAGACCACGCGGCTCATATTGTTTATGTAGCCACTTACGTATACACAAGAATAGATTATTCGCATTTTCAAGTGAAGGCAATCCTTGGATGCCGGTAACTTGAAAGGAGCGTAAAATTAACATGAACCAGAAATAGTGTACAACTAGGCGAACAAGAATTAACGTGCAGTATTTTAAAGCATCTTCCATAAGTCATATAACGCACAAATTTATCCTAATCTCGCATTATCCGCTAATGGAGTCGACCTCAGCGGGCAAATATTTCAACAGTTACAACGAGAATTACGCCCGTTCATGTGGGAAATATTATTGTGTGTATCTCTCTGGGGCGAAGTCTGTAATGCATATAAAACACACGTTCTATGGCATCCCAAGCCATTAGGCTTCACTAATTGCGCCGTAGTTGGAGACGTATGGGAGAGGCCTTTACCCTGCATTGGGCGTAACCAGCGTGATGATGATGATGACGATGATGATGATGATTATGAATTGCATCATGTGATAAATTTCCGCTTTTTGGTTTGTATTCAGCGCATTTTGCCATGGCCGGCTGCATTTTGCCTTCTTCGACAAGTAGTTTTTGCCATTTTAACCCCCTTATTTTCGATTCACTGCTTTACCCCCTGAGCGCTACGTCACCTGGCCCCTCTCTCCCGGGTGGCCGCACGCCTCAGGATGTCACTGCCAGGAAGTCTACACAGCGGTAAAATCTAAATAAATAACTCCGCGTTCTCTCTTCACACAAACAATTCACCCTTTACACATTATATTGCCCAGGAATATGAAGAGGTTCACATTGTAAAAATGTGTAGTTCTTTAAAAGTTTAGCGCACGGCCATCCCAGACTTCGCATGTAATAGAGGCCTCGCCTAAATGGTGCGCTTTGCATGACTGCATCATCAGGAAAGGTCACGCAATGTACCTACACTGTGCAAGTAATGCATGTCAATGTTTTATGCGTTGGAGTCATTCGGCGATCTTTTAATTTGCAGCTTTTTTTGGCTATCCTCATTGAATGGCATGGCTAGTGGCTGCTCGGTCACTTGATCTTTGGGTGGATATATTTATGCATGTGTAGCTACGAAGGTGCTGTCTTGCACGATTGTCTGATACCGCGCATGGTGCAAAACGGAATCCCATCTAGTACTACTGAGGCTGCCCGGGGTGGCAGGTGATCTACGTCAGGGGGGATGCAAGCTCCAAATTATTCGCGCTGTCGTCGTCCTGACATCGTGTTCTTTCGTTGTCACCTCTTATTCTCCTTCATTTCATTATTGCCGTCATCATTATTCCTCCATCTGCATTTTTTCGGTGACACAGCGTTGTACTTTTGTCGTCATTATTCCACCGTCTTCAAGCGTTCATCATCCCTCTGTCACCGTCATTCCGCCGTCGTCATTCCGTCTTAATCATAGCGTCGTCATTATTCCGCAGTAATCATAGTGCCGTCATTCTACATTTTAGAATGCTGAAGGAAAACTGTCCGTCTTGAAAGAGAGATTTCGTAAGATTTTCGTACACGTCAAATTCAATGCCTAAAGACACTAATCTGGCCAAGCTTCGAGTACGACGAATAAATCTGGGGCTTCATAAAACCTCTTAATTAGTAAAATCGAACGCATGAAAAAAGTTGCCATCTGATTTGAACCCTCAGACTAATCAAGCCGGCTTAGCGTTTCGGGTTTCACTTACGAGGGCCAACTCGCAACCGCTTTAAGAACGACGAATCATTTCTGGGCTAAAATCTATTGACTACTTATACGAAGGTCGCTCCAAAATACTGAGATCTCATTATCTGCATGAAACATTTAAACTCACAGCTATACTGAATCGTGTAATTTGTCAGCCATTAAGTCCCATTAGCATCCACAAGTATCGCCTTTTCCCGTCGGCAATCTCTCCTTTAGACATCAATGCAAACTATCTCCTTGAAAGTTAATTTATATACATGTTTTGTTAGTGCAAACAAAAGTTGCTCATGTACCCACTCCTGCATGGGCCGTCACGGGCCTGCAGCATGCCCACTTTAAAAAATAAAAATAAAAATGCATGTCACTGTTAGCATGACATTGTAGTTATTGCGTCTTCGGGGTAGTGACTGTCATGTATTCGCGGTCTTAACATTGTCGCGATGCTATCGTAGACTTTCCGACTTCAACATTGAAGATTCATCATCCTATTGTCGTCATGGCATCGTAGTAACGCCATCACCGACACATAATCATCGTCATTTTATTGTCATGGTGCTATCATCATCCCACCGTTGTCATCATACCGTCGTCATAAATGCAAAATCGCCATTCCGTTATCGTGATAACGTCGGTGTCAACCCCGTTGAATAGTCGTCAATCTTTCTTCTTTGCATAGTAACACTGTCATAATCATACCATCATGGTCAGTCTATCGTCGGCATTCTGTCATATTCATTGCACTGTTACTATGTCATAGCCCCCTGTTCCGTCCTCGTTACACAGACGTCTTCCTGCATTCGTGGTTGTATGATTGTCGTGATGCCATTCCCCTTGTATCATCATCGTCATTCAGCTTCGTGATCCGGTAATCGATAAGCCGTTATCATCAAACCATAGTCGCCGTACAGTTGATACAATCCAATTGTCGTCAGTGTGTGGTCGTCAAGCCGACGTCGTCATACCATCGTCATTATTTCACGATTGGCTTCCCATTGTCTTCACGCCGTCGTCGGCATTCTTTGTCTTTACATCGCCACTATTGCCTAGTCGTCATATAGACGCCTCCACGGCGTACTGGTCGTTCAATCGTCGTCATTATGTCGTAGCCATTTCTGTATCCTCATTCCGCCTTTCTCACAATGTTGTCTTTGTGGGTTCGTCATCATATAGACGTAGATTCGTCGTCGAGAGGCAGTAATCGTTCCATAGTTGCCAGTGCATTGTCGTCGTGCCATAGCCTTCATACCCTAGTAGTCATGCGGCCTATCGAAATGTTCTAGTACAACAACTTTATATATTTGCTATCGTGGTTATAGAAAAGCAGCATTTTTCTTGACAAACAGCAATAAAAGATTTACGTAACATGATTCCAAAAGTGCGCGGGAACTTAGAAATTTTTTTTTTACATTTGCACACCCAAGATCTCTAAGTTAAAAGCAGTAGTGGATGCAGATGAATGATGAAAACCCCTGGTTCCCCGCTTATATTCTTAAGGAAACTAGACAAAACAAACATAAGATAAGAGATTTCCCTTTTTTAAGCGAAGTAGAACACATAAAACATACGACATATTGAACACAGTATTTAATACCTTTGTCCGCAATGTGCATTTCGCTGATGTTATTTTGACCGTCCAATTTCAATGTAACGTTTAGCGTAGCGTGTTTTGTTGACCTGTATAGGAAAAACATAAAAATAAGCAGAGAAAGAAATTCAACAACTTTGATATCACAGAACACTCATCACATACCGATAATCTTTGTCCACGTAATATCTATCGAAAAGCATGTTTGTAGCCTACGGTCCTCTCATGAAGTCAGATTTGCATTCATATTCCGAGACCGCACCTGTACCCGGGAGAGTCAACATTTCTATGCGGTTGGCGGGATCACGATACGCTTTCTGCAAAAACTGTGTGAAGAAAATAATAAAACTTCTAAGCATATGAAGTGATTGACATCGACACAAAAGTTTAGCCACATTTATGTCTCTATTTCTGATTAAATATATGTCATAACCATACATATCAAAACGTATGAACGCGTTTCTATGGTACAGGGTCAAGGTGGCGTATGTGCCGCGACGTCAATTGCGAGGCTTTTTCGCTTAGTGGCGCTGAAGTACCTACAGATGAGGTGTGATTATCAAACTACTACTACTACTCAATCATGTGGTCTACGGAACGTATACAACTTGGTATCATCAGCTTTTCACCATTATTACGATAATGATGCATCACGTTTCGAAATATTCATAAATTAGTATCCACAAAAAATTATGGTTTAAAAAAATCCTTCACTGAAGACTAGCTAAAAGTTAGACTTGTCATGGAGCACAGCGGCGTTTAAAATAGGGTAATTAGAAAAAAAAATATTTATGATCAGCGTAATGCAGAATATTTGAAATATTAGGTACGGTCGCAAATCCTCCATAACTTTTAAACATTATGGATGCTTTTTATCTGAAGCATCTAATATTACAAGAATAATTAGTATACAATTGATCCAATGTTAATGCATACATTTATGCTGGCCCTCCAAAAGCGGTTCGAGATATACTGTGTCACAGCTGATTATCAATGCGCAGATGATATATGGTTAACGTAAAGCTTCTACAATGAGCTTTAACCAAAGGTAACAATCACAACATTTTCACAGCTAATTCCTTCTTATAGCATCTAGTTCACAAAAAGGTCAAATGTATTGCTGAATATAAGACCAGTTCGCCTAGCAGATCTGTAAAATAATTAAATGAAAAGAAGCAGTAGCTATAAAAAGATTCACGTGCCAGCCTTAAAGCATCGGCGACATTATATTATTCCTCATGAATTTCAATTTTTCTAGGGAATTTCTCGTCCATAGAAGACATGCAAAGTTAGGCGACTTTTGCAACGGAAAAGAACACTTATACTGCAATGGGCCATGTCGGTGGGCTTGTTAAAGGAAAATTTGACATCTTTTACACGCGACATGCGCTGACGGCGTCCACGCGTGCAGAACAAATTGAAGTTCGCGGACGCAGCTGTGCTGCATATTCTGCTCTGAGATGCGGGGGCATAAGAGAAGTCGTCGCATTGATGAAATGTTGTTTTCACTGAGAATGTTGTGGTTGGTTGTCGAGGTTTTGCGGACAATCAGTCACCGCCTTTCACAGCCCTTTCACCATGACTCTTCGGTTTTTGTGGTAAGACATGCGTGTTGCGGCGCCCAAGGGCTCAAAACGCTCGGGAATGTTTGGCACTGATAAAAAATATGCAAATTGGCCTTCCTTTATGTGGATGCGAGCTGCTGCCGTGGCAGCACAAGCATAAACTGATGTCCTCGCCTACCTGCAGCTCCAGAACACAGTGCTCCAGGCAGGGCTGCCGTATGTTCCAGATGATCGGGCAAAATGTGGTAACTCTACCTGGCCGGCTGCTTCCTGTAGGGGCCTGCACGTCACTATACAAGTTTATGTTTGCACAGTCGTGGCAGGAGCTCCCACAATTATAAAGAAACGCAAATGTGTCCTTTATTCTTAAAAACGAGGCAATTAACTGCGCCATGTGTTACACCGAACCATGTAGGCTCCAAGTCGCGATCTTTTGGGACAATATATATATATATATATATATATATATATATGGATGCCTATCCTTGTGGAACGCTATAGTGTCACTGTGCATGCAGGACTCAGGTAGGTGTACAATGAATCTACTCAATAAATAATAATCAGAATTACGGCCTGGCTAAGGTAATAACCATAAATTCACTCGCATGCCTTGTTTTTATTCAGTTGCAATGCTATTTGGCTATCCCAACTCAAAAATCCTACATCAAGGAGAACACATAGTACGCTCCACGGGTTAATTGTGTTATAGATGCTGTGCCAATCAGTGATGTATGAAAGCGCACCATAAGGTAGATTGCCAAATTGCAGGAAAGAAAATTATCAGAAATATAAATCTTGTTAGGAAATGAGCCTGTCAACAAGTCTGTAGACATAATTTATACTGCTAAGTACTAGACTAGAGGACGTTGAGTTTCAGTGGTTGCTCTGAAGGGGCCATATTATACTGCAGTATACGCAAGGTAAAGGCAGCAGTTATAATCGTAAAAATGTTGATGAAAAGGAACACAAGTTATATATGACGTATACTTACCAACTTTAGTGCTTCGGCAAGGTTAGTCCAATTCTCATTAATTACTTCGTGTGGAGCGGGTGTACGCGTCGTGCCACCCGAAATACAGAACGCCACAAGTTCAGCGAGATAAAAGAATGCTCCAATACTATAATACGCCATGTCTAAGTGAGTAGTAAAGACGACTTCTTTTCTTTCAGAGATATAGGTAGGCTCCACGTCAATGGCAACAGCGGAGAATTTTTGACGCACCAATCTCGAAAATACTCCGAGCAGCTGGCAAAATGCAGCAGCTGGAAGAAATGGAAGAATACCAGTTGTGAGTTGTCGCGGAGCACATTCGTTATGCACGATGGAAAACACCAGATAAAAGAATCGGCGCCGAGTATTTACCAATAGTATGCTTTATCTTTTTTCTTGGTAAACAAGGGCATTATCCTAACATACGCATGGCTCGGATAGACTTGAGGAAAAGGTTTTCCCTAGCGGAATATTAACAATTGTGGGAATTAGGAGTGCAAAAAACAGAAACCCCTTTTTCATCTTAAAAGACCTCCACTGAGAAATTCAAGCAAACTCTCCGTAGAAGCTTTGTAACCTTCTGGATATGGAAAAATGAACTTACCCGCTTACCTGTGGCACGATGAATTTCGGCTATTAGAGGGAGCCCAACACAATTTACTAGGCTACAGAAAGCTCATAGGCGAGCTCTTCAAAAGCGACCTTCTATTAACGCCAACTAGACCTAGTTTTGTAGTCTCTCACTAGATGGTAGAAACACAAAACGCAAGATTTGCTTTCGCTTCTGGTTTTTCAGCAGCGCAGTTTTTTTAAAGCCGCATAGGACTTAGTTTTATAGTCTCCTACCAGATGGCAGAAACACAAAACTCAAGATTCGCTTTCGGTTCCGGTTTTCGAGTGGTGCTCTTGAAATATGTTTTCTGTTTTTCCTTCCTAAAAGTAGCAGTGTCGTGTTCATTTGTTAAGTCATCGCATCGCTTTTATGAAAATTTTATTAATTGGACATCATAACTATAAGCTTGCGCGTGGCTTCGTGTTACGCAAAAAAAGCAACTCTCGTGCTTTGTAGCGTGCAAACTAGGAGAACAAAATGGCTATTCTTATTGCGTTCTTCTAGAAGGTTCGTTTTCTTCAACTTTCGGCTGTCCTTAATGGCCTACAATCCGAGCGAATCAGGTCCACCTGGGCCACAATGCCACCCAGTGGCCAGTGCCATTCTTCTGCAACATTCGTGTGGAACAAAGGGTCTGCTAGGCTGAGTCGCTGCCCGAACGTTAATTATTTTTAAAGATTCATACAATTAAAAAATGCACCAACTAGGAGAAGATGTGCAACGTCCAGATTAATAGCTACTGTTAATGTGTTGCCTACAGCCAAGTGGTATGAATCCGTAGGTGTGGCCGTCAAAAAAAAAATATTTGAATAAATGTCCCGTGCTGTGCCAGCCCCGGTCACTCTACAGAGAAGCTAGCTTGGCTAGCCGTCAGCTTTTAGGATCAACATATGGCGTCCCTCGCTTGGTGCATTTGCTTTTAATGCGCATCATTCTTCGGCGAGTACCCCAGCAACTTGGTAGCAAAATCGTGCAAAATTGCGTCTGTAACGCCAAAAAACTTGACGCATTTCCCATATAAATACATAAGCCTTGAAAAAAAGGGTTGGGGTGACCAACTTGAAATTGGAAGTGGCATCAGCATAAATTTGGGCGTGGTACAGGTATGGGCCAAGCTGAATTTTGTAGTGATATGGGAGGGGCCCAACCTAAATATGGGGTGATCTAGGGGTGGGTAAGCCTAAGTTTGGGGAGAATATGGGGGGTAAGCCAGCCTGGATTTGGGGATGATATGGGGGTGGGAAAACCTATACTTGGGGGTGATACGGGGGAGGGCCACTCTAGCCATGGGGGTGATATGGGGCTGGGCCAAGCTGAATCGGTGGTGATATGGGGGTGAGCTAACCTAAATTTGGGAGTGATTTGCGGTGGGCTATCCTTAACATGAGTTGATAGAGGACTGGGCGAGGCTATGTTTGGGGATGATATGGGGGTGGACCAACCTGGATTTCGGGATAATATGGGAGTGGGTCAACGTAAGTTTTGGGGTGGCATGGCGACGGGCTAACCTAATAATGGGGGTGATGTGTGGCTGGGACAGGCTGAATTGGGGGGAGGGCGATATATGGGTGGACTAACCTTATTTGTTGGGTGATTTGCGGTGGGCCTAAATTTGAGGTGATCGAAGGGTGGGCCAGCGTTGGTTTGGGGCTGATATGGGGGTGGGCCAACCTAGATTTGCAGGTGGTATTGGAGTGGGTCAATCTAAATTTGGTGGTTTGTGGAGGCGGGCCACTCTTTATTTGGAGGTGATATGTGGTGGGACCTACCTATTTGTGGGGCAATCTCGGGGTCGGGCAATCTGAATTTCGGGGCGATATGGGGGTGGGCCAACCTAAATTGTGGGGTGCGTCGACTCGAAATTTGGGAGAGATTTATTGAAATTCGTGGGTGGACCAGCTTCAAAATTAGGGCTGGCCCAATTTAAATTTGGCATTGGGCCAACTTGAAGATTAAGGCTGGGCGAAATGAATATCGGTCATGGCCGACTTTAAATTTGGGGCTGGACTAACTTAACTTTGAGATTTTGCCCACTTGAAATTTGGGGGTGGCCCTAATTAATGTTCGGGCGTAGGCTAATTGAAATTTGGAGGCCTGTTTACGAATAGTTAGACATCACCAGTGGTGTTTCTGCATCCTTTGCATCATCTAAAAGTACGTATAACAATAATTGTTAGCGGATACCCCTCAAGGTGAGCTACCACTCGAGCCTTCCCAGCCCACTGGGCTAATAATGTCACTGCAGTGCTCTCGTCGTGACGACTGCGACGTTCAATGTGGAGATCCACAAGAACTTATCGCAGACCAAGCTAACCATTTTTACACCAATACCATCGCTAATTATCCCTCAAGAGGAAAGTGTATAACAGCTGCGTCTTACCAGTACTCACGTATGGGGCAGAAACCTTGAGGCTTACTAAGAGGGTTCTACTTAAATTGAGGACGACGCAACGAGCTATGGAACGAAAAATGATAGGTGTAACGTTAAGCGATGAGAAAAGAGCAGACTGGGTGAGGGAACAAACGCAAGTTAATGACATCCTAGTTGAAATCAAGAAAAATAAATGGGCAGGGGCAGGGCATGTAATGAAGAGGGAAGATAACCGAGGGTCATTAAGGGTTACGAACTGTATTCCAAGGGAAGAGAAGCACAGCAGCGGACGGCAGAAAGTGAGGTGGGAGGATGAGATTAAGAAGTTTGCAGGGAGAACATTGCCACAATTAGTACACAACCGGGGTAGTTGGAGAAGTATGGGAGGGTCCTTTGCCCTGCAGTGGGCGTAACAAGGCTGATGATGATGATCATCATCATCGCTCACATTACTCGCTCGTGCTGCACGCAACACAAGCTTAGAAAAATCATAATTCAACTTTCAATCCCACGTTAGTCGACACGCTCCCTGAGCACAATTTCGCCAATCATCTGGATAGGAACCTAGCTGGGCGTTTTACTGTTGCGTTGCGTCGTTTTTCACGAAGGCCTTCTCCCACAAAGAGAATAAATTTTTGAGATTGACGAGGCAAGCTAGTATATAACTCTTACGAAGCAATTGTATAAACTGTTATAGTGATTTTTCAACATATATATATATATATATATATATATATATATATATATATAAGTAAATAAGATTTCAGATGGTATTGTTTCTACCGGGCATGAGAACGATTTCTTCCTGCCTGTCAGAGTGCTTTGACCAACAACCTAATCATTTTGTTTAAATGTGTTCCCCAATACTACATGGGCTAAATGTATCAAAGTGCGATGCGTGGTGACAGCTTCAAAGCCAGTTCATTTTGTGTACTGTTGTTGATATTGCAGGAATGTGGAGTTTTACTCTTCATAAGAACACAGAAAGAAAAATATTACAGTTGGTAGCTAAGAGCAAAATACGTTGGAAGAGCTGAAACCAGCGATTTTTTTTAATTGACGGGTTGATCTCGGCTGGTAGCTCACTGTCCAAACGCTTCCACGAATTTCGCTTGTGTGCAACTGCAGCAAAAACGTCGATACTACCTTTTCATTTCCAGGACCTATATGCACTCCCCACACACAAGAAGGACACCAGATAATTGGCACGGACACTTTTATAAACTGATATTGTTTTGCTAATTTCCGTTTAGCGAGGTGTCTGCGAACGGAGCATTTTCTTATCATCAGTCTAGTGTTAGCAGTGAGAAGCAGTTCGGTCGACCATACCCATGAGGGCATACTAGCCATTGCAGCGCTTTACTGTAGGGCACGTGAAGTGCTAAAAACTTAGTGTGCCTTGCCCTTTACGCCGGTCGTCCATCCATTATGCTAAGGTGACGATCAACGTTGTGTCCGTCAGGCCTCCTCCTCATTTTTAGCTTCACCATCGCGAGAGCGGACAGAAAAAGGAAGCTGTCTTCACAATCAGCCCCAGCGGGATTCCACCACTCGTAACTGCTGCAATTTGCATTCAGTGGCTGGGTATGATAACCCCATCCTTAGTTTCACAATTGCTAGAGTGCACAGAAAAAGGAGAGCTTTGGTCGATATCACTACCACGAACCCATGTCAATACAGACATAAGTACGAGCAGGGGCTGAGCCTGCTAACTTCTGCGCTACCAGCTACCGCCACCACCTAAGATTTTCCACGCATACCTGCTTCTTGTTTTCATCGCAGACGCATGCAGCACAAACGCGGATAAAATAAAATCTCAGTGCCCTTCCACTCTGTTTAGGAGGATGACCAGCAAAGCTGTGTATGAGGGCCCCTTAATGGCGAACTGCACCTCTGCAGCGGGTCGGCCCGCTATTGCACTAACTTCGAGATCGGCCCACGCTAGGTGAGTGCTTAACGCCTGCTTCACCCCCGCCGTGGGTCGGGTCGGGTCGGTATTTTACTATCTTCCGGATCGGCCCACGTATGGGGAGCCCTTAACGCCTGCTTCACTGCCACCGCGGGTCGTGTCGGGTCAGTATTTCACTATTTTCCGGATCGGCTCACGGGTCTTCCGAATCTTCCGGATCGGCGCTTAACGCCTGCTTCACTTCCGCTGCAGATCGGGCCGGTATTGCACTAACTTCGGCATCGGTCCACGTACGGGAAGTGCTTAACGCCTGCTTCACCACCGCCGCGGGTCAGTCCGGCATTGTACTAACTTCGGGATATTGTTCTACACGCGGACACGATAGTGGAGAAAGTATCCCTTAAGAGGAAGCTTTAGCTCGGGTGGTTTTATCTAAATATATGTACAAGGAGAATTCGTTTTTCTCGGCAACCACAACACCAAATTTGACAAGGTTTGTTGCACTTTAATAAAAACGGAAAATATAGTTACTGTTGCTTTCAAATTTTTTATTTAGGTCATCATTTGTTTATTGAAATTGGCAAAAAATCGCAAATTTTCGGGAAACGAAGCCATCAAGTTTACAACTTTGTCTTTCGGCAATGAAAAATGATATCAGAAGTCTGTGCATCGCATCTTACGGCACATCTAAAGCGGACAAAATTAATTTATCACACATGAATCTCAAAAAAAAATGTAATATGGAAATAGAGCTTCTGCAGAACCCTTGTACACAACGTAACGAATTCACGTAAAATATAAATCGACATATCGAATGTGTCCGCTTTGAACGATCTAATGGAATGCTGTTTACCGAACCATGGTATCCGTTCTTGATGCGGAGCTATTAATTTGTAAACTTCGCGCTTCTATTCTTTCTGCACTTTCGAATCTCTAAAATTCTTCTAACGTTCAGGCCCTAAATGGGAAGCCCGCTTTCAAAAGTCACTACAATTTACATTTCTCTCTAGAATCCAGCAAATTTCAGTAAAATTTGTCCAGGGGTTATCTGAGAAAAGCTTTTCGGCGTTTTACATCAACTTGAATAGGCCGCGCCGGAGTTGCGCCCGAGTTAGAACTTCCTCTTAACGGCTTCGCTATATAAAAAAAGAAATTAAGAAAATAAATGCCTCAGCCGTCACTACCACCCCCCCCCCCAGATTTTGTCACGATGGCAGAGAAACCATCGGCACGGCTCCGTGAGCAGCTACCAAGCTGTTCACTTTTGTTATCTTCCTTTCCTCGGCGGCAGCGCATTGTTTTGACGTCAGCGACGCGCTATACCTGCACGATCATTGCGTCATGCGTCACTTCTGCGACCAAGCAAGCTTTCCGCCGCACATGTTCGCTGCTATATTGACAATAAGAATTTAAACTGCTTGCTTTCCAAACAACAGCGTGAATAAAAATCGAAAGCGGACTGGCTGGTCACGAAGAACATGCTCACGGGGCCATACTATTGATGACAGCATCACAAAAGGCTAGGTGCCGTCAGGTTGACTTTACAGGTTTGCAAGTAATGACTGACGGGCTACTTGCTTCGTTATCACAGAAAGAACAGCGCTTCAAGCTGTTAGCGAAGTTTGTGTGTGGTTCCTCCTTTGTGTCCCGTCTTGATGTGCTGTTCTGTGACATTACATATGTTCTTTTTCTGCGTCAGTTACGCCTTCCAAGAGCGTTTACTTGAAACATTTTTGTTCGCATGCGTCTTACAGAATTATGTTTAATCAAAACTTCGCTTGGCAGCATAATCTCGAGGACGGGCTCCAAGCTGCTGATTTTTTTTAGCCATGTAAGATCAATTACTGAAAAGTTAATTAACGTAGCTTTGTTAATTATACACAAACTTTCTTAATTTACTCCGCACCCAAAGGATACAAATCTGAACACTCGCATGATAAAATGATGTCAGCATTGCTTGTGTTGGTTTAATAGTTTTGTTTGGCGCAGTTAGAAGTAGCCGACATATTGGTGGTGCGGTAGGCTTCTTATAAAGTATGTATCAAAGTATGGACTGGTTAGCTTGGCGCAAATCAACTTCATGAGCTTAAGGGGAAGATTTAGCTCGGGCCCAACTTCGACGCGGCCTATTCATATACATGTAAAACGCAAAAACGTTTTTCTGGGATTACCCCTGGACCAATTATAATGAAATTTGTTGCCTATGAGAGAGTAAGTACTATTCTAGCGACCGTTGGAAGCGGAATTTCGATTTAGCGTCTCAATTTTGTGAAAGAAATTTTAAAAATTCGATATTTTGAAAGTAATAGGCGCACGAAGTTTATTAATTAATAGCTATGCATCAAGAACAGATAAACAGCATCCGTTAGATAATTCAAAGAGGACAAGTTCTCTATGTGAATTTATATCTTGCGTGAATTTGTTACCTTGTCTATGAGTGTTCTGCAAGATCTGTATTTCCATATTACTGAATTTATTGATATTCATGTGTAGCGTATCAATTTTATCCGCTTTAGATCTACTATTAGATGCAGTTCACATAATTGTGATGTCATGTTTCATTGCTGAGCTACGGAGTTGTAAATTGATAGCCTCGTTTTCTGAAAATTCTCCATTTTTGCAAATTTTTAATAAAAAATTGGCGACCTCAATCAAACATTCAAAACCAACAGTCACTAGAAGTTAAGTTTTACTTTTACATGCAACAGACCTCGTCAAATTTGGCGCAGTGGTTGCCGAGAAAAACGAATTCTTCTTTTACATGTATTTCGATAGGAGCATCCGAGCTGAAGCTTCCTCTTAAGCATATGTGCCCAACCATGCACTTATGCCTTTACCATAGCCTATTTTCAGTGCTACGGTACATCACACAGGGTGTGTGAGACCATCGTCCACGCTCCTGTTTAGATTTCTGAGCGCTGGTGGCATCAGGTTCGGTTTCTTGCCATCATCAGGAATAAAAACAACTGCCTGGGGGAAAGCATTGGAAACATTTTCAGTACTTTGTAACATATGGATCAGTGCGACCATGTACATTAGAACGAAAAGTACTGAAGTATTAGGATGACGGTATCGCGGCATGTATTTTGGCTATCTAATGTTAAGATCTAAAGAAAAAAATGCTGTGGTTTTGTTACAATGCTGACATGGAATATGAGCTCCGACACAGTACTTGTGGTGGAACTGGCCCTCGGACTACAGGGCTACATTGAACCACGAAATGTTCGTTTGATAAATACCAGTAATTAGAAAGTGTTTAGCTCTTGAATTTTCTGCATGTCGGCGCCACTGTGCAGTTCTTGGGGCCATTTTTACCACGAGCACTATGTTCCAGCTGATAATAAAAGCAACTGTACTCTCTTCTTTTTTCTTTAGCGTCTAGTCACTGTTCCAAAGTTTAGGTTAGCTCAAGACGCACCCGCATGTGTTTCTAATATCCAGTATGTTGTCACGGATTCAATAGCGAAAAATCGTTATCTTATCAGATTGCGTTATCTTATCAGATAAATTACTGCACAATATTTTAAATAGCAGTCTTCCTTTACGCACGTGGATAACCGTCATAGGAGACTACCTTGGAAACTAACTGCAAGTACTGCATATGTCGTACCCAAGGGTGTACCTGGCCCGGTGGCCAGTAAATGTGACGTAATATTTCGAGCAGCTTCGGCCATTGCATGCTTACAGACGACGACACAGAGACAGTTTGCTCAATTCTTTTGTCGTGACTTTCGCGTCAAGGTGCAGAAGCAACATATTCATGTATATGTCTTAATACTTAAGCACATCTCAATTTGCAGCTGTGGCGGTAGCCCGTGAGTGTGGATAACAAAGTCGCTAGCGAAATAAGTGGGGGCACCTTAACGAACTCGACAGGTCAAAATGAAAAGCCGTCCATGACGGCGTCTCTCGTAGACGCTGTGCGATGTTCGGACGTTAACAATATGTGCCGACTGAAGAAAGGCTGGCAGGGAGTGCTTTGACGGTTAGCCAAGCTTGTTTACTGCGTAGCATCAAAAAGAAAAAAAAGACGAAAAAGAAAGAAAAGAAAAGAACCATATGAAAAGCCCAAAATCTATCATCGCTCGTCGCGACTAAACGCTCTTAGGGTGATAAGTCATTTCAAGGCGACGAGCGGCTAAGCTTTATCAAGAACACTGATAAAGCCGGCGGGACAAGCACTGTGGCAAAGTGCAATGCGAAGGGATAGCTTTTAATTCTTTTATTTTCCTTTTGTTGACCTCATAACCCGTCACCGCGGGAAGCTTGAAATGTTTAAGGTCAGTACGCCACGTGGTGGCACTCACGCGAACTAATCCAAGGTGTCCAAAAAAATCTGGATATGTAAACTTTTTACGTGGTCGTTTGATGTTTTAGAGCACTTTCGGCACGTTTACGACCTTGTTCTGCCAACTATTTAGCGTCATTCTTAAGCTTCCGTTGCATGTCGCCGCGATTGTCGACGAGCCATGGAGAAAAGGATTGAACAAGAGCGGACACTCGGGGCGCTATTCTGCACATTCCGCCATTTTCTTCGGTGCGTGACGTAGGCGCGACGCAAACAAAATGGCGCTGGTGGCCCAGTTTTGCTTATGTAACGTGACGCCAACTTGACGTTTCGCCTAAGAAACTGAAAAGATGGCATTGAATGTAGCGTTACCAGTAAAGCAAAACAGTTTTCCTCCGCAGTAAAAATAAAGCAGCCATCTCAAAGCATATGATTATTCCGTCGAAAAGGCTTCTCGCTTCCGTCGTCTGCTTCAATAGCTAGAATGCGTGTCCCCGGAAAATGGAATGAGTCATCGCATGGTTGGCGCCAACGCGCTTGTTTTCTTGCTTGAGACAACATATGCAACCTACCAGTGGTGATGCGCGTACGTTCTAGGCCACGTTATCGCTATCTCGTGAAACGCAAGTGACTCAGCCCGACTCGGCTGGCTGAGAAACGGCCGAATATCACCGATAGCGTTGCGCGCGCCAGAGATATCCACTAGAGCGACGCAAGCGCCGGCGCTGCCATCTCTTGTTCATTTCGCTGGTTGCTCGCACCGAGGGAGGAAACTTCAAGGCGCCGCCTTGCGTACATTTCTTTTATAAATTAGAAAAAGGCCGTTGTCATAACTTTTGATTGTGCGAAAAGGCATTAATCTTGATTACAATACAAATGCAGCAGTGAAAAGTGGACAACATTGCCGAAAGTTTGCTATGTTCAACCAATATTATTTCGTATAAACGCGTTCTTTTAAAAAATGATGGCCCCAAACACAAATGCCAACACCACCCGAGAGCGATGCAAATACTATGAGCACGCGTTATGAACAAAAGATTTTCGTGGTGCCAAACGACGGGGAAAATGTGGCGATACGCATTCCTCTCGGCTGCCATTGCATATGGCTGCTCATTAGCATAATTCGCGCGGCTCGTCGCAGCAAAAATTATCGCTGAAAATCTCAGCAATGGTGGCCCAGCGCAACGTCACGCATCGTCAAAATGACGTTTACGAAACAGCCCTTCCTGTGACGCTCCTCACGAGATATTCCTTCAGCCAATCCGCAAGCTGGCATGGCGCATATCTTGGATCGCCACCACATATTCGCGCAATTGCAGATGCATTGCACTGGCTTCTGCACGCTACCGCTCACATTCTTTTTGAAGCGCTAACATCGCAATATAGCTGCCAAGGACCAAAAAAATGTATTAGTCCATAAAATTTGCAGCTCCACGTCACGTTTCGTCATCTTGATGAAAACGCAAAATTGCATTTGGCAATACTTCCGCTTCCCGGCACAAATTTCAAAATACGTGACCTCTCGACAGCCAATCACAGAATAAACATGGCGGATAATGGCGGCCGTGCAGCCGCCATGCGTGTCCAGGAGCCGAATCTTATAACGGTTCGGTTGGGGAACCGTTCCTTTGGCCTCACCTGATTGGCCGAAATTTTGATTACGTCACAGGTGGTCAGAGGCAGCGGGGCGGTATCGCAATTTTTGAATACGTCACGCATCTGTCAATCATCTTCAAAGCGAACCAGTCGTAGGAACCGGCGAAGGGGTAGTCCGCTTTGGGTTCCGTTGCTGTGGCTTGGCTTTGGCTTGTGACCCTGGCCGCGCGCGCCGGTCGCGCGACCCCGGAGACACGCGGGCGTGGCGCGCGCGTGCGTTGGTTGCTTCGGAGGCTATTACTTGCCTTCGTCGTCTGCTTGGCGTTCCTCTTTCGGTGTCGACCACGGCTGGAAGCGCGATACGCGTTCGAAGAAGTGACGGATAATGAGTTGCACCACCCTTGCTGGCTTTCTAAGTAAACCTTTTGCAGGCTACGCTATCAAATGGAGGGGACTCAGGTGCAAGCGTACGAGTGGCCATTCCACGCAGAGGAAGGAATATTGCGCGCTGCGGTTCATCGCCACCGGCCTGCAGCTCCCAGAGGTCGGTCGGACGTGAAGCATTCATCGGAATGACCTAGATCTCTGCTGCCGACACTGTCCACAAAGTTGCTCTCGCAATTACTGTGTTGGCCGGTTGAAGGGCTGGGTCAGCTTTCCCGTGACCTCAGCTTCAAAGCCAATGCCAAGGAGATATTTGCATGGTGAGATCGAATTCTCAGTGCTATCGCCAGCGTGAATAGCTCGCAGATCGCCGTAGTCAGAAGGGTTCAACCTAGGCTGGTTCAGCACTTCCTTCGTTCGGCTGATAAAACTATACAGTCAGGACGGGAAGATATTGTGGAGATCTCTTATTTAGCTGCCTTTTTTTTCTCTGGTTCGGGAGTGCCGCACTTTGTTACTCAATTTTACGGCACAGCGCGCACCGTCAGCACCACACTCTTCGATTTGACTTCGCGCAGGCAATGCAGGGCCCGTGTATCGTAATGTTCGATTTCAAGTTCCATTGCTTTTATCACGCGACGCGCCGTGGGGCTTATCGCAGGGACAGCGGCAGCGCGGTGGCGAGCGAGTCATGTCCGAGCCGATGACGAAGGGCGAAAAAAGATGGAAAATTGATGTAGTCGGCTAGTAAAGGTGTCCCTAAGAACCATATCACGGTTTTGTCGCGCTCGCTACTTGAGAAGTGCCGGCAGTGCGTTCCTGTTGCGTGCATCGTGCCAGCTCCTGGTAGCAGACGACATAGCGCTGCGCTCTGCCAACTCATTTACGCTTGCGATACCGCCTGTCGGCTGAGAATAAAAAAGAATGACATTAATAAATTACTTCTGCATTGCGTAAACGCCCGGCACCACACGTTTATACTTCAGAACTTGGCGTATAATATTTAATTTATATTTTACATTTATTTAGCAAGCAGAAACATTCTGCAATTCCTCGATTAGCTCGTCATATAATGACGTACACTTCAGAGGTGGCACCCTCTCATCTATTGGTCGCGTCCTCCCCTTCTTCCACCGCCGGCTTGGGAGTGGCACATCTAGTGACGTAAGCGGCGAAGCGAACGGTTCGTATTCCGAACCGTTATAAGATTTGGCCCCAGAATAGCGCCCTCGGCGAAAATTGGAAACAGGAAACACGTCACGCTATAGTATTAACATCGACGAATTGGGGCAGCGAGCATCGAAAAAAAGAAGAATGTGAAATAAGATTAACAGAAATTGTTTTATTTTTTTTATTCTTTCCCGGAAAAAGGTAAAATATCTGCGTATAAATTAAATTAAACTTTGCGGCTTACTTCCGTTGCCTAGCGACAGGCGAATCGGCGAATGACGAGCCAGATGTTTGCGCCATTCGTCAGACACACCGCCGAAGCGAGAGAGACCGGCCGCGCATCTGAGCGTTGGACTGTTCGGGCACCTGTCGGCCTGTTTTTCTATTTTGGGATTTAGCCTGGTTTGGTGGCCTGCCGGCGAATTATTGCGTTCATTCGGAACTTCGACATGGCAGCACTGCACTATTGGACTACGGCAAGGTGAGAAACTTTTAGTAAAGCAATCTGCGACGCACTTCAACCAATTAGGCTTACTGCCCGGTACCTAGGCTATAGACTTGTGACGCAGTTAACGAAAAACAGCGTGGCCGTCGTGGAGCAGTTAATTTGAATTAAAGAATCGTACTGGCAGATGTGTGCGACGCTCCCTATGAGCCCCAATATTATTTTAACTAATTTCGGGAGTTTTCGGGCACGCTAGTCGCACAAGGTGCTGTGACGCAGTTTCGCGTGTACTGAATTTTAGTGCGACAAGTTTTGGCGCTTTCTCTGACTGCCAACATTATTGAAACTAATTTCATTACTTTTTGGGCTACCTTTCGAGCGCAGTGGGCGCGCCTGGCGCTGTGACTCGGTTAGCGAAAATAAGCTCAGCCGTGGTGCGCGGTTTCGCGCTTTTGTGCACTGACAAGTTCATGGCGCTTTTCTTTCTTTGACGCCCAACATTGCTGCAAATTATTTTCGATACTTTTATGTTATGAGGCCCGCTCGCCGCGCCTGTTGTGACGCAGCGAAAAGCAGCTCGGCCGTGGTGACAGTTAGTTTGGCGCGTACTGAATCTTGCTGCGACAAGTTTGTGTTAATTTTTATGTCCCCGCAACAATTTAAGCCTTCTTTCGGTACCCACGCTTGTCGAAAACGCGACGAGCAATCGTCAAGAGTGATAACACGGGAGTGCGTTGCTTGCGCCTGCAGAACGCACAAGAGATAAGCCAAGGAACTCAAACGCCAGGAACTAGTAACTCGAAAATTCTGTCTTCTGAACGGCACCCACGCATTTTGTCTTGAGTGCGAGTAGAAGGAATTCTGCGAGCGTCCAGCATGCTCTGGTTGAGAGCCTGTGTTGTGGCCACCTGTGTGTATTCGTCGCGTACTATCGCGTCGGTTGTAGCCAAGTTCGCGAAACGCGCCGTTGCCCGCGCATTTGTGCTATTAAAGTGCAGGAGATAAGTATTGGGAAGAGGGGAATGCTTGGAATTAGAATGTGTTTGCGGTATGTACGGTATTGCTTGGGATGAGTCGGGTATTTTCTACGCCGTGTGTGTAAATACGAACTGCTTTTGTTTGTAATGCCGCCCACTCACCACTTTCGCACGCTTCGCCTCTACAGGCATTATTCTTACATGTTAATGCCAAAATAACGCTTGTAATTTTTTCAGCTCACGTCGTCTGGTGGAGCTTCCTGTGGAAACTACTGCTGCTTACTTGGTGCCACAACGTTGGATGAATGCACAAAAATCCCGCGACGAGCATTTACAAAGAACAAAATGAACGTTAATTTTTCCTCATTTAACAAGATGTCTAGCGTCTTTATGAAATTGCACGTGGCACATATTCAATGGAGGCTTGTGAAGATCGTTCGGAATCAATTTTACTTAGTAAAATGATTTGTAAATGAATGTTTAATAAATAAAAAATAAACATATAAAGAAATATTTGCTGCAAAAGCAAAAAAAAAAAAGCGGAGCCGGCGTGACGTGCACCAGCTAGTATTCAAAACGCGCGCGCACAAAACCGAAACCGGAAGTGTGCTTCAGGTTTTAACATCCGCGGCTTGGTGCGCTGCAGTCAATTCGGCCGCTGGGCTCTATGGGAGTGTCCGCTCTTGTTGTATTCCTTTCTCTATGGACGAGCCATCGCAAGCCTAGTAAGGTAAAGCGGACCAATCGGATACGCCGGCACCATCCTCTTCGTCCGGTTATCGGTTTTCGGTGCAGTGGCTCGGCCCTATCGAATCACTCTCCGCTTCACGACTCTCCACGAAAATCACGATAGTTCCCCATCGTAGGAATAATTTACTGTTTTCCGGCATAGACGATGACAACGACAAGGAAACATGGGATGAATCGGAACGGAAGGTGATATCTGTCTGCTCGGCCAAACTGGGTATTACTGTTGAACCGTCAACAATTGAGAGAGCTCACAGGGTGGGGAAACATAACGATAAACCAAGGCCCATTATTGTAGTTTGGACTATTCAAAGACAGTCTTTTTTTCTGCGGCTTCGAAATTGAAAGGCAGCAGAATATCACTCAGTGAAGACTACTCCCAGCAGGTTCGGCGATGTAGAAGCAAACTGATTGCTTATGCGCGAGAACAGAACTCTGGAGCTAGATATAAGCTGAAGTACAACAAGATGACTTATGAGGGCAAGACTTATGTTTACGATGATACAACGGATTCCGTACGGGAGTACATTCAATAGCAAACAAAGCCTGAGCCGCCGCGGCTCAGAAGAAACTCGGCGAGTCGCCTGTCCGTCATCGTTATCAATTGTAGGAACCTGAAGAATAAAACAGACGTATTCTCTAGCCTTCTGAGAATTTCACAACCAGATATTGTCATCGGAACAGAATCGTGGCTCGACCCTGGCATATCGGATTGTGAAGTATTTCCATCCGAATACATCGAAAAGACCGTAATCACCAGGGAGGAGGTGTGTTCATTCTTGTACATGACAGACTCGGAAGTGTACCGCTATACTGTGATGTTTCTTCAGAATGCATTTGGTGCAGAATATTGGTTTCTGGTGGTAACAGCCTTGTGGTGGGATCGTTTTACAGGCCACCATCTTCAACAAGCGTAAAACCATTTCACAGCCTTGCACGATCACTGTCGGTCTTATCATCGGAAACTATTCCACTTGGGGGCGATTTTAACATGCCTGGCGTTGTATGGCGTGACCGCTATCCTGTAGCGACGAGCGCCTCGGCACTTCACTTGGCCTTCATTGAACTAATACGCAACAATGAACTTGCTCAGTTTGTAAATTTCCCAACGCGTTATGGTTCAGCTAAGGACAGTACGTTGGATTTGCTGTTTAGAAACAATGATGATTTAGTTGAAGCAGGTGCGGCAGCACCAGGAATAAGTGATCATGAGGTCGTAAATGCAACAATAGTGTGCAAGAAGTTACAGGTTAGCAAGAATGGCCCGAGAAAGATTTTTATGTATGAACAGGGGAATTATAATGCCATAGACGAAGAGTTACACTTATGCCTGCCAGTATTGCTGGAATACCGTAGTCAGTACAGCATCAAAAGATTATGGGCTCTGTTCAGAGACAAAATCCTGTCTTTGGTCGCTAAATACATTCCCTCGAGAGTGATATCATCTAGACGTAGAATGGATAAACCTTGGATAAACAAAGAACTGCGTCTGTCAATAAGAAAGAAGGCCGGTGCATATAAGGCATTCAAGATAGAACCAAGTCAGAACTTATATGACAAGCTTAGAACTCTAACTAAAAACTTGAAGCAAGAATTAAAGGCAGCAAAAATAACATACTTGTCGTCGCTAGCTGATAAAATAAGATCTAATCCTAAGGAGCTATGGCGATATGTCAAAAATAACAGAAAAGACAGTGTCGGCGTTCCGGCTCTCCGGCATGAAAGGGATATGTTAACTGATGACACAAAGAAGGCTGATTGCTTTAACGAATATTTTCACTCCGTCTTCACAGCATGTCGTCATACTCCGATACCTGAATTACACGAACAATTACCTCAAATGCATGACATCGTTTTAAATGAGGCGGGAATTAGGGCTCTCTTGTGCCACATTAATCCTCATTCTGCTCATGGTCCGGATGGTATATCAAATCACGCCTTGAAACGCTGTTCCCGTAGTATTGCTCCTATCTTGGTTGAATTATTTACCAAGTCAATAAACTCTCAAAAATTACCTAATGACTGGAAAATGGCCAATGTAACTCCTATATTTAAAAGTGGTCGTCGTGATTTGGCAAGCAATTACAGACCGGTGTCTTTGACATCTGTTTGTTGTAAAACACTAGAACAAGTTGTTTACTCTGGCCTTATTAAGCATCTTCATGACCATAATTTTTTTATCCTGACCCAGCATGGATTTCGCGTGGGATTATCCTGTACCACTCAAGTTACTGAATTCATACATGACGTTGCACTCGGCTTTAACAGTAGTACAGAGATTGATGCTATATTTATTGATTTTAGAAAGGCGTTTGACGTAGTCCCGCATGACTTACTTTTGCACAAGCTATCATTTCTTGGCCTCCCCGATTCACTTGACGGTTGGATTAAAGATTATTTGTATAAACGGCAGCAAAAAGTGGTTCTGAACGGTGCGACGTCGAGAACGGTTAATGTTTTATCAGGTGTGCCTCAAGCGTCGGTCCTTGGGCCGTTGCTGTTCATCATATTTATCAATGACTTAAGTGAAGGCTGTGTTTCAAATATCGGACTGTATGCGGATGATTGCGTTGTGTACCATCCTGTGTCTTGTGCCGAACATACGAGTGTGTTGCAGTTTGATCTCGAAAAAATTGGTTCCTGGTGTGCTAAATGGAAAATGGATTTGAACGTAGCAAAGTGTTATCATGTTAAATTTACGAACAAAAGGAAAAAGGTGCCCAGTTCATACTCAATAAATAATGTTTTAGTACAATGCGTTGACGAAGTCAAATACCTGGGCGTCACGTTAACTGCGGGATTAGACTGGACATCCCACATTGACGCAACAAGCGCTAAAGCGTGCCGCCTTTTGCATCTTTTCCACAGAAACTTCAAGCATGCACCAAAACCATTGAAGGAAGCTTTGTATCTTACAAATATTAGGCCGGTGTTAGAATACGCTTGCGCAGCATGGGGCCCCTTCACAAAAGTTCTTGAAGATAAGTTAGAGCGTGTTCAGAAAAGGGCTGCAAGATTCGTCACGGGCATCTACGACTACAAAATTAGAGGTTCGCAAATCAGGGAAAATCTAGGATAGAAGCTGCTGTCCACACGCAGAAATATAATCAGGTTAAAGCTTTTACACAACATTAACAGCGGTAACACAGGAATTGATAAGAACATATATTTAAAACCACCTCATTATCAATTTAAAAGACGCGCCAATTCCAAGAAAATAAGGACCTACCAAAGTCGTATTGATGTATTTAAATTTTCGTTCTTTCCGCGAACAATTGCAGAGTGGAATTTGCTCCCGCATGAGATAGTGTCTGCATCCAATTTTTCTTCTGCCATAGAGAACTTTATGTGAATCTGTTTTAGACAATATTTCCAGTGTACCATTTTATGCCTTGTGTAAAAAATTTTATAATCGGATGTTGTTAGTATTGGATGTATTGTCCTTCTTTACTAATTACTATTATTGTATTTCTAGTACCACAGATGATATGATGCCGTTGTTCGCGAAGTTGACTTTTATGTTCGTAATTAACCCCCCTACGATAATGCCCAACTAGGTATTTGTAATAAATAAATAAATAAAAAATCTGATATGACGTGTTTACTCTGATTATGCCTAATTTGACCGAACAGAACAAAAATGGTTATTTATGATTCGACGCCTTTTTGACATTAGCCCTCAGCTATTGGTCAATACATTTTCGGCAACACCCAGTTGACCTGCCTCTTACACGACGTAACAAAACCGCAAGAACTTACCGCGTCAAAGGGCGCTATTACGTAAAGCTATTCCAAACTTTTCTATTGCAATTCTGCTATGAGCCCTCCGCGATTGGTCAAAAACTTTTTTCGACCACCCCCCCACTTCACCTGTCTGTCACACGACGTCGCGAAAACCGCAATACCTTCCCATCTGATATGATGTGTACACACTGATTATGCATGATTTGACAGAAAAAATAAAACCAGTTATTTCTGATTCGACCCCTTTGCGCCATTAGCCCTCGGCTACTGGTAAAAAGTTTTCGGGCTGCACCCACTTCACCTGCCTTTCACACGACGTCACAAAACCACAGAAACTTACCGCGTCAATGTGACGTGTACGCGATAAAGATTCATTAATATGCCGAACAAAACTGACTTTTTTTTTCGGAATAGCCGCAGGCTGCCCCGTTCCGAAAGGAATAAAAGATGGCTGCCGCCGATCGCTGAGACGCTGGCTACTCGCACCTGCCGGAGATCATGGGTGTATTTGCGTATAATAAAACATCTTGCGTGACCGTGTAACGTTTTCAAGCAATTTCGGCACGTTTATTACCTCATTCTACCTACTCTTTTTTGCTGAGGGTCAGGTTTAGCGTCATTCTTAAGCTTCCGTTGCATGCCGCCGCGATTTTCGACCAGCCACTACAAGCTAAGTACGGGAAAGCCGACCAATCGCAGACGTCGGCACCACCCTCTTCATCCGGTTATCGATTTTCAGTGCACTGGCTCTGCCCCAGTGAATCCCTCTCCACTTGAGCGTTCTCCTCCCCTCTTGTCAGCCAATTAGATACGACAAGCCGCTCAGTGTGGGCAATGTTATTCGTTTTTCAAGCAAGCAAAAGTGACCTCCTATGAACGAGGAGAGCGTTTGATTGATCTGTTTAGACAACCCTGCGGGTGACCGCTCGGTGCTTGCGTCGGTGGTTACGCAAATTTGACGTCAGGAAATTGGAATAGAAACATATTGGAATAGTTTTACGTTATAGGGCCCAAAGTGACGCGTACGGGTTATAGATGCATTAATATGCCGAACAAAACTGAATTTTCTTCTAAATGGCCTCAGGCTGCCCCGTTCCAAAAGGAATAAAAGGTGGCTGCCCCCGACCGCTATGGCACTGGCTACTCGCCCCCGGAGAGCATGGGTTTATTTGCGTGTAATAAATGTTTTTGCGTGGCCATGTAAATTTTTCGACTACTTTCGGCACATTTACGACCTCCTTCTGCCAACTATTCTTTGCTGATGATCCATTTTCGCGTCCTGCTTAAGCTTCCATTGCATGCCACCGCAAGCTAAGTGAGAGAAAGCAGGCGTATCGCCGATGCCGGCACCACCCTCTTCATCCGGTTATCGATATTCAGTGCAGTGGCGCGGCTCCATGGAATCCCTCTCGGCTTGAGCGTGCTGCTCGCCTCTTGTGAGCCAATTAGGTAAGACAAGCTGCTCAGTGCCGGCAATGTTTTTCGTTTTTCAAGCAAACAAAAGTGACCTCCTATGAACGAGGGGAGCATATGATTGGTTTCTTCAGACAACCCTGGGGGTGACCGTCCGATGCTTGCGTAGGCGGTTGCGCAAATTTGACATCACGAGATTGGAATAATAGATTTGCGTTATGCGGCCCTAGCTAAGACATAATGCGATACGGGAAATTAGGGAGGTTTTGAACAGGCAAGCGGATAAAATTCACAGGATAAAAGTCATAATGGGGCTTCCCTTTTGCGAACTTTATGAAGGCCGTACCGAGAAAAAAGCGTGGGGGCATTATGGCATTATGGCAGTTCAAAATACAGTTACTTATGCTGAGGAGACAAGTAGAAATTTTCAGCAAGTAGGCTCGTCACTATGTACTACCTTCGCACTCAGATGCTCCCCCTTTAAATGGCAGTACATGTCAGAGTCCTTCTGCAACGCCAGCCAATATTTCGTTCTAGTCGCACTTGCGCTTAATGGCTCTGGCATTGCCTTTGTTCTCCGCTTGTATAACAATGGATGCTTTTGGCGTTTCTGCTGTTCCGGGAAGCGGGGGTGGTTTGACTGGATTGCTGGATGGGTGCAGTAACCTAATGTATACTGCTTTGCTGCTGGTGCAAATTTTCGGTAGCGGCGTAATTGTTAACACGATTACGTTGGTGTAGAAAGTTTACACCGGCAGCTAAGCAGAATATAGTAATTGGCTCTGTGTTTGTGTGGTTCAGTTTGTACCACCAGCTCGCGCCAGCAATCTGCCCGCTGACATTTACGCCCCCGCTCAACCGGCCAACCGCCCGCGTTTGCCGGGATACCGAACGCACTAAAATTCTCTATTGTCCAGGTTATTCCGAAGCTTCTTGATGGCCTTGCGCTCACTCAAATATGTATAGGCGAGGCGGTGGTGCCCACTCAAAGCTTCTAAAGGGTACGTCAAGTTAGCAAAAGATGCGTGATGATGAGAGCAGTCGACCAGACTGAGGGCAATTTCTGCAGCGCACGCTACCTACTGCGCGTCATCCGCCAGAGCACTATTGAAGTTTAAGCTGACGCCCAGTGCAGGAAATTTTGTTTGGTCACGTCCATAGGTAGATTAGTTACGCACAGCAGTCGTGGGCACATTCCTCGGTTGGTTGTTTCGATGATCCTTCTATTTTTCCATCCTCTTCTTACGATGTGTTCTTAGCGAAATGTGTTCATATTTGCTTCTGCGCGCGTAAGACCGTGCTGGTTAACTTAGTTAAAACACGTTGGCGGCCTAGTTGGTTTGAATCCATGATATAATGTGTAAGCGCGGCTGAAAGAGGGCGTAGATATAAGCAGACACACAAAGACAGCGCTGTCTCTGTGTGTCCGTCCATGATCCTTGGACGCCAGAAAGTAACACGTACCCGCACGGAACGACAGTGCACAGCCTCTACCCGGCGCTCTACGGCTACCTGTGCCCACTCTGCAACGTACCCGATACACTGGCACACTTGCTCCTGGAATGTCCGGGGCAAGATGGCAGCGAAATGCAACCAGAAACAGATTCGAAACGAGCACAACAAGCAAACGAAGATCACCTGTTTGAAACGGGGAGGCCAACCTGGCTCTCAGGTACCTGGAAGACAAACGAAAACTGGTCGCCGAGGCCAAGAGGGCAGTCGAAGCCAGAGCGTTCCTGGACAAAGGAGCCTTCCAACCTGAGGGTGATACCAGGCCTCGCACGGGACACCGTTTGGAATAATAAACATTTCTTTCTCTCCCTCTCTCTTGACATTTGCCCGTCGGGCTGGCGTGTCACTGGAAGTCGCGGCCAATCATGGAGAGGGCGAGTTGCTTCGCGTATACGCGGCGATTTCTCCTGTGTCCGACACTGGAGTGGGCGAACTTAATTGGTTGTCATGAAACCGGGAAGGGGGAGGGGTGGCGGTCAGTGGAATCTCCTTCTCCGGCAGCAGCGATTACTGCGGTCGGCAACGAGCTTCCATTTGCTGCGGGGGGGGGGGGGGGGGGGGGGGGGGGGCGTCGACACCGCGTTCTTCGAAAGAGACGAGGCCTGGGGTGACCGCCGGCAGTGACGGCGAGGCGCGGTCAAGCCGCACAGGTTTTGTCTCGGACAAGTTGCTCAAGTCATTGCGGGAGAGGGAGGTGTGGGGACTGACAGCGCTTGCGTATATATATACTTATATCACCAGAGTAAATTTTATAAAAGTGCGGTCCTCACGGAGGAGCTGCAGTACTCGCAACGTAATAGACATTTTCACAATTGCGTACACACAGTGTCCTTCTGATGCGGTGATTTGAGCGATTTACTTGTATCAGTGTAGATTTTAGTTAAATACAGCCGCGTACGTTAGATTCCTAAGCCCACCATAGTGGTGAAAATATATGTTTGTAGTGAGACAAGAAGTCCTTCACTAAATTAAACCAACCTATTTTATCTAAATAATGGCTATTCTCAATGTGAAGTCAGGGCATGCTAAGCCGAATGAAGCAGCTTCCACTCACATCGTGTATTTTTTTTTCTTACGATAACTGTAGGAATATGGTATATAAAACATATTTCTTCATATGCATTGGTGATATAAATAAATTATTGGTAGTATATTTAACCAAAGTCAATAATGGCGCCTTTGATTATTGCGCTATTTATTAATTCTAAAAACACAGAGTTGAATATTATTGCACGCTAAGCAGATTCCATACCTTATTTTTCGAAGCGCATAAAATATGATCACGCTACAAAATAAACCACAATTGAGAGTAAGCAACAGTGTAAATGTAACGTGTGCAATTTATTTTAAAGCAGACGCAGTAATGTGGCCAGCAGTCGAAAACGGAAGACTTGGCAAATTAGCTGAGATGATAGGGAAAAATGGCAAGAAACTGGCGCCCTCGCACTGATGGCTAATGCTTCCGAAAATAATATTTACCGGTGAATATCAAAGTGGGCGTTGGTAATCACTGGCAGGCTAAGGGCCGAAGGCTAGGCAATACGTCAATAAACTTGACTAGCCGGTTCAATAAAACAATTGGTCCAGCAGTGGAAACGAAATACGAGTGTCATTATGTCGGCTTTAATTTGCGACGCATGTACGTTATTTTCAGTTTTGCCCTTTCATTAGGATCATGCAAACAAAATATGGGTAAAATAAAACAAACAGAAGAACAGTTCCAATATGTTTTGGTGTGACTCACGCAAGATGCTCTTAAATGAAAGCTCATGGATTTACGTTTTGCAAATTTACAGTATGACGTATTGCAACGCTTCGTACAGTTCAGTTTTTCAACCTAAACTGGTGCGCGAAAAATAAAATCGGCTACAGGCTCCCGTTTCTTCGATGTCGTGGAAAATTTTATTCACAACTGTGACGT
The DNA here is from genome assembly GCF_023375885.2 of Dermacentor andersoni. Lineage (NCBI taxonomy): Eukaryota > Metazoa > Arthropoda > Arachnida > Ixodida > Ixodidae > Dermacentor > Dermacentor andersoni. The sequence goes on along the minus strand of NC_092823.1, from coordinate 48,332,207 downwards.
TATCACGTAACAGTCGATTGGGACATTTCTCTTCCAAGAGATACTCGAAGAGTTATTTGAGCACGGTTGTTATATTCTTTATGTTCACGAGCAGGTAACCTCGAGTCTGGAAAAAGGCATCTCCTTTTGCGAAAAACTTAGCTGTAGATAAGAAATGTGTGAAAAAAAAAGATTTCCGAAACATCCTTTCACCACAGTATTGTCAAGTCCGCGCAAAGAAATACGTGCTATTGACGGCCCTTAGTTCATTTTTCATTAATAAGTTCAGTTTCTAAAAAAAATATGTGGATGATACATCTATAAATAATAGAGGTAGTGTAAAGGTACCGCGAATGCACTATAGCTTTTGTAGAGTTGCTGCAATCAAACTGGGAGGCTGTCGGAAAGTAAGGGGAATTCAGAGAATGACTTGTAGTACAAGGAAGCTATGAGAATAAGATATTGTTTAGAAGTTAAAGAAAGGCGAACACTACAGCTATATGCGTCATTCGGCAATTTTTTACTCCCTTTCCCACATTACGCGTAGTAACTTTCTAATACTTCCTCGGCTGCGAGCCCACATCGACATAATGTGCATTATACGCAGAAAATAAGAAGTAGAAACTAAAGAAAGGGCAATTGTTTACGAACTTCTAATGGCACCGTCACCGGTGTAGCCGAACAGCGTTTTGTCAGCCACACTTGGCACCAGGCCCCTAAACATGTCAATCATGACTTGTGCCCCACTCGGGTGGGTCGGCACAGACCTGCGCCTCCAGTGCAACCTATGTGAGTTAAATATTCCTTACTGGTGACCAGCAATAAAGAAGTGCTGAATATATTACCTGAGTAAATACGATATCTTGAAGGGCTGTAGAGACGACCACAGACGCCTTACTAGAGCATGGATTTGATTCTAGACGGTGTGTCAACTTATATGGAAAGGTGGTGTGGCTAGGAAAGAAAAGAATGCCGGCGCTATAAAGTTCACATTCAGATAATATTCATCGTGATTTGTACAGAGGTCAAGCTCACGACTAGTCTACGCAGGTTCCTGGTGCGTTCGATAAAATCTTAAAAATATGACTACAACAGCGTTTGTTTGCCAGTTCCTAGCACATTTCAATCTCTTCGTTAGACACTTGACATTTGATAGAACATTCCCTGAAGCACTTAGGAGGGTAGCGGACATTCTGTCGCCACCATTTAAATACACTCGATCGTTCGCGTTCAGATGACATTCTGGCATTTGACATGTGCCCACGCACAGTACGTACAACTCCATTCTGATCATTATGGCGTGCCTGAAGGCGCTAGTCGGCCGCCATTCATTTGTCCGCTGTATTGAACACATGTGCACCTCCTCTACCGCACTTCATTGAACAGATCTTTCACATCTGCAGCTCTGCACGTGCAGTGATACACTGTAAATACTTCCGTTGCTATACGAAGGATTTCTCTCAATATACAGGTGAATTGCAGGTAAAAAATACGAACAGTATGTCGTATTACATAAATATGGCAAAAGCTGCCGGTAATATACGGAAATGATTCCCGTTTTACTTTTTACGCAAATTTAACTTTAATAATACAGATTCTACACTGTTTTGGACGAAAGAGACAGAATTCCATATTTTTGTCATGCGAAGATCCGTATCTTTGCGAGGAAATTGTACACGCTGTCTGAATGAGCGCTTGAACTCACATAGTTTCTTCTAACAATTATTTATTGAACACGTAACCTGTACGCAATACGAATATACGTACAAAATGTGAGAGCTAGCCTTCTACCAAAAGCTGCCATAATCGATCACGTAAATATATATATGACTCCTCTATGGTATTCGCAATTTGCCGCTCATACTGTCCTTGTAAGTCTGATCATATTGGCAAATATATGCGTGTGTTACGAATGTTCTCAAATTAAGCGCTTTGTAGTTAATAATACAGCATAAATGTTTAAGTGAACGAAGAGCCGTAGGCATACGTGCCAATGTAAACAAAATTGCGGCACTCAGACCTTGGGGCACCGGGAATGACATTGTTGCTCTACGCCTAAAATTGTGCGCACTATAAGTCAGCCCCGAAACGCAAGGATTGGTATAACTACCGTAACAGCGTTTACATTTAACAACAATTGTGCGCCAAAGGAACTGGCGGCCTATACATCTTAGCACAATAAATGGATGAAATTTTCGAATGCGCGAAGCAGCCAACTCAAAAGTGAAAAGGCTTTGCTAAACTATAATGTAGTTGGTTGAACTCATTCTAATAAAAATTCTAGAATATCTCGTCTCTGTCACTAGCTGTCCAATAATTGACACACAACGATTAAGCGTAATCTTCACTGTTCATGTATTGTAAATTCTTGCGGTAAGATGTAATCGTAACATTGGGGGCTTCATGTTGAAACAAAACCGGTGAGCACGGACGTTCTTGTACGGCAGAGTAAAGATCGCGAACATGCAGTGACATGTGAGTGAACAACGTGAAGCTGAGCGAACATGAAGCACCTAGTACCATGTTCGCACTGCGTGTACTGCCAAAAAGAAAAAAAAAATTGAGAAACGAAAGAAAGAACGCCCAGTTCCGCGCTTCCGTAAGGATTCGAGCTTTATTATTTTTTTTTTGGCCCAGCGTGCAACCATACTTGTTCCGTGTGCTTTATCCATTGGTAAACGGTACATACACCAACCATTACACCATTACATACACCAACCATACCATTACATACACCATTACATACACCAACCAGCGCAAATTAGCACTATACTGGCGCTTATGGACGCATAGCAGTGCACTGCTTTGCACTGCATTGTCACAGTGGAGTTTGCTGTCCCAAACAGCAAACGTCTGGTTGACCTCCCTGACTTTCTTGCTCAGGCATTCGTTATCTCTTTGTATAAAATGCACCACCTTATGGGAGTGAAAGTGTTCTCCTTTTTCAGATTTCAACTGTTTGTCAAGCAATCACTTTGCTATTCCAAGAACTAAAGCACAAATGTGAAAACCAAATCAATTCCATTTTTTTTCTCCGTGCATGCTTTCAGGGTGCGGAACTAGGGGGCAGCGGGCGTTGCGTTTCCGATCTAAGGAGCGGTAGACAATGTTGCACATCGGCAGTCGGCCGGTTTGTATCGTTTCATGTTCTAAAAATTGTCATCATCATCATCAGAAAAGGAGGAGGAGGAGGAGGAGGAGCAGCAGCAGCAGCAGCAGCAGCCTGGTTACGCCCACTGCAGGGCAAAGGCCTCCGCCATGTTTCTCCAACTACCCCGGTCATGTACTAATTGTGGCCATGTTGTCCCTGCTAACTTCTTAATCTCATTCGCCCACCTAACTTTTTGCCGCCCCCTACTTCCATTCCCTTCACTTGGAATCCAGTCCGTAACCGGTAATGACCATCGGTTAACGTCCCTCTTCATTACATTTTCTGCCCATGCCTATTTCTTTTACTTGATTTCAACTAAGCTGTCATAGACCCGCGTTTGTTCCCTCTACCAATCTGCTCTTTTCTTATCCCTTAACGTTACACCAATAATTTTTCTTTCCATAGCTCGTTGCGCCGTCCTCAATTTAAGTATAACCCCTTTCGTAAGCCTGCAGGTTTCTGCCCCATGCGTGAGTACTGGTAAGACACAGCTGTTATACACTTTTCTCTTGAGGGATAATGGCAACCTGCTGTTCATGATCTGAGAATGCCTGCCATGCGCACCCCAGCCCATTCTTATTCTCCTGATTATTTCAGCCTCATGATCCGAATCTGCGGTCACTACCTGCCCTAAGTAGATGTATTCCCATACCACTTCCAGTGCCTCGCTACCTATCGTAAACTGTTGTTCTCTTCCGATACTGTTAAACATTAGTTTTCTGCAGATTAATTTTTAGACCCACCCTTGGGCTTTGCCTCTCCATGTCAGTCAGCATGCATTGCAATTGGTCCACTGAGTTACCAAGCAAGGTAATATCATGAACGAATCGCAAGTTACTGAGGTATTCTCCATTAACTTATCCCCAATTCTTCCCAATCCAGGTATCTGAATACCTCCTGTAAACACACTGTGACTAGCATTGGAGAGATTGTATCTCCCTGCCTGACACCTTTCTTAATATGGATTTTGTTGCTTTATTTATAGAGGACTACGGCGGCTGTGGAGCCGCTATAGATATCTTTCAGTATTTTTACATCTGGCTCGTCTACTCCCTGATTCCGTAATGCCTCCATGACTGCTCAGGTTCCGACTGAATCAAACGCTTTTTCGTAATCAATGAAATCTATATATAAGGGTTGGTTATATTCCGCACATTTCTCTATCACCTGATTGATAGTGTGAATATGGTCTATTGTTGAGTAGCATTTACGGAATCCTGCTCTGCACTTTGATTAATAGAAGTCTTAGGTGTTCCTGATTCTATTTGCGATTACCTTAGTAAACACTTTGTAGGCAACGGAAAGTAAGCTGATCGGTCTATAGTTTTTCAAGCCTTTCGTTTTATGTGTTATTCACCCCTACTTCTTACAAGAACTGAAAAAATAGCCCCTACCCGTACCATCATGATAACCGCCGCTAAGCACAGCCTTCCAACCTTTATTTTATCACTTTAGCTTCTCTTGACCTATTATATGCACCATCTTCTCCCCCAATGAGGGTTGCGACCTGTGAACTATGCACAAAAACGCTGTCAAGGAAACATTTGCTACCGTGATGAGATGCAACTTCGTTGAAATGTAGGCTACAGGAACATCTCTTGTTCTGACAATGTTGGCCTACATACATGTTTTTCTAACACAGATGTTACCTGTTTGTTGTGTTTCGTGATTATCCTTCTTTGCCGGTTTCTATTGGATGGAAATTCACGAATACCATCTGGTTTATCCTAACAGAAGCAAGTTCATCCTTGCAAGGCGCTTGAGGTCAAGAATAACTTTCACAAGAAAAGTGCAAGCCGAGTAATTGAAGAAAATAAAGTTGCTTATGTGAAATAACTCCATGACTGAAGTTTTGCGCATTTTTGTGTGTATACGCTGTGCAATGCATTTATATCACGAAGTGCAATGTATTTCATCTTTTCAGCTACGTCAGTGTGTTGACTAGACAATTTTCTCAATGGTGACCCGCTGCTTCCGCTATGAGCTGCCTTCATGTCATTTGCATTAAAAGGGTGTGTACTATCATGGACAAAAGTACCCTGTAAGTAGAGCGGGGACCAAATTGCATATCTGCGTTCAAGATAGCTGGGAGTAGTGGGCTACATATGCATATTCCAAACGTAGACCTTAGCATGGCTGATCCCAGCAGACAGCGCACCAATAAAGCTGGGTCAATGCTGGTGCGTCCTGGGCAAATTTTTCCCCGATGGTACATTCTCCAAATACTGGTTATGCTCTGTAAGACGAAATACGGGAACCACCTATATTTAAATGATGTAGTACAGATTCAGCATAGCTAGTCTTTCGTTTTCTGCATAAGGGAGGCACCCGTACTTTCATGGTTATAGTACAGATTCAGCATACAGTGCGTTCCGTTTTCTGAACACGAGAATGACCGGTACTTTAACGGTTATAGTACAGATTCAATACACAGAGTTTTCCGTTTTCTAGATACGAAAGCACTCGTACTTTGTATTACAGCCTGTCTTTTACGGCTGTCTATTCTACGGACATGGCTGTTCTTTATTTACGGAAAAGCGTTCGGTCACACATTACCAGCAGATCTGCCGTAAAATAAGGACAAATTTTTTGCAGTGTACCTAAGTAGACGGAAAAATAACAGCCGTTGCAGCCTGGTTGGAAAAGCAGGAGACGTGTAATTTAGGAGAAACGGGTTCTGCTCTCACCTGCAGCAAATTGTCTTCTCTACATTCATTTCGTTTTTTCCTAATCATTCTTAGATTTCAAATAAGATAACAGATAAGCTCCTCTGTGTCAACTTTGGCTTCATTGTTAGCTTCATAAGGTATATTTACTTTCCAAATGTTACATACGCCTTGCATACTGGGGAACACTGACTTCCATTTCAACAAACCTAATGTTGCTAAAAAGGGTTCAGTCAAGAGCCATTTTCACAATTTGCAATATCTGTCTTAGGTCTTTGAGCTGGTTTAAGACAGCAATAACCGTTTGTCATAAGCACTTCTTTTTAAAAATGTATTTCTTATGTAGAAATGATTGCCTGTAGGTAAAGTTGAAGTGAGCTTCACATATTTTTTTTAGAACTTCACTCTATATACGCGCATATGCTGCTATACCTACATTATAGATAATGAAGGAACGCTCGCGTGGTTTCTTTATGGTATTTTTCTTCCGATAGCCATAGCGTTCTTGAACGCCACTACTGTACATGCTGGATTTCTTCTTCGTTTCGCGTTGATGTTTTATGCCATTTCAAACAGACAGCATAAGGCCATCTGCAGATAGACTGTGTGCCCGGAGGTATGCATTACCTTGCTTCCGGAGTCCCCTAAACGCGGTGAATGTGGTGCACTATTGGATTACGATTACCCGGGTGGTGCATCGCATCAGAGGTTAATGTAAACAGCGTTTTTCATTTTATGCGATTTCGCTTGCATGCTCTTGAGGTGTCCAGGTAATTTAGCCGTCTGCGTTCTGAGGTAATAAACAAAGCACGCTTCTTTATTCCTAGCTCCCGCTATGGAGTATCGTTGAAACTGCCTTGTCTATTAGTTATGGTTAAATTGACAGTTTGGGCTTCTTTGCCTGGATGCACTAATGGCGGTTACGCATTAGCGGACGCATAATGTGCTCTGCCGAGTAAGTTTCTTCTGGGGACGCACTTGTGTACATTGTTTATGTACAAAATATTATGATTTTTCTGGCGAAAGCACGTGAACGTTCGATATACATTAATATACACGAAGGTAAATCAGCCAGAACGGCTAATTTTTGTTTGTCGTTCGCCCGAGCATTCTTGTAGAATTGATGACGGAGGCTAGTCAGCCTTAGTCTTTCGCAGTCACGGTTTTTTTGTTTACAAAATTAAGCAATAAAACCAATTTCATTGCAATTCATTAGAAATCCAGTTCTTTGGCAAGTATGGTGTTGCAGCGATGACCACGGTACTGGGTTGCACTCTGCAAGGGCCGATTGCCAAGCTGCTCTTACTTCACGAGAGCTAAGGAGCAAACGTTTTTGCTCTATCGAATGACCGTATTGTGAGTGAAAGTGGGCAAATTATTGTTGCCCTGAGAGACCGTCAGGAGACTACTAATGAACCGCGTTCATGCGTGGTGGAAACGTAGCTATTGAGCTCACCAGTGACTATGCGAAGGAGACGGCCTGTCAAGCTCTTAACAACAGAGAGTCAGAACGCTTACATCGCTTCGTGATTGTTTTCACGGTCTTATCTTCTATTTAGTTACTGTCGCAACATATCTGAGTATTTCTCCAGTTTTTCAAAAATATATACTTTGCCAAAATGCTACTTTCAAATAATACATAATTTCGCTATAGCAACCCCCATCCTTCCCTTTACGACACTACAACATGACTTATTGCCAACACCGCATTGGGACAGAAATAATTTACTTAACCAACACGCAAGCAAGCACACACAATAACGGTGTGTACTGTGAGGCGCCTTGCTATATGACATGATGTATATGTGGACTACATTGCTACACCATTCTATCGCTAAAGCTACTCATATCAACTCTGACATTCTCAACGAGTTTATTCGTTGAAATTTTAAGAAACACACAAATCTCATGAAACAAAACATCGACAGCGCACGCCTTGTTCGTTAAATCTTCTCAAAGTTAATTATTAAAAGTGCGTAACAGTACCAAAAATCTGAAAATGATGTAAAGTTCTCGGGCGCTGCTGTGGCACTACCGCCAATAACGGCCCACTCAAGAGGCCGTATTTTCACAAGAAAGCTCCCCTTCATGCATAGCGTTCCCGGTCAGCGTTTCTCGGTAAAGATTACAGCCACATAAGCTGCAGTAGCCGGGAAGCATTAGATGCAGTCGGTGATCTTCGAATGCTATCACGTTCCACTCTTAAAGGCGAAGCTTAAGTGACCTCCAAGTTTCTTTTGTTACTCATTCACACGCCGGTCTAGGCAGCCTACCGACGCAGCTAAGGTCAAGCTCTCACCTTCAGAACATTTCCGCAAGATCACCAACTGTTCTCTTGCGGAGTTCGAAAGCTGCTTGTGACCGAGAATACAAGCTAAGGCACGTGACATTTCTACTTGCTGGAGAGCTCAATCACTGCCCTTTCTAGCCTATTTCTTCGTGTGGCCCTGCCTAAATGCCGTTAATTTGTTTTGTGGTAAATGTTAGGAACAAGGCTGAGAATGCATTTCCAAAACCTTAACCTTATTTCACTTGACCTTGTTGCCTGGTCGACAATGGCCATTCAGAAATGATGATTGTGCAGAACTTCTTTTTGCAAGCTAAACCGCACCCGGAACAGGGTCTTAGATACTATCACGCAGCCTGCTCAGGAAAGACATGGTGGTGCGACATTGTGACGAAAGGAACCTCCTGCATGTCCGCTCTAATGAGTTTAAAATAAATGGAAGCCACCAGATCGTGGCGTATGTAAATGCTATAAACGACATATTCATGTGCGATTTCCCTGTAGTGTGGGACATAGTAATAATAATATTCATCATCATCATCCTGGCTACGCCCACTGCAGGGCAAAGGCTCTCCCGCACCCCTTCACCTACACCAGTCGTGTGCTAATTCTGACCATGTTGTCCGTGCAAAATTCTTAATCTCACCTGCCAACCAAGCGTTCTGCCGCCCGCCGATACGCTTCCATTCTCTCCGAATCTCGTCCGTAACCCTTAATGACCATCGGTTACCATCCCTTCTCATTACATGCCCTGCCCATGCCCACTTCTTTTTCTTGAATTCAACTAGGGTGCCCTTAACTCGCGCTTGTTCTCTACCCTAATCTGCTCTCTTCTTATTCCCCCCCTTAACGTTACACCTATCATTCTTCTTGCTATTGCTCTTTGGGTCGTCCTCAATTTAAGTAGAACCCTTTTCGTAAGCCTCCAGGTTTCTGCCCCGTACGTGAGTACTGGTAAGACACAGCCGTTATAAACTTTTCTCTTGAAGGATAATGGCAACTTGCTGTTCATGACCTCAGAATGCCTCCAAACGTACCCCAGCCCATTCTTATTCTTCTGTTTATTTCAGTTTCATGATCTGGATCCGCAGTCACTACCTGTCCTAAGTAGATGTATTCCTTTACTGCTTCCAGTGCCTCGCTACCTATCGTAAACTGCTGTTCTCTTCTGGGACTGTTAAACAATAATTTAGTTTTCTGCAGCTTAATTTTTAGACCCACCCTTCGGCTTTGCCTCTCCAAGTCAGTGAGCATGCATTGCAATTGGTCCCCTAAGTTACTAAGCAAGGCAATATCATTGGCGAATCTCAAGTTACTAAGGTATTCTCCATTAACTCTAATCCCCGATTCTTCCTAATTTAGGTCTCTGAATACCTTCTGTAACGCGCTGTGAATAGCATTGAAAAGATTGCATCTCCCTGCCTGACGCCCTTCTTTATTGGGATTGTGTTGCTGTCGCCGCAATAGATATCTTTAATTATTTTACATACGGTTCGTCTACATCATGATTCCGTAATGCCTGCATGACTGCTGAGGATAGTGTTAATGTAGTATATTGTAGAGTAGTCTTTACGAAATCCTGCCTGGTCCTTTGGTCGACAGAAGTCGAAGGTGTTCCTGATTCTATTAACTTATTGATTAGTGGAACTTAGACGGATACATATTTAAAGGTATTCCTATTTTTCCGAGTTGTAGACGACTACATACCTGAGGCAAATTATTAGTCGTTCTTTTCCGATCGCATGCTTGTCTATGTACCTTTCTGCTATTGCATGTCATAGTGATAGAGCGATCTTTCAGAATTCTTGCGAAATTACAGCGCTGAAAATGTGCATTGGGATTCCTTTGAAAAACATAGCACCATGCGCGGGTTTACTCAGCTGCATAATTTGCATAGGGTGCACCGAACCGTTTTTTTTCAATCTCACCTAGTTCACAAATAAGGTACGACACATGCTATGCCGCCGCCGACGCGCCTCCACTTGCCAGCATTGCGTGACAGCTGACAGCTGAAATTACGTTGTCTTTGCTGCTCAGCAGAAGTTGCCTCACGTGTTGTGTCGCGCAAACTTGGCTTATTTCAAAAGCACACATGATTCAAACAAGATTCTCCGAAGTGGTATATGGGGTGTAGGGAATTCTAGGAATTAAAGTTTTGTTGAAACGTCAAAGCAGTCAAAAATGTAGCCACGCATTGAGCAGTAGGACACAGTTGGTGGTTTGATAAGGTGTTTGCGGGTCCCACCTAAATGTATTTTGTAAGGAGAAAAGCTCATCAAATCTCAGTCGCTGATGCAGTGTGCTCGTATCAGTGGCTGAACACTAAAGCACCTAATGCGAAAAGACCCAGTAGCTAGAGCACCTTAAGCGCCTCACTTAAGCGCCTCAGAAACAAAAAAAAACTGCCATAAAGAACAGAGCATCGTAGACAGGACAGGAATGACGTTATTTGTCAGCTTAACTGATCGCACCGAAACGTACAAGTTAAATGATCACACAGAAACGAACTTATTCGCAGAAAACATACTCAGCATATTTAAACGTGGTTGCGTTCAACAGGCATGTGGCAGGTTGTTTGACACACTCACAATGTGCTTATGTGTTTAAACATTTGAGTATTTTGTCATGTGACTTTCTCGGTTAAGATTAGAATTCAGCACAATTAGTTGAACGCCAACTTTTTTCCCCTTTTTGTCTCTTTCATCTTGTCTGCTCATGAACCGCTGAAAATGTCTGAGATGTATAAAAACGCACGACGTCAAACAGAAGGCCACGAAGGCCCGAAAAAGTCAAGCCGTATCATATGAGAAAGTTTGTTTATGTTAGGCCTCAAACGTAAAGTTGAACTCGTATTCATATTTCACCTAAATGTCGAATGTTGACCTAAAGTATCTACACCTGTGAGCAGAAGTATACGGACGTGGGATGGCGCGATAAAGCCGACTTTTTCATCTGCCTGCGAATGCAACTTAAAGTTGAGGACTGCAATCAAAACCTGGCATTCCGAACTTTCCATTATACGTGTCAATTTCAGGTTATGCATGTTAACTACAAAAGAAATATTTAGTTTTACGGGGACCCTGTCTTCCGTATACTTTTGCTGACGGGTTTACGGTAAATCACATTGTTGCCCTTGCAGCGGGTATAAAAAAATTCTGCAATCTGCATGCCGCGGAGGTTCTATGGCGATTGCATTCTCCCGTTAGCAAGAAATAACAGTCGACAATAGAAGCTGATCTGCGGCGCATATCCTAATACGGGAAAACGTACTATAGCGAGAACTGAAGGCCCAAGAGTTCCACGCGAATATGAATACCTCTCACTGTAATATTGCCACCACGTTTCAGTAAACCCGTGTGCACCAAGACTTGCGTACAGCTATCAAGGTCTAAATACACTTTGAGCATTGTTCATCAGCGGCATATATGCGTACCATATATGCATAATGCGCTGGCGAGCAATAGAAGGCACACGAGTTGCACATAAGCCTGAACCAATCTTACCTTAATCCCCCCGCAATGTTTTAAAGATTAACGGAATGCCAAGATTTGGCGCCGAATCCATTCGAAGGAACGCGCCGGCATTGTCACGTTTTGGTCGTTCGCGAATATGCACGCAAGAACGAACACGCATAGCCAGCTGAAAGAGCATACCACAGAGACGTGAACAGGCTTTACGCGATTTGCGGGGCGATTTTTACATCACGTGGTGTAAATTCAAGCACATTAGGCGCCGCTTTCGTCTTGCACTGTAAATGGCTGCAGCTTAGGGTTTGGATTTTTGCGTGGCAGCATTGTCGATACTTACTCTTTCCAAAGGAAGAAAGTATATGCTTATTTTTAAGGTGCCGTTCGCTTCTTCACTCACCGAGTACGGACACTTCGCTCAACCCATGTAACGCAGAGGAACCGCCACGAAGCACCGGGAAGCAAACATGGTGACAACAGTGCGCCACCACATCGCCACACTTTGACAGCTTCTCGAAGTAGAAGAGTGCACACACAAATTCTTCTGAAATGCATAATATATTTTTATGCAATATTTGATATATACATTTCCTTCCCCATTCAATTTTGCTGGCTAGCTAATTCTTCTTCAGCAACCTTAGTGTACTGCCTGAAGCAAAGTAATGAAGGCTAAATCTACTGCATAGAACAATATTTTACTCGTGGCGATGTGTCAACCTATCATTGTTCAACTTGTGTTCATTTTGTAACTACACTCTTAGTCATGTCCTGGTTAACCTCCCGGATATAAGTGATATTCAATGGCGTGCCGCATGTTTAAAGGAATATATGCGGCCTCGCAAGAAGGGTTCTGCGTGAAAAAGTCATATACGGCACAAAGAGCAGTGAAGATCTGCATATGAAAGGTGATAAGAATGCGGCACGTTATTATGCGGCCAGTAGATCCTGTCCCAAATACAGACGGCCGAGGACCATGCGGTGCATTTCTTGGCGCGGCTCCACTGGATTGGAGCGAACATTTCAGTCCTTTGCATCAGAAGCCGTGATTAGCAGCAGCTACATCTTGCAAGAATAAGAATGTATTATCTACAGTTTTTGTTATATTACGGTTCAAGTATGGCAGAAGGTAACAAACGTTAACGGTATTAGTTGCCCTTTAAAAAGTAGGACACTAAAATATATCATTGGAAGATATTTTGGCTGCCCTTATTTGGAATGGGGTACCTAAACTCATTCTTTGTCCTCGCTTAAACCGTTACAGCAGTTGCTTGAGGGAAGGATGTTGTATATGATTGACTTGGAAAATCTTGACTGCTGCTAGGCGGTTAGCCAGGACTGAAGAAAATTACGTACACTTTTCGTCGCGTTCTTATGCATAGGCGCCGATAATGCGCCTTCGTCAGCCACATTTGGGATGGTGACCGAGCGTTTTCACGCGTCTCCAATTGCTGTGTCAGCGCAGCGTCGCCGGTGGCTGCCGCCGTAGATCCGAAGTGAAAGGGTGTGCCTGCTGCTCAAAAAGCGATAGCGTTTAGTTTGACGTGCCACACGTTGAAGGGAAGACCATCGAACGCGACCGAGTGCACGCGGCTCGAACTGGCTGCAACGCTGTTGCTAAGGTTTCGGTCTCACATTCAACGTACTGTAGGTGCCTCTTCTGTTAAAGGGGGGCCGCTTTTCTAGAGGAATATGTTTTCGTCTTGCGACGTAAAAGGCGTCTTGCGGGGACGCTGCAACTTTGAAGACAGCTGTAAGTGCGACGGTTATTTCCGGTCTACTGATGGTTCTCACCAGCCGGCAGCGCCGTACCAAGCGCCCTGGTGTGCAAACTGCGGGCATAGCCCGGTTCACTATGCTCGTATGGGTAAGTGCCTCTATTGAATTTTTCTGCCTTTTGTTATATACGGCTTCTAGGCTTATGCGACCCGAGCTAGGCAGGCGCTTTGAGTTAAAAACGAAATAGCGGTACGTGTGGTTTCGAATAATAGAGATGCATACTCTAAATGTGTTCTTAAGCGTTATAACGTTAGTTTTCTGCTCTGTCAGAGAGGCTGCGAATTCTGAAAAGAAAAAAAGCCGTTCATTTAGTCGCTAACGCGTAACCGCCCTAACGTATTTCAAAGCCCATGGTATACCTCTGCTGTCACATGACGAGGGCCGTTAGCTTTAACAACGACGCAGTCCCTTACTAGCGACTGAGGCCAATGACAACATTGAATATGAGGTTGGTACGCAGCAGACCCAAATGAGGTTACTTGCATGTCGGTTACATGGAAGACTGGATAAGAATAGCGATATAGGCGTGTAGGTATGCGGTCATGGCGTGGCTTTAGCAGGGCGACGTACGAAAGTGCAAAAAGTATCAAGGTTCACTTGTGATCCGGAAGCTTTGTTGGGGGGCTGTAGTGTAGCGTAGGAGAAAGAAGTCATGTTGGTACTGATCTGCCTCTGTACCAACGCCACCTGCTGCACTCCAGCTGACTTCACGTTGCTTTAACACCTGAAATATGGCTTCAGTGTTAAAGAATACTCACTGGAGGGGATGCAAATGCACGCCACTCCCGTTGGAGATGTTAAATCGCACTGCTAAGGCGACCCCACTGTGACAACGCAGACACAGCAGACCCTGTATTAGCAAACCACAGCTCGCATCCCATCAGTCATATCCTTCACTGAAGCAAGGACAGTGCACTGACATAACCTGGGCCACTGCGGGCTTCGTGAAACGTGGCACTGCGACTCTTACACCAGAGCTGGTGAGCATTATCAGATCTGTATAGTGCCTGATGTTGGAAGCGAAAAATGTGCCAAGCGTGAGAAATGGCGGCTACAGACTGTGAAGCGTGCACGAATGTGAAGGCATTTAACAATCACTAAATGTCGTTTATCTCCCTTTTTCCCTTGTCGAGAGAATTCACTGGCCAATCACCAGCGCCGAATCGTTAACCACCTCCTGTTCCCGAAAGTCCCATGTGTCTCCAACGTTGCACAATGGGAGGCAACCTCGTGGCAAACTTATCCGACCGTCAACGACATTCCCAGGGAGTTCCCAACGATGACCCTGTTCTCAATCAGTCGCCTATTCGTGAGTGCCAGGAGCGGGCTAAGTTGTTGTCTGGAAGCGAGCTGTCATTTCTAGGCGCTCGAAAAGCCGAAGATGTGGAACATGTCTACCTTTCCGTAAGACTCGGGTAACGCAGGTTGAGCTGCTTTGAGTTAACGGTGAGCATAATCAACACCCGTGATAACCGCATGTCTGGTGGTGAAGCATCCTTTATTCTGAGGGATCGTCAGAGACAACTATACCCCCGCCGCCATATGGTGCATCAGGAGGTCGAGTTGTTTGATGCAGTAAAGACGGCATGATACCTCCATTGCTCAATGTCATGGGCTGGCAGCTACCAAGAATGAAGAGCTTCTGACCAAAAACCTCTTGATAGGTGGGCTCTGACTAAACTGAATAAATGCTGGATGACAAGCTCCAACAGCGAACTTTGTCAGCCACACACAATACCGCAAGCACCACATGCAAGCCACATTCATCGCTGGACTACCAATTTTGAAAACCTGACAACCCCCTACTTTAATGGAAATCTTGAAACAGGAGGTTGAACTTGCTCTTGCCAAGTATCAAGAACCTTCCAACCATATGTCTTCGAAGATTAAAATAATGTGGTTTGCGTAATGAATCTAAGTAATCATGAATTAGAGCTCCTAATGTTTCCTGCTTATCAATAGACTATTTTCCACCTGTTAGTTACCTCTCGACTGATCAGCGAGAGCAATGTCGTTGAAATTACTAGCAGCTTGTCTGGCTACACTGACAAAGTTACCAGCAGGGTGCGCCTACACGTTCTTTGATACACTGGTTAGCATGCGGCTCGAGTTGAAAACACGTTCTTTTTTGCTTTGTTGGGTTATTAGATGTGCGTTTTATAGGACAATATTTTTCATCAAAACTTGTTTCCTTCGTTGTCAGCTTCAATATGCGCAAAAACATTCCAAACCCTATCCAGTGGCAGCGAAACCAAAACTGAAGGTACTAGATTTATATGTAACGTAGGTATGTTCAGATTCTGGAGTAATTTCTTCTTTTTCGACATCACTGCGTTCTAAGACGTAATAACGGTTCAAAAGTATTTGCAGCATGTTTCGAGCAGCCTGTTTCCAAAAACACACGGAGGACAAAGTACGTATAAACCATGCTGTTTACACTATCGTCGCCTTTT
This sequence comes from Dermacentor andersoni, assembly GCF_023375885.2. Lineage (NCBI taxonomy): Eukaryota > Metazoa > Arthropoda > Arachnida > Ixodida > Ixodidae > Dermacentor > Dermacentor andersoni. Next base: position 48,316,428 of record NC_092823.1, on the reverse strand, counting down.
GGGTATAAGTCACATGATTTTCTTTGTTGCTCTTATATACATTAATGTTCGCATTTATACTTGTAGTTACAATACGGCGGAGATCGGAGTGTGAAGGTGAGGGAAACGAAAGTTCGTCGGGAATCCATAGACGAAAGTCACCATACGCGTAGGACTCGACTACAGGGGTGCTTCAGGAAGTACGCTGACACGTATATTTAATGTTTAGGGTAGTTGCAGTATTTGGTAATAAAGTTGTGCAGAATAAGATAACAATTATAAATCTTGCTACTATGTAGAGCATTGTCTACACCTAAATAAGTGTTTCAAGAGCCCGAGTTGACAAACGACAACCAAAGACACAATTACGTACCTTCCAATCCTCTAGTTTGCTGTATGTTGACTCTTATTTCAGCAATGTCAAGAATTGAACACTTGCTGTTTTGAAATTAGTTAGAAAAAAACATTGCATTGACGTAGCAAAACTACTCTTAAAATTCAGCGACTATTGAACGAGAAGGTCTACCGCTGCAGTATTGAGCCTTTAAATGAAGCTAGAAAGAATAATTGTGGAGTACCCCACGGGCAAATTTTGTCATGAGCAGGAATCAGGATGAGGCTGATGACTTGTTTGCTAAATTTTAGTTCTTCTGAATGGTTTTTGTGAGCTCTATAGATGGGTCAATTATTTTTTTCGCATGTCGGTAATGCTCAAAAAAGCTAAACTACTTTTCTAAAACATTTTCAGTTCTATTTTGCGCACCTATTTTATACATTTGGGGCTTTGTAAAGAACCTCCGAAAATATTATCACCATGATTTTGATATCGCTTCATTCCATAACACGGCGTACTTATCAGAAGAATGCTTGGGCGACTCAATTTTTTTGCAATTTCTTTATTAGCATCTCAACGGTCACCACGTCTCATGTATCTTTTTTGATTGCACATACCTCCCTTATCGAGAAAATCTATTGAAGCGTATCTCATACGTGTCTCCATAAAGTAGCACTTTTATTCACGGGCTACACAATTTTTCGAACGGTCACGTCAAATTCACGTTTGTTAACGACGTTTTAAATAAAGCGTAATCAGGACTTTCACCCGTGATATAACACTTTAATTTATCTACGTTAATGTTCTGTGCGAGGTGGGCGAATAAACAATATCCTTGTTTCTTTCTCTTTTCTGTTAACTTGGTGTCAGACAGTTAGGAATGACAAGTGATGAATCCTTTTAACTCTTGATTTTAGGAATCCAATTTAATCGTACTTACTTTTTGGGATACATACCTGTTTAGGAATTAAACTTAACCCTGGTGCATTCATAGGTATGATAGCAGTAACTTTCTCGGTATTCATAAATTCGAAAAATGACAATTTTATTTTCTCTTTATCAGCACATGCAACAACTATCCAACATAATTTTTTTCCGGTAAGGTTGTGTTGCAAATAGACGTCAACACTTGGCCGATCCGTAGGTTTCCCAGAGCTTCTTTCAAGTTGCACTTTGGTGTGGTGATACAAGAGCCATTTTTTTCATGCACACGCAGGTTGTCATTCTGGTTACATATGTCTGCAAATTCTTGAAGACAGTCTCTGTGCGCCACAATATAGTCAGGTCTCGTTTTCAACATCCGCATATCGCAACTTTCATGCAATGCTGAAGTGGAAAAGAGCAGAGGCTATATGATGCTAATGATAGAAATTGGTCTGATTAGTTGATTATACTGTTGTTTCGAGGGCGCAGAGCAGTACAAAAATTAAATTGAGCGAGGTGAGCATGTTCCTTTCATTTTTGCGAAGCAAGGCTTTATTCAAATCTAGTAGCATGAAAACACCATAGCAATTTATGGTATGTCGAACTTGTATCAGTAAGTAAATTCAACCAGTGTATACTATGCTATGAACTGTCAACTCAAGTTGTGGTTGCATTGATTGCTGTACCGCAATTTTTTCTTGTCGTAGGCTCGATTTCCACGCAAGCTTCTCATTTCGTCATCAACGATCTTTTTCTATTTTCTGCATGGCCCGTTCGGTATCCATTCCGCCCACACAACACAAATTATAGGCTTGTGTACAAGTTTATATTAGGCGAAGAAGCATTGCGTTGTAATTAAATGACGTCACTTCTCAGTTTATTCATCCCTACTTGCGGACGTACATACGGCGTCTAGGAATCTTTGACTTGTCACTAAAACGTCTCGAATTTAGCGAGGCCAATTAGTCAAACGCCGCATCGTTTTGCAGGGAACGCCTTCGGAAATGCTTTTATAACTGATTTTTTCGCCTTATGGACACACCAACGAGACCTCCACATTTTACTTACATTTATGAACCACATTGCCGTAGGCCACATTCCAGCCAGATTTTGGGTTTACGAATGCTAGTAGAAAAATTTATGAGCCTAAATAATTCACTGGCAATTACGACTCTGCCCAGTTTGAAATTTCAGCGCAGGTCTATACGTGTTCTAATTTTGCGATATGTTGTCTGGCGTGGACAATCTGTCTCATGCAGCACGTTACAAACGAAGCAATGTGGGTTGCGACTGCCTCGCCAATCGCGAGATTGATAGAGGCAGCGTGTGGGTGACACATGCACGCGATTCAGAGCAGGCGCCGCTGAAAGACACACGCACATGCAATGGTTTGTTTTAATAAATGGTATCGTTGGCGTCATCAGTGAACATACCACGCGCGCTACTCTGGCGCCATACCGTAGCCATCGTATCCGTGGAGCCCGTTCAGCGTGGCACTACGATTTCCTTCTCATGCTTTGCCATGCCTTGCTCCTCGGCCTTCCACCATACAATTAGGCTGCACCGTTTTCCTCCGCTTTCCTCCTCACGCTGTCGACGCTATCGCCGTCTTTCATCCCCCGCTGCAGTCCACGTTCGCTCTTTCATTTTTGGCAGTGCTCGTTTACTCGATTAAGACGCGCATGCCGATACTCGCCACACGAACGGGCGGCTAATAGCTAAGCCTAAAAATTTTGAGGTTAATATTGCAGTGGCTAATGCCATAGCTCCCGCTAAACACGACCTTCCCGGAATCGACCATGGTTTTGTTCGTTCGTACTGGATACCAATATTGCTGGCATGTTCGTTTGCGCATTAACCCCCTAAAGTATTAGATATCATATAGAAGTGTGCCAAGCAGGAACATATTGCTTGATATGGTCTCAGCTCATTTGTAAGGCAAGGGTGCAGTCAGGTAAATTCCAACTGGAAAAAAAATCTTGAGTCGCCTAAAATGCCAAGTTTAAGATGATTACCCTCTGTAGAGCATTGTATGCTTAAAATACTCCTGGATATCTACAAAGCCCTCCCACAAAACTCTTGCCTTTGCTTCTGACTTGTTGATAAATTCGACTTTGCCTGCCATCTGCCAGCCGCCCGATTAGCTCAGATGGTAGAACGGCTGCCCCGTAAAAATGGTGGTCCCGGGTTCGAGACCCCGGACAAGGACGAATGTTTCTTCAACTGCGAAACTTTCCTATCGAGGAAGCCGTATGGGTTTTCTTTGTAGCACTTAGTTATGTTTCGGCGGATGTCTCATTTTCCCTTTATTAATTACTTCTCTCCACTTTGCGGATTTCCACAGAACTACTGCGTCAAACCCTCCATCAGGCGGTTTCCTTCGTAGCAATACTGATTAAAAAGCTGCCATTATCCCCTGCATCAAGGGACATACAATTAAGGGCGTTGAGTACCAGTGCGAGGGTCGCCTATTTCCCGTGCCTTCGCCGTACACATGTATTACTGAACAGTTCCCGTGCGTCTGTTAGCTATATAGTTAGTACAATGTTAGTCGCTTCGTCCGCTCTGCGCACATCGTTATGCACCTGCAAAGTTCGTTTATAGCGAAGTATTCTTTTCCGGGAGAAGTCGTTTTTTTTATCTGATTGTGTGCATTTAATGATCAGAGCATCAAAGTGTCCTGTCTTCGGTAAGGAACAAGGAGAGACTCCACTGAACAACAGAATGTAACTTACTGCCTCAGAAGGAGCAGCCATGAAGCACCGTCAATTGCACTAAAGGATAAGAAATAGCTGTGGCTCGGAGGAAAGTGCAGGTGAAGCTACAGAATAAAGTTTGCAATTTACGTACGCTCACCATCTTTATCATCCTGGCTACGCGCACTGCAGGGCAAAGGCCTCTCCCATACTTCTCCAACTACACCGGTCATGTGTTAATTGTGGCCATGTTGCCCCTTCAAACTTCGTAATCTCATCCGCCCACCTAACTTTCTGCAGCCCCCCGCTACGCTTCCCTTCTCTTGGAATCCAGTCCGTAACCCTAAATGATCATCGGTTATCTTTCCTCCTCATTCCTCAGGGAGGAGTTCTCAGCCCAACATTATTTAATCTGGCACTGATTGGCCTGGTGAGCGAACTTCCACCTCACGTCCACATCAGTGCATATGCAGATGACATCTGCATCTGGGCTTCTGGTACAACACGCCCACAACTACGTGCAAAATTACAAGGGACTGTGTCATCTACTTCACGAGACATACGGCGTCAGGGTTTGCTCTTAGCTGCCGAAAAATGTGCTGTGGTTGCATTCACGTGCAAATCCGTCTGCCACTACCCGATCTCCATTAACGGTGTCATAATACCTTATGTCTCCCACCACAGATTCTTCGGCATTATCATTGACCGCGGTTTGTCATGGTCGAGGCATGTTATTATGTTGAAGCAAAAACTTAATCTGTTTTGCAATGTTCTTCGCTTCGCAGCAGGCATGAAATGGGGCCCCGTGGAAGGCTCATTACTAAGACTTTATCAGTCTCTTTTCGTAGGCTACATTCGATACAGCCTTCCGATACTCTCAAACTTAAGGATTTCCTGTCTACGGACATAAGAGAGGGTTCAAGCGCAGGCACTCAAAATATGCCTCGGGTTGCCACGGCGTGCCTCCAACAAAGGCACAATTGAGGAAGCCCGCGTATGCCCGTTATCGATATACGTGTCCCACGAACCACTTCGTGTGTATTTACGCTTACTGACACGACACCATTGCCATCCATTGACGTCAGTTCTACATGAGCGGCCGGACAGCAGTTTCACAAGTGCACTCCGCTGCCATCTACCCCACATAACATCAGGCTATGCCGTTCCATATCACCCCGTCAAACCACCGTGGGTGATGGTTCAACCTTCCGTATGCGTACATGTCCCCGGCATACTAAAGAAATCATTGGTTCCCATCAGTGGACTACAACAACTTGCTCTCGCGTACATCTTGTCAGAACACCAGACATATGTTCATGTTTACACAGACGGCTCCGCGTCACCAAAGGCATCAACAGCAGCTGTGGTGATACCAGCCCAACAGATGACTCGAAGTTTCATACTAGACCATAATTCTACATCAACCACTGCAGAGCTTGTGGCTATTCGGGAAGCGATTCGCCACATCTGCGGGGAAAGACCTCAAGAGTGGTGCACTTTCACGGACTCAAAACCCGCTCTGCAAATTTTGCGATGCTTTCTGCGCCACACCGCATATCAGGTTCTGGCACTGCAGATCACCGAGCTACTTTCATGCGCTCAAGAAAAAACACTACCGCATAGTGTTCCAATGGATACCGGGACACTGTGGGCTCAAGGGTAATGAGATGGCTGATGATGCAGCAAGGCAGCATCGCAATGGCCTCAGCAATAGACTGCGAACTGTAGTGCCATTCTCCAGACAGGACATCACATGCCTCCTGTCGGAATTAATGAGGAGTGCGACGAGAAGATGCTGGGCCCAGCCAGACGCTCGTCACGTCCGCCCTAAAAGGCTGGATCCCGATATGAAATTTCCTATTCTGCGTAGAATTCCTCGCCCTCATACATGCCTAATACACAGACAGCGATTACGCGTCGCCTTCACGCTCAAATATTTGCACATTATCGGACGGACAGACTCCCCGGACTGTTAAGTGTGCGGCACTCTAGAGATTATAGAACATGTGCTCGTGGTGTGCCCTGAGTATGCGCGCGAAAGACTGACAATGGCAGATACCTTGAGACATTTACACAATGGACCACTGTCGGAGGCAATCTTGCTAGGCGCATGGCCACAGAGTTGGTAGACGGCACAGACAATGCGTGCTCTTTCACGGTTCCTAGGTGACACGGCCCTGGACTTACGCCTGTGATACCAGTTGTGTAATGTGTCCTTCACCTCGTTCCTCCCATTATCATCCCCCAGTGTGAACCTTTTTCTTCCCCTCTTCCCCTTCCCTTACGTAGAGTAGCAGGCCAGATGCTCCATTATCCGGTCGACCTCTCTACATTTTCCAGTCATTAATATACTTCTTCGTCTTCTTCTTCCCTCCTCATTATGTGCCCTGTACGTACGCTACCTGATGACAACGCCTACGTACATAGCAACAACTAGGTGAAGGTTGGAGGATGCAACAAAGACTGACCGACGGGGGGATTTATGTAAGAGAGAATGTGTGAGGGAGAGAAGGGCACATGAGGAGTGTCATTACTGAAGCTCAGTAGGCCAACAGAAATTTAGAGACGTTTGAAGTGCGTCCCCAAAGACTTGAAAAATTATAGACCGATCAGCTTACTGTCCGTTGCCTACAAAGTATTTACTAAGGCAATTGCAAATAGAATCAGGAACACCTTAGACTTCCGTCAACCAAAGGACCAGGCAGGATTCCGTAAAGGCTACTGAACAATAGATCATATTCACACCATCAATCAGGTGATAGAGAAATGTGCGGAATATAACCAACCATTATATATAGCTTTCATTGATTATGAGAAAGCGTTTGATTCAGTCGAAACCTCAGCAGTCATGGAGGCACTGCGGAATCAGGGTGTAGACGAGCCGTACGTAAAAATACTGAAAGATATCTATAGCGGCTCCACAGCCACTGTAGTCCTCCATAAAGAAAGCAACAAACTCCCTATAAAGAAAGGCGTCAGGCAGGGAGATACGATCTCTCCAATGCTATTCACAGCATGTTTACAGGAGGTATTCAGAGACCTGGATTGGGAAGAATTGGGGATAAGAGTAAATGGAGAATACCTTAGTAACTTGCGCTTCGCTGATGATATTGCCTTGCTTAGTAACTCAGGGGACCAACTGCAATGCATGATCACTGACCTAGAGAGGCAGAGCAGAAGGGTGGGACTAAAAATTAATCTGCAAAAAACTAAAGTAATGTTTAGCAGTCTCGGAAGGGAACAGCAGTTTACGATACGTAGCGAGGCACTGGAAGTGGTAAGGGAATACATCTACTTAGGACAGGTAGTGACTGCTGATCCGGATCATGAGAGTGAAATAATCAGAAGAATAAGAATGGGCTGGGGTGCGTTTGGCAGGCATGCTGAGATCATGAACAGCAGGTTGCCATTATCCCTCAAGAGAAAAGTTTATAACAGCTGTGTCTTACCAGTACTCACGTACGGGGCAGAAACCTGGAGGCTTACGAAAAGGGTTCTACTTAAATTGAGGACGACGCAACGAGCTATGGAAAGAAGAATGATAGGTGTATCATTAAGGGATAAGACAGAGCAGATTGGCTGAGGGAAGAAACGCGCGTTAATGACATCTTAGTTGAAATCAAGAAAAAGAAATGGGCATGGGCAGGACATGTAATGAGGAGGGAAGATAACCGATGGTCATTAAGGGTTACGGACTGGATTCCGAGCGAAGGGAAGCGTAGCAGGGGGCGACAGAAAGTTAGGTGGGCAGATGAGATTAGGAAGTTTGGAGGGTCAACATGGCCACAATTAGTACATGACCGGGGCAGTAGAAGAAGTATGGGAGAGGCCTTTGCCCTGCAGTGGGCGTAAACAGGCAGATGATGATGATGATGATGACAGCTGCTTACATGTCGTTCTTCGAAAGGAAAGCCCACTGCCACATGAAGCGCATCATACATTTCCTGCTTGCGTTAAAGTTTGTACCCGGGACGCCCTGTTTCCTTGCAAGTGGACAAGGTTGGTTCTGTATCGTTTCGATTCACACAGCACAGCTGCTTATGCAGAGCTTTCTGAGCCGTAAAGCATGGCTACTTGAACTTGTGGGCAAAAATCAGTCTTTGATCTGCGAAAATTCAGGCTTGTCGTGCTGGTAGCATTCTGCCTATCATGCTGCCGTCTCTAATAGCAGATGTGTATTATGTTGCTGCTGAGTGCCTTCGCAATGAATCATTGCCATTCTGCGAAGCATGCTGAACAGTACTGAACTTGAAGCTGGTGCTGTAGCTTCCTTACCGCCTCATGTGGCATCCTAGTGGTATGATTACTCCATGCATGTGCGGCACGACCAACAGCGCAGACTGAAAAAAAACGCAAGGAAAAATACTATATTTGGGCAGACAGCGCTAGATAGCTCCAGTGCTACTGTAGTCCGAGGACAGCTGGCATCCACAGGTTGTCATCATCATTATCAGTCGAAGTCGAAACCAGGCCACCGGTTGCAGGGCTCACTTAGAAGTGCGGGTCACTGCGCGGCGGGAGGGCATCTGTGAATTTGCATTGCGTACATACTCACGGTGTGTGCTATTAAGTAACCAAGTAGGCACGCAATAAGACCTAGCTAGTTTGGTATTACTGCTGCTATTCAAGAGGAATATTAATAGTCAAGACAGCATGGAGCGCCTGGCCTACAATTACTTTACAATATGCGTTTGATTCCCATTGACCGTTTACTGACTACAAGGCATTTTTCAAAACAGTCATGGTTATTTCTTGCGGTGCTTTCACCACTTGTTGCTTTTTTTAACCATGTTTACCTTCTGCGAATGGCCAAGCGTTTTGGGGCAGGTTTTCGAGCAGGAAGAATTATGATTTGGAGCAGGTTTTGTTGCAGTCAACAATGATGATTCTGACGGGCTATCAGCAGGACACTATTCCTGCGCGTCAGAAGGTTTCATAGTAACTCTGCACATCATTGCAAATATCCTCAAGGAAGATAATCCGTGTACGCGACCACAATTGACCAAATTACAACCATCACATGGCCACAGCGAGTCAATCACCACGCTCGAAAAATAAAGTATTACGCGCCCCGCATTGGTAAAGCACTACACATAAAGACACACAATACGCACGGCTATACATAGACATGGCGTACGGGATGACCGGTTAGGTTGTTTTGTTGAATGGCTAAAGGCATCTAGCTAGCAAAATGGAAGAGCTACAAATACGCTGCGTTATGTGCACACCCAGATAAATTGAACACAGCAAATTGGATAATAACATTCAAGGGGCAAGTTTCATTTCGCCGAGTGCACCATGACACAGCCACCATGTCAATGAGTCGTCGGTTGAGGAACACCTCTCCCGCCAAGCACACACCACCGGTACGAAGCACAAATACGGGCCTGTTCCTCTCTACTATCCCCCTCTGTCTCATACGAAATGAAGCCAAATATGCTAAGCACATACTACTAGGCCCATCAGAACTGTAGCAAGCATGTGACGCCCCCTCAGGCATAATGTTCGTTCGTCGCCAGGCTCGGTGGCCTGCTAAGCTTGGCAGGCAACATTGATCACCGCACCGCAATAAAGACCGACGAGCATGGTTGCTCGGAGTCAGTCATCGTTCAGCACCACCAGGCTGCGGAGCGTCCGTCTATCGGGGGGTGCCTCGACCCCTCCGTTGTTCACGAACCCGGTTGGATTGTGACACTGGTGACGAGGATGGGATCCTCGTGACACTGGCGACGAGTACCCACGGATCGTCCCACGCCGCCGAGAGCGGCGAACACCGCCCCCCGTTGCTGCCGCCATGTCGCTGTACGGAACGCTCGAGCCATTCGAGGGAGATGGGTCCGTCTAGCAAATTTACGAGGAGCAAGTCCACGTGTTCTTCCGGGCAAACGACACAGCCGAGGCAAAACAGCGGGACATTTTGGTGGCCAGCTGCGGGACCCGCGTCTTCAGCCTCTTGCTGGACCTTCTCAAGCCAGCCACGCCACACATTAAGACGCTGGGTGAGCTGCTCGCCATACTGCGCTCACATTTCAATCCAGCACCATCCACACTAATGGAGCGTTTCCGCTTCAACAACCGGAGTCGCCGGAAAGGAGAGACCCTCGGGCAGTTCGTTGCTGCGCTACGAGGGTTAGCGAGTGCCTGCGTTTTCGGGGACCAGCTGGACTCGCTGCTCCGGGACCGTTTTGTCTGCGGCATCAACAACCACGCCATGCAGACGCGACTCCTGGAGCTTCCCGACCCCTCGCTGGATGACGCCGTGAAGGCAGCGCTGGCAATGGAAGCTGCCGCCAAGGACGCTGGCGAGATTTCCCGTGCGACTGCCTCACCGTCGGCGGAAGCGGCGGTCAACAAGTTGGCGACAAAGGGCAGTACCTGCGGTCGCTGCGGTGATGCCCACTCCCCCTCACAGAGCCAGTTCTCTCAAGCACAAAGCTTTACGGGCGGGAAAGCTGGACATCTGGCACGTGTATGCCGAAGGGGGAGGACGAACAGCAAGCAGTAAACTGATTCAGGTCCAGGTACGACACAAGCCCGCGGCCAGGGTAGCCGTCGCAAGGGTATGCGGCGGGGGCGTGCGGCAGTCGGCTCAAGTTCTTCCGCAGCCAGGCTCCACGTCATGGCCGAGGACCCGCCGATTGTCGAAATGTGGCACACAGGCTTTGTACCGTCGTCTGTTCCGCCGTACATGCTGACCGTCGATATCTGCGGGCATCCCATTTTCATGGAGCTGGACACAGGGGCCAGTGTGTCAGTAATGGCCGGCAAACTCTTCAAGCGTACTTTCCTCGGCGTGTCCGTCGAGGCTTCGGGCGTGATGCTGCGCAGCTCATCCGGGCAACTCTCCCAGGTCCAGGGTCAGGCACATGTCAGCGTTCGTTTTGGCGACAGGGAGTCAACCCTTTCCCCTTACTCAACGTAGGGGTCGTCGCCGACACTGCTGGGCCGAAACTGGATTCAAGCACTGGGCGCTCGTCTGCCAGAGTACCCGGAAGCCAGCCTGCATGTGGTGCAGAGCGCCCAAATCTGCCAGGAGCATCAGCGAGCCTCGCGTCATGTGGAAAGCACCCCCTGGCTGTTCCCACAGAGACCCTGGTCCCGCCGACATGTGGATTTTGGGGGACCCTTCAAGGGACATTTCTTCCTGGTGGTGGCGGACGCCTTTTCAAAGTAGGTGGAGGTTCTACCTGTCACCACTCCATCAGCATGCGCGACCATTGCCGCTCTACGACAGGTCTTTGCCGCCCAGGGGTTGCCGGATGTCATCGTGTTCGACAATGGTCCTGCTTTCGCCAGCACAGAGTACCTGGCCTGGCTTACGAAGAACGGAATACGCCGGATGGTGGTTCCGCAGTGCCATCCTGCTTCAAATGGGGCAGCCAAGCGTGTGGTTCAAACCATCAAAGACAAGCTCAAGAAGAGCCAGACGGGATTTCCGGACGCAGATTGCCCGGATACTGTTTCAGTACCGGACCATGCCTTATGATGTCACTGGCCGTGACCCGTGTGAGCTCCTGCTGAGTCGGATGGCAAAGACACCCTTGGACGTCTTGCATCCGGACCTCCGAGCCACAGTGCTTTTGAAGCAGCTGAAAGAGAAGCGGGACACTGACCAAGGGTGCCGTCCCGGGCCTTTGCCAGAGTCGGGAGCTCCAGTTTTCGCCAGGAACTTCCGTCCTGGCCAACCCTGGTCTGCCGGACAGGTGGCGTCTCCTGGCAGCGCCTCATCGCTGCTGGTCCGCATGCCAGACGGGGCCATGTGGCACAGACACGCCGACCATGTCAGGCCTCGCCTCGAGACCTGGTTAGCACCCTCGACTGCAACTTCTGAGTTCCAGCCCGCAGGAGGACTAGCGGCAGCACCAGTCGCTTCCAGCAGAGCACCACCCACCTCGGAGGCGGCAACCGTGCCCACTGGCGCAGCACCCGTTGGACCGGTGTCGAGCCCAGCACCACTCACGAGGTCGACCGCTGTGGAACCTCCGGATGGAGCGAGGCTGGCTCAAGCAGCAGCCGGCGTTGCCACACCCGACCCATCAACACCGGTGCCCAGGTGCAGTAATCGACGGCGGAGGCCACCGGACCGTTACTCGCCTGGATAGCAGGCACCGTCGACCCAGCTAAGCTGGAGGCAGAACCTCATATCTTGCACAGGAGATCACGCTCTCTCTATGCTGCACGCCAAACAGCCCGACCGACCAGAGCAACCGTCAATATCACCTGCCCTCTTTGATGCGTCTCTATATGCCAACTGGACTCCGCCGAAAAGAATCGACTCTGCTTTATCGCTTATGGCTAGGGGTGGCTTTCACGAAATCTTACTCCTTCCGCATTGGGATGGCCGGCAACGCTCTCTGCAATGGCTGTCTCTGCGAGAAGACGCTGGAACACATTCTGTGCAACTGTCCTGAATATAATGTTCAGCGACAGTCCCTGGCATCTGTTCTAGCTCACCTTGACACTAGACCATTGTCCCTCGACACGATTTTCACATGCCGCCGACAGAAGACATCGCAGGTGAAGGCGACAAAGGGACTACTTCGGTTTTTTAAAGAGACGGGATTGGACAAGCGGCTGTGACAGTGATATCGCGTACCATGCCAGATTGATGGGCTCCAATGGACGATGTGTGTGTGCTGTGCTATGTGCTATCTCTCCCTCTCCCCCTTCCCCATCTTTCATCTCCCCCATCCCTCTCCCATGTGTAGGGTAGCAAACCGGTTAAGCTAAACTGGTTAACCTCCCTGCCTTTCCTTCTCCACTTTTTCCTTCCTTCCTTCCTTGGACATGGATGTTTGTTTTCTAGTTAATAAACAAACTGGGGGTAAGGGGGTGTAGCAAGCATGTGACGCCCCCTCAGGCACAATGTTCGTTCGACTCCAGGCTCGGTGGCCTGCCAAACTCGGCAGGCAACATTGGTCACCGCACCGCAATAAACACCGACGAGCACGGCTGGTCGGGGTCAGTCATCGCACAGCACCACCACGCTGCGGAGCGTCCGTCTATCGGAGGGTGCCTCGACCCCTCCCTTATTCACGAACCCGGGTGGATCGTGACAAAAAGTACCTCCTGAATTCACTGAGCGTAACTAGATTGGATGAGCTGAATGACCCTTTAGCTCATTTAAGTTTTATTAATGGCAGGACATGTGGCGGCGCTCATGGCAAAGGTTGGTAGTTACTTCCGCTTGACGTTGCATACAATTTCTCTTTTTAGTGGCCTCCGATATTGTGCACCGCAGCTCATTCTGAAGCGACTTTAGAGCAGTTTATCTCATCTGTAGCACGAAGCATACAGCTTTTAGAGATCTGATCGCACTACAAGGAAATCCGTAGTGGCGTTCTCATTGCAGTATCTCTTTTGTTGCAGTCATATCTAATCCCCACAAATTCTATCTTGGAAGTTGTGCGCGCTTGCGTGCACATAGATCACCAGGATATAGTTGTGTGTGCCTGCTACCGGCCCCTTATTGTTCTGAATCCTTTTGTAATAACTTGCATGATAACCTACATAACCTTGTGATTCGGTACCCAAAGTCATCTATATTAATGTTGGGTGATTTTAACTTCCCCAACGTTGGAAGAGTGATGCGGGCATGGTTACATGCCGCACGTTAGAGAGCGAAGCGTTTATAAATCTCTGCAACCATTGTAACTTGTCTCAGATTATTTATATCCCCATACAAACTACTGCTCTTGGCCCGAATATGTTAAATTTGGTTTGCACTACTAATCATGACTTGGTGTCCTCTGTTAATTATTTAGATGGGGCAAGTGACCACCATCTGATACACTTTATTTGTTCCCTTCAGTCGAAGCGACGAATATCCTAATATAATAGACATAATATACAATGTGTTCAATTCATCATTTTCTAACGACATTGATATTGCCTTGCCTAAGTTTGATTGTCATGATATACCTATTATGGATCCTATTATCATTGATTCATTCAGAATATTTAACCTAATACAAAAACTTAAGAACTCTGCACCTGGTGCTGATGGAATTACCTCCAGATTTCTGAAGCAAACCGCTACACGTTGATCAATTAATTTAGCACAGCTATTTTCCCAGTCTTTAAAATGTTGAGCGTTATCTAGCGACTGGAAGGCGCGGACAGTGGTATCATCCCCAATGAACGTGACACAGCTAACTCAATAATCTACAGATATTTCCAAGAATTGTGCCTTGTAAACTCTTAGAAGACGGTATTTACTGTAACCTAGTTGCATTTTTAGAATAAAGTAACTTATTCTGTAGCAGCCAGCATATTTTCAGAAAATACTTATCCTGCGAAACTAAACTCTTACTTTTTATTAACGACCTGTTTTCTTATGTTGACATCGGTTCTTCCGTAGACTGCATGTTTCTCGACTTCCAGAACCCCTTTCATACAATTTCCCCCCATCGCCTTGTTCTTCTTAAGCTCAGTAAACTTAACATTCAACCGCAACTGCTGAAGTGGATCGAGTGCTTATTAGGGAAAAGAACGCAATACGTAAGTACCAATGGTAATGACTCGCATATTGGTTCCTTCACTTGGGGTGTGGCACAGGGCGCTGTCCTGGAGCCACTGATATTTCTCGTTTATAATATTGACTTACCTGCATGCGTTTCCTCAACTGCTGATGATTGCGTTGTTTACCGCGTAGTGACTATCCGAAATCGCTCTGGCGCTCTTCAGTGAGACTTCATGGTGTAGTGGCTGGTCGATGAACCTAATTGTTATTAAACGCATGCGATATGCGCGCCGCGTAGCGTCGATACGTATGAACGATTCATTGTGGTTGCGTTGTATTCCATCAGATGTCAGGACATGTAGCAGTTGCATCGTATTGTGCCAAGTGTCAAGAGATGTGACTTGTGCGCCGGGTAGTCTCGTTGCTTATGTTTTTTTTTCTTTTGTTACGGCGTCTCCTCGCAAGTTACCAAATGCTGCTGAAGAAGCGAACACTTTAGCCAGAGTTTAGAAATATGCTGATGCATTTTAAGACGACGTGATCAAATGCATGTTGCTCCCTTTTGTATGCAGTGTGTCATGCTATTTTTGTATTTTGTTTAATTAGGCAATTAGCCAAAAATTATTAACAAATTTCTAAAGCAACAAATCTAGGAAAACAATTCCAATTAGCAACTTGCTGTGCGGTTTGCAAAACGTTCCCATAAACAGTTTCTGTCTTTCAGTGTTTTCAGTTTAGTGTTTTTTCAGATTGCTGCGGATGCCCACGAAATACAAAAAGAAGGTCACAGCATGACATACCCACTTGCGCATAATGATTACAGTGCTCCCAAGCATTCTGCGCACAAACAGCCATAGGTGCAGTGGCGCCTAAAAAGTGATAGGGCAACGACGCAAGCGTTTTCTGTTCGTTTTAAGCTAGGAAACGTAATCGCTTGCGCTGCCCGACGTGGTTGTTGTGGTAGGCGGTAGTTGCAGACCTCGATAAACAGACTATTGTGCATCGGCTGTTAGAGCGCGAGAAATATCGTGGTGCTTTTTTCCAACGAGGAAAAAGCAGACATGATCCTTGTCCTTGGAGCTGCAAGCGGACAGAGACGGCAGGCTGCAAGGATATTCCGAAGCTGGCAGCCGGGTACGCGACCCAGCTGGATGACATAACACGTACGAGTCGCTGAAGCAAGCCAGAAGCTTCACAAGAAAAAGGTAGAGAGCTTCAGTGATAAATAATGAGGCTCGCTCTAACGTTTCGTCTTTCATGGCGGCTAATCCACACGCTGGCACGCGCAGCGTGGCGGACAGCTCGGTGTGTCCAACTCAACTACCTGGAGCATCTTGAATATAGCTGGACTGCACTCCTGTTGTATGCAGTTGCATCAATGCCTGGAGTCAAGGGATCTCCAAAAGAGACGTGATATTGCGCATTGGATTTAGATTCAGCAGCAGCAGAATTGTTACTTTCTTACCAATGTGCTTTGGACTGACGAGGTATATTTTCCGAAATTGCCAAGTAAATATCCATAACGCACACTATTGGAGTGAGCAAAATCCCCACAGGCTAGGAAGATCCTGCCACCAATATTAGTGGTCCTTTAAGGTTTGGTGAGGAATATATGACAGCACAGTCAATGACTCAGTGTTTTTAGCAACACTCTGACCGGCAATACCTTTGTAAGTAAGGTCCTCAGAGGGCCGGTTGAGGACTTCTGCTGCAACATGCCAGTAGCCCGGCTTTACGCAATGTGGTATCAGCGCAACGGGGCCCCAGCCCACATCTGCAGTCAAGCACGAGCATTGCTTGATGTTAACATCACAGGGCAATGGATAGGAAGAAACGGGCCTGTCCTGCGGCCGGCAAGGTCACCCGACCTCAACCCACTTGACTTCTTGTGGGGCTATAATAAGGATCCCGTATACATGACGGCAACGAGGACTCCAGAAGCCTTGCAGGAAAAGATCATTGAAGTTTGTCGCAGCATTTCACCGACGGTACTTAAGGCAGCGACAGCAAGCCACAAGATCACAGTGTTGTATCGCTGCAAAATGTGAGATCTTCGAGCACTTGCTCGGAAAGCGCATGAAAAATGAACGTAAATTCAATCAAAGACGGCGTCTAGCCACTTAAGACACTCTTGCTCTACCATTTCCAGTCTTTCGAAAGCTGAATTTTTTTATTTAGGGATGTTCAATTTCGTTGCAGCTCTCGCGAAATGGTGGACTTGTTGCTTTTGGAAGCACAAGCGATTGCCGCTGCGTTTGCTTGTCGCTATAACGAACTGTCGCCAGGGCAGCACATCGCTGGCGCAAATGGCTCAGCCAACGCCTACGTCGCTGCCTTGTCGCCTTTTAAGTGGCAGCGCGCCTATGGTTGGTTGTGCGTGGAACGTTTTGGAGCAGAGCAATCACGACGTGCAAGCGGGCATGTCACGTGGTATTTTGTATTTCCCGGCCATCATCAGTAAGCTGAAATACCTAATAATTAATGGATAGAAAGACAGAAACTATTTATTCGGATGTTTTGCAAACCGCTCCGCCACTTTCTAAGGGGACTTTTTTTCCTACATTGGTCACTTCAGAATTTGGTTAAGTAATCTTGACTAAAAGTATAGACACAACTATATTTTGCATAACCATAATGCAGTGGGTATGCGTCAGTGGGGACGACGCTGAAGTAGCACGGGTTTTTAGGTGAAGCGGGGAAACGAAAAAGACGTTGTTTTTTTCCCTTGGACGACTGATAAAGTACATTTCTTGGTGGTGGTGCTCCGCATACTCGTCGATCCCATGTCGTTACACTGGTGGAGGTGCTGGGTATTCTTCATGATTGGCACCCCTTCGCGGAGCCGACGATCGAGCCCGAAATCACCATCGCGCATCGAAAAACCGGTCCACCGGTTCAGTCGTCGCCTGCTAGTCTTCGCGCCCGAGTCCAGTACCCTGCAAGAAACTTCGAGAAATCATTTGCCTCCTACAAATAACATGGCCACCGCAGCTCCATCGCAAGTAACACTACAGAATCCTATGGTCCCGGAGAGCTTTCGTGGTGATGTCTTTGAAGACGTCTAAGATTGGCTAGACCAGTTCGAGCGCGTCGCGCAGTACAACCATAAGACCAGCTCGGCCGACAAACTCTCGAGTGTCTATTTCTATTTCAAGGACAATGCTCGTACGTGGTACGTAAACCGGGAGAGGAGCTTTGCACACGTGGGACGACTTCCGCACACAGCTGCTGGATACAGTTTCAAGCTTCGACAGGAGGGAAAACGTGCAGCGTCTCCTTGAAATCCGCGTTCAACAACCCAATGAGAGTGTTACTATGTTCTCGGAAGACATGGCCCGTCTTTTCAGTAGGGCAGACCCAGACATGCCAGAGGAAAGAAAGCTGCGATATCGCTTGCGAGGAGTGAAGGAGCAACTGTTTGCCGGCATTGTGAGAAATCCACCGACCACAGTGGCACAGCTCACAAAACAGGCTACAGCCATTGAACGGGCGCTGCAGCAACGATACCACCACCATAACGTGAGCAACTCGGCGGCGAACACTTCCGTACTGGCGGCTCGTAACGACATGTCTCTGCGTGAAGTTGTGCGAGAGGTGGTGCGAGAAGAGCTTCGGCAGCTTGGTTTTCTTGTTGCGCCTACGGAACCGACGCCAGCGTTATCTTTTGTTGCTGATGTGGTCCGGGAGAAAGTCCGGCAAGCTTTTTCTGCACCAGACTGTGGGAACGTTCCCCGGCGCTTCACTTATGCGGAGGCTGTTCGCCGTCCACTCAACGCAACTTCAACGCCATTGAGACCAATGACTACAACACCACCTACGCCACAAATAGAGCCGAGATCGTCACCCTCATCGACTCTACCGACCCCGCCGATCATGCCAGCACAAATAATGCCGTATTTTCGACATGCGCACGCCACTCCTTGGCTCCATGGAGAGTTACTGCCGAACTATCAGCGTCGGAAATTTGTGGCGCACCGTCGACCATCGACCAGTGTGCTACCATTGTGGTGAAGCTGGACACGTCTATAGAGTTTTCCGCAAATGGAACAACTGTCGCGCCGCTCAACATCCAAGCTTTCGGGCCAACTATGCTTATACTCCGTAGGACGGTCGACGCGCTTACAACGACGCTCCTGTGAACAGTAAGCCACAAAATACGACGAATGCCCCGACCCCGTTCTCCTTCGCCATCTACGGCGCGCTACAATTCGCCGACTCGTCCCAGTTTGGCCGACGTCCCTAGGGGCAGATCCCCTATAGCCGTCGACGGGGAAACTAACCGCAGCGACCTACGGGGGTGAGGTTGTTAATACTCTAACTTCTCCACATCCCCCGTTATCGACGAACGACGACGTGAATACTACGATGACAAAAAGACACCCAGTACAAGACAAATACGACGAATACGACGGATACAAGTACGAAAGACGTAACTGACATCGTCAGCGCCGAGCTCATCGTTTGCATCAACGGCCACGAAGTACCCGCTCTGGTTGACACTGGCTCCCATTTTTCAATCATCAGCTTACAGGTCGCCGACAAACTAATCAAGGTGAAGACACTATGGCACGGACCCAACATAAGAACCGCCGTAGGTCAGTTGATGACACCTGTCAGGAAATGCACGGCCCGACTCGTAATCGCCGGTTCAAACTTCGTCGCCACCCTCGTCATTCTTACTGAGTGTTGTAAAGAACTTATATTGGGCATATATTTCCTACGTGAGTACAGCGCCATGATTAACATCCGTGACAGAAGTGTCACATTTGCCACGAGTTCGGATAATGTCACCCATGAGAAGCAACAACAACCTCGCTTACGTATTGCCGCGGACGACGTCATACTTTTGCCGCGGAGTTGCTCTCTCGTACAGGTGCGCTGTGACAGCCTACAGAATGGGAATGGAGTAACTGAACACATCAGTGCGCTAGCATTGAATTTCGGTTTCTCTATTGCCAGAGCACTTATCAATGTAATCGATGGAAGCGCCGAACTCTTGCTGACGAATTTTAGTAAGGAGCGCCGACACATCGTTAGAGGGACTGCTGTCACCTATTTCGACGAAGTGACACAAATACAAGACTGCCACTTAGCGCAGGAGTCGGCCTCTACAATCCTCACAGCTGCGCCTATTGTAGACGTTAATCTGACGATAACGGCCGTTGAGTGGAACCGTCTTCTTGAGCTCATGAATCAGTAACCAGGGCTGATTCTCCTCTGCGTCAAGAGTTGGTCAAACGCCACTTATTACCAAACACCGCATCATTACTGATGTCGACGCCAGACCCATCCGACAAAACCCTTATCGCGTGGCCCCAAAGGAACGCGAAGCAATACAAAAACAAGTTAAGACGATGCTGGAAAATGGAGTTATCCGGCCATCTAATAGTCCTTGGGCATCACCTGTAGAATGATGGTAGCCTGCGCTTCTGCGTCTACTATCGGAAGCTCAATCAGGTCACAAAGAAGGACGTTTATCCACTGACACGTATTGATGATTCCTTTGATAGGTTGCGAAACGCGTGCTACTTTTCCTCACTGGACTTGAAAAGCGGTTATCGGCAGACCGAAGTGGATGAGAGAGACCACGAGAAAACAGCCTTTGTGACGCCTGACGGGCTTTATGAATTTCAGGCACTTCCTTTCGGTTTGTGTTAGGCGCCAGCAACATTTCAGCGTCTGGTGGACACTGTGCTCTCCAGACTCAAATGGCAAACTTGCCTGGTGTATTTGGATGACGGGATAGTCTTTTCCGCAACGTCTGACGAAAACTTACGAAGCTGAAAACTGTTTTTGAAGCGATACGCTCTGCCGGTCTCACTTTGAAGCCAGAGAAGTGCCATTTTGGTTTTGACGAGCTCCAGTTCCTCGGTCACGTCGTCAGTAGCCAAGGAGTGCGGCCTGATCCGGATAAAATTGCCGCCGTCACTAATTTCCCGATTCCATCAGACAAAAAGCCGTGCTTCGTTTTCTGGGACTCTGTGCATATTATTGGCGATTTATTGCAAATTTCTCGCTCATCGCATTGCCGTTAACACAGCTCACCCGAGAAGATATGCCTTTTACTTCGGGCGAAGACCAGCAGCGGGCATTCCACGAGCTCCGGCAACGAATGCAATCGCATTTCGTGTTAGCACACTTCGATGAGGAAGCCTCGACGATATTGCATACAGACGCTAGTAATGTCGGTCTAGGGGTGGTGCTAGTACAATGGCAGGGCGACAGCGATAAAGTGATTGCTTACGCCAGTAGGACACTATCCCGAGCCGAAGCTAACTACTCCACCAGTGAAAAAGAAGGCCTCGCAATGGTATGGGCAGTTCTGAAATTTCGTCCGTATTCGTATGGTCGGTTTTTCACCGTCGTTAGCGATCACCATTCCATCTGCTGGCTCATTAATTTGAAAGATCCTTCCGGCCGGCTCGCACGCTGGAGTCTTCGACTCCAAGAGTTCGACTTTGTTGTTACATACAAGTCGAGAAAACGGCACGCAGACGCCGACTGCCTTTCTCGGTCTCCTGTTGAGCCGGCAGCACAAGACGATGACGACACGGTCTTTCTGGGATTCGTGGATATTGCCGATCTTTTACGCCAGCAACGGGATGACACTGAATTGCTGCCGCTTATTGATTACCTCGAAGGACGAACCAGCAGCGTGCCGAGGCTCTTTGCAAGAGGGCTGGCATCGTACTGCTTGCGTCGCAACGTCCTCTACAAGAACTTCTCGCCTAGCGGCAGCAACTTCTTACTCGTTGTTCCATCATCGCTTCGACGTGAAATCTTACACGCCTGCCACAACGAGCCGACTGCTGGGCACTTGGGCTACACTCGCACATTGGCACGGATTCGGCAGAATTACTACTGGCCGAGACTTACTGCTGTCGTTAAACGTTACGTTCAGACATGTCTGCATTGCCAACGTCGCAAATCGCCATCCGTCAAACCAGCCGGCTTACTGCAACCTTCTCAACGTCTACTACTGGTAATAGGTGGATAATCGTCGCCACGGATTATCACACTAGATATGCCAAGACAAGTGCTCTGCAACGGGCAACAGCAGACGAAGCAGCACGATTTTTTTTGGAATCCGTCGTTTTAAGGCATGGCGCTCCCGCAGTAGTCGTCAAGGACAGAGGTACTGCGTTCATGGCCCAGTTTTTATATATCGTTCTACGTCGAAGTGGTACCGCCCACCGGAAGACAACGGCGTATCACCCTCAAACAAACAGACTGACAGGACGACTCAATAGGACATTGGCTGATATGATAAGCATGTGCGTAGATGTATAGCATAAGAACTGGGACGAGGTTTTACCTTATGTCCCCTTCGCGTACAATATGGCTCCTCAAGAGACCACTCGCAAGACACCCTTCAGTCTCGTATACGCCTGTGAGGTCACAACAACATTAGACGCAATGCTCCCTCATGAATTTGACGACAACGAGAGGGGTGCTGAAGAGATAACACACCAAGCAGAGGCAGCTAGGCAGCTTGCGCGTCTGTGAATCCACGAACAACCGGCCTGTGACGCCAGACACTACAATCTTCGGCACAGAGCCGTAACATACAACATCGGCGACAAAGTGTGGGTCTGGACACCTATTCGACTGCGTGGGCTCTCTGAAAAGCTCCTGCGCCCTACATAGTTCACTGACGCATCAGTGACGTCAACTACGAAGTCGTTCCAGAAAGCTCTCACTGTTCAAAGCGCCGACGGCATTTACCCGAGGTCGTTCACATGCTTCGTATGAAGCCGTACTATGAGGACTGACAAGACTGCGCAGGTCTGTACCGCTGCTGTCCAAGCCTCTATCATCGGGACAATGATCTTTTCTAAAAGGGGAGCAAATGACACAACTATATTTGGCACAACCATAATGCAGCGGGTATGCGTCAGTGGGAACGACGCTGAAGTAGCGCGGGTTTTTAGGTGAAGCGGGGAAACGAAGAGGACGTTGTTTTTTTTTCCTTGGACGACTGATAAAGTGAATTTCTTGGCGGTGCTGCTCAGTATACTCGTCGATCCCACGTCGTTACAAAAGCAAGCAACATGATTTTGGTCGCGTCGTCTTAGAGTATGGTATGGTATGGAGAACTTTATTGGGTCCTGAAGGTCAACCATACGTTGACGCGGGCCGCTCCCACGTTGGGACTGTCAGGCCGAGCCCTTCAGCCACATCACGGGCCTTCTGGACTGCCCGTAATTGGTCAGAGAGTGATTCACTGTGTAGCATTTGCCGCCACCATTCTTGTTCCTTGTCACGGTCTGTGAAGACCGCGGGGCACTGCCAAAGCATGTGGTCAAGAGTAATGATGCCATTGCACTTATTACAGTTTGTTTGAATTTCCCTCTCCGGATAGATCCTGTTAATAAAATATGGACTTGGGTATGTTCTTGTCTGTAGCAAACGTAATGTGACCGCTTGGGCTCTGCAAAGCTTACCGTGTGGCAATGGGTATTCCCTTCTGCTTAAATAATAATGCTTCGGGATTTCGTTATATGTTAATAATCGATCCCTGTGTTCCCCGGGTGAAGTGTAAGTTGCTCGGTCTTGAAGAGCACGGCTAGAAAGTCCTCGTGCTGCTTCATTTGCCACCTCATTGAGGTTTCTCCGAGCTCGGTCCACCACCCCTAGATGTGCAGGAAACCAGCGGATTTCGATCCTCTCACTCTTGACCTTCTCTAATAATTTTGTTGCTATCCGTGTCACATATCCGTTGGTAAAGTTGCGTATGGCTGTTCTAGAGTCGCTGTAAATATGTGTCCACCGATTAGCCCGGATGGCTAAGGCGATTGCTACTTGTTCTGCTACTGTTGGGTCCTTGGTATAGACGGTGATGGCATCCTGTATGTTACCTTGAGTGTCTACGACAACGGTGGTATACGCATCCTTATTTTTAACCCAGGCAGCGTCAACGAACACCGCCTGCTGCTTATGTTGATCTATGTCTTGAAGGAGTGCCTTCGCCCTTGCCTTCCGTCTCTCGAGGTTATGTGTCGGGTGCATGTTCCTAGGGAACGGGGTCGTCTTTATTGTTTCTCGTCGTGCCGCTTGCAATTGTGTTAATAATTCTCCTTCGTTGGTGTGGTTGTTAATTTCTACGCCAATTTCTTCAAGTAGCGCCCTCCCAGGGCGTGTCCCCATTAGTCTCTCCTGGTGGGCCACCTGTTGAGCCTCAGCTATCTCGTCTAGTGTGTTATGCAGCCCTAGGCGCAATAAGCTATCATTGGCCGTGCTGATGGGAAGTCCTAGTGCAGTCTTTATAAGTCGTCTGATTAAAGCGTTTAGCTTGTTCTTATCAGCCTGTGTCCATTGTAGCATGCCAGCCACGTACGAGAAGTGGCAAAAGGCGAATGCATGTACCAATCTTATGGCACTGTCTTCTCCTAGCCCCTTATGCTTGTTGGTAACTCTACGCAGAAGCCTAATGACTTCTTCTGACTTGTTAGAGATGTATTCTATCATCCTGCAATTAGATCCGTTCGCTTGCAGGAGAAGTCCTAACACTCTAATAGTCTCCACCTGCCTGATTGGTTCTCCATTCTTGGCGTATATGTCAATGCGGAGTTCTTCCTCTGGGATATATCCGTTCGGCCTGCGCCCACGCTTACTGCTCCGTAATACCAATAGTTCTGATTTTTTAGCAGAGCAGTTCAGTCCCATACCCTCAAGTGTTGTTTCTACCACATAAATGCTTTCCTGTAGTTTGATCTCTGTTTGTCCCATATTACCTTCGGCACTCCAGATTCTTACATCATCTGCATATATAGCAAAGTGGATGCCCTCAATCTGCGCGAGACCTCGAGGCACTTTTGACATTGCCAAATTAAATAACATGGGAGATAGGACAGACCCTTGTGGTGTCCCACGATTCCGAAGTTCCAGGGTTGTCGATTGGAGTTCGCCTAACCTGAGACAAGCAGAACGGCCACCGAGAATGGCTTCGACTATATTGTGCAATCGCTTACCCAATCCCATCTCCGAGAGGATATCCAATATGGCCCTGTGCTTGATGCGATCAAATGCCTTTTCTACATCTAGGCCTAGAAGAGCTCTCGTATGTAGCGGGCTAGCAAGAATAATGTGATGCTTGATAAAAAGCATTGCATTTTGAGTCGAAAGTCGAGGACGGAAACCGATCAGGTTATGCGGAAGAACATTTCTGTTTTCTACATACTTAGTCAGTCTATTGAGTATGACATGCTCCATGGTTTTGCCCAGACATGATGTTAATGATATGGGTCTTAGGTTATCTAGATTGAGTTGCTTGCCTGGTTTGGGAATAAGAATTGTGTTAGCAATTCTCCATTCCTTCGGATAATCACCGTTTTTCCAGAGTTCGTTGAAATACTCTGTTAAATATTTTATGGAATGATCGTCCAAATTTTTCAACAGCCTATTGGAAATGCCATCTGGACCGGCAGCAGATCTACTGTTGAGATCGTACAGGGCTGCACGAACTTCACTTTCTTTGAAGTCTTGATCCATAGGCTCACAGTCTTCCCCTGTATA
Source organism: Dermacentor andersoni (assembly GCF_023375885.2). Classification (NCBI taxonomy): domain Eukaryota; kingdom Metazoa; phylum Arthropoda; class Arachnida; order Ixodida; family Ixodidae; genus Dermacentor; species Dermacentor andersoni. The sequence continues at coordinate 48,291,518 of NC_092823.1, read as the reverse complement.
TTCAGGCAGGTCTGTACTCTCATCGTTATCCTTAAGTGGTAAATACCTAGCTGCGAGCCGATCCAGAATGGCCTCCTCCGTTGTGTCCTGACTCTCACGATGGACGAGTCGCGCTACTGCTGTTCTCCTATTAGATTTCGTGTCGTTCTCATGAAGCAAATGTCTAAGTAAGTTCCAATTCCCACCACGTCTGATTCGACCATCTATGGAATTACAAAGCTCATCCCATTGTTGTTTCTGTAAATTTCTGGAGTGTTCTTCAATCTCCCTATTCAACAATGCTATGCGCTTCCTGAGTCTCCTGTTCAGCCGTTGCGTTTTCCATCTATTTACCATAGATTGTTTCGCTTCAATCAAGTGCGCCAGCCTACTGTCCATGATTTCGATATCCTCCTCTGTGGTAATATCCTTCGTTGCCGCCTTTACATCTTCCCTGAGCTGAGTGGTCCAAGTTTGGAGTGTTTTCTTTTGTCCTGCCTCTGTCTCAGCTCTGCTTTTCCTTGCTTTCCGAAAAAGATCCCAGTCAATGTAGTTAAAGTGCTTTATCTCATTACTTGGTGTTTCCAATAGTATTTGTAATATGTAATGATCACTACCCAGGTCAATATTGGAGTTATTCCAGCCAGCGTTCGCTAAGTTTGATACAAAAGTAAGGTTTGGGGTGGAGTCCCTGCATGTAGATGTACCAGACCTAGTGGGATAAGCTGGGTCTGTGATGAGGGAGAGATTAAGATCTGTAGCTAGGTGCCAGAGTCCATCCCCTTTCTTAGTATTCCAGCGATCTCCCCAGGTTTGATGTGGGGCGTTGAAATCCCCTCCAATAATGAGTGGAGCGTGCTTAGTAACAGCCATAGTCTTATTAAGAAGTGCCCTGAAACTCTGTTTCATGTCGCTAGGGCTGCTATAAACATTAAGACAAAAGAGGCTTTGCGGTTTGCTTCTATTCCTTTTCAAAATTATTTCCACTAGTAAGTATTCTAATTTGTTTAGTCCAAGGCGCAAATCATGTTCTATGTAAGGTATTTTCTTATCTACGAGCGTGGCTAACCCCCTACCCGGCTCTTTGCCCCTGCATGTCGCTTTGTATCCGGATAGGCTGATCTCATCCGCCAAGGTTTCCTGCAGCATAATTATTTTCGGTTTGTCTGGAGAGGTTTTTATTAACTGCATAAGAGGTGCTTTTTTGTGATAAAATCCTCGGCAATTCCATTGCCACACGGTAAAGCTCCCCCTGCTAGCCATTGCTTATAGAACCAGCCTTACTGCTACCCGCTAGAGTACGCTTCGTAGAACCCCCCGACACGCCAGGGAGCGATCTGACGCTTTCTGCTTCTGAGGGTAGGTATTCGTCATCATCGCCCTGTGCTTCTACTTTGGTGAGCCCCTTTTCAGCCGTCAGTCTCCATTTCCATAACTTATCAACTTTGAAGGTAGTTTTATCTATTGCATCTCTAAGTTGTTTAATCGCCTCCTTGATCTCTTCCAAAGCAGAGCACACTGTCGTTTCTACTGGGCTTATTTCCCGCTTCTTTGGAGCTGGTGTGTTTTCTTCATCCTGGCTGTTGTCATTATTCACCGGTTTGGCTATTGCTACTTTTGTGGAGTTAGTCTGCGAGTTCTTGCGAAGTTCTACAACCTGCTTAGTAAGTTCTTCATTTGCCTTTCTCAGATACGTTACTTCTTTAATTAGCTGTTCTACCCTGGCATCATTATCTCCGACCAGCCGCCCCGCACCGCTCTCCGCAGCCCTCATAGTACCTTTCACTTTGTCGGCCCAGGTTGTTCCAGATGTCGTCTTGTCGCCAGGCGTCTGCCCTCCTCCTTCGAAGCGCACCTGCACTTCACGTGATCTGGAGCGGCTTCTGCCCTTCGACGGCGAGCGGCGTCTTGACCGTGTGGGGCTCCTTGAGCACGTGCGCCCCCTGGTGCCCGTTTGGGCATCCCATTGCAGCTGTGCTGATGTCGCCTCCGATGCAGATCTGTTGCGTTCTCGTCGTCGAACTCGTACCACGTATGGAATTTGGTACCGCTGTCGGCAAGTCTTGTCCCCAGTTGGGTGGTCCCCTCCACAGAATTTGCACTTAGGCACACACATGTGATTGTCCTCCGGGTTTTGAGTTCCACATCCTCTGCACTGTACCATGTCCGGTGTTGGACATACATCTGATCGATGTCCAATCTTTCCGCAAGCATAGCAGACATCAAACTGCTTCCTATACAGGTAGCACTTTACGAGGGTCGACCCGTATCTTACATAATTGGGTACCTTGAGCCCATCAAACAGAACAATAACCGAACCGGTGGATTTAATACGTTTGGCTGCCAATGCCAGTGGGTTAAAGTCATGCACAATGTTCTTCGTTATCGTGGCCTGATTGTCTCTGAGGTCAACTCTTCGAATCACTCCTTTACACGTGGTATGCGGAGCTGTCTCGTAGGCGTTCACTTCGTATTCGGTTTCCACTATAATGATTGACCTGATTCGCACATACCTGGCAGCATGGCTGGGATCTGGTGTACTAACCACCACGATGTTTTGCGTGAAGTTAGGGCAAACGACATCCTCTCGGGCTTGTTGCGGAGTCAGGCCCGATGCTTCAATAACCGCCACGCCTATCGCTGTAGTGCTCACTTTGCTCAAGTTGAGACCTCCTCGTGGGCGGATGATGATTTTGCTGTGCTCCTCGTGCAATTGGGGCATCCTTGATGCCTTGACAATCCGGTTTTTGAACATAGTGGTTGTAGGTCCCTTGTTCTTGCTGCTGTTGCCTTGCTCTTGCTGGCTCTGCGGCGATGTTTTCCCATCGCCAGCAATCCTTGTGGTGGAGCGAAATTTTCGGCTTGTCACAATTTGCCAACCTAGATCTTCCTCATTCTCTTCTGATCCGGTAGCGTCTTCATCTTCCATGCGCGTTTCCGCCATCGCGGCATGGCGGGGCCAGTAGGCCTACTTGGGTCTTGCACCAAGAAAGGCCAGTAACAGTCCAAAAATGAAAGTCCCACCTTAAAGAAAGGTGTCCGCAAATTCCCGGTGACTTCACAAATCCAGTGATGTGCTTGAATCCGTGATGGTGGCAAAGAAGGCTGCACAAACATTCAAAAACGACGGAGCCGATGTGAGGGACGTCCGCACCTCGGCTTCTTCTTCCTCCTTTTCTCGTCTTAGAGTGCATCGGCATATTTTAAAGCTCTGGCTAAAGTTATCTGAGACACCCTGTATACAGTGACTTTTGCTTAGATACGTGGATTTATTGAAGACTTATGGGTATATTTAAATATTTTGTTGCGAGGTTTTGCGGATATATGCACTGAACATTGCTTTAAGTCGCACTTTTTTTGCCCTTTATCAAGTTCTACCTTCGAATTTGTGTATTCCATTGTATTTTGTAATTTCTAATGTTTATATTGCTGAACTCCTGCTTTTATATTTGATCTCTGCTGCAACTATAGTTTCGGTGCAATTACAATACACGACGGGTGGCAGCTGCTCCCGCGCAATACATTGAAACGAAGGACAGTGTCGTTGAGATTTCTCCCTGGCCGTTGCATATGTACAAAAATTTTAACAAAGTTTTTGAATGACAAAGCTTCATTAAAATATTTGTCCGCAAATCGGTAATTTCACCGCCTTTACATTTATCATATCAGCGGTATGCACTCCGCTGCTCATTTCGAACTGATATTTTTAAAGTTCGTGGGATATTTTCTTTACTTATTAAATAGCTAATAACTGTGGAAGCATTAATATCAGTTAATGGCACAATTTTTGGTACATACGGATATATTCTTTAATGAAAAAATACATATTTCACTTGTTTTGATAGTGCGTAGCGTCCAAGAATTCGGTTGTAGCCCCTTTGGCAACGGCAATACAGTTATTATTCATGTATTTCATCCTTCCACCAATTCTGTAAGGAGCAGGGCAAGCTCCAAAATGAGCCTCCACCCCGAACGAAATTTCTGGCAACGCCACTGGCCGTCGTCGTGCCATCGTCATCATCTGATTGTCCTCATGTCATGGTCATTTATTCTGGGTTTATACCATAATAAGAATAAATAATCGAAATCTCATTGTCGTCATGCCGTCACCATTATACGCGTTTGTCGTTCCATGGATATCACTTATTCTTTCTTCATTCCATCGTCACAGCGTTGGCATCATAGTTTCGTCGTCATGCTTACTTGCACCCGGGCAGCCTTGGCAAGCGAGTGCCATAGCAAAGTAGAAAGATATCGCAGTATGTGTCATATAACGGAAGCAACGCAAGCATCAGAAAAACTACTACATGTAAATAAACATTGGTATAGGAATGTCAATACAAGAATAAGATAATAGGCATTGCTAGATTTCTTTTTATTACGAAAGCAATACTGCTCGCACTTTCGGCCCATCGGTGGTCGTGGCGACTCCTTATACAGCTCCGCGTCACGTGACCGTGTGAGGTCACGCCAGACCGAAAGACGGGGCCCCAGCTCGCGGCATCGATGGTGCAGGCGAAGCCTTGCGCACCGCTGCTGCGGCGCTACCGAGAGATGGCGCTCGCTGGTGTGACGTCACGCTAGGAGGATAAATGGGGCTACAGCTCGGCTCCTCGCAGTGGTCGGCGCGCTGCCTTGCGCTATGTGAGATGATGTATAGCCATAAGTTTAACAAAGGGCAACCATGTCCACACCATCAGCCGAACCAAGGCGCAGCCAGGCTTAACCAAGCTAAGCCTTCAGCCAAATTTGTATTGAAGCAATAAATTATGGAGCAAACATGCGTTTCAAGATCCCATCTAATATTTTCATAATTATCTAGGTATGTTTTGCTTGTAGGATCCTGTAGATGAAGGTAGTTCTATATACCACCTATATCCGAAGTGGGTAAAAAATGATACTACCACGATTTATTTTGTTTTTGACATCATTCTATAGAAGACTTCGCCGACAGAAATAACCGGTGGTGGTAACGAAGTTCCGCACATCGATGTCAGCTTCTGGCCATGCTGGAGGTTTCCCAAGGCGATCTTCAAGTTGCATTTGAAAACAGTAATGCAACGAGTGCCAGATGGATGTACATACAGCGTGTCATTATTGTTTCAGATATCTGCAACCTTTCGAAACACTAACGAGATACCACAGTGAGATTGTGAGACCACAGTGAAAATGCGGATTTCGCAACTTTTATGTATCACTGAAAATAGAAAGATAGGTCTTAGGTAAATGTTAGGGCGTGGGCTTTCTGGTGTACTATATTAGGACTTTAAAGAGACAAAATTGGAATTGATGCCGTCGTATTATGCGTGTCCCCGAAACGCTTGCCGCTGTTGGAAGCCGGTTAATAGATTGTGGATACACATACCTAAAAGGGGACACATTATTCATTTAGTCGACTGTACGACTAAAGGCTCTTTCACATTCTGCGACTGGAAAGACTCAAATTGGTGCAGTCACACATGTTGCAATGCGATTTTTAGATGGCCCATTTCACATGATTGCGATTTCAAGAATGCGACTCATGCGGCGCGCAGGTTTGCTTATTGCTAGCTTTCATGACGCCGGCTGCACAATTCTATTATGGTAATGAATAAAATGTTTTCATCATAATATTGTTGACATTTATTTATTAGGAGCAAATAATATGCGTGTATTGTAATTTAAAACGTGTTGAAGTTAAGGTTTGTTTTGTAGTGCGCAACGGTGGTTTCTGAAACTCAGTACGATGAGACATGGCGCACGTAAGCAGCTGTTCGCAGCCGAGGGCCGTATTCTTACACGTTTGCCTTCCGCGGTAGTGTCGCCGCCGCTCAGCGCTTTGTGTTGTTTTATCTGCCTTCTACGGCCTTTGTTCTACCTGCGCTGCAACAATCTAGAAGACGTCCCATAACAACTTCATATAGCTACCCTTACCGCATAAGGAGTATTAAGAATTCGGCTGCCACGAAGGCATCGTCTCTGCCCAACAAAATTCTCGTGCTACCCGTGCTGACCGTAAGCTTCTGGAGAACTTATGTGTGTATATTGCTTGTGATTGCGCATATACGGTGCCTGCTCCTAGCACCATTCGTGCACCTAATGCAACAACAAGCATCAACCCGAAAGACCCCGTCTGCCCCTGAACGAAGCCGCAAATGATCTGCGTGATTACTGAACGTGGAATGGAAATTGTGTTGTTAAATTCAATCTTAGCGCTAGCCTGGTTCGTCCATCACGGTGCGTGTGCTGTGAATATATATTCGCTAGTACTCTCGGAATATTTCTAAGGACGCCAAATCCAATGCGTCAAACTTTTTGAGCAGTTACCGTCTCTTTTGTACAGACCTGTACGTTGTATCACAGCATTCTAAAGGACGAGATTCTCGTCCACTTTGTTGCCCTGTGTCTCACGCTGGTAGTTTTCTGTGAACGTCTAACAAGAAGACAATATGCAGGAGCCTAGGCCCATGGCAGTCGCACTTGCCATAGGGTTTTTCACCTTTCTGCTCAGCTCGCAGCCGCTCCCGGTTAGCCTGCTTTGTGGAAATAAATGTTATTATTATATTATTAATGTTATTAGATATTATTGTCCTTTCACTGTAATTTAGAGCACTCATCCTGATTTCTTAAGCTAGCCGTGCACTTAACATGTATTAGATCAACATTGTTCAACATCAACACGACAAACATCATCATTTCTAGTATCTCTTATTACATAGAAGAAAATATTGTATAGTGACGCAGTTAGCAGTGGCCTCTTTGTATCGCGAGAAGGTCAGGGACATAGTTAAGTACTTACGGTTCCACTGTTCAAGAGCAGCGCAGCATTCAGAATCATCATATATAAAAAGAAATTCAGACAACCTCCAAGACACCCTGGTGCACGAAAGAAGTTACATTTACCGCACAACATCCTCGGAAAAATTGGTGGACGATTACGCTTTGCCTTTATGGGCAGAACGCCGAAATCATTCAAAGATCCAAGACTGCTTCTCACGCTTCCCCCCAGCGGCAGCTTATGTAACCGTAATGTTGATCAGGAAACGCTGCTTTCGAAAGTTAAGCTCGAAGGCGAGCTTTCTTGTAGAAACGCAGCCTGTTTCGTGGGCCGCTCTTGGAGGTTGTGCACAGCAGCCCCGCCCCCCGAAAAATTGTATTATTTTCATGTTTCTATTATTGTTTTGTACTTATATTATATCAGTCTGAGAAGACTGAAATAGCATATTTGAAAACAAATACATGACTGACTGTGTCAATGTCTTCTATACATGCGAACTATGTGTCTTTGTTCAGCGGTTTATATTAAAGAGTGAAGTTTGTTACCATGATCTACGCTTTTCCTCGACGCAATGGCAACATTTCTATGCGACGCCGATTTCTCAATTTACCAGCAAGTGATGGTAGCAGTCGACATTTGCTTCGCTCTCCGGTTACTTCTGCGCCGACGGAAATCATGATGCTAGCGGGAGGCGGCATAGACAGTTGATATTCGAGCACACTCAAGGCACGGTGACCCACAGAGCTCTCCGGCGGTATTGCTCGCTTTTCGAATACCTATATTGACTTGGACTTCACGTCGAGGTTTGCGTGATGTTGCTTCAGGAAGTTCATGCCGAGAAGTACGCTTCGTGACCATTGTTGCAGGACAACCAACCTCTACGGGTAGCTCCGGTCATAAACGGTATTTCTCACCGTTTAAATTGCCTTAGACTTATTAGCTGTCCTCCAGCTGTGCGTATGTGAGGGCCTTCCCATGCATTCTTGGTTCTACAGAGCGCTGACGGGTCCACTATTGACGCAGTAGTGGACTCATGGGTATTGCATTGCCGTTTGGTCGCGGCGTCGGCTCACTACTGTGTCGCGTGGTGTCAGTTATGTTACGTCGCGTCGACACGTTTAGGTTGCGTTTTCATAGCTCGGATGTTTCATTCGGGGGCCGTGGTCTCGCTGGCACGTCGTTGGTATGTTCTTTTTGGTGTGGGCGACTGAGGATCTTTGGCATTTCGACGAAACACAATCGCATATCTATCGGTTGTTGATTTTAGTTTGCCGGGTAAGTTCTAGGGACCCGGTACGGCTTGGGCCAGCGTCCTGCCGGCGCTGCGTCGACATGTAGCAGCCAGGTGACGGTAACCGGGACGGCCAACGAGGGCTACGTTGAGTGGAGCCGAGGTAGTCGATGATATCATGAGGCCGCTAACCTTATCGTGGACGCGGCCCATTCATGACGAACCCTGTTTGTCCCAAGTCACAGTATGGGCGTAGATATGGATCTCCGCTGCTGTCATAGCAACCGGCGGTGGTCTGCAGCATGCCACGCATCTGTATTCCTTGGGTAGTTGCAATGGGAGATGGTCGCACGTGCTGGTAGCGGCGGACGACAAAATTGCGGCTCCAGAAGGCCTTGGCGCGGGTGTGGCGAGAGAACCGGAGGGCGGGAAACGGCGGCCTAAATCATTGTTTCCACGTGAGCCGGCTGTGGTTCAGCTACTCAAAGTGACTGCTCCATCTCCTCTCCGACGATGTCAGCAATTGAATCCACTTAGGTCTGCAACGCTAGGACCGTCTTTCGTAGTTCTTCATCCACGACTGCTCTTATCGTGTCCCTCAGGTCGTTGGTAGAATTCAACACAGAGTAGGCAAACAATGCTATTATTGATAAAACAGTTCTCTTGAGAATAGTGAGAGAAAAAGTGCCAAGCATTTATTCTTATCCTTGCAAGATATATCTATCAAAGAAGTTGATGAGTAGAAAGACAGGTGATTTACGCAAATATAAACAGTCTCCTGGTGCACACATATTTTAAACATCTGCACGTTTTCATTAAGGAACTTGTTGTTTCTTAAGGCGAAACTTAAGACTTGTACTGAAAAAAAAAAGGCCAGGCTTTAAATGCCTATATAAGGGTTAGGCTCGAATATGGCACAATTAGTTGGGACGGGTATACTGACAAAAATTTTCGCGAACTAGACAAAGTACAAAATGCCGTCAGATATATTTTTTCCAAGAGACATACTACGCCCACATAGCTTCTGCGAGTAAGTGGACATTGGAACGCTGTAAGAAGGCAGACAATTAGGTCGAAGATTCTTTTTACATAAAAAAGTTATATTGATGAGTATGAATAAATCTGCCAGACTGTGTGAAGCCACTCTTTTGCTCCCCATTTTCGATCGAGCCAGAGCATATAGATATAGCGTATTCCCTAGACCAGCTAATGTGTCGAACTGTCTGCAAGTAAGTCTTCTTGAGTTCAATAATTTTGATGACCAGCTCGATAATATAAATTTGTAGTTGTGTATAGTACGCTCCAGCATCATGCGATTGTAATTTGTGCATTAATTGTGTATTATTTTCTGTATTTGTATGTGTCTCAATGTGTGTATTTCCGCTCCAAGATTGGTTCATTCTGATATAGCTTTATTTCAACACAACGGTTGATTTAAGTGACATGTTTTATTTATCTACTCAGTATGTGCCAGTGCACTTGATACCACTCATGTCCGATCCTCCGGAACGTTAAATAGCGCTCTCACAGAAGAGGTACACAGTCCTTTTATGTAGCCTTATTTGCGCAACACTCACTCACCGCGGTTTTTCGTTCTTTCTCTTGACATTGCTTCATAGACTTCAAACCCCGTGTGTCCGTGGTACTTGGTACTGTGATTTCAACAAAGCAACCTAACTGTGGAAAGCGCAATCATAATAATTTTGGTCACAGTAAAGTTGAATCTTTTTGATATATAAACATAATCCTTGAATGACAATACATAGGGCCAGGAATGCAGACATAAACCGCACACACGAATCAATTACCTGGAGCAGATTCAGGAATTTTCGAACATGGTGGAGAGCAGCTAGCTGTCTTGCACAATTTATTCGAATGCCTCATTTTCCTTGAGAAAGAGTACCCTGTTGTAAACACATTTTTTTTTACACATCACAAGCCCTCTCACCTTGCTGTACTTCTAAGAGAAGAAACAATCTCTCCTTTTGAATCCGTTCCGCTATACTTTAAGGATGTGACCGATTTTTTTTCCTAGCCACATCTAATATCACAAAAATGTGCGGATGCAATGTGCACACATTGTTTAGCACGCCTTCATAGCGACCGTCTTAACAATTATTTCCTCGTATAGCCATTATAATCCTAAACTAACATATGAGTGGCATGTCTTTGTCCAAATAAAAGCACAGTCAGAACGCTTTTTGCTTGAGGTGCAATGACCCACTTAACCACTATTTTAAAAAAAAATGTAAATTAAAACTAAGGACAAGATATGTGCTGCCCTTCATGCTATGCTACTTATTTTGCAGCTCGCTCGCTTCACATACATTTCAATAGGCACCCTGGACCTGTATATTTCTCTGTGCTTTATCAATACGCTAAGAATTGCTCACTACTAGTGGCTCTCGTGGAAAGAGTGGCCAACTTTGTGTACAAAGTATTTTATTGATCAATGAATGAATAAACCAAACCTTTCTTAGGAACGAAGCATCGCGTTCTTACTTTCAGATGAAAATGTCTCTTAAGGAGAATCCTCCAGAATACATATGGGCCACAGTGACAACTGTCATAAAATCTTAAAATATATTTAGATATAAGTTTCGGTATTACTTTGCGCATACAACTTCAATCAGTTTCACATTGTAACGGTTGAGGCTGTTGCTTAGATTCGCAATGTGGCCCTAATTGGTCATTAAGGCAGCAAAATCATCGTGTTCAGTGCGGCAGTAGCGGTGCTGATGTATTTTAGCCCTGCGCACGGCAGTTGCCAAACAAAGAATGTTGAAAATTGTCATGACATTTCCTAAACCACTTGGTAGATAGAATACAAAGCACGCGTGCGGAGCCACCTTGGTGGCGGCCAGCCGCGGCGCCGACATCTTGTTATAGGGAAAGGAATTCCCATTGGGAGCCGCATTTAAGGTTCTGCTGCTGCAGAAGATCGATGATCGATATTTGGTTACAGTGTGCGACATAAGGTTATGTCGCGTCCTTTGGGATGCGCGAAAGCCTACACCATTAAAGAACACATGCATACTTTTGTCGTATATTTGGTCGTATGTGGCTCTACGGAAACGCATAGGGAATTCAGACGAGTCAGGCCAAGGATTGAAATCATGGGTGCTCAGTGAGGAGAGGTTGTCCGGGTACAGCTCTGGCAGGCGCTCTGCTGTGGAAACGAATGCTTTCCTTCACGGAACGCAGATTTTTCATCGAGCCATCGAGTGACGGCGTCTCTAACTACCACCATCCACAACCCCACTAGTAGCGCCTTGCATGAGCATTTCTTGATTTAGAAGTATAACACACTTTCGCCTTAGTAACACAATCATAATAGTTACTGGCGATGAGGCTCCGCGCGTGTCATCCGCTACTACTCTTGAATCACTAAATCAAAACGCTTCGTGTCATTTAGATTGTTCCTTTGCGTTCGATTTGTACATTTAGTGCGATATCAATTATATGAATACTTTCAAGAATTTCTTGCCTTTGTCGTCGACGTGGGACACCAGAAATATTTACGAGCTAATCGTATCCTAAATACTTCTTCACACCGTGCTACAGTATTAGGTCATCAAAGTTGCTCGCAACCGGTTTTAAGTTCTTGTCTAAACTATTCCTGAGAACATTCGCAAAGGGTGGCCCACAAATAAATGTCAGGAAACATACCGTTCACCGCGAATCTCCTTTACCGTAAGTATTCTAAGACTACCAACTATTAAAACTGCGAAACAATATCAGTGCTGGATCCTAAAGTGCTGTAAATTTACTGGGGCGGCTCTTTACGGGCGGAGCTGTGGCGCCTGTATGATGTAATTGCAGGTACTACGGCGTGTCAAAGTTCTTGAGGATGCCATCAATTTTGGCGTAATCGTGTATGTCACGTCCGCATTAGTAGGACTAGCACAGATATATAACACCATGCGATAAGCTCGAGCGCAACGCTATACCTTGCTATTGCCATCAGTTATACACCCTTTCTTTATCGCAAATTCTAATGCGAATCATTCTTTGCCTCATTCTTGGTAGGTTTAAGTAGGTTACTATCTCAGGTTGTTTTCTTAAAAAGAAAATAATGGGTCACTGTTGATGGGGTCGCACCTTTGCCGTGGAGTGCAGCAGCCTGGTGCTCTAACCACTATGCTGCGAACACACGCACACTGTTATAGTTCCAAGAAAGGCACTTCTTTTAAACACTCGTAGCTGGTACGGCGGGCCACTTTCTCGCCTTGTTTCCATGTGCAAGCTCGCACTTTGAGACGTCATATTAGACAACACAATCTCCGGGACCGGTGCACTTCGCCCAGTATTTCGTCGTAGCAGCTAACGCTGCGTAGAAAATGCGCAACGTTGCATGACTTCATGATCGGCCCACGTCTAGCGGCTATTTAGCGTTTCAACGCGGGAGTGCAAGTGCCATCTTATTTGCACCACATGGCATAGCCATTTCTACGTGCGATTATAAAACAGGTGGTAGGTTTACTTAAGACTCCATGTTTGTGTCACTTACGCCCTCGTCTAGTACCTATGTAAAGACCAACAATCAGCATGTCATAAGCATACGTCAAACGGTCACAGTGTTGCCCTGTCGTCGACGTCAAGCGATTGTCATTACCACCGTCTACCTGCTGTTGTCGCAGAGTCGCTCGCGTCAGACTCATAGCTGTTCGGGGTACACAAATGCGTTAGTACAATTCGTAACACTTTGTGTAATCTCATGTGATGCCAGGCAGCCACCAAGCAGCGAAATGTTTGGCATGTCACTGGTTCTCACAGTGCGTAAGGTCTGCTTCATTTTTACAGTGGAGCTCTTCGAACCTCGCTGGGTTTAACTTACGTTCGCGGCTTCGCCGAGCTGGGAGAGAGAAAGCTGAGAGAGAGTGAAAGCAGAGCATAAAATAGCATTTTTTCAGCTATCGGTCGTAATCCACACACTCTACAATGCAAAGGCAAGTGCAAAGTCCCGTTCCGTAAAGTGACAAGTGCTGCTTTAATATAATGTTCACACGGCGACCGATCTGCCCGACATAGACCTTCCCGCATATTAGGGGGAACAGAACGGATGATCTACATCGGATGTCTCAATTTTTTTTAACTTTTGAAAGATAAACTGCATTGCTTGCCCTTAACCAGTAATTTTTGTGCAAACGGGAACAAATCGTACCAAGTTTATTGGGAACAGACATGACCATTGCACACCATACCTACTAGGCACTTTCTTCAAGCAATGCGAATACGTGTAAATATGGCACCACGACCGGTCTGTATTCCAATTTGCCGAAGGTCTTGATTCAACAAAATTATAAAGCCTCAGATCCCAGTAACATCTGTAAACCAGACATAATATACTTCATAGCCTATGTACTGTATAACTAGAGGGCTACAGCCGCCACATGTGGTGAGCAAAATTGAAATGGCATTGCTTTAGTGAAAACACGCCGAACGCTGATGCGCAAGTACGCGCCACGTGAATTGGGCTAGAAAAGACCTGCGGGAGCCAAGGTACTGCGCTTGTTTATTCAAAGCAGCACATATTAATGCTGCGGGCTTAAAAAGAATGTATGCATTCGGAACACTGAAGGTTCAACATTCTGTAACCCTTAGTGACCGGCCCTACTGTGTGTGATCTGTACTATGTCTTCTACTTTCTTCTTTAGATTTCTAATGTTATTCTTCCTTTCCTCATTCCTCCCTTCCTTCCTATCTTTCATTTCTATGTTGCTGTCACCTCCTTTCTGAAGAGCAGGCAGGCGTTGTGCCCATCCGGTGGCAGTTGCCAGCCTGCTCCTGGCTTTCCCTTTCCAGTTAATTGTATATATTTGTTCAAAACAAATAATAATAATAATAATTCGGAACCAGTCTTTCATTTGCTCATTCTTACTATCAGCCACACGGCGATGCAGCAAACATGGCTTTGCGCAAGCATCGCTGTGCACGGACCGGCTGGTTGCGATATTGGGACAGTCTACGGCGGCGTGTTTGAATCACAGCTTTTTTACAGTGAATCTGTACATGGCTGGCCGATTTGTCGGTCTATCTGACAGTCGCCTGTACGCCTGTAACTGCTCCGGCGCACCCTGTACGCTTGCGCGAAAATTTTCCCCTTTATTAATTACTTCTCTCCACCTCGCGGGCTTCCACCGAACTATTAAGTCAAATTCTTGTCATTGTTTCGAGTTGTTCATAAATTGGACTTCACCCTGCCATCTGCTACCTGCCTGGTTAGCTCAGGTTGTAGATCGGCTGCCCCGTAAAGGTGGTGGTCCCGCGTTCGAGTCCTCCAGGAAAACAAATTTTTCTTCAACTGCGAGGCTTTTCTTTCGAGTGCACCATTTGGGTTTCTTTTGTAGCAATTTGCTTCGTTTCGCGTGGATGTGTTGTTTTCCCTTTAATAATTGCGCCTCTCCACCTTGCGGGCATCCGGAGAACTATTACAGCAAGCTCTGCAGTACTTTCAACTCTTCTTTTTATATCGTTAATACGTCAAGAAGCAAAACTATTCTTCTAAAATATGTCCAGCGAAACATTGCGCTCTTATTTAATACATGTAAGGCTTTGGAAATAACTTCAGAAAATAATATCCTACAACTATTTTGATAGGGCTAAATTTTATCAAAAGGCATACATAACGGAAGCGACTGTCCTTGCGAGATATTTTTTTTTGCTATTTGTTAATTATCCTCTCAGAGTTCTCCAAGTCTAATTTATAATTTCCTGTTTCACAAATCTCCGTGTAGTGCCCATATGTGTTCATGTGTCTCCGCTATGTAGCGGCGTAAAGTATTCCTGTTTATTCACGGGCTAAATTATATTGCAAATGGTGGCGTGTCATCCCTGTTTGTTAAAAATGCTTTAAATAAAACGATCAGGAGTTTTACACGTTATATAACAACTAAATTTATATACTGTAATGTGCTGTGCAAGGTGGCGAAATAAACAATATTTTATTTCTCTCCTTTTTTTTATCGCGGCGTCATTCAATTCAGGTTATTCAGTCACAGATTTATTGGTTCCAAAAAAAGTGGTGACAACTTCTCAAATATACAGACGAGGGTCCCAAGTGAAAGCATTGTTGTGGGAACCCTGCTTTAATAATAACAATATTGATGGTGATATCTTTAAACAGCAAATGAGCGTTATTGTCAAATGACATCCACAGATCAAATACATTATTGTACATTTCATTTAAAATCAAACAAACAAACAAAACACGTTATAATAAACGTCGGGAGAAAGCATGGATGAAACACAAGAAATGACATGTGATACCGAAGAAAAAGATACACCGCCGGATCATCGCACAGTTATCGCAGGAAACAATGCTTGAGGTAATTTTCAAACATTTCAAGAGAAGTACAGGGTTTTATAGTTGATGGGAATTCGTTCCAAAGAGAAAGTGCAGTGAACAGATGTTTTTTACCACAATTGGTATGAACCACGGGTAACAAGAAACTGTTGTTAGCCGCAAAACTGGTTATATTTTTATTCTGAAAAAAGTGAACAGCAATAAACGGAAGCGTAAGCTTATTATGAAGCAACTTGTGGAAGAAGACGAATATGTTAAACTGGAACAAATGATTAACAGGCAAGATATTGTACGCGCTAAGACAAAGGCATTAGATTGCATGGAGCCAGAAGCTGCAATGTGTATTGGCTGATTTTGGATATGTTGCATCGATGATGACTGACAAGTGTACGTGTTGCCCTATGAAACAAGGGGTAATTGTAGGAATAATAAATGGCAAATCTTTTAGCTCTGGACTTGGCGGAACCCAATGTAAACTAGTTTAGGAACTTAACCTTGGTGTATTCATAAGTATGGCAGAAATAAGTTTCATGCTATTGCTAAATTGGGTAAAAATACGTTTCTTTTATTTTATCTTTTAAGCGTACACACAACTACCCAACGTAAATGACTGGTGGCGGTAAGGATCTGTTGCAAATAGACGTCAATGTATCGCCCATTTTTAATTTTTCGATAGTTTCTTTCCAGTCGCAGTCGTATATATTGATGCAAGTGCCATTTTTTGGGTGCACACGCAGGCCGGTGTAATTCTTGCATATGTTGACAAATGCCTGAAAACATTCTTTGTGTACCGCAATATGGTCACGGCTCGTACTCAATATCCGCATCTCGCAACTCTGATGAAAATCTGAAGTGAAAAAGAGCAGACGATATATGTTGCTAGTGCCAGATATTGGTGTTATCAATTGAACACACTCTTTTTTTCAAGGGCGCTAAGCAGCACAAAAAGTCAGTTTCCTTAAGCATAGTTTTATTATAATCTAGTAACATGAACAAATGATAATCATTTCTTATGTTTCTAACTTTTATAAGAAAATTTTTTTGCGTATACAGTGCTCTGAAGTGTGCTCTGAATTGAGGTTGCATCGATTGCTCTGCTGCTATTTTTGTAATCATAGTATCGATATTATGGTAAGCGTCTCATTTCGTGATCGGATAGCGTTTTCTATTTTTTTCCATGGCCCAGCCCATATCCATCCCACCTACACAAAATAATATATTCGGCTGATGTACACGTTTATATTAGACGAAATAGCCTGGTATTACCATAAAATGACGTCACTTCAAAGTTTATTTATTCGTCCTTGCTGACGTACATACGATGCCTAGGAATCTGCCATTTTAAGCAGCGCAGCTTTTTAAGCTTTCAATTCCGCCGTGGAGCATTACCAGAAATGTCAGCCCAGCTGTCCGCTGCCTCGCGTTGCCTAGCAACCACCTTCGAGAGCAGCGAGCCACGTAACGTCCTTACACCCTGCGCGTGTAGGGCGGAGTCATGATATCACCGGCGAGTAACAGCTCCGAACAGCCGGCGCGGAAGACCGTAAAAAGTGCGGACGCCCGAAGAAGAAGGGGCGTACCAGCAAGAGCGCCGTACTGCCAAGCGGCAAGTGATGCGTCACCGCCGAGCTGATCCAGAACACCGTGCCGAAGCTACGGCTGAGAAGAGGCGACGCTGAGTCGAGGATGCCGCGTTTCAGTCCAGGGAATGCGAGAGTCGGCACCTGAACGATTGACGTCGCCTAGAAGCGATCCCGGCTTGTGACTGCTCTAAAACTTCCAGCGTCAATCCCACCGAGACATGGGGGGTGCGAACGGCCGATTCCAGCGCGAATTTGTGGGCATAGAGTTCGGGCACAGCCGTCGCGTCTGTGGCTGACTTTGGTTCGACGTAAAATTGTCTACCATGAACTCTGTGTGCGACTTTCAACAGCGGAGTGCTTCGCGAAGCCTTCCCAACACTACCGACCATAACGAGATGATGGTGTGTAAGACTTTCCATGACTCGCTTCTCAAAGGCATGTTGGTGCAATTTAGCACTACGAATGGCTTTGTATACGCGCCTAAGCCATTGTCCTTTCGTCGCTTAAACGGCGTGGAAGAGCTCGACGAGGACCTCCGATTTGCTCCTGACCAATCGGACAACGCGGAAAATTGGCCACATGACGATCATAGCTGCTACTGAAGAACGTTGTACACAATAAAGTATTGCAAATACTTTAAATTTGCGCCACCAAGCTCCGCCCCGCATCCGACTCACCCGGTGGATAATGAGATGTGCTCCCATATTGTGACAGCTGTGATGTGTGGGGCACTGACGGGAGCGGAATTAAGAAGCACCCCAGCCCCGCATAACATAGACAATCCTAAATACAACTTTTTAAAACATAGCATGACCTCGCAAAACCTAGAAACAACTTAGCCTAGCCAAGCATAACATCGCAAAACCTAGAAAAGACTTAGCCAAGTCTATTAACAGCTTAGGAAAACCTACAGACAACTAAGGCGAGCCACGTAACAGATAGGTAATAACAAGCTCCGATGTTGACTCTAGCCTTGCACCACTAGTGGAAGCTGCGCACATTTTTCGAAATATGTCTCCAATTTAGCGTGGCCAATTGTCAAGCACCACATCGTTTCGTACAGAACGCCTGAGCCAATGATTTTATTAGGTTTTTTTTTTTGCGTTATCGACACACCAGCGAGATCTCAAGATTTAACTTACATGTAATAACAACATTGCCGCGGATCCCTTTATAGCCATATCTTCGGTTTATTAATGTTAGTCGACGAATTGACGAGCCTAAGTAATTCACTGACAATTACGGTATTTGCTAATTCGAAATTTCAGCGCCGGTCCAAGCATGTCCTAATTTCGCGAATAATTGGTAGGCGTGGACAATCTGTCTCGGGCGGCACGTTATAAATGGAGCGAAGTGCGGTGCTACTGCATCGCCAATCGGTGGATCAAAAGAGGCAACACGTGGGTGACGCGTGGGCCCCATTCACAGCAGGGCCGCAAACAGACTTCCGCTCTTGCAAGGCTTTGTTTCGATATATGGTATCGTTGGCGTCATCAGTGAACAGAGCACGTCTGCTAGTCTGGCGCCATGCCGTAGCCATTTTAATTGAGGAGCCCGTCTAGCGCGGCACTGCTCTTTTCTTTTCGCGCTTTCGCCGTAGCCTCTTGCTTCGCTTTTAGCCTCGTGGTTAGGCTGCACCCTCTCCCTCCGCTTTCCTCACCGCGCTCCCTTCGCTATCGCTCTCTTTCATCCCCTGCTGCGCTCTGCGTTCGCTCTTTTGTCCTTGTCTGTGCTCGTTCGCTCATTTACGCCGAGGACGCCTACGCTTACGCCTAAGAGCTACTTTACACCGTAGCTCTTATGCCTACGCCTAAGATCTACGTTCTAAAATTTCAGTTTAATATTGGAATGGCTATTCCCGTAGCGGCCGTTAACCACGACCTTGACGGAATTGACCATGGTTTTGTACGTACGTGCTGGACACTAATACTGCCGGCATGTTTATTGATGGCTATTATATAAAAGAGTGCCAAAAAGAACATTTCGCTAAATATGGTCAGAACCCCTTTTCCTAGGCAATACTGCAGTCAGTTAAAGGCCTATTGGAACAAAATATTCAATCGCGTAAAATAAGAAGTTTAGGTTAAGATGTAAGAAGTTTAAGCGTCTGCACAACATTTTGTGCTTAAAATGCTTCTGCGGCTTTAGCAGCGAGCAAAAAATTGAACACGCTGTCGTTGTTGGCTAGGCTGGGCGCAGTGGAGACGGCTCACATTTCCGATACAATTGTTAGAAAGACGACACTTCTAGCCGGTAGCTGTCGCGTCGTACGGGTACGCGTTGAAGGCCACGTAAAGGCAGTCGTAAATTAGCAACACAGTGTAAGATATGAAGCCTCAGGAATAGTCGTTAGAGGTACACGAACTGTACCTTTCAAAGTCACAAATATATTCCCTAATTGACATTTTCTAGCTTCTCAGTCAGTGTGAATTGTTGCTCTACCGCGGCCTTGATTCCTACAGCTTCATATTATATCTTCAGAGGCAAATACGTAATTTGTCACATCAATTCTTACCACTGGTAGCATATGGCTGTATATTGAATACACCACATAGTGCTGGTTTGTCCATGTAAGTTAGCTTTTCAGTACGATGCCAAATGTGATGTTCTGGGGGAAACAGAAAATGTGGAACAATCATTGTACCTAATCTCACACCTTTACGACCTCTTGAAGAGTAACATCACGGGAGGAGAATATTTTATGCATATTTCTACACACATATGGGTAATATTTTCCGATGCAATCTATGAAATGTGCACTGAATCATAAAAGCAGTCTTATAATCTCTAATTCCTTGAATAACATATTTTTTTGCCTGCGAAATTTTCTATGCTTGAAGGCCGCAAAGTAATCACAGATCAGATTTCGCTTTGGGTGGACTTTCAGGTGACGACAAGGTCTCGGTGTCATGAGCGCTTAAAATACATTTAGTGTTTGTTGATAGTTCAACTACTAATGGGAAATCAAAATATTGCTGTATACTGCGATTCGTCGGATGTAATATCATACATATAAATTAATTTGAGTGTTTGGTTGAAGCCCGCTGGTTGGTATGATGAATATACAAAGAAGGATTAAGGACACCAATAAAAAAAAGGATTCCAAATCGTTGTTAACGTTTCGCCTACCCTACGGGAGAATTGTTCACAATTTGAACAAGGCTCACCTGGGGTATCCGAATTGTTAATAATTATTTTAGATCTTTTTCTTCTTTTTGTTCATGTCCTGGTGCCTCGTTTCAAGATGATTTTCTGTTGACCACAAAGCTATCCTTTGTGATGGAAGGGGTAGTAGGACTCATAACGAAGCGAACAGATAAGACGCGTCAAAAATGTCTGTTGATATCAATACAGAGAGTCATGTTATACGAGTGTACTGGTTGTTTTCACACGTTTGCGACGTCGTCAGCTTCCTCAAAATTTAAGCAACTTTCGTTGCCCAAGGTGGCGCATTTTAACTGGAACAGTTTCGGTCCAGGTGTGAGAAACTATGACCATTTGCTAGATTCACAAGTGGTGTCATGTTTGCTTCGGATGCAGTCGCTCACTACATACCTTTTCCAGCACACTGTCGTAGCATTGCCTTCGTTAAAATCGTAATGTCAACTTTTCTGTATGGTACGAGTTTCTTATACTTCTCGCGAATTAACATTTTCAAGTGTCAGAAGATTTTGTAACGTAGTAGTGACATTGAAGAACACAGCATCAAAAGGACTTCCGCTGCACCGTTCCACAGCAGGATGTCCTCGATGAAAAATTTCGTCAATTCAGATGCACCACCTTTCGGCAGAGCTCTCGTTTCAGCGAAGGGGGTGATGTAGTCCGTACCCACAGTGATCGACTTATTTCCGGATGTTCACTTCGAAACGACCCGCCGTGGTTGCTCAGTGGCTATAGTGCTGGGCTGCAGAGCACGAGGTCACGCGATCGAATCCCGGAATTTCGATGGGGGCGAAATAAGAAAACACCCCTGTGGTTAGACTTAAGTGCACGGTAAAGAATACAGGTGGTCGAAATTTCCAGCGTCCTCCGTTACGGAGTGCCTAATAATCAGAAACTGGTTTTGGCACGCAAAACCCCATAATTTATTTTTTTCACTTCGCGAAGGGTCCCAACAAAACCATCCCAATCTGCCGACACCGTCGACAAAGAGGTTCGATCGCCTATAGTAATCCCGCTGCCCTTTTCGGCGGTGTCTCGCCTCTTTGGCAGTCACGGCATGTCTTGACGTAACAGGCTACGGCGGCGGACAGACGCGGCCAATATTACTTCTCTTGTATTTTTTGCTAGCCTACGGGAAAACCAGAGTTGACCGGCTGTCTGATCATCGTGCAGGCCAGACAGGACTTCTGACTAGAATACTGCGGGCACAATGAGGAGGTAGCTTGCGCGGGGTGGGGTAAGGTTCGTCACCAGGATGTCGTTTCGTAATGAAAAAAACGGCAATCTAGGCCTAAATACCCTCTCGATAAAGTAGATGTGTCCTTTCGAGCACTCAGGATGGTTTCTTAGCTATAGGTTCGTTCACTGCTGCTCGGCAAAGTCGTCTGTATTTACTGTTCCCAGGAAGGAGCGATCATCGAGTTCGCCTTGCGCTTGCAGGTCAGTAGGGGCGGGAGACAGACAGTCCGCATCAGAATGCTTTCGGCCGGATATATAGATTACGGTGAGGTAGAATTCCGCGAGACTGAGATTCCATCGTGCGAGGCGACAGGAAGGATTCTTTGAATTTGCAAGCCCTTACAATGCGTGGAAGTCGCTTACCCCGGAGTGAAATTTCGCTGTAGCACAAATAATCGCGAGGCATTCTTTCTCCATCAAGGAATAAATAGATTTTGCTTTGGACAGTGACCAGCTAGCTTAAGCTATTACGCTTCAACTCAATCTTTCCTTTGAATAAGCTAAGCACCGAGTCCTACGCTACTTCCGTCGGTATGTTTTTCTGTCTTTGCGTTTTCGTCGAAGTGTCATCAGCTGTGGTAACTGCCTCCATCGTTTTAGCTTCTCAAATGCGTCTTCCTGCTGTGTTTCCCATTTGAAGTCGATGTGAGATATCGTGAGATGCGTTAATGGCTCCGCAGTTTTTGAAAAAAAGTACCTTACTAAGAGCCCGTTATAGGAATACAAGCCAAGAAATCACTGCACTACCTGCTTGCAGACGGGCCGCGGGAACCTAGCGATGACAACTGCCGTCTGCGGGAAGTTCTTCGTAGGCGAAACGGCGCTTTTCTGGCTTCAGGATGAGTCCGGATGGCTTGGTGGTCCCTGATAGTCTCTCAAGCCGCCTAAGGGTTTCGTCCAAATTTCCTGTGATGACGACGACGTCACTCAAATACACAAGCCAAGTCCGCCACTTCAACCCTGCTAACACCGTGTCAACCACGCACTAGAACGTTGCTGGCACCGAGCACAGTGGGAATGACATCACCTTCAACCGGCTGGCGTTTATCACGCCAGCCGGTTTCCCAGCGATCCCTCTCATCGACTTCTCCTCGCCTGTAGCTAGTCTTGAGATCCATCGAAGAGCAACATTTAGCTTTCCAGAGTGTCTTTGTATACGTCCTTCTTTGTGATCTTGTTCAGTCGACGACAATCGACGCAAAAACGTAGATTTCCGTCCTCTTTCTTCACCAAGACTACAAAAGTTACCAACGGACTTCTCGATGAATGGATAATGTCGCCGAGCAGCATTTTGTCTGCTTGTTACCTTGGAGCTTCACGTTTTGGCGTCGTTGCTCGGTAAGGGCTCTGGCGTAGTGGTCGAGCGCGCTATTCGGTTATTATGAGATGCTTTGCAGCTGGTGTTTGTCAAATCTTCAATGACGTTGTAAAGCATTCTTTCCGTTGTCGGAGAAGTCTTGTAAGCTGTTGCTGCATACTCAGGGGAAGACATGAATTTATGTCGAAGTGCGGTTCAGGAATTATGGCGGTCAGGGTAGATGCTGCAGGATTCGAGAGGACAATTGCTTTGCTGGTTTCCACAGTTTCTTTGGTGTCGTCATACCCTTTTTGATGTGCTTGAACTCCTGGCTGAAACTTGTCAGGATCACTTCCGTTTTCTTTGGTGCAGTCAAGCAATACCTCTTGCGACGCAAGTTTTACGTTCGAGCAGTAGACGGTGATCGCCTTCGATGACGCGTTTTATGTTGGCAGGTGCTTCGGTGCTGAGGCAAATGACAATACTGGATTGAGGCGGTATGCTCGCTTAATCTTCAAGCACACTCGAGCCATAGTGACCATGAGATCCCGCCGGCGGTATCGCTTCATTTTCTGACAAGGTATTGATTTCAACTGCACGTCGATGATTGCTTTGTGTTAGATCAGGAATTCCATGCCGATAATGAGCTCTCGTGAAGACAGTTCAAACATAACAAAGGCGTCCGGTTAGGTGCGGTCTTGAATGGCTATTCTTGCCTGCTGTATGTCAGTCGGCGTTATCACGTGGCCTCCAGCGGTCCGAATTCAGAGGCCTTCCACTTCAGTGTTATATTCTTTCAACTGGGAGGCGATGATTCCACTCATGACGTAGTAGAACGCTCCTGTGTCCACTAAAGCGGTGATTGTTTGGCCATCCAGCAGCGCGTCCAGGTTGGTGGTTCTTTGTCTTGCGTTGCAGTTAGGTCCTTGCGCCAGATCAGGGATGCATCTTCTTGACCTGTGGCTGGTAGATCCCGTTGTGAGGTTTTCTTTTGTAGGCGTGTTCTTTGCTGCCAGCCTTGTTTCGAATGACAGCGTTTCGTTCATATGCCATCAAAATATTCTTTTCGGTGCCTTCATTGGCGGCGGATGATCTTCGGTAGTTGACTAACAGAAACTGCACCTTCATCGGTTGCTGCTTTTAGTTTTCCGGATATGGGCTGACGGATGGGCTCCGAGCTGGGCCAGTGTATGGTAGGTGCTGCGGAGACAGGTAGCGGCCTGGTGACTGTGAACGGGGTGGTCATCAAGGAGCGGCGGCGAAGTACTTGTCGATATAATTTGGCCGTTCACGTTGCTGTGGGCATGCTGCATTGACGGCGAACCCTCGCAGTCGCACGTCACGGTATGGGCATGGGCCGTAGACCTTGGATGGCTTCGCCGCAGTGATGGCAGGGCTGTCGGTGGTCAAGAGAATGGCATCTTCCTCGGGTTGCTGTGCTGGGCGAGCGGTGGGCCTGCTGGCGGCGGCTGCAGTGGACGACGGAATCGCCGCGTTGCGGGGCCCTGGCGCATTCGCGTAGGGAGACCTTGACGGCGGGCGCCGGCGGCGTAGGTCATTGCTTCCGGTTCGGCTTGCAGCAATGCCGAAAATTCTGTCACTTAGGAGACCCCTGTAGCTCTATTTAGTTATACCAGCTACCGAAGCCATCTCGGGTTGCTAGGTTAGGCACTTTTGCAGCTCTTCCCGCAGAGCCGCTCTGATTGTCTCCCGCGCGTCATCGACGTCGAGCGTCTGAGCTTCAGCGCAGTTTGTTGTCAGCCCACGGCAGTTGTATTGCCTGGTTCCCATTTATTGCTTCGTCTCAATCGCGCTTGCTTCGGAAAGAAATTAGGCGACAGTCATGGGCGTGCTACGTGTCAATCCGGCCAATAGGTTAAAAACTACGTGATTTTATGTGTTAAAAGCACGATTTTATAATGAGGCGCGCTGTAGTGGGGGATTCTGGATGAATTTTGACCACATGGGTTCTTTAACTTCTACTTAAATCAATAAACACGGGTGTTCTTTTTCATTTCGCTTCCATCGAAATGCGACCGCCATGGCCGGGAGTGGATCCCACGACCTCCTTCTTAGCAGCTTAAAGCCAAAGCCAGTAAGCAAGCACGACGGATTAAATAGTTTTTTTTACACCCCGCATCATGAGCCGCACTTTCCTTTCTTCAGTCATGTAGGGGTGGGCGTAGCACCAGAGGCGAGTCATCTCCTCCGTGGATATCGCGATGTACGTATTCGGTAGTTGTACTCCCCGTGAAGGTCTTTACGAAGTTCTCCCGCAATAGGTCCCACGTCACCAGGGTGGTCTATGTTCTCGAACCAGGTCGGCACGCCATCACCCAGCAAAAAAGTTTACACGGCGCAGCTTGGCACGCCGCTGCTGTTTTTCAGCATGTCGGTCCCCTCCTATGTTCCCAGCCTGGTGTCACGGTATTCAGCCGATGATACACGGAAGGTTGTTGGCTCCTAAGGTTGTTGCAAAAGGATGGGGGGTGCTGGGGCGGCCATGGTCGTCGACTTGGCTGTGATCTCTGCGGGCTTGTCGAGATGAGGATGGCATTCCGGTACCAGTCCTTGCTGCCTACGGCTAGCTCGTTGGTCCTTGACGACGTTGGTGGTGTCGTCTCGTTTCGGACTTTGATCCCGGCTTTGCAGGCGCGTTCCATACATGAACGCACTAGCAACTCCAAAAAATGTCCCGTAGTAATGGCAGTGAAGAACACAGCAGCTAACGTATCACTGAAGAAATTAGATTTTTTTGTGAGCTTGTGCCCGCAATAAACAGGCTACACTGAAAGCACAAAGGTAGTGGTGGAAACAGTCGGCGATTGTTGAAGACTGATAACCGGGGCCGGCGCGCCGGCTTTTATACATCACTCGTCGACGGCTCTAGTACCATCCCTTATGCCCACATGGCTTCCATAAATTACTACACAATTCGTGCCACGCAGGTAATCTGATAACACTTGCTTCGGCGGGGAAATACATACCAGATAGAATCAATGGTAACTTTGGCGTAAGTTACTAATCATGCAGGCACATCTTGCGTTGAGCGATAATGTTTAATATTTTGAACTGGTGAGCAGCCGTCACTGAAGAAAAAAAAAACGAGCACACTTGTCAATATTGATGAAGCTATCACTCCTACATTTGTTTCTTTGTAACCTGCATGCGAACCCTCAAATTTAGTAGCTCAGTCTTTTTATGCTTTATGTTTCCTTTCAGGAGTTAGCAGGAGAGGGAACCCTGGCACAGTTACTGTGATGAAATCAGAATGATGCTCTCTGAGAAAACTGCATATGAATTCAAATGATCTCAACTTGACAGCAGCTTCAACCTTAATATGTAATGTGTCGCGCTGTAATAGGATAACAAACGACTTGTCCAATCAATTTGAAGGAACATATTTTCTCGTCCAACTATCTAATCTTTAAACCTACTCGATGAAGGTTAGCGCTCTGGTATAAACTTCCAAGTGATACTGTGACTCGAGTAATAGTTACCTCTTCTTCTTTCTATAATACTTAGGCATAAAAGCTAGCACATGTGACGCTTTCTTAGAATTAGTAGATTCAGTCAAAGTAGATAATCCAAGAAGTTCTACGATTTGAGAGAATGTTTTGAAGACCACGCGGGAAGCTCTCAGGAAAGGAAAAAAAAAACTTGTCCAATGTCAGTCGTTCTATCGGCGGAAGACGTCAGCAGTATTGCGTTCAATGTAACAATGCCGCAGTGTTTTGTCAAAATTGACCCTGGAAACAACACCCTCGCAAGAGATGTGCCCTCTTTTTCAAGTGGCGTCGGCGCAGGAACCAAAACTTAGCGTAAGCTTGGCGAAAGTGTTTTGGAAAGATGTGCGTGCTTTCCGATTCTTGGAGAAGTCACTTCACCGTCGCGCTTTAACTGCTGCATCATATGTGTAAAACTTGCAGCTACCAAGCTTGTATAGTAATAATATTAGCTTACAGCTGCTGAGTGTAAAAATACAGGCGATACAGGTCCCATCAACATGACGCATATTTCTGTCTAAGTGCTACAGCCATAACGCCTTCCAAAGCTGTGCAATGATTGAACAGTCTTTGCATCATGAGTTTAGCTTTGCCGAAGGACAGGGACCATCCTTCCAACGTTTCAGAAATGTGCGCTCGTCTGAACGGCTCATCTTTTCATATATATTCCTTTTTTCTAGATGCTCGACACCAATTCCTCGTTAAGATGAAAAGTGTGACAGGTGGTTATAGGCATCTCAGCTAAGAACCAAAGGGACAACTTGCACCATACGCTGGCCCACGGTCAAGAGCCCTTAAACAGGTCACAGCTGATGTCCGTGAAGCACCCTCTGTAAATTTATACTCCGCAACCTTCTTGCGGCAAAAAAGAAAAAAATACACAGTGTGAAAGGTGTGAATGCCACGTAGGAGACGATACGAGAATTTAGTTAGCCATCATATAAGTGAGAGAGGGCGTCACGGTGCCGACGTTTTGCTCTCTCCACTAAATAGTATCTGTCAATGTGAAAAGCGCGGTCAGTATTACTATTTGGCAAACAGAATTATATGTATGCACTTTTACTCCAGCCTTTGTTCTCGCCCACTTACGTTGCTAGCAAAAGTCTGAGCAGTACCTCTTTCCCTGTGGTCTCTCGAACAATTGATGGGCCCACATTTAAAGCCTCTGTGAACGCCGAGTACAAGGGCGGGCTTGCACGTATGATGCATCTTGCGATTGCGGACACGGTGCGCACTGCAACGCGCTGCTTCTCATAGTCAGCTACTCGCACGGACTTTGGCATTGCTATAGAAAGGCTTCGTGCAGTACGACGGTGCGCCGTGAAGAAACATCGGCACCAAAGCCGATAGTGCACAGTAGAGAGGCCAGGCGCACGCAGGATATAAGGCGTCGCCGCATGTACAAATGAGGTAACGAACGATGGTAATCCCTCTGCAACTCTTTCGACCTAAGTAACGCTCTCTCCGGCGTATGGCGAACTCTCCAGGGTCTTCGCTCTTCTCCTCAGCCACGCTCCCCCTTTAAGCTACTCACTCTCCACCAAGAATGTCGAAACGTGCATGTTGGAGGCGGCTTTTGTCAGGCAAGTGCGGATGACCAAATGACACTAAATGATCTTGAATTGTACTAAGTTCCGCTCATGCACCTTTCTCCATGGAAGAACTGCATACTTACAGGCGGTTCTCTTCGCCAAGACACGCAAGGTTGCGTGCGCTGCTCTCCTCCACTTTAACTCCAAAGCACGAGGGATCCGTCAGCGCCATCTGACTGTCTCGTGGAGTGGCGTTGGTGTTTCCTCTGAGTGAATGCGTAGCCATCTTGTCCTAATCCTAATGTAAGGAAAGCTCCTCCTTGAATTGAAACCATATTAGCCTATTGCTCTCTTCAGCTGTGTTGGCAAGTTCATGGAAAGGATGTTCCTCACAAGCCTCGAGTTATTTCTCCAACATTACAATGTTTATCCAGATGTGATGACAGGTTCTCTACTTCGCCGTTACTTGGTTGACCACATCATTGGTCTTTCGTCGTTGAAATACGGAAAGCATCTAAAGGCCTCCCCGTCGCGTTATCATTAGATGTGTGGGGCGGCAATGATAACGTTTCCCATGAAGCCATTTTTGATGCGCTCGAGGCTGCTGCTATTTGAGCCAGCAATTTTAGGTGGATTTGGAGCTACCCGATCCAAAAGATCTGTTTCCTATTCACCGAGGATGTTCAAACTACTCTCCACTACACCAGCCTTGGAGTTCCACAGTGTAGCGTTTTGAGCCCAGTTTTGTGCAACCTGGCTGTGATTGGGCTGGCGGAATCCCTGCCACAGTTAAGCCGTCAACTTACGCAGATGACATCTGCGTCTGGGTTTCAGAAGTAACTCGTCCTGATGTTCCCGCAAGGTTAGAAAAGGTTGCAACGATGACGTCTACTTAGCTTCAGAGACAATATCTTGGTGTTTAATAAAAAATACGCACAAAAATTGACGACTGGGTACCCTATGTATAATAATGGCCAGCCTATCTTGCACAAGAAAACCCAGCGATTTTTAGGCATAATTGTTGACCGCCGCCTCTCCTGGAACCCCCATGTATCCTACCTAAGGCAGAGGCTCCACTCGACCAGTCACCTTTTCAAAGGCAGTGCTAGAAAAACGTGGTAACCATAAGTTTTGTTCTGTGCTTGAACTGTACAAAGCGCTCTTCATGGGTTCTTGCGTTACAGCACTCCGGTGCTGTCAAACGCCATGACGACCACCCTCACAATGCTTGAGAGCGTGCGTGCTCAAGCGCTTAGAGCCTCGGTTCGCCTAACGCAGTGCGTTTCAGAAGACGCAGCAATTAATATTACCAGGGAACATCCCACCTATATTAGGTCGCCACCGACAACCTTAGAAATAATATTCAACACCTTTCCCGACTGCAGTATCAACGCCTTGCTTCTGCCTCGGAAAACAGACCAGATAAAACTCTTCCTGCCACTGTAGCATCCTACCGATCCTCTCTTCCATCAGACTACACGCCTGCTAAACGTTCACCTCTTCATTCGTGGTGTCGTGGGCAGCCACACACTCTAAAAAAGTTTACAGCCTTTGGGGATTATCTTGCCCGCAAACAACTATCGTCAACTGCCTCGCTTGCGTTTCCTCTCTCGAAACTTTCCGCTCGCAACTTTATTGTCAAGAATGTTGTGTCAAGCTGGTAACGCGCCAACCGTTAGTGACTAAGAAGTAGTGGGCTCGCAGCGTTAAAGAATGAAAATGTGGGCAAGACACATGACGATTAATGTTTGGCGACAAAATACAAGCCAAAGGGCGTAAATTTTTCTTAGAGCGCAAGTTTGGCTTTCCATATGAAAAGTTGCAAAGAAGTCACACTTGTCAACTTGTGCCCTTAATCAAGCTGTTCTACATCTACTGCAGCATTTCTACTCCAATCGTGATCACATTTATTCACATTGCTATTTCGCTTCAACCAGCTCTACTGGTATGGTAGCTATTCCGTCGACATTATTCCCGTCACAACATCGGCAGTTTCTGAACTTGCGGCCCTTCGTAGTGCAGTGCATCATATGAACCAACAGTAACCAAATAAGTGGGTCATATTCTGTGGTTCAAAGGCAGCCATGCAGCTGCTCCTATAACCTCTGCGTCGGAACCGACATGAACAATTCAATGCAGAGATTTGATTAGGCTACCATCAAGCGGTGGACAGAGGCCATGGTATTGCATGTCATTGCTGCCTGGCTACTGCAACATCAATAGAAATAAATGTGCCTACAAAGTCGCCCATAATGCACACGAAGAATGTGAAAACACTTAGATACAATGTCGAAAATGGATGCACCGTCACCTCAGTGGTTTTTCCCATAATATATCTCTTAGAAAATTTGATGCACCAGAGTTTACCAACCGACGCATATGAGCAGCGGACCCACATATTAAATTATAACTTTTACTGACTTTTAACCGAAAAGAATAAATATTACTGTGACGCCAGCAAACAGGAGTTTCTTTTACAAATACATACTCATTCCTAAAAGGAATTGCGAACAGAGCTAATTGCAGCACATTTGATGTTGAGGAAACCAGCACACATCTCTTTTGTAACAGCCCCACATACGAAGATGGGAGGAGTGCCCTTCGAATAGCCTTCGGTAACTTTAGGTGGCAGGCCCTTTCTAGAGAACATTTTCAGTCCTTGGCCTCGTGCGTCTTCTATGTGCTAGGCTACAAAGGCACTGTTGTGATTTTTGAAATGCACGAACATGTATGACTAACAGGGTGATTAGCGCTTATCTATAAAGCTGTGCAGAGTGTGAATTTCTCTCTTTTTTCTCCTCTTCAATCTCTTTTCCCCAGTGCAGGGCAACCTACCGGGCTAAATGAGGCTAAGCTCCTTGACTAGTTGTGTGACTAGTCTCCTTGTGACTAGTGTCCATCCCTGTGTAGTTTAAATAGACATCGGCGAACACATTCAAAGAAGGATGAATATCAAATTTCCCGCTAGAACTTGTCAAGTGTTGCAAGAAGCTCAAAGAACATTTATTACGAAAAATGTGCGCAGTTGAAGACAAAAAGCTTTCAGAAATCATCCACCATGATTGTCAATGCAAGAGAATAAACGAGCGCATCAGCAATGCCTAATATTAGATGCCAATTTGGATGATAATTGAAAAAAGCTACGTAGCGTTTGTCGTTTTTTTGCGTTATTCATTAACAGCAAGGCCGTTCACTCACACAGATCTAGCGGTAGTAAATGTATACAGCGTGAGCGCCTTAAGGAAATGTCATGTTTGTCATTGGACTATTAAAGCGCACCCCTACACGAATGCCTGCCTTTTGCGCCAGCACTTTTGTTCACACCTTCGACCGCGAGCCTCCGACCACCAAAAATTCACCGCCAGAAATATAGAGTAAGAACAGATGACAGAGCCAACGAAAGCTATTTACTTTACCATTTCCCTCCACCCAGAGATAAGAACCACGATAAACGCCTTTGCAGGACAGTCACTCTGGGGCGGTATAACGTAATGCTATTCCAATATGTTTTTATGCCAATCTCCTGACGTCAGATTTGCGTAACCGCCGACGCAAGCATCGAGGGGTCACCCGCAGGGTTGTCTGAACAGAGCAATCAAACGGTCTCGTTCTTCATAGGAAGTTACTTTTGCTTGCTTGAAAAACGAACAACATTGCCAACACTGAGCAGCTTGTTTTATATAATTGGCTAATAAGAGCCGAGGAGCACGCTTAAGTGAGAGGGATTCGATGGGGCCGAGCCACTGCACTGAAAATCGATAACCGGATGAAGAGGCTGGTGCCGGCTTCTGCGATTGGTCCGTTTTTTTGTCACTTAGCTTGCGGTGGCTGGTCCAACATCGCGGCGGCATGCAGCGGAAGCTTAAGAATTATTATAAAACAGATTCTCATCGAAGAAGAGTTGGCAGAACGAAGTTGTAAACGTGCCGAAAGTGCTAGAAAACGTTACACGGCCACGCAAAAAGTGTGACTATATCCGAATAAAGCCATGCTCTCAGGCAGGTGCGAGTAGTCAGTGCATGAGCGATTGGTGGGAGCCATCTTTTATTCCTTTCGGAAAGGTGCAGCCCGAAAACGTTTGACCAATAGCCGAGAGCTAATGGCGAACAGGCGTCGAATCAGAAAGAACTGTTTTTATTTTGTTCGGTCAAATCATGCATAATCAGTGTGTGTACGTCATATCAGATGGGGAGCTATCGCAATTTTCGTGACATCGCGTGGCAGAGAGGTGTAGTGGGGTGGTCAAACAATGTTTTTGACTAATCGCGAAGGACTGATTGCAGAATTGGAATAGAAGAGTGTGGAATAGTTTTACGTTGTAGCGCCCCTGCACTCTGAGCAAACTGAGAAAACTGCAGTACTTTAGATTCACTCCTTATCATGAATTCGATTTCCTAATGCAGGGCAGGGAAACGAGGCCCTCAAGAATTCGAAAAGTGCCCATTTGGCCGTTTTTATGTGTCTGCTCCATTTCAATCAGTCATCCCGTTGTATTAAGAAGTGGAGAGAACGGCCGATTAAGAGCTATCAATAAATATTCGATAGTGCGTAGAACATGGCCAGTAAATATGCAAATTACATAGATGAAATACGCAAGGTAGAGGCAGGTTCTTCAAATAAAGAAACTGCCATGCACCAGGCCTTAGTGTCAAGCTACGACGATTGCGTAAAAGAAAGCTGTGTTCTCATTTTTTAGCTGTCTGTTTGGGTGGATGAGAATGTTTTCCTACCCCATTATAATTTGATGGTTTTTTGCTTGTGTCATTCAGTAGACTTCGTGAATGTGTCCCTGCTGCTTCGCCACCGCCCAGGGGTCCCAAAATTTGGTGAAGAAAAGGTCAAGGGAAACATTAAAACTGCTGTCTCATACTGTTATGGCCAGCGCACAAGCGTTGCCTTCTTCCAATATTAGGGGGAACCTGTGCACGTGTATGTGGCTTAATCATAGTGCTGTCAGTCTAGATTTCAGAATGCTGAATGCAAACTGTCTGTCTTGAAAGAGATTGCGTAAGATTCTCGTACATGTCAAACTAAATGCCTAAATACACTAGTCGGGCCAAGCTTCGAGTACGACGAATAAATCTGGTGCTTTTATAAAATTTCTTAATTAGTGAAATCGAACGCACGCAAAAGTAGCCGTCTGATCGGAACCCTCGCACTAATCAACCTGGTCAAACGTTTCGGGTTTCACTTACGAGGGCGAACTGGCAACTACTATAAAAATCACGAATCTTTTCTAGGCTAAAATTTATCGAGTACTTATACCGAGGTCGGTTCGAAATACCGAGATCTCATTATCTCCATGAAACTTTTAAGCTCACATCGAGACTGAATCACGTAATTCTTCAGCCATTAGGTCCGATTAGCGTCCAGAAGTACCCGCTTTTCCCGCCGGCAATCTCTCATTGAGATATCATGCCAAACTCTCTCCATGAAAGTTAATCATTGCTAATATTTACATAAATGTCTTCTTCGTGCTCATTGCTCATGTACAGTTGCTCATGTACCCACTCTTGCGTGGGCCATCACGGTCCTGCACTAATTAAAGAAATAATAAAAACATGTCATTGCTGGCATTACATTGCAGTTATTGCGTCGTAGGTGTAGTCACTGTCATGCATTCACCGCCTTCGCATCGTTTTGATGCCATCGTACACTTTCCACCTTCGTCATTCTAGCTTCGTTATCCTGTTGTCATGGCATCGTAGTCACGCCATCACCGTCACTTACTCATCGTCATTTTATTGTCGTGGTGCTATCATCTTCCTACCGTCGTCATCATACTATCGTCATAAATGCAGAATCGCCATCCCGTTGTCAGCATAACGTCGTTGTCAACCACGTTGACTCGTCATCATTTTATCTTCGTTCCATAGTCGTGACACCGTCATCATCATACCATCATGGTCACTCTATCGTCGGCATTTTGTCGTAGTCATTGCACTTTTACTGTGCCATAGTCAGCTGTTGCGTGGTAGTTACACAGTAGTCTTCCTGCATTCGTGGTTGTATGATTGTCGTGATGTCATTCTCCTTGTACCATCATCGTCATTCAGCTTCGTGATCCGGTAATCGTGAAGCCGTCGTCATCAAACCATCGTCGCCATATAGTTGATGCAGTCCAATTGTCAGAGTGTGGTTGTCACGCCACCGTCATCATACCATACTCGTCATTTCATAATCTTCTTCCCACTGTATTCACGCCATCATCGCCATTCTTCGTCTTTACATCGCCACTATCGCGTCGTGGTCATACAGCCGCCTCCACGTCGTACTGGTCGTTTACTCATCGTCATTAAGTCACAGCTATTAAGTCAATAAGTCACAGTCATGCCTGTGTCCTCATTCCTGTATCATCATTCCGCCTTCCTCACAATGTTATCGTTGTTCGTTCGTCGTCATATGGACGTTGATTGGTCGTCGAGACGAAATTGTCGTTCCACAGTCGCCAGTTCATCGTCGTTGTGCCATCGCTTTCATAAACTCGTCGCCACATGGGCTATGGAAATGTTCCAGCGCTGCAACTTTATATATTTGCTATCGTGGTTATTAGAAAAACAGCAATGAAGACTTCACGTAACGTGATTCCCAAAATGCGCGCGAACTTAGAACATTACTTTTTTTTTACTTTTGTACACCCCAGATCTCTAAGTGAAAAGCAGTAGTCACCGCAGATGAATGATGAAAAGTCCTGGTTCCCCGCTTATATTCAAAAGGAA
Source organism: Dermacentor andersoni (assembly GCF_023375885.2). Classification (NCBI taxonomy): domain Eukaryota; kingdom Metazoa; phylum Arthropoda; class Arachnida; order Ixodida; family Ixodidae; genus Dermacentor; species Dermacentor andersoni. Next base: position 48,257,207 of record NC_092823.1, on the reverse strand, counting down.
AATAGCCAAAACAAACATAAGATGATAGATTTATCTCTCTTAAGCTAAGTAGAACACATATAAGATACCACATATTGAACACAGTACTTCTTACCTTCGTCTTTAATGTGCATTTCGCTGATGTTCTTTTGACCGTCCAATTTCAATGTAATGTTTACCGTAGCGTGTTTTACTGACCTGTATCAGAAAGAAATGAATATAGGCACAGGACGAAATACAACAACTCTGATATCGCAAAACGCTCATCACATACCAAGAATTTTTGTCCGTGTAATATCTATCGAAAAACATGTTTGTAGCATACGGTCCTCTCATGAAGTCAGATTTGCACAAATATTCCGAGGCTGCACCTGTTTCCAGAAGAGTCAACATTTCTATCCGGTTGGCGGGGTCACGATAGGCTTTCTGCAAAAACTGTGTGAAGAAAATAATAAAACTTCTGAGCGTATCGAGTAATTACCATCGACATAAACTTTTAGGCAAATTTATGTCTCTATTTGTGATGAAATATATATCATAACGGTGTAAATAAAAACGAATAGTACATGATCAAGGTGGCTTCTCTGTACTGCGACATCAATCGCGAAGCTTTTTCCCTTTATGGCGCTGAAACAGGTGCAGACGAGATGTTATTGTCAAACTTCTATCAGTACTGTATCATGAGGTGTAAGAAAAATATGCAGCTTGATATTCATCAGCTCGTCGCCATAATTAGGATATGGATGCATCCCGTCACGAAATAATGATAAATTAGTATCCACGCGAAATTATGGCCGAGAAAGAAACTTCACTGAAGGCTAGTTAAAAGTTGGGACTTAGAGCACAGCGGTGTTTAAAAAAGGGTAATTGAGAAAAAAAAAACAATTATTTGTGATCAGCGTAATGGAGAATATTCGAAGTGTTATGAACGGTCGCAAAAATCACGCATAAATTTGAGAGACTATAGAGGATTTTTATCTGAAGCATCTAATTTTTACAAGAATAATTAGAGCACAATTGATCCAGTGTTACTGCGTGCGTATATGGTGGCACTTCAAAAGTGGTTCGAGATATATTGCGTAACAGCTGATTATCAATGGGCAGATAATATATGAGTAACATAAACCTTCTGCGATGCGCTTCAGCCAAAGGTAAAAAATCACAACATTTTCACTGCTAATTCTTTTTGATAGCGTCTAGTTCACGAAAATGTGAAATGTATTGCTGAATCTAAGGTCAATCTGCCTTACGGATTTGTAAAAAAAAATTAATAAAAAGAAACAGTAGCTCTAAAGAAGATGCCCGTGCCAGCCTGAAAACGTTGGCGAGATTATGCCATTTCTCATGAATTTCGATTATTCTAGAGCTTTTCTCGTCCGTAGAAGACATGCAAAGTGAGGCGACTTCGGCAACACAAAAAACACTCTTTTACTACGACGGGCCATGTCGATGTGCTTGCTAAGGCATGATTTCTCTCCTTTTACACGCGATACTTACTGTCAGCGTCCACGCCTGAGGGATAAATTGAAGTTCAACTACGCAGCTGTGCTGCATATTCTGCTCTCAGATGGGGGGCACAAGTGAAGTCGTTGCATTGCTCACACGCTGTTTTCCCTTATAATGTTGGGATTGGTGTTCGAGGTCTTGCGGACAATCAGTCAACGACCATCATGGCCCTTTCTCCACGACTCCTCGGTGGTTGTGGTAAGGCGTGCGTGTGGCGTCACACAAGGGCTCAAAATACTCGGGAATGTTTGGCACTGTTAAAAAACTTGGAGGATGCTTAAGCTGCGCCTTCAAGAGTGGAACGCGATATCGCTATCGCACCCCGTTTGCACCGCCCACTTATTCGCTCGGCATGCTCTTCAGTGACAGAAAGACGAAACGTGCGCCTGAGAAAGCGGAACGAACCAAAGAACTCAGTGTCTCGGAAGGAGAAACGATCTACGCGAGCCAAACGTCGTGATCGGCACCGACAGCCGGGCCGTGACACGCCATGAAGGCGGACGCGATCACGGGGCTGACGCCTCGATGGGATCATCCTCTTTCTCGCTTGGGGGCACCACGCAGACGCATGGCTGCTCGCCAGCAGCACGGCATACATCGCAGGGGACGCTCTCCCACCAGACGCGCAACGGCACATGTCAGAGGCGTCCCGCATCGGAAATCATTCTCGGCCTCGATTTTCTCTCCGCGCATTCTGCTCTTATTGACTGCTCTTCCAGTACCCTTCGCCTTGAGTTGCCGATTCTCGCAGAACCTTCTGATGCACCCCAGTGCCGCCTACACCCCACCGGCTTTATTTGCCTGCCGCCAAAATCAATAGCCTATATTGAACTCTTGTCTTCCCCATCAGTCCCTCATGGCGAGTACCTCGTCAATCCTCTCCCCGACATTCAACTACAGTATGACGTTACCGTGCCTCACAGTATACTTACTATTACTGCGAACCGCACTTTCATGCCTATCTTTCTGTTTGGATTGGCAAAACAAATTCTACTGCAAGGTATTTGCCTTGCCAACGTTGATTGTCTCGGCGACCATCACGTGGCAACTTTATCGACCGATGCTTCTAGCGAACTTAACAGGCTCATCGTGCCAGCCTCGGCCGCCGATCCCAAGATACAGAAAATGGTTGCGACGGACCTGTATTCTGCGCAGGCTGAAGACCTTTACCAAGTATTATCGTCCTACAGAGATATTTTCGACTTTGACGATCGCCCTTTAGGCCAGACGCTCGCGGTCAACATCGGATTCTTGCTGGCGATGCTACTCCTATTCACCGACGACCGTACCGAGTTTCTGCGTGGGAACGCCGAGTAATTCAAAGTGAAGTCAACAAAATGCTAGACAAAAACATCATTGAGCCTTCTTCGAGTCCCTGGGCGTCACCTGTAGTGTTGGTTAAGAAGAAGGATGCCGCTTTGCCTAAACACGAGGGTTCGAGTGACGCACGCTGGAAGTTAGAAGGGGAGAGAGCGAGAAATCTTATTAAACGCAATGGTATTAGGGCATCTTCGAACCTGACCCCGCACGGTCCCAATGCGCTCAAACGAGAGGAAGGGGAGAAGCGGGCGAGTGGCGCGCCACCTTTCGGGGCAGCGCCATACATTGCGAGGAGGGGGTCCTCTGTGTTTGTTGCAAGCTGGCTCTACGTGTGCAACAAGCGCCGAAGAAACGTATCGGACACGTACTCGTTTAACTGCGACTTCTGTAATTTACATGCTAGTATTTACCGATATACACCGCAGTATAACTTTCTACGGCTCGTTTCTACGGCTACACCACGTTCCCTAGAGGCGCTTTGGTCGCGCTTCGAACCATCGAACTCATGGCTGAGTGGTAGCGTCTCACACTCCGGGGACCCTGGTTCCCACCCAGCCCATCTTGCAAATTCTTTTTATTTATGGATTCTTATTTATGAATTTCTTCGCTCACGGCCAACGCCGACGACGCCGACGACACCGGCTTTTCTGCGATACGAGCTCCTTATCGCTGTCGCGTTTAAAATGCATATTTGCCTTTGGTTACGTGGATGCGAGCTGCTGCAGTGGCGGCGTAAGAATAAACTTGTGTCCCTGTCTGCCGAAAGCTGCAGAAAACAGTGCTCCAGGGAGGGCTGCCGCATGCTATTACACGAGTTTGTGCTTGCACCGTCTTGGCAGCAGCTCCCACCCTCACAAAGGAAGGCAAATTTGTCATTCATTCTTAAAAACCAGACAATTAACTGTGCTATGCATTACACTGAACGACGTAGGCTCAAAAATGCGATCTTTCGCGAAAGTTCTAGAAAGAGCCGTGCAGTGGTAACTGCAAAATGTGTTCTCTAACACGTTACGCGAAATATCCAGCCCCCGGAAATTGCATGAATTTCCCTAGGAATCGCAACAGATTAAAGCTGTTGAGACTTTAGCCAAGCGTCTAGCACCACTTTATTTTAGTGCGCTATCATTTAAATAGCTATTCATCTAGCTATGTTTATATCTGTTCATCTGTCTGTCTATGATTGTATCTTTGCATCTTTAACTCCAACCGTTGTTTCTCCTACCTGGCTCCCTGGGTAGTCCGGGGTCGGCTGGTCAGTGCATTGGAATGCATCATGTAACCGCACTGAAAAACAAGGGACAAGGAAGGAACACACAAGACAGGCGCGGAACTTCAACTAAGATTTACTACGGGAAATCTCACATTTATACAGGTATCGTAATCACCCTTGCCAATCATCGGACAGCCATCACTCGACGTTGGCATGCGGGCGTGAGTGCCGCAAACTTGCTTGTAAATATTTGTATTCTTTATCACTCAATGATACTGAAGAACTGCTTACGCAGCTGCCAGATTGCATTTTTATACAGTAAGCTTCGTATATTTCACGGCTCAGTTGTGACGTAAACATCTTCAAGACTTTAGTGTCGCGGAACCTGGGCGTGCAATTACTACAGTGGCGACAATGGTCAGCCAGTTTTCCACCCCCCGCCAATCCTTCAACTCCTGCGCGGTGCTCCTGCAGTCTGACGTTTAGGCACCGTCCTGTCTGCCCTATGTAGCTATTGCTACAGGAGAGAGGTATCTGGTACACTACCCCTACTCTGCATGGGACGAGCCTGTCGACGTGCTTGATATCACATTCATTTCTTTTGTTCTTACCCTGCACCATCTTGCACATGCCCGCCAGTTTCTTGGGCGCCGTGAAAACCACCGGTACTTCACATTTTGCAGCCACCTTTTTGAGACGGTGGGAGATTTGGTGGTAGTACGGGATGGCAACAGGTCTACGACGTTGTGGCTCTACGCTTGGGCGGAGCTCTGATGGGCCCTGCGCTTCCTTGGCAAGGGTTTCTAGCACCGAGGTGACCATATCATGCTGAAATCCTGCGCTGTGCAGTCTTTGCAACTGTAGGAACACGCTATGTTGCATTTCATGCTGGCAGGACTTATCAAGAGCAGCACGCAGGCAGTTTTTTGCGATTCCCCTTTTTACAAGCTTCGAATGAGCTGACTGGTAGTTTAAAATACCTTTTTTTGAGGAGCTTATCGCATTTCTTCATGACCATGAAGGCTCGAGGGAACCGCTGTTTTCGTTTTCCATTGATGTCACTGACCTATTTTATTCGATTCCACAAGATATTTTGCTATGCGCCATTAGAGAATCCATTGATGACTACGGCCCTGTGGCCTTTCAGAACGCATGTGGTGTAAGTGTGGACCACTTTTTAGAAATTCTGCATTTTTATTTGGCATCGACCATCGTTAATTTCGAAGGAAAGAACTACGTCCAAAAGCGTGGAGTGTGCATTGGTTCATGTATTGCCCCTTTATTAAGTGACATATTTTTATCATATTGTGACAAGCGAATTGCTGAACGCATTGACAGAGCCTACTCGGCTAAGATTTTTAGATATGTTGACGATTATGCCATTTTCTTGAAAGGGGTTGGGGAGGGAGGCGGTTCAGCTGCAGTTGAGCGTGTTCTTGCAATTTTCCGAGAATGCGCGTTTGGGTTGAATTTCACCTGTGAGTTGCCTACACATGGATGCCTGCAGTTCCTGGACATTTTCATTATTATTGCTGGAACCCATGCGTGCTGGAGGTATCAGCCTCGATCAAAAAAAGGTATTTTAAACTACCAGTCAGCTCATTCGAAGCTTGTAAAAAGGGGAATCGCAAAAAACTGCCTGCGTGCTGCTCTTGATAAGTCCTGCCAGCATGAAATGCAACATAGCGTGTTCCTACAGTTGCAAAGACTGCACAGCGCAGGATTTCAGCATGATATGGTCACCTCGGTGCTAGAAACCCTTGCCAAGGAAGCGCAGGGCCCATCAGAGCTCCGCCCAAGCGTAGAGCCACAACGTCGTAGACCTGTTGCCATCCCGTACTACCACCAAATCTCCCACCGTCTCAAAAAGGTGGCTGCAAAATGTGAAGTACCGGTGGTTTTCACGGCGCCCAAGAAACTGGCGGGCATGTGCAAGATGGTGCAGGGTAAGAACAAAAGAAATGAATGTGATATCAAGCACGTCGACAGGCTCGTCCCATGCAGAGTAGGGGTAGTGTACCAGATACCTCTCTCCTGTGGCAATAGCTACATAGGGCAGACAGGACGGTGCCTAAACGTCAGACTGCAGGAGCACCGCGCAGGAGTTGAAGCATTGGCGGGGGGTGGAAAACTGGCTGACCATTGTCGCCACTGTAGTAATTGCACGCCCAGGTTCCGCGACACTAAAGTCTTGAAGATGTTTACGTCACAACTGAGCCGTGAAATATACGAAGCTTACTGTATAAAAATGCAATCTGGCAGCTGCGTAAGCAGTTCTTCAGTATCATTGAGTGATAAAGAATACAAATATTTACAAGCAAGTTTGCGGCACTCACGCCCGCATGCCAACGTCGAGTGATGGCTGTCCGATGATTGGCAAGGGTGATTACGATACCTGTATAAATGTGAGATTTCCCGTAGTAAATCTTAGTTGAAGTTCCGCGCCTGTCTTGTGTGTTCCTTCCTTGTCCCTTGTTTTTCAGTGCGGTTACATGATGCATTCCATTAACGACCACCAACTAGCCCGCTTATCCCTGTTAAAAACAGTGCATTGGGCTGCTGTGCAGAGGTAACAGCGTTCGTAGCAAACCATCGGATGAACTACTTCGCTCATCTAGTATAAGTCAATATATATATATATATATATATATATATATATATATATATGTGTGTGTGTGTGTACGTTCCTCTCCTCACCGAATCTGTAGTGGCCTGTGTATATGCGGGGCTCGGGCAAGTGCACAATAAATCGAAATCAATAAGTAATCGGGCAATTTGACTGGATGCGTGCTAGATAGCGCCTCTTAGCCACCTCGCGTAGCTTCTTTTGTTTATTACCACAGTTTGTATATTTGTAGGTTGCCTGTTTATTTAGGCCAGGAGGATCTACTGATTGGGTCGAAATTACCGCCTGGCTAAGGTAATACCAGGAATTTCACTCGCATGGCTTGTTTTTATTCTGTTATAACGATATTTGCCTCTCTCAACTGGGAAACCCTACATCAAGGCAAACACATAGTATGATTCACGCGTTAATTGTGTTATGGACGCTGTGCCAGCCAGTTATGTATCAAAGGCCGCCATAAGGTGTGTTGCCAATTTGCAGGAATAGAATTTATCAGCAATATGAATGTTTTCAGGAAATGAGCTTGTCAAAAAGCCTGTAGAAATCATTTATACCCTGCTATGTACAACACTAGAGGAAGTTCAGTTCCAGCGGTTGTTCTGAAGGTGCCATATTATATTGCTGTATACACAATGTAAAGGCAGCACTTAGAATGTTAAGAATGTTGATGAAAATGAGCACAAGTTATAAATAACGTATACATACCGCTTCCAGTGCTTCGGCAAGGTTAGTCCAATTGTTCCTAACTACTCGTGGAGGGGGTACAGTCGTCTGGCTACCCGCAATACAGAAAGCCATAAGTTCGGCGAGGTAAAAGACTGCTCCAATACTGTAATATGCCGTGACTAAGTGAGTGGCAAAGACGACTTGTCCTCTATCATAGTTACAGGTATGCTGCATCTCAGTGGTAACAACGGCGGTTTTTTGACGCACCAAGCTTGCAAATACTGCGAGCAGCTAACAAAATGCAGCAGCTGGAAGAAATATAAGAATACCAGTTGTTAGTTGTCGCAGGGCACATTCGTTAGGCAGGATGCAAAACGCCAGATATAATAGTCTGCGCCGAGTGTTTACGAATAGTATACTTATCTTCTTTCTTGGCAAACAAGTGCATTATCCTTACGTAGGCGCCGCTCGGTTATACTTGAAGAAAAGGTTACCCCTTGCGGAATATTAACATTTGCAGGAATTAGGAGTGCGAAAAACAGAAATTTTCTTTTCAACTGAAAAGACCTCTATTGAGAAATTCAAGCAAACTCTCAGTAAAAGGTATGTACGCTTTTGTATCTCGAAAAATGCACTTAGTCGCTCACCTGTGGTACGACGAATTTCGGCTATTAGAGGGCGACAAACGTAAATTAGGCGGCTGCAGGAAGCTCAATGGCGAGCTCCTCAAAAGCGACGTTCTAGTTACGCCAACCAGCGGCGGGCAGCCAGAGTACCGCGGTTCTGTACTTGTCGCTATCTCAGCGCGCAGGATGCCTGCTGCTCGGTATAATAAGTAGAACGTTGCTTGGAGAGGCGTGGCTTCACGCTCGCTGCAGTCTTCTGCATTCAGTTTTGCGCGACCTGATTGTCGTAATTTGCCGGGTCGCATTTCCGCGGGTAGGAGCATTTTTCAAGATCCCATTGTTGATAAGGCAGGTATGGAGTTTGCTTATATTTCGCAAAAGAAACGAACCCGTTGAAACTTGGCTTTAAACATTAATGATGGATTCGCTTTAATAAGCGATTAATTACCACACGCCACCCGTCATGACGTGACGGTCCCTATTGACGACGTGTCTGCGAAGCAACTTTCCTTTATTTCAGAACTGCAAGTTTTAATGAAATCCGAAATTTCTCGTAGAAGCGTGCTGTACATGGCACGTGGTTAGCGCATACGCTTTTTCTCGAATCACTTTTTAGATGATGCCTCACATGGTTGCATTAAACTGCATACGGCGTACTACCATAGTTACGTGGATGAGAAAGACATTCGAGTGTACCCCGGCATAAGGGACAGGAGTCTTTGTAATGGTTCGTTCAGGGTTTACGGCATTCTGAAGGTAACGGCGAGATTTCCGATAAGTTTGTCTTATGAACACAATTCCTGGTAGGAATGACCTAAAAATATATATAGTATAGACGCAGGCTTGCTATTTTTTTCTCAAAGAAGATATGAGAAGAATTTAAAACTATGCTTTTATATTATGGTATATCCAGCAATGAGTGAAAGCCGAGGGAGAACAATGAGGGAGGAAGACGAAGACTGCAGATGCACACAAGAAAAGGCAACTACCACTTTACCCGGATGTGTCAGTACGTGGGTGCCACCCGCGTAAAACTAACGCCAAATGGATATGCTGCCTCCAACGAGAGGCCTCAAGGTCCAAATATTCTACGCGGCTGAAGCTGATGATGCTGCAGCGAATATGAAGGAATACTCATTTCTTTGTTAAATATTTAAGAGAATGGCATCCTTTATGTTGTGGCATTCAACTTGAGCCTAAGTTTGATGAAGTAAAACAAAGCGCCGGCCACAAAATACATAACGTTTCGGCTATCACACAGGCGCCTTGTTTTGAAATAGCTGCCGTGGTTGCTTAGTTGCTATGGTGTTGGGCTGCTTAGCATTCGGTTGCGTCATCAAATCCTGGCCACGGCGGCAGCATTTGTATGGGTGCGAAATGCGAAAACTGCGCTGTTCTTAGGTTTAAGTGCCCGTTAAAGAACCTCAGGTGGTAGAAATTTTTTCGGAGTCCCCCACTACGGCGTACTTCACCATCAGATTGTGTTTTGGCACGTAAAACCAGACAACTAAATTGTTTTGATCCCAAAATAAAGTAAAAGCGAGGAAATAGTCACCTAAATATGCCGTATGACGTGACAGAGACACCTCACGTACACAAGTGCAACATTTCTACGGTTTTCTTTGAAAGCGCCAGTCATCATTTCATTAGAAAGCGACTCTATATAACGACGCATCTTTACATTAATTTCTTTGGCAAGTACATGTGATTCATCGCTGTTAATATTATGTCCTAACGAAACACAATGTTAAGAAAGTGCTCTCCAAGGCACCTGTTCACTATCAACGATCATATGCTGCTGCTTGAGATAACTTAATCTTGCCGCGTTCGGTGACGTATGCATAAAAACAAAACAAAAATTAAATTATGGGGTTTTACGTGCCAAAACCACTTTCTGATTATGAGGCACGCCGTAGTGGGGGACTCCGGAAATTTCGACCACCTGGGGTTCTTTAAAGTGCACCTAAATCTAAGTACATGGGTGTTTTCGCATTTCGCCCCCATCGAAATGCGGCCGCCGTGGCCGGGATTCGATCCCGCGACCTCGTGCTCAGCAGCCTAACACCATAGCCACTGAGCAACCACGGCGGGTTGCATAAAAAAAATGAAAAAAAAAAACCGTTCGCGCATTAAACGGCATGCCCCACAGCCGGGAACTTTTCACTCCTTATTTGGCCTTCACATTTATAAGTTTCATGTCGTAGTTTTCGGCTTGGCGCATCAACAGTCTCTGCGTAGTTTGCCGCGTAGGAATTGGGCTATGGCTTCACTTACGCTTACGCTTGGGGCGTGAGTAATGGGAGCACACCTCCTATATACTTCAGGATGCAGACGATGCCGCTGTACGAATAAGCCTCCGTTGCACAAAGAGGATGCAATACTTGTGGTGGCCACTAAATTAGAGCTCTCGGCGCACGCGAGGGACATTGACTTTTTCATTGTCTGCCTTCCTGCACATTTTCTTAGCCTTTGTCATGAGTGAATTGACACCCGAGCGTTTCTATGAAGTAGCGTGTGCAGAATTAAAATGTAATAGCGGCGATTATGAGCATATTTTATAATCAACGTGAAGTAGAGCCCGGTCTTATGTGCACACGCATTGTTTCAATCCTAATGTGCGTTCTAATAGTGAAATCTTGAGCGACTGCAATAGCTTCAGTCGTTGACGCACTCCGCGGTAGACCGAGACATATCTTGAGTGCTCGGGCTTGGATGCTTTGGATTATGTTCAGGTTAGTTCTGCAGGTGTTGGACATGACAGGTAGGCTGTACCGCAGGAATCCAATAAAGAGGACCCTGTACAGTTGCAGCATAGAGTGTATTGGCACTCCCCAGGTCTTTCCTGCAAGGAACTTAAACATAAGGCAAATTCCTGTCATGCGTTTTTTCGCATAATTCACATGAGGGGTCCACGAGAGATTTTTGTCAAGGACCAACCCCAAAAATCTGTGACTCGTGCTGTACGAGATCATGTGTCTGTCGACGGATATCACGTATGGAGACATTGATTTCCTGGTAAATGCCACCGCTGCGCACTTCTCGTATGATATACGAAGTCCTTGTTCTCGAAGGTAGGATGATGTTAAAGTAGCTGACTTTTGAAGCCGTGCGCGAAGCTGCAGTCGCGTCACAGCCGACGTCCAAATGCAAATGTCGTCGGCATAGATGGAGAGCCTAATGGTGCCTGGCAGGATGTCGGTGAGTCCAATGAGTGTTAGACTGAAGAGCGTTGGGCTGAGTACTCCGCCCTGAGGCACCCCACGGTTACTGTAATGCTGGGAGGTCGGGCCATCCTCGGTAAGTACGAAAAAGGATCTCTTGTGTAGATAGCTACTTATCCAAAAATATACTTTGCCGCCAAGTCCTACTGCCTCTAACGCGTTGAAAATCGCTTCGTGCGTTACGTTATCGTACGCTCCTTTAACATCCAGAAACAGGGCAGCAGATAATCTTTTGCAGGACTTCTGGTGCTCGACGTACGTCACCAAGTCGATAACGTTGTCTATGAAAGAACGGCCACGCCTGAAACCGTCCACTGCATCTGGATATACCTGGTAATGTTCAAGATACCATTCTAGCCGGGCTAGAACCACCCTCTCCATTAGTTTTCAGATGCAACTGGCAAGCGCAATTGGTCGGTATGATGCAATGTCTACAGGCGACTTGCCAGGCTTGAGCAGTGGAATTAGGCGACTGGTCTTCCATTCTTGGGGAACCGTACCTGTCTGCCAGGAGCTGTTGAACAGGAGCAGGAGCACTTTTCGAGCCTCATCGCCAAGATTACACAGGGCACGGTAGGTTATACCGTCGGGTCCTGGTGAAGATGAACGCTTGCACAAGGCCAGCGCAGCTTCAAGCTCGTCCATGGAGAAAGGACTATCCATGCGGGAGTCGCGTGAAATCGGTGAGTGGCGGAGCGTCGATGTTCGAGCGCAACAAGTTGGGCCAGCAATCCTCCTGCAGAAAGCTTCCGCTACGTCAACCTCGCTGCATTGTTGGTGAAGGGCCAAAGACTTAAAAGGGTGGCGCTGCTGAGGGAGACCACGGAGACCACGAACAGTTCTCCATACGTGAGACAATGGTTTTCGCGGATCCAAAGATTCGCAGAATGATTTCCATCTTTGTGATGCAAGTTTGTCCATGCGACGCTGAATTTTCTTTTGAGTTCTTCTGGCCAACCTCAAATCATGTACAGACTTCGTGCGCCTATATCTTCGCTCTGCACGACGACGAATTGCACGAAGCTTCTATAGCTCAATGTCGTATTCGGCGCGTGTATACGTTCTCAAAAGCGAATGTTTCGCAGCCTCTAGGGCACCTTTTATGATGTCCTCTAGGCTAGTAGACAAGTCATCATGACAGCCGTCTTCGACAATTGACTTGAACATTGGCCAGTCGATACATTGTGTGACGGCGGCTAAGCTGGAGTCCGTCAACCCTTCAACCCTAGGATAAGTGGGTAGGTGGTCACTTCCCCGCCTTTCAATATCCGGAAACCACCTGACCTTTCTAGTGAAGGAGCGTGAAACAAAGGTCAGGTCCTGGCAGCTACAGTAGGCAGTTCCACGTAGAAAGGTGGGGCTTCCATTATTTAACAAGCACAGTTCTTGTTCGGAGGCAAATGACACTAATCCTCTGCCTCTAGAGTTTATCTTAGAACTTCCCCGAGATGGTGGTGGGCATTAAAATCTCCAGTAATCACCAAAGGCTGCGTAGTCGCTGTGGTGATTCGCTGTAATCTCTCGCAGTCCAACCGACTTGAGGGCAATATGTAGGCTCCAATTATTGTAAAAGTGAGCTTGCCTTTCTTCACTGTCAGACAGACGTATTGGTTTTCTTGGTCAGGCGACACTGGGTGATGGACATACGTAAGATCACGTCGCATGAATACGATGATCTTGCTGAATTCTCCGTGGGTGGCGGACATGAAACATTCATACCCGGACAGTCAGATGTTTTCTGATAGGGGCTCGCAGATGACGATGACTGGGAACTTATTCGTGAACACAAACTGTCGAAATTCCGACATGCGTGACTTCAGTCCTCTGGCGTTCCACTGAAATATCGACGGGTTTCGGACTTCGTCACGAAACGACGGCTTCTGGAGAGCCATGATTTTAACGAAGAGCTGCAAGGACTGGTCTCAAAGTATCCAGCACCTGTAGTGCGCTTTGCGCAGACGAAGACTTCATGTTGGTAAGTATAACGCGAATGGCACTCATGAGCGACCGCAGAATGTTGATGACCTGGAGATCATCAGCCAGCGTCGCTTCAACAGTTGCAGAAGCCGTTGAAGTCGGTGCGTTTTGAGGTAACTTAGCAGGGAGTTGTGCCCTCGGTAGCTCAGGCCATTCTTCAGGACGGGCGAGCCTCTCCTCTTTTTTCGCTTTCCTTGAATCTGTCTTGGTGGCGCAGTGTGGAGATGCGGCAGCCCTTGTGACTGTAGCTGGCGTGTACCTATCTACAGTTGCGGAATTTCTTGAACGTTTTCGGTGTTGATGCCGACGTCGCCGAACAGCGGTAGCAGCCTCTCGATGCGTTGAATTGTCGCGCACCATGCGTTTTAGAACCGTAAATTCCTTCCGCATCCGCGGGCAATCCTTTGATGAGGCCTTGTGAGGACCACTGCAGTTAGGGCGCTTTAGAACATGTGCGCTGCAGGCGTCTTCTGAATGGGACTTAGAGCACCACGGGCACACTACGCTGTTCACGCAGACACCCTTCACGTGGCCAATCTTGCAACACTTGAAACACTGGAGGGGCATCGGTACGAATGGTCGTACTGGATGGCGGACATGTCCTACTTTGACGTGGGAAGGAAGGCTGTCTCCTTCAAACAAAATCTTCACACAGCGTGTGTTTCCCAATCTGGAAATCCTTGTAATGAAATTTCCTTCTGTCATTGGCTTTATCAGCGTTGGCAAGTCGTCATTAGGAATGGCTACGTCGACGTCATAAATGACGCCCGCAGTACCATCGCCGCCTGTAAGGATCATTGATCGCACCATTACCTTGACGATATCAGTTATATTACGTAGGTGCTGTAGGGCACTGCGATGTAGCACATCAACTGCCAGGACATTTTCCCGCGAGTTTATTCGCACGTCTTTAATCTGATTTGGTGCGATTCTCTCGAGTAAGGAAGAGAGGACCTGCCTGTTGAGGAGCCGCAAATTGGTCGCAGGGTCCACGGGCATAAAGAGCACAGTGTGCGGCCAGCGCAGCGGTGCACTCTTCACGGTAGAAGCACTTGGCGACGAAGATGCCTGCAGTAGTCTTCTTTTCGCTGATCTACTCATCACGACGTGGAAGTCATCGTCCGACTAGTCGTAGCTGTCCGAACATATCTCAGTGGCCTCGCTGTCTGTATTGCTTGACGCACTTCCACGTTTCCTGGACGCTAGCCGACCTGACGGCTGCACACCAGGAAAGTCCTCGGAGATTTCTTCATCCATTGCCGCAAGGAGGCAGTGGCAGCTCCCAGAAATGCAGGGAAACAAAGCGAAAAAGCGGTGACAAAAGCACAAGCGTTCTATCAAAGAATCACTTCGCCTTCCTCCCAGTAATTCACTGCAGTGCCAAAACTGCTGCTGCCTTGGCGGTTTCGTGCGTTTGCACGAACAACTTATGGTAGCAGACGATATATGTGATAAATGAGCAAAAAATGTAGCAGTCTGTATCAAGTTATGCATTGGAAATGGGGATCCTCCAGTTAAAGTTGCGACTTTTGCGAGAACTGCAGTACACACATTAACGATGAGTTAAATAAGAACGCTTGCAAAAAGCGACCGAACGAGAAAGCAAGCCCATTGACTTACAGAACTCAACTTGTGCGTCCTGAACCTCTGTGACGAATTGGTCAAGGGTGCTGATTTGGGCGCTACTTCAACAGATGAGCTAAGACATAATGTGATGTGGGAAATTAGGGCCGACTTGCGCAGGCTAGCGGATGAAATTCACTACGGATCCTAATGAGGCGTCCATTGTGGGAAATTTACGAAGACCATACAAATAAATGGTGGGAGCATTATGGCAAATCAATTCAAAGTACGGTTACTTATACTGAGGAGACAACAAGCGGAAATTGTCAGCAAGTAGGTTCATAACTGATTACTACCTTCGCACTCAGATTGCGCTGTAAATGGGAGTCAGCGTCCTTCTGCAAGGCCAACCAACATTTTGTTCTCTTAGCCACACTTGCGCTTGATAGCTGCGGCGCCTGCCTTTGTTGTCCTCCAGTATCACAATATCCAGGTTAGTTCGCAGTTTCTTGATGGCTTTGCGCTCACTCAAAGATGTATAGGCCATGGAGGGAGCACCACCATGCTCCCTCAATGCTTCTAAAGGGTACGTCAAGTCAGCAAAGGATGCATTACAATGGGAGCTGTCAACCAGACTGACGGCGATTTCTGCCGCGCACCCTACCTACTGCGCGTAATCATCCAGAGCGCTATTAAAGTTCAAGCCGACGCCTAATTAAGGAAGTTTTGTTTGGTCAGGTGCATAGGTTGATTAGTGGCGCACAGCAGTCGTCGGTACATTCCTCGGTTGGTTTATTCGATGATCCGTCTGTATTTACAGCCCATTCTTACGCTATGTTCTTAGCAAAATGTGTTCTTAATTTACCTGTGCGCGCGTCATACCATGCTGGTTAACTAAGTGAAAACACGTTGGTGGCCTAGTTGGTTTGAATCTATGATAGAATGTATAAGCGCGACTAAACAAGGACGTAGAAATAAGCAGACACAGAAAGACAGCGCTGTCTCTAGTGTCCGTCGATGATATTTCGACACCTTCAAAGTAACACGTATCCCCACGGAACAACAATGGACAGCCTCAACCCGACGTTCCACAGCTACCGCTGCGCCCTTGACAACGTACCCGACACCCTGGCACACTTGGTACTGGAAAGCCCGTGGCAAGAAGGAAGCGAAATGCATCTGGAAACAGATGCGAAACGGGTACAACGAGCAAACGAAGATTATCTGTACGAAACGTGGGAGGCAAAACTGGCTCTCGGGTACCTGGAAGACCGGCGACAACTCGACGCTGGGGCCAAGGGGGCAGTCGAAGCCAGAGCGTTCCTGTATTAAGCAGCTTTTCCACCTCAGGATGATTCCAGGCCTCGCTTGGGACACTGTGTCGAATTATAAAGGTTTCTTTCTCTCTCTCTCTTTACATGCGGCATGCGGGCTGGCATGTCATTGGAAGCTGCGGCCGATCGTGGAGAGGGCGAGTCACTCGGCGCATGCGCGGCGAGTTCTCCTGTGTCCGACACGCGAGTAAGCGAACTCAATTGGCTGTCACCCAACGGATCGGGGGCGGGGGGTGCTGTCCGCCAGGAGCGGGTGCTGTCCGCCCTCTCCGCCAGGAGCGATTACTGCTGTCGGCAGCGAGCTCCTGTTTGCGTCGGGGGCCGATGACTCTGCGTTATTTGAAAGAGACGTGGCGTGTGCAGGCCGCTGGCGGTGAAGGCGAGGCGCGGTCAGGCCGCACAGGTGTTTTCACGGACGAGTTGCACAAGTCATTGGGGGAGAGGCAGGTGTGGGGACTGTCGGTGCTTGCCCACATATGTAGTTATATCACCTGAGCAAATTTCAGAAAATTGTGCTCCTCAAGGAGGAGCTGGAGCACTAGCAACGTAAGAGACAGTTTCAGAGTTGCGTACAGCAATCTGTCCTTCTGAAGCGGTGATTTGTGCAATTGGCATCTATACTAATACGCATCAGTGTAGAATTGAGTGAAATACGGCCGGGTACGTTGGAGCCCTACAGCCGTTATGGTGGTGAAAATATATGTTTTTAGGGAGACGAGAAATTCTTCATTAAATTGAAACGACTCATTTTATCTAATTTATACAATATTCGCAAGTGAAGCCAAGACCTGCTAAGCCGAGCCAAGCAGCTTCCACTCTGATCGCGTTTTTTTTTTTTTTTTGACGATTTCTGTACGAATATGGTTTATAAGGCATATTTCTTCAAATGTATTAGTGACATACTTGAACTATTCGTAGCATATTAACCATAGTTAATCATCGCGCCTTTGAATATCGCGCTGGTTAGAAATTCTATAAACACAGAGCTGAACATTATTGCACGCTAACTTAATTGCATACTTTATTTTCCAGGGGACATAAAATATGACCACGCTAGAAAATACGCACAATCGACCGTAAGCAACAGTTTACTTGTAACGTGTGCAATTTATTGCAATGCAGACGCACTAAAGTGGCTTGAAGTCAAATCCGGGAGACTTCGCAAATTAGCTCTGATGATACGGCAAAATGGCCAGAAACTGGAGCCCTCGCTCTGATGGCGAGTGCTTCCGAAAAGAATATTTACCAGAGAATATGAAAGTGGGCATCGGTAATCACTGGCTGGCTAACGCCGAAGGCTAAGCAATACGTCAACGTCAAGAAACTTGACTTGCCGGTTGAATGAAGCAATTGGTGCAGCAACGAAAACGAAATACGAGTGTCATTAGGTGGGCGACGCATGTGTGTTATTTTCAGTTTTCTCCTTTTATTAGGAACATGCAAAGGAAATATTTTTTAAAATAAAACAAACAGAAGAATACTTCCAATATGTTACGCTGTAGTTTATGCAGGTAGCTTTTAAATGAAAGGTCATGGAGATACGTTTTGTAAATTTACAGCATTACGTATTGCGACACTTCCTACAGTTCGCAGTTTTTTAACATAGTACGCCAAAAATAAAATCGGCTACAGGTTGTCGTTCCTTCAATGTCGTGGAAAATTTTATTCACAGCTATGACCTTAACACATAAGAGTCGATTTAGACATTTCTGTAACCAGAGATACTTGAATATAAATTTGAGTAAGGTTGTGATCTTATGTATGTTAACGAGGAGATAACCTTGAGTCTGCAAAAAGGCATTTCCTTTTGCGAAAAACTTAGGTGTAGATAAGAAATGTTTAAAAAAAATGGTTTGCAGAAAAAATTTTCAGCACAGTATTGAAAACTCCGTGCCAATAAATACGTGATATTGACCGCAAGGAGGTCATTTTTTATTACGGAGTGCTACTTCTACAAAAATTCTGTGAATAATGCATCTATAAATAATAGGGGTAGTGTAAAACTACGGCGAATGCACTATAGCTTTCGTAGAGTTTCTGCAATCAAATTCAGAGGCTGTCGGAATGTAAGGGGAATTCAGAGTACTACTTGCACTACATGAAGCTGAGAATGTGCTACTGTTCAGAAGTTGAAAAAAGGCGCGCAACTGCAGATATTTGCGTAATTCGGCAATTTTTTTACTCCCTTTTGCGCATTACGCGTAATAACTTTCTCATATTTCCCGGACTCCTAGCCTACATCGACAACATATGCATTATACGCAGGAAATCAAAAGTAGAAACTAAGGAATGGGAAATTGTTTACGAAGTTATAATGGCACCGTGAGCGGTGTACCCGAACATTGTTTTGTCAGTCACACTTGGCCCCACGCCCCTAAACATGTCAATCATGACTTATGCCCTACTCGGGTGGGTTTGCACAGAGCTGCGCCTCCAACGCTAAATATCCGAGCGAAAGATTCCTTAATGGCCACCAGCAAAAAGGAGTGTTGAATATATTACCTGAGTAAATATGTTTTGTTGAAGGGCTGTAGAGACGACCACAGGAGCCTTAATACAGCAGGTATTTGATTCTAGATGGTGTGTCAAACTATAACGAAAAGCGATGCTGCTAGGGAAGGAAAGAATGCCAGCACATTAAAGTTCACATTGAGATATTATTCATCGTGAATTGTACAGAGGTCGTGCTCACAACAAAAGTATGTGCACGTTCCTAGTGCGTTAGATAAAACTTTGAAAATATAATTACGACAGCCTTTATTCTCCCTTTCCTTGCACATTTGAGTCTCTTCGTTAGACACGACACTTCAAAGAAAATTCCATGCAGCTCTGCTCTTAGAGAGCCCAGTGAGCCTTCTGTCACCCGCAGGCAAAACACTCTCTATTGTGCGCATTAAGATGACATTTCAACATTTGGCACGTGCCCGAAGGCTACACGTACAACTCCATTCGTATCATTCTTGCGTGTGCGAAGGTGCTACTCGGCCGCCATTCTTTCGTCCGCTGTCTTGGGCGCATGTGCAGCTTTTCAACCGCAATGCATTGAAAATATCTTTCACATCCGCAGGTGTGCACGTGTGCCGACACACTGTAAAGAATTTCCGTCACTATACGGAGGATTTCCGTCATTGTACAGAGGAATTGCTGGTAAAAGTACGGAAAGAATGTTCTATTTCATAAATACAGCAAAAGCTGCCTTTATTATACGATAATGCTCCCCGTATCAATTTTTACGGAGATGTTGCTGTAGTATTACAGTGGCTACACTGTTTTGCACAAAAGACATTGAATTTCGTATTTTTTCATGCGGACATCCGTATTATTGCGACGAAAACTATACATGCTGTAGGGGGGGGGGGGGGGGGGAATGAGCGCGTGTACTCACCAAGTTTCATCTTACAATATTTTATTGAACATGCAAACTATACGCATTAGGAATATGCGTACACATTGTAAGAGCTAGCCTTCTACCAACAGCTGCAATAACAGATCGTGTAAATATATGAACGCCTTCTATACAGCACTTGCAGTTTGCCGTACATACGGGCCTTGTAACTCTGATCACATGCGCAAATATATGCATGTGTTTGAAATGGTCTCAAATTAAGCGGGCTTCAGGTAATAATACAGCATATAAGTTTAACTGAGTGATGAGCTGTGGGCATGCGTGCCAATGCAAACAAACTTGGGGCACTAAGATTCTGGTGCACTGGGAATGACACTGCTGCTCTACGCCAAAAATTGTGCGCACTATAAGTCAGTACCGAAACGCAGGGAGTGTTATAATGACCGCAACTGCGTTTACAATTAGCAACAAATGGTCTCGAAGGGAACTGGCGGCCTAGAGATCGAAATACAGCGGCTGGATAAAATTTGCAAATGCGGGAAGCAATTAACCCAAGAGTTTGAAAGGGCTTTGCTGAACTGTAATGTAGTTGGGATAACTCATTCCCATACTAATTCCAGAATATCTCAGCTTTGTCAGTAACTGTCCATTCATTGACACACAACAATTACACATAATCTTCACTGCTCATGTGTTACCAATACTTGCAGCAAGTTCTAATCCAAACATTTCGTGCTTCATCTTGAAACTAGACCGGTGAGCGCGCACGTTCTTGCTCAATAGAATAAAGATCGCCAACATGTACCGACATGTGTGCAAGCTAAGGAAAGGTGAATGAAGATGAAGCACCTAGTACCGTGCTAGTACTGCGTGCACTGTAAAAAAGAAAAAAGAAAGAAAAAAGGAAAGAAAGAACGCCCAATGCCGAGTTCGCGTAATGATTCCACATTTATTTCTTTTTGACCCAGCATGCAACACAATTTATTCGATGTGCTTTATCCACGGGTAACTGTAATGACCTATGGATTTACCCGTTTATTACATGCACCAACCAGCCCCGATAAGCACTATACAAGAGCTTATTGACGCATCGCAGTGCACTGCTTAGCACTGCATTGCAACACTGGGGTTGGCTATCCCTAGTAGCATACCGTCTGGTTGATTTCCCTGCCTGTCTTCTTGCATTCTTTATCTCCTTGGGTTAAATTCACTACCTAATGGAAGAGAAAGCGTTCTACTTTTTCAGAATTTATTATTTTCATGCGATTACTTTGCTGTTCCAGCTGCTAGAGCACAAATGCGAAAACAAAACCGATTCTGTTTTGCGCTTCATGCTCACAGAGTGCGGCACCGTGGGACAGCGCGCGCAGCCCTTCCGACCTAAGGAGCGGTAGACAAAGCTGCACATGCGTAGTCAGCCGGCTTTCATCGTTTTATGTTGCGAAAATTGTTAGTTTTCCGTAAATATGTCTTGATTTGTATTCAAGATGTGAGCAAAGGCCCCAAGGAAGAGAGACTGACGTGTCGGGAGCGAATAACGGAAGTGATGAATGGTTATGGTGCTTGAGTCTCGGCATTTACGAATTGGCAAACTTCCAGATTTGACGGTGTGTGGTGCACGCTCGTGTGTTCGTCATGTGCCGTCTTAGCGCGGGGATATTTGCGCTGAATATGTTTCACTTCGTCTACAAAACTGCACGCATCGAAGAAGCTGTCCTGTGATCGGGTACCACGGGATAGCCTGCTCTCAAACGGTGTTCAACAGCCGACGCGCGGTCGGAACTTGCTCATCAGGCAAGCCCATTTTATTTTATCTGAGTTGCATAATGTAGGTGTTAAAATGAAGTGTGGTAAGCCGGCGTCGCGAACAGAAATATTGTTTCAAAAGGCCACTATGCAGCGTCATAGGACAAAAATGACGCATGAATGGGGAAAAGGATCACCCTATCTTTTCAGATCGAAGTCAATCGTAGCGTGATCGGCTCGATTGCGATCGTTATTTCCCGTGTGACACTTTTAACCTGTTGTTCACTTGGGTTAAAAGCGTAGAATAAAACTGCATTCAGTTGCGCACTTGTATTGACGCTTTTACCGGATTGAGAGAATAATGTATCCGATACGGCGAGAACTTCTGTTAGAATACGGAAGTAAACGTTCGAGATAACATCAGTGGCTAACTTCTTGCGATCGTTACTTTCTTGCTTGAACGCACGTTTTTCTTGTAGTGGTAAACAAAATTCTTCGCTCTGGCTGCTCTGCTATTTGTTTCCTTGGTAGAACTGCTTGCGGTGCAGCAAGACGTTTTGCTACGAATGATGTCTGGGCAGTCAAGGCATTCGGGTCAGTAATCAAGCTTTATATGTTGTATCTGTTTACGTAGCCGTCTGCGTTCTGATTTTATAAACCAAGCATGCTTCCTTATCTATAGGTCGCGCTATGGGGTACCGTTAAAACTCCCTTGTCTGTTAGTTATTGTCAAAGTAACGATCTACGCATTAGCGGAAGCCAAATGAGCTTTACCACGTGATTTTCTTCTGAGGACGTGCGTCTGTACATTGCTTATGTACAGAATTTCCCAACTTTCTCGATGAAATTCCAGTTATGTTCATTATATATTTGTATACACCAAGATAAATCAGCCTGAACTGCTAATTTTTGTTAAACGTTCGCCGCAGCATTTTGTCGTATTGCTGACTGATGCTAGGAAGGCTCAGTCCTTCACGGTCGCTGTTCTTTCTGTTTCCAAAATAAATGATTTAGTGTAATTTAATTGCAATTTATTAGAAATTGAGGTCCCTTGCAACTGCACGTCTTTCTAAGGCCCTGGCAGCTATCCCACACTCCGCGTACAAGTTGCCAGTCGAAAGATTTGGTTCAACATAGGCGTGTTTCGCTTTAGTTACAATTCTCTTCGTGCCTGTTCCATCCAGGCAACGCATGCACACCACATACGGTTTAAGAATAATATGGTTTCTTGTGTTGCGCTACTTTCCGCGCCTTTTTTTGGTAGCCGGTGTCTTTATCAGCGGCATAAGGCCTCTTTGGCACAGACGGCGCTGTGTTCAGCGATGACTGCACACAGCAGTGGTGGTGCAACTTTCTTATCTACTATCTTTGCAGGTAATTAGACTGTGCAGCGTAAAGCAATAACAGCAAGTGCTTCCCCTATTTCTTGCTCCCAGTCGCATTAAAATATTGGTCCGTAGTTCACAGTCCTAGTTCATACAGATCAATTACAGTTGTTCTTGGTAAAATGCAGCATATTTTATCAACGGCCACACAGTTCAGCCTTTCCAAGCTGAGCACCCCTAATGCCCGAAGGGTGGCAATTACTCCCGTTAAGGAAAAATTGATTACAAATGTGACGTGCAAAATTTTCATAGTTAAGGGTAAGTAAACCTTGTACGTCCAGTTGTCCTTCTTATGTCCGAAGAAAACTACAATATCATAAAGAATCGCGACATTGAAAGCGAACTTTAACGAAGAAGCGCATCTTCTGGTCGAGGCTCTGCACATGAATAATGGATGTGCGGGTGTTATGTAGCCTTCAGTTAGCGTACATAAATGTTATATATTATGCCTAAATATCATCTTTCTCGTAGTCCTGTTCTTATACCTGATTCATAGTTGATGCTGCTCTACTGAGCTGTCACCAATAGTTGAGTGGGTGCCGATGCCATTAGCGAGCAGGCGCTTTACCTTTTTGTCAAGTTGGGTCCTTGTGTGTACCTATATTTCTAACAAGAAGCCCTACCAACTGATTCAACTTTCTGTTGCTCCAACGATTTGTTTAACTTCTTTTGAAAGCACTGCCTATGGTAACTTCAGTGTAATATATTTGCTGTTCAGATGAAGAACTTCGGTATCATTGATATAGCTTTCGCTGGAGAACTCTTCCGCGAAGAATGTGTTAGAAGAGTGGGGGCAATCACTATCTTGCGGTGGGGGCCGTCGACTCCGCGTTCTTTGAAAGAGACGCGGGGCTTGGGGAAGCCGCCGACGGTGAAGGCAAGGCGCAGTCAGGCAGCACAGCTGTTGTCACAGACGAGTTGGTCAAGTCTTTGCGGGAGAGGGAGGTATCAGAATGTCGGTGTTTGCGCTTATATATATGCAGTCATATCAGCAGAGTAAATTTCAGAAAAGTGTGCTATTGATGGAGGAGCGGGAATACTCGCCACATAATTGACAGTTTCACAGTTGCGTGCACAAACCTTTCCTTCTACAGCGGTGATTCCAGTTATTCCAGTCTGTTATAGTTCGGGGAAAAAAAGAATACTTGAATACATTTGTCCGTGCAAAATAAGGTGTTAGTGAATTCGGATGATGGTGTCGAGTAAGCCTAGACGTTGTACTGAACACATACGATGCAGGATTAATTGACAAGTCTCCATTAATAACCATGGTAAGAAATCTAATTCTTAAGTTTTCTTAAGAATCGAATTCCTAAGATGAAAGCTTAGAGATAGCTTTTGCAAATTTTCCTTATTACGTATTGCAAAACTTCCTACACTTCCCAGTTTTTCAATGTAGGCTCATACGCGCAAAATAATATCGGCTATAGGGTGTCGTCTCTTTGACATTGTGGATAATTTTATCATAACTGTAACCTTATCGCGTCACAGTCAATATCGAAAAAACATTTCTCTACCCAGGGATACTTGAACAATGATCTGAGCAATGTTATACTCTGCACGTTAACGAACAGATAATCTTGAGTCTGAAAAATGGCATCTCCTTTTGAGAAAAACTTAGAAACTATTTATGAAGATGTGGATCAGAATGGTTTTGAAAAAATTAGGTGTCAAAAAAAATGTCTTTCACCGCAGTAATGACAAGTCCGTGCAACAAAATACGTTATTTGGCGGCACTGCGTTCCTTTTTTATTTTCGAGTGCTCTTTCTTCAAAATCTGTGAATAATACGTTTAAATAATAGGGGTAGTGTAAAAGTACAACGAATACACTACAACATTTGCAGAGTTGCTGAAATAAAATTTAGAGGATGGTCGCAAGGTAAGGAAAACTTAGAGTATGGCTGGCAGTGCTGTGAAGGTACGAGAATATGCTACCATTTAGAAAGCAAAAAAAAAAAAAAAAAACGAACAACTAAAGGTATTTGCACTATAGTGCAATTTTTTTATTCCCTTGCACACATTACGCGGAGTAACATTACCGTACGTCCTCGGCTGCTAGCCTACGTCGACAAAATCTGCATCATACGACGAAAAGGAAAAGTACAAACCAAGCAAAGAGCAAATATTTACGAAGACCTAATGGCACCGTCACTGGTGTATCCGAAGAATGTTTTTTCAACCTCGCTTAGCACCACGCCCCTAATCATGTCACTCGTGACTTGCGCGCCACTAACGCGAGTTTTATGTATTTTTTTATTTATTTTTACCCTCAGGGTATATTAGAGTGCATTACAGAGTGGAGGGGAGTCGTTCATTATAATATCAGTGTGATAATAGGCAAGAAACTAATGAGAAAATAACATGGGGTAAACACTATACCATAAATACATAAGCACGTAATTACAATATGTACAATATATATTTAATACCACCCGCAGAAATACAACAAAGAGAATAGATTTACACAAATAGTAAAGACTAGCTAACAAACTGCTGAGTCGTTTTTACAGCGTATGAGGTCGCGAATGCCTATTATAGTCCCAAGGAGCTGGTTCAAGTCTCTTGCAGTCTTAGCCAAAAATGACGATAAATGGGTAACTGGACTTCTTTTGGCAACGTGAAACTTTGGTGGTGGTCGAGGCGCGCTGATATGAAAGGTGCGGCATCTATAGACAATGAAAACAGAGAAGTAAATCTTATGAAAAAGACATTGCCGAGAATAGTTCCTTCGAGCGGCAAGTGAAGCAAGTCGTAATGATGTTCTTATGGAGGTTGCGCTGGTTGATCAGCGGTAATTAGATAAGATGAAACCAGCGGCGCGCTTTTTCTATTGCGTGGATGTTTTGCGTCAGTGTAACATGGTAGGGGTCCCACAGCACCGACGCATGTTCAAGCTGTCGCCGAACGTATGTAGTGTATAAAAGTAGTTTAGCTGAAGATGGTGGTGTAAACAAGTTTCCACGGAGGTAACCTCGAGTGCGGTTAGTTTTGGATTTGATATGTTCAGTGTGTTTATACCAAGATAAGTTGTTGATTATGCGGAAACCTCGGTACTTGTATGAAGTTACTGATTCTGGTGGTTGGTTACGTATAAGACAGGCTGGATGCCTCATATTAGTACGAGAAATTCGCATGGCCTTCCATTTACTGATGTTTAATTTTATGTGCCAGGTACGGCACCGCTCGAGCGCAGTATTTAGATTTCTTTGAAGAATAGCGAAGTTAGTCGTTCTAGTTATTTATGATTGATTACGCAATCATGTGCAAATAAACAAAGTTGAGAGTGAATGTTAGTGGGCAAGTCCTTTATGTATAATAAATATAGCAGTGGTCGAAGAACGGAGTCTTGTGGCACTCCAGAGAAGATATGTGTCGCAGGTGACGCTGTCTCATTTCCAAAAAAACTCAACGCGCTGAGTGAGGAAAGCTTCAATCCATTTAATTATAGCAGGGTCGACATTAAGTATTTGTAATTCATGTAAAAGGAGACAGTGGTTTATCCTGTCAAAAGCTTTAGCAAAGTGAAGGAATACGCATTCAGTATGAAAACCAAGATCAATACTGTCATGGAAAGCACTAGTGAACGATAGAAGTTGAGTGCCACATAAAAGTGCCTTACGAGATCCGTGTTTTAATGAAAACAAGTTATTGTTCTCGTGAATGCTTGCAAGATGCAAGTATATGACATGTTCTATTATTTTGCATGGTTTTATGTAAAAGATATTGGTTTGTAATTACGTGAGTTAGACGTTTTGCCTGATTTATGAAGCGGTAGGACTTTCCCTATATTCCAATGCATTGGTAGTGATCCAGTAATAATTGAGTGGGTGAAAATGCATTGTAATATAGTACAACAGTATTCTTTAGTGTTCATAAAAAATTTGGAGGTAATTTCGTCCACACCACAGGCAGAAGAAAGCGGTAATTTGGTGATTACAGCGTGAATACCAGTAGAGGTACGTGTAATAGGTTCCATCGCAGAGCAGTTATATTGGTGGAGGAATCGATAATCATGAACCGATGCGCGTGAGAATGAATTTACGAATGTGTCATTTAGAATAGCTGCGAAGTCATAATCAGGTACTGGAGTGCCAGATGATGTAGTAAGCAATGTTTTGCTGCTCAGTTTTCCCTTAACCACACTCCAAAAATGGTTTCTGTTTATTTTAAGTATATTAGGGATAGTACTATTGTGAAAGCTGAATATGGCTCTTCTTTGTATGGATAGGTATTCTGCATAAATTTCTTTATACGTCAACCAACTATCCAGCCTGTTCATTTTTTTCTCGTTTCAGTATGGCCGCTTTTTCTTGTGATTTAGTCAGTTAAGCTGAGTATTGAACCAAGAAACTGAGTTACTACTGCGCACACGACGTAGGGCAATATAATGATAGATAGTTTCTTGAATCTTGCT
This sequence comes from Dermacentor andersoni, assembly GCF_023375885.2. Classification (NCBI taxonomy): domain Eukaryota; kingdom Metazoa; phylum Arthropoda; class Arachnida; order Ixodida; family Ixodidae; genus Dermacentor; species Dermacentor andersoni. The sequence continues at coordinate 48,230,287 of NC_092823.1, read as the reverse complement.
TTTAAATATGCACCAGTTCAGTTGAATGGTGTGTTCGAGATAGATAAAAAATTTTCAATGAAAGTAAGGAGTTCGGCGTTGATGGCTGAGAAGTCGGCTTATTATAATCCCTGATAATTTTATAGGTTTTACGTTGGGATGGCCGTGTTGACGTTGGCGTGAAATGCAAGATGATATGATTACTTAAAGGCGGTAAGTGTGTTATCACTGCGGTGTTATTACTACATGACGTTAGCACTGGATAAAGAATTGATGAAGTATTATGCGTTACACGTGTTGGTGAAGCAACTGCCTGGTAGAAACCGAACAACATAAGGTGATAAAGTGCTCAGATCGTGTGCAAATAGGCTGTGAAAACGGAGATGCGTATGTCCAGTTAATTTGCGGGAAGTTGAAATCACCCATTATTATAATTTCTGCTCCAGCAAAATGAACTTTGACTTGCTTCAAGCATTCGTGTAGGCTGTCGCAGAATCAGCTTAGGGAAGTAGGAGGGCGATAACAAACATCGATAATGAGCTTTCTGTAGTTGATGGCAACACAGCAGCACAACAATTCTAAATCAGTATTTAGGGGTACACAGAACGAACGTAGGTTTTCATCTATTACCAGCATGACGCCACCGCCAGTTCTGTTATTTCGGTAATGGCCGTAGACAACATATTTGTAATTTGAATAAATAAGCTTCAAATTAAATATTTTGTTCGTTAACCACGTTTCGGTATGATTGGTATGATAATACGTATGTTGCCGTATAGTGTTGAGATGGCTGACGGTGCAGATGTGTGGCCGCCACCCCTTGCGTTTACCTATTTTTTTGCCACAGAGCGAGTGCGACTTGACTGAAGTGAATGGGGTGAGAGACTTCTTTCTCTAACTGCACTCATTGACAAAGGAGCTGCGCTCGTTAACGCAATAACTTCGTAAACACTGTCATCGACTGGATTATGTTTATAGCATTTCCCGTCCACCAGAAGCATCTTATGCCTTACTTTAAATGGTTTCGTGAGGTTTTTGCCGATATTTTATTTTGTAAGCTCCGAGTTTTCGGGCTGAAATCTTCGCTAACGTCTGTGTTACTACCTTCGAGCATATGACACTTCGAAAGAATCACTTCTTTTATTTTACTACTGGTAAATTTCTCTATTAGTGGTTCGGATTTAGAGGGGTTATGGCGTCCGATTCTGTGTGCATGAATATGCTTTCGCCAAAAATATTAGTTTGCAGGAGTTTGTCTATTCTTTCTTATATATTTTGCTCCGATTGCTCAGCATTTTCTGTTGGCACGTCAGATATACTGTAGAACACGAGCTGGTCGCGACGAGCTCGGTCCTACGAGTCATCTATTCTCGAATGAAGCATGACTGTTTCTTTTCGAGCACAGTTGAGTGACTGATCTAGCGCATGAACATCTGTTTGTCATTGATCGCACGCAGATGTTCTACTTTCCACCATCTCTAGCTTTTCTTTCATGTTGGCTACAGCATCACTAACGGTGCCCTGCTTACTCTTTATTTCTTAAATACTTGAGGACATTGTCTGTTGCATGGATTCGATAGGCAGTGAAAATTTGTTAAGGTCATTGACAATTTTTAGAAGGTAGAAGGTCCGCGATTCATCTCGATGTCACCGCAGAGCATTAACAACAAACAAGCAAACGGCTGAAACAGTACTGCTGTGCTTAGAAGCACGATATTACAGGAATTACTTGAATTAAAACAATCCTAAAACAATTTACACAAATTATATTTGGTGAGGGAACATCAAATTTGATTGGGTGAAGGAACAAACGCGAGCTCATGACATCTTAGTTGAAATTAAGAAAAAAGAATAAACATGGGCCGGACATGTAATGAGGAGGGAGGGTAACCGATGGTCATTAAGGGTTACGAACTGGATTCCGAGAAAAGGGAAGCGTAGCAGGGGGCGGCAGAAAGTTAGGTGGGCGGATGAGACTAAGCAGTTTGCAAGGTCAACATGGCCACAATCATCACATGACCGGGGTACTTGGAGAAATATGGAGAGGCCTTTGCCCTGCAGTGGGCATAGCCATGCTGATGATGATAATTATTACGAAGATGAGGGTGCGTGAGTATTCTATCCTGTTCATGCCTCCAAACTCATGGAAGAAATCCTGTGCAACGTTTAGCTTTACAATTGATATCGATGATTCAGTCGAAGTCCCGCCAGCGCAGTTGTATTGAAATAGATCCCCTGGCCAGTGCCTTAGCCAATTCCAGCCGTTAGCCGATTCCAGCCGACCCGCGTAGGCTGATCGGCTGGAATCCAGCCGATCCAGATATCGAGATATTCCAGCAGATACAGATCCAGAAATCCAGATATTCCAGCCGATCCGCCTACGCGGATCTGTTGGAATATCTGCAGTCATTTCTAGAGCCGAGGTCTAAGCTATTGCACCGTCGGTCTGTTGAAGAGCTGAGCCATCCAGATGACCTACCCACATGGATAGGAACTGCATTACGAAGAAGAGGGTGCGTGAGTATCCCATCCTCTTCGTGCCTCCAAGCCCACGGAGCTGCGCTTTCAGCGCATTATATGCGAGGGAAAGATTCCCTAATGACCAGCAGCAGTAAAGAAGGGCTGAATATATTACCTGAGCAAATACGATTTTTTGGACTGTTGAGACGACAACAGAAGCCTTACTACAGCAGGGATTTGATTCTAGACAGTGTGCAAACCTACAAGAAAAGGTGGTGTTGCTAGGGAAGGAAAAAATGCTCGCTCATTAATGTTCACACAGAGATATGATTCATCGTGAATTGCACAGAGGTCGTGTAAACAACTATAATGTTAGCACATTCCTATTCCGTTAGATATAACTTTAAAGAAATTATTATGACAGCGTTTATTCGCCCTTTCATAGCACATTTTAGTCTCTTCGTTAGACACTTGACATATGACAGAAGATTCCCTGCTGCTCATAGAGAGCCTAGCCAGCCTTCTGTCGCCACCGTGTCAAACACTATCGATCATGTGCTTTAGATGACATTCCGGCAATTGGCATGTGCCCGAGGGCTGTACGTACAACATCATTTTGATTGTTCTTGCGTTTGCGAAGGTGCTACTCCGCCGCCGTTCTTTCGTCCGCTGTCTTGAGCAGTTGTGCAGTTTTTCAACCGCACTTCATTGAAAATACCTTTCATATCTGTAGCTGTGCATGTTCACTGATACCTTACAAAGTACACGGGGGACAGCAGCCATTGTAGCGTAGTTGGTGAAGCAGAATACGTGTAATTAAGGAGAACCTGGTTTCGCTCTCACTTGCGGGGAATTGTCTTCGACTTCTTCGAATTATGCTTTGATTTCAAAAAAGATAACAGATAAACAACTATGTGTAAACTTTGGCTTCATCGTTGGCTTCATAAGACATATTTAGTTACCAAAAATTACATACGTCCTGTATACTGCGTAACACCTAAATTCCATTTCAAAAAATCTAATGACGCTAAAAAGGGCTATCTAAAGAGCGATTCGTACAATTTGCAATATCAGTCGAAGCTCTGTGAGCTGGTTTAAGACAACAGTAACAGTTTGTCCATGGGGACTACTTAAAAAACATATCTTTTATATTGAAATATTTGCTTGTCGGTAAACTTTCAGTGAGCTTCAAAATCTTGATTGAAGACGTCACACAATATGCGCATGGATGCTGCTATGCGTATATTATACATATTTAAAGAAAGCTCACGTGGTTTCGTTACGGTATTTTTCTTCCAATAGACATAGCGTTCTTGAGTGCCATTGCTGCGTATGCTGGTTTTTTGTAGGTTTTATGTTGATGTTTTAGGCCATATAAATCAAAAGGCATACGGCCATCTGCAGATAGACTGTGTGCAAAGGGGGTTTGCCTTACCTTGCTTCTGGAGTCCCGTAAACGCGGTGAATGTGGTGCACTATTGGAATCGAAGCCATGATTGGCTGGTGCATTGCATGAGAGGTGAGAGTAAGTAGCGTTTCCTCATTTTATGGGATTTCGCTTGCATGCAGGGATGGTGGTCTTGTCAAGCTGTCCTATGGACAGCTGTTTTTCCGCCACCCTCCATCTGTAACCTACAACATGGAAATAAACTTTCATTTCATTTTATTTCATGCTCTTGAGGTGTCCAGGTAATTTAGCCATCTGCGTTCTGAGGCAATAAACCAAGTTCACGTCTTGATTCGTAGCTCGCGCTACAAAGTATAGTTACAACTGCCTTGTCTATTAAATATGGGTAAAGTGACCGTTTGGGCTTCCTAGCTTGGACGCACTGATTGCGACTAAACTTTAGCGAACGCGAAATGAGCACTAGTGGAAGCAAAATCTTCTGGGGACGCGCTTATGTACATGTTTATGTACAGAATTTCATAATTTTTAACATGACAGCCAATGTGACGTCTCTTTCGAAGTATCTAGGCAGATGAACTGATTGACGATACAATTGTGGGTATGACCTGATTCACTTATGCAATCCATGTTGTGTATGATGAGTGCGTGATGTATATGATGCGCAAAGCATAAAAAAAAACAGTTGCAGGTAGCGCCAGTCCTGTCGTATGTGCTCATTTCCACTTCGTATATAACCCGTTCTTATTAAAAATGTATTTACAGGTGTTTACAAATTGCAGCAATGCTGGATGCACAAAATTTCTTTCCGAAACAGCCTCGCTCTCGCTTGGGTTTGTACATAGAAGAGCAACGAAGCAGATCGTCGACAACGCGGGACAAAAAGGTGCGGCCGCAATGAGTGAGCAGCTGCCTCGGTGCACTGTAATGCTGCATGACGTCATACAGAAGGAGATCCACAACGTCAGTAGCGCAGCTTGTCGGCAATGCTCGTGTGATGGCGTAACGCGTGGTCGAGTAAGTCGCGACAGCGACCCACTTACACGGTCCTTCTGCTCAGACGTTTGCAGTCCTGCAAACTCATCTTCGTGGTTGCCAAACCATACCCTCGCCATGCCTTGCATCAAAATGGCCAACAGTATGGTTGCATCCCACCTGTTGAGCTACTCACATGCTCATACATAGCGATATTTTTTTTCATACATGTCTTGCTGAAGCTATTCTAATAACTTTCAATATGGATGCTGTGACTGATTTATGGCCGCTTCGCACAATTGTATGATTCCGACATATAGCATGTGCATATTCTGTGCAAGAGCACCGCTTCAGTCGCTGTTTGGGTGGTGTTCCAACGCCCACAAAGACGTCACTCTAAAGGAGGCCTTGGGCCCCAGATTTGTGCACAAAGCATGTGGGGCAAGGGAGTTAGTTGATATTTTTGCTTTCACTGTAGGTCATTCGAAGTTAAATTCTTGCGTAACACTGCTCAATGCTGTCTCGTGCACATACACTGAGATAATGCATCCGGCTATTCTAACTATTCTTGCATTTTTTCCTCCCTTAGGTTCACAGCAAGGCATCCTAATTTCACCACAGGGATATGAACAATGCATTATCATCACTTGTTGCTTGTGGCTTCGAAGCACATATATGAAAGGGTTGCAAAATAAATATCAGTGTGTGAATGATTGGTGTGTTTTACTAACAGATGCATTTATATACACTCGTCTTCAAAGTTACATCAGAACAGTACCAGAATATTTTGAAAAATTCTGGAAAAAGCGGGAGATGTCACCACGATGTTTCTCAAGTATACAAGAACGATGCAAGGATGTTTCTAAGGTGAGCGAGAGAAAGTTGGAAAAATGTTGCTAGGATATTTCTCGTAGGTAGAATGTTACTATAAAGTTTTTAAGAAGTATGAAGATGATTAGTAAATCCTGCTTTTAAAATTTGAAGCATGTTCATTCATCGTTTATGATTTGTAAATAAATATTTATTGAATATTGGTGGCCAATAGCCGACAGGGTGTTGGTATGAAGCTTGTAGAAAGCTTAAAAACGGTTTGAAAACCATGAACCATTCGTAAATTCTACTAACATTTGTGTAAAAATATTTCTTCAAAATTACTAGAAATTTGTGTAAGGGCGACCCACTAGCTTATACGTACCTCAACTGTGTCAAGGTGAATTCGCCGCACAATCGCATGAACCAAGCACGCGAAATGCAGGCATCCGTACTAGCGAGCACAAAACGTATCGATGAATCATCTTATAAGTGAAACAGCATCAGCGGCTACTCTACATTTTCATGGTTATTTTTCATTATACAGCATTAGGAGTGTATCTTTTTGATTGGCTTCATAACACTGATTCTGACGCCGTGTCGACTCCACCACCACCAGCTTGAGTGATCGTATTAATAACTTGGCTCGCATCTTCTCACTGCAGCTGTTGATAACGATAATGATGACAGTGACATTGGACTAGAAAAGCCGGTCAAGACAAAGTATGTTTTGTTTTCGAATGGTGTTTTTCGAGCGGCGGAACACAAAACTCAAGCTGAAAAGACAATTTGCCTTCTAGAATGGCATAATACCTCATGGCACGGAATGCGCAGTGCACTACATTTGTAACGTTCTCCTCGTTAGAGATGTGAAGGAACTCTGAATCGAAAATGACTACGACACCGCGGTTTTTTTTTTTATGGCGCCTATGGACATATAAAGAAAGTTGCGGGAGTTGTGAGCAATCGGAAAGTTAGCAGAGTCGATAATGTAGGATACTTCTATGATGCAGGCAGTGAACTGGCTGCCGACGCTAGACACCCGACAACGAGCACAACTTAATTTCATTTATTGCGGAAGCAAGGCAAGGAGTCTTGTCAGATTGCAGTAGCGACAACATAATGGTGACATAATTGCAACCTTAACGTGGGGCAATCTTTCCCCCACCCCTGTGTAAGTGAACTGCCTATGCATGGTTATCAATGGATTGATAAGAACAATAAATTATTTCTCACTGCCGAGGATATTGCGTCAGCGTTAGAGTCATGGTTAAGCCAGAAACTGTTTTTGCTATAGTCCTCTGAACTTCCCCACTTGTTTATTACTTTATTCGCAGTATATATCTCGGTTCACAGTTGTATGGGTGGTCGAACGTAAATAGCGCAAAAATAAAGCATGAACCGCCACCACCTATCTTGTTTCATCACATTTTTGAACCACCTTGGGCTCTCCTGCGACTGTACGCCTGCTCTAGGAAAGCCGCCATGGCGGCAGTCTTTTCTTGCAATCTAGCTGTTAATACCTTTGTATAAAGTAGAGACATCTGCTCCGCGAAACTGCATGCGTAGAAAACAAGGAAGCTTGCATGAATGCAACTCGAATCCGGCATGCTGAAGTTCAACAGATAGGTTATAGAGCGGCAGCTTTCCCGTGGCATTTTCCGTCCGAACACTCTGAATTCAATGACACCGGTAGGTTTCAAAATATCGGCTCCCTGCTGGACGTCCCAGTACCAAAGGCTCATTCATATTCATTTAAATTCTTACCACCGAGAGCAACGACACCTCCGCCGTAGAGCATAGCTTCGCGAACGCCAAGATGACTAAGGCAAGAAACATTGATAACATGAGAGCCTGAGTCCGGTCAACTCTTCGAGTCATGTCACGGGATTTCGGAACCTACATGAATTTGTTCTGAATGCTGCGTCTCCATAAGCTTTGATACAGTGCAATGTTTTATTTCTAGACCATCCCGCGGGACAATACGGTACACTACCATCGACAAAGCAGCCAAAATGTGACCACGGACCGGAACCGAAGCTCAACAGCAGATGAAGATCTCGAACACATCCTAAACTATATTCACACTGACAAACACACAAGTAGAGTATGAGCCAACTACAGTCAATATGAACCTTTATCTAACCACGAGCATCTACATGAAACCAATAATTAAAATCGCCCCCGTCGGCAACCCCCGTGCTCAAGAAGAGTTCCTGTGGAATGTGTATTTTTTTAAAAGCAGCACGCAACGTTGGAATGCGACAGTTCGATCGACGCCACCGAAGAAGAATGTTAATTTACAACAACAGTCAGCTGCTTCGGTTACGCCATAAGAGGACTCCGAGCGAAGAAATGTAATTTAAAGTCAACTGTTGTCAGTAGATGCGTAGGCTTGCCTGCTGTATTTGCAGTAAAACCGGCTATCAGACTACGCATCTCGTACCACAGGAACCTGTCATCAAAAAGATGCGCGTAAACGTAAATGTTCTAGTGAGATTAGCATTCATAGAATAATTCACAGACAACGGGGTGTTTGTATATATTTCCGTCTACAACGACATTCCCTGCAACTTGGGTCGCCCGTCTGTACATCGCATAACGGTTGGAGAATCGAGCTACTGTGCTGAGGGAGTCGGGTTTAAAACCAAACATTGCCACCAAGTTGGGTTATTCAGTACGTGAAGTTGGGTTGAGCCGCTCTTTAATAAACGTTGAATCACTGCGTATGCGCCACTGGGAATGTAACACTGAGTATACGCCTCTCTTCAGTGAACCCCTTTGACGTAAAGTTGAGTCACTGGGTATATGCCCGTGTTCAAAAGCGAAAAGAATACCTCCAAAATTATCCGGTGCTGGTCGGAATCGAAGCCATGTTATACTTATGCAATCATTACTGAATACATATTGAGCCACGCACAGACTACGTGGCGGAGTGAATAGAAGGCAGAGCGGGTCCGGATTGATGCGCTGGTGGAAAAAAAGCAGGTAAGAAATTGATACGACCACATGCGTTACAGGCAAAGGCAGCGATACAAGTTAGGTAGAGGAGTATTAAGGGAAAAAAGATCATGGGCATGTTCACAGAAATGTTGAATGAAAAATACGTACACAATACCAGAATAAATCCAGCACGCAAGGTCACCATTTGTCAACGCCCGGTTCTCAAGGGGGCGTTAAATGAGCCATCACCATCAATGCGCGAAATAGGAGCCTGGCGGCATTTACGCCTGATGCATCAGGCATTTATGGGCTAGTATTGCCGTATGCCACTGAGGCATTGTTTCAGTAATAACCGCATTAACGTGGACTTTCATTAAGGGATGCCTTCTGCGGGAATTTTTCGATAGTCAAAAATCGAGCTTCACAACAGAAGGAATGAACACTCAAATTCAATTTGGTAGCAGAGTACAATATATTGAAACCATCAGGTTGGCCTAGTTCACGTTAACAAGGTGGAGATTTGTGCTGGAGTGCAGTCGCAACCTGACTGATAGACTAGCATTTCCTTGTTTACCTCAGGAGCAAGGGAGTAATTTTCGCCTCGGTTCACATCAAATGTGAAAACCATTGAAAACAAAAGTCGCTCGCCTAAACGACAGAAGGTTGTTGGAGCGATGACCACCGCACTGGGTTGCACTCTGCAAGGGCCGATTACCAAGCTGCTCTCACTTCACCAGAGCTGAGGAGCAAACGTTTATGCTCTTTCGAGTGACCGTATTGTGAACGAAAATGGGCCAATTGTTGTTACCTTGAAATACCTTCAAGAGACCACTACTGAAACGCGTTCGTGTGTGGCGAAAACCGAGCTATTGAGCCCACCAGTGACTATGAGAAGCAGAACGCCTGTCAATCTCTTAACAACATAGACTCAGAACGCTTTCATCGCTTTGTGTTTGTGTTCACGGTCTTGTCTTCTTTTTTAGTTACTATCGCAAGATCTGTGACTATTTCCTTACTGTTTCAAATATATATACTTTGCCAGAATGTTACTTTCAAATATTACCTAATTAGGCCTATTGCAAGCAATCCTTCCCCTAATGAAATTTTAACATGACTTATCGTCAATACCCCATTGTGAATGAAAGATATTATTTAAGCAACAAGTAAGTAAGCACACAAAGTGGCGGCGTGTACTGTGAGACGCCTTGTTATACGAGATGATGTATATGAGGACTATACTGCCACATCATTCTATCGCTAAAGCTACTCATGTCTTGACTTACATTCTGCAGAAGGTTATTACTCAACATGTTGAGAAACGCACAAATCTCATGAAACAAAACACCGACAGCGAATGCCTTGTTTGTTAAACCTTCTCAGATTTAAGTATTAAAAGTGCGAAACAATGCCAGAAACCTGAAAGTGATATAATTTTTTGGGCATGTCTCTGGGGCACTATCTCAAAAAATGGCCCACGCAAGAGGCGGCGCTTCTACCAGAATGTTCGTCTTCATGTATAGCGTTCGCCGCCAGCATTTCCTGGTAAACATTACGGGGCATAAGCTGCAGTTGGCGGGAAGCGTTATACGCAGTTGGGGATCTTTGAATGCTATGGCGTTCGACTCTTAAAGCGAAGCTCATGTGACTTTCAAGTTTATTTCGTTACTCATTCGTACACCGTCTAGGCAGCCTACCGACGCTGCTGAGGTGAAGCCCTCACCTTCAGGACATTTTCGCGAGATCATTAATATTTCCCTCGCAGCTTTCGAAAGCTTTATGTGACCGGGCATACTAGCTAAGGCACGTGGCATTTCTGCTTGCTGCAGAGTTCAATCACTGCCCTTTCTCGCCTGTTTCTTCGTGTCTTGCCTCCTTAGTGCCGTTACTTTGCATTATGGAAAATGTTAGGAACAAGCTGAGAATGTATTTTCAAAAGCATAACCTTATTTCACGTGACCATTGTCCATTGTCCAATGACCATTGTTGATTGGTCAACAACGGTCATTCAGAAATGATGATTGAAGAAAACTTCTTTTTGCAAGCTAAACCAGATCCAGGAACGGTGTTTTAGATACTACCACACAGCCTGCCCAGGAAGCGGCTGATGCAAGCGAAGAGTAATGTCGCGCTTTAAAAGATGCAGTGAAAGGCAGCTGTAAGTCAGTTACCATACTAATCTTTATTACAACTTCAGTGCCATGTCGCGTTATGCAGGTTAAGAAATAGAGACGATATTGAGTTGCCCTCTGAGACATGGCAGGGTGACATTGTGACGAAAGGAGTCTGCAGCATGTCCGCTCTAACGAGTTGACAATGAATGGAAGCCACCAGATTGTGCTGTATGTAAATTCTATGAACGACATATTCATGTGCGATTTAATTGTTTAGTGGAACATACACGCATACCAATGTAAAAGTATTGCTATTCATCCGAGTTGTAGAGGACTCCATACCTCAGGCAAGTTATCAGTCCTCTTTTTCCGTTCGCATGCTTGTATATGTACCTTTCTCCTATTTCATGCCACAGTCATAGACAGATCTTTCATGATTCTTGCGAAATCACCGTGCTGGGAATGTGTACTCCGATTCCTGTGAAATTACATACCACCGTGCGGGGGTATGTGCGTAAACTCAGCTGTGCAAATTGCATAGGGTGCAATGAACTGTTCTTTTCATCTCACCTAGTCCACAGTTTAGGTACGACGCATGCTATGCCGCCGCCGCCGCTCCTCCACATGCAAGCATTGCGTGACACATGACAGCTGCAATCCCGTTGTCTCTGCAGCTCAGCAGAAGTTGCCTCACGTGTTGTCAAATGCAAACTTTGCTTATCGCCAACGGAGAAAAATACCTTGCTGACTGCTTCATTGATTTCTGGCCTCTTACGTGCCATAACCACAATCTGATTATAAGATATGTCTTAATGGGGACTACGGACTGTATCTTTAGCATCTGCGTTTTTCTTAGTTGCACCATAGCCAAAGGACTCGAGTGCTCTTGCGTTTATGTGCGCGTAAAAAAACTCCGAGCGCAAAATTTATTACAAAGAAGCAAGATCCTCCCATGTGGTATACCTAGTACAGGGAGGTATAGAAATTAATGTTTTGCTGAAACAGCAAAGCAATAAAAAATATAGCCACGCATTGAGCAGTATGACAGAGTAAAAGGTTTGATAAGGTGTTTGCGGGTCCCACCTAAATGTATTTTGTAATCAGAAAAGCTCATGAAATATGAGTCGCGGACGCAGTGCACTCGTATCACTGGTTGAACAGTATACTTACGCATCTAATGCGAAAAGATCCATTAGCTAGTTATGAGACATTTGATATGACTGGCTCAGAAAAAACAATAAAGAACAGAGCGTAGTAGACGGGACAGGAATGACGTCATTTGTGAAGTGATCGCAACAAAAGGTACAAGTTATAGGATGACAAAGAAACGAACTTAATCGTAGACAACATACTCAGCATATTTAAATGTGGTTGTGCGCAACAGTCATGTGACAAGTTCTTTGACACACTCACAATGTGTTTATGTGTTTAAACATTTGCGTATTTTGCCATGTGACCTGCTGGGTGAAGTTTAGAACGCAGTACAATTCGCTGAACGTCAGCTTTTTACCCCCTTTTTTGTCCCTTCTATCATATCTGCTCATCAAGCATTGAAAATATCTGAGATTCATAGGACAGCACGACGTCAAACGGAAGGCCAAGAATGGCTGACGAAGTCAAGCCGTATCGTTTGAAAAATTTGCTTATGTTAGACGTCAAACACTAAGTCGAAATTGTATTAATATTTTACTTAAATGTCGAATATTGACCTAAACTATCTATACCCGCGAGTAAAGTATGCGGAAATGTCGAATACTGACCTATAGTAAGTGCACCTGTGAGCAAATTCATAGGTACGAGGGATGGTATGATAAAGCAGATTTTGTTTTTTTCGTTTGCCTGCGAATGCAACTTGAAAGTGAGGACTGCACTCCAAACATGGCATTGCGAACATTACAGTGTACGCGTCAGTTTGAGTTTATGCATGGTAAATACGAAGAAATTTGTCGTCCGTAAACCCTGTGGTCTTTATACCTTTGCTCACGGGTTTGCGGTAAATAACGTTGTTCCCTTACAGCGCATATCATGACATTTCGTAATCTGCATGTGGCGGAGGCTCTGTGGCTACTACGCTTTCCTGTTAGCAAGAAATAACAGTCGACAGCAGAAGGTTATCTTCGGTGCATATCCTAATACGCCAAACGTACTAAACCGAAAACTGAAGGCACATGAGTTCCACGCGAATCTGAATACCTCTCGTTGTAATATGGCCACCATGTTTCCGTTAATCCTGGTGCACCGAGCCTTCAATACAGCTGTCAACGTTCCAAATGCACTTTCAGCACTGCTTATCCGCGGCACATATGGCCACGACGCCAAGCGTGCGCTGGCGAGTAATCGAAGGCGCACGAGATGCACATGAACCTGAACCGATTTTACCCTAATCACTCCACTAAGTTGTCAAAATAAATGCAATGCCAAGATTTGGCGGCGAACCTACTCGAAGGCTCGCGCTGGCATTTTTGCGCTCCGGTCGTTCACGAATGGACACGCAAGAACGAACACCGTACCCAGCGGAACGAGCATGCCACCAAGGCGCAAACACGCCATTTGCGGCACCGACATTTACATCACGTGGTGTAGATTCAAGCACATTCAGCGCTGCCTTTCGGCTTGCATCCTGATTGGCTGCGGCTTAGGGGTCGGATTTTTGCACGGAAGTATTGTCGATACCTACTGTTTCCTAAGCAAGAAAGTGTATGCTTATTTTAAAAGCGTCGTTCGCCTTTTCATTCACCGAGTACGGTCACGTGGCTCAATCCATGCAACACAAAGGAACCGCAACGAAGCACAGAGGAGGAAACAGGGTGACAACAGCGCGCCACCACATCTCCACAGTTTGGCAGCTACTCAGAGTAGAAGAATGCACACAAAATTCTTCTACAATGCGGGCTCTCATTTTATGCAATATTTGATATATGCATTTCCTTTCTTATTCTAATTTTCTGATTGGCTAAGTCTTCTTGAGTAGCCTTACGGTACTGCCTGCCGCAAGGTATCCTTGGAAAGGCTGATACTACTGCATACAAAATTATTTTACTCTTCACGAAGTATCAACCTATTATGGCTGAATTTGCGTTTATTTTGTAACTAGGAAATCCACAAGTTTCCCAGGGAAAGTTGGTCGTACATGCCATCGTTGCTACTCTTGCGCTGGTTGAAGCTCTTGGAAGGAAGAAGTTTAACATCAAGAGCCTAACATCGTCCAAGTGCACCTCGCATGTTGCTCTACAAGTCACTTCTTCAGCAGCGGTTTCTACCTCGATAGGAAGTGCTTTAACACGTTGTAAAGAGGTAACACAGGTAGGGCGAACATATCAGATCCCTTGATACATTCCACGCTACGATGCAAGTGGAAACTTGAGGGTTCAAAGCTCTCAGTCCATAAGGAGACATAGAAGAAAGGACTATTTATTACCGCTTCTTCTTCAAGTCAATTGAAGTCAATACAAGTCAATATGTAACTTCTATGAAAAGTGACCACGCATCGACGCTGCGCGGTGCGTCTGAGGCATCGTGTGACTTCTCGCGCGCTATGCGATAGCTTCTCAGACACCAGTGGCGGCGGTGGCGACGGCGGACAACGTCGTCAACCGAAGCGGCTTTTGGAATGAGCCCACAATAGCCTACGCTGCAAAAGGTTAGAAGAGACCTAAACTTCAATGCGTTTCATTGGTGGGCATCAACAAGGGAAGAAAGAAGTTGGAGGACCCTGAAGCTTCGCCTTAAGAGTGAAACGCGATAGCATTCCCGTCCACCCGCCAAAGGGTGTAAGACAATGCGCTATGGAGCAGCGATCACTTATGAGGCGGCCCGCATCGGACTTTGCACCCACCAATCACGCGGTCAGCGCCAAGCAACGGAGCATTCGGTGCGGCAAGAAAACGTGCGCCTGAGCAAGCGGAACGAACCAAAGAACTCGGTGTCTCGGAGGCAGAAACGATCTACGCTAGCCAAACCTCGTGATCGGCACGGACAGCCTGGCCGCGACGCGCCATGAAGGCCGACGCGATCATGGGGCTGACGCTTCGATGGGATCGTCCTCTATTTCGCTTGGGAGCACCGCCCAGACGCATGACTCCTCAGAAGCAGCTCGGCACACATCGCAGGGGACGCATTCCCACCAGACGCGCTACGGCTCAGCGATCACGTCAGAGGCGTTCCGCATCGAACGCTGCACCTAGGAATCGCGCTGTGAGCGGAAAGAGGAGCCGCGTTGCCTAAACACGAGAGTTCGAGTGACGCACGCTGGAAGTTGGAAGGGGAGAGAGCGAGAAAACTCATTAAACGCAAGGGTAGTGGAGCATCCTCGCACCGGTGCCCGCACGGCCCGAAGGGAAGAAGCGGTAAAGTAAGAAGCGGGCGAGTGGCGCGCCACCTGTCGGGGCAGCACCGCACATTGCGAGGATGGGTCTTCTCTGTTTGCCGCAAGATGGCATTGCGTGTGCGCAGAGCGGAGAAGAAATGTAGCGGAAACGTACTTCGCTACTCGTGTAGCTGCGTCTTCTGTAAGTCGCAGGCTCATAATTACCGATATACACCGCAGTATAACTTTCTACGGCTCGTTTCTAAGGCAACACCGCATTCACTAGAGGCGCTTTTGTACCACATTGAAGCAGCGAATTCGTGGCTTAATTGCAATATATGGCCACCATAAATATAATAGAAGTTAATAATTTAAGAATAGTGCCTTTGCATGGTGGTGCAGCCATGAATTGTGGCTATAAGGTACCAGCGCTGCAGATAGCACTGCTTGTGCAGAATACAGTTCAACTCTACTACTTTCAAACATTATTGTTTTTATCTGCATTTGTATAGCTCCAGTTTCTGTGAACAATACACATCTGGTGGAAGAGTGGCTTGCACCTGCAGTTGCGCCCAATGAATAACCAAATTTCTGCCCGTTTTCATGTTATTAGCATATTAATAAAGGTAGTCGTTTTTATAGTAGCCTGTTTGCCCACTGTAGAAGCGGCTGCAGGGTGTCAGGATCTCATACACATCTTCAGCTTTGCAGGGGACACAGCATCTGGCACATAGTTTGTCACAGGCTATGTATTCGAGGCAAGTTGAGTTCACTCACTAGCAAAGGGAGAACCAAGCTTGTTGGATATGAAGTAAACCGCCTGCATACTCAGTGGCCTTTTTCATTTCGTGTGATATATGTGGTTATAGCGACCCTTGTTTTAAGCACTTCTTGTCCAGCAGCGGTCGTTTGCTTTTGAAACACTCAGGATAGCTTTCAGCAAGCTGGACAGGAATAACACTGAACAACCAGCAGATGTTAATTCTCGCACTTGTCATGCGAAGCTTCGTATAGAATGATGAGGGCGTAAATAAATGAGGGTGTTCCTCAAGGCCTTGTAGCACATGTCACGAGTTTGGAGCAACATGATTTATTGCACTTTTTTGATTGCATGCTATAGGTTTCGCAGGTGGGACCATGGTTGAAGTGCAGTGCAAGGTCAAGAAAACAGATATCTATGAGCAGCACCCTGGTAAAGGAGACTCTGGGAAAACTAGTGGGAAGCCTGTTGAACATCTGGTTGACCCACTTGCTGGCCCCAACAGGCAAAGTATGATAAAGAGAAGGAAGTCATCAACACATCAGAAGGTTTTTACATATAAACACTGTGCTAAGGTCATAACATGCCAACAAGTCTTAATTAGCGTGCCGGATATGCACGACCAACTACATATGCCTTCTGTTCGGACATTGCTCATTGTAACTAACAAGGATGGAGTGGACAAAAAAAAAACAGCAGCTCCATTAATTTGGTTTTACTGGTATCAACAGTGTTTTGTAAGTGTACATTGCCATACTCCCCAATGCCTTCTTGGGTGACATCAGCAAGGACCAGCTTGAGGCAAGGGGTAATAGACGTCTTCACAAGCTAAAAATGCATGCATGCATGGAGAGAACATTGTCTCCAAAAAGTAGGCACTTCACAGGGGCACTGGAGAAGGAACAGGTTATTAACAGTGGGCAAAGACAAGCTACTAAACACCCAACACTGTTGCCATGTAACGACCTCTGAAACAATCCCTCTTAAAGAGGAAATCATCTTTATGTATCCATAAAGAGGGCACATGGGCAAAGCCCCTTCAGTAATGCTGCCAGCTTCAAAAGCCCATTTTACACATCCTGAATGCTTCCTTCTTAAGACTTTGCTGGGTGCAAGCATTTTACTGTCCAAAAGCTGTCATTGAGAGCACTGTTGGTTTGGTGGCAATAAAGTTCAGAAGCAATTGCAACAAACCTCCCTTCCTAGTTGGCCTGGGTGCTCACGGTGCTTGTGAAGCAGCACCATGAGGCAAGCAAGGTGAACGGATGCCTCCAAGCCCTTGTTCATCTATCACACTGTTTTGTTAGTAACAACCACAAGACTTCAAACCAACAAGCTCAAGTTCGGCACTCGCATGGTTACTGCGGAGGATCCATAAAAAGCACAAAAACAGAAAACTCAAGGGAAAGGATAAACCACCATTTAACACTTAGTATTGCTACAGCCCACCCCCTTCTTTTATTTTGTCTGGTCGTGCTACATCTTTTTACTATATAGACATGAACTTAGGTGATGTTCCCAATCAGTGTCCAATTTTTATATACACTATGTGCTGGTTCAAAGAGGTTCGAAACACTGCAATGGAAGCTTCAAGTATAAAGGGTGCCTGGAAGAAAAAAAAAAAAAGCTGTGCTGCAACCATCTATGGAACATCTTGTCCCTTTAATAAAAAATTGTGCTTCCATATTAACTTGAGCCCTCCCGTTTAGAGTGAAGTACCAGTGCACTCATGAACAATGAATCAATTCTCAAAGAGCATGTACAGTCCAGCCAAAAGCAGGGGCAAGAATCCGCATTGTGCTCCTGCATTGAAGGTGAATAACATGTACCATAATGGCGAATGTCCTTTAGCAAACTTCCCTGCAATATGAGTTTGTAATGTACAAAGAATTCTCAATGAAGCTTACCACGAACACAGATGCACTTGCAAATTATATCACAATTGGAAATAATGAGCACAGTGTAAACCTATGTGCCCTTTCCACTCTTAGTATGCTTTACTGCACGATGCTTATTTACACCCCTGTTTTGCGGTGTAGCAAGCTACAAAAGAAATTTTGCATAATTAGGCTTTTTAGGATTACCTTTCTCGCAATACACTAATATTTCGCCATGAAGCCTAAGCAATGTACTGCGGTGAAGCATACTAAAAGTGAAAAGGGGCCACTGTCACTGGACATAATAATAGTTCTTTAATCATACACTCGCGAACCCGCCGCCTCTCATGTCACCTAAGTGGACATACTATGCTGGCTGATAGCGGCCCCCTCCCACTTTTAGTATGCTTCACCACGTAACTAAAACGTACTGCGGCGAAGAAGCCGTACATTTGTATTGAGTGAATAAACAAATGGTTTTTACAACAGTACAGAAATAAATGCGCACCATGCATCATTCTACCACACGAAAGAGCGTCGCAACATACAGTAGCTGATTCACACAGGCCGTGTAGCCCACTTATCCGTCGTAAAGGGTATTATGGGTAAATCAAAATTTCAGACACATATATGTGTTTATGTTTACGCTCGCACTCCTTGTCTATTAGGACTCCCAGAACTTCCACAACAGAAAGTAATTTACAACGCACAAACACAAAGAACACTATATGTCTCGTTTTTAACTCGGCCATCATGCAAATGACATATAGCGCGGAAAAACGTGAACATGCTGTGTGTTAGCGTCGTAAACTTCATACTAGGCAAGGAGCTAGCACACCGCAGTCCCGCGACAGCCGCTAATGAGACCAAGGCGGGAGCATCTGTCTGTGAACGCGCAAACTCTAAGCCACTCTGCTCCTCCGCCTCCCCCGCTGCACGGCTGCACCACTCATTTCAAGCACAGCGCACCAAACACACATTCAGCGCTGAACAGTGGGCGGTCGACGCAGTTGCATTTACATGACTTGCAACGAGCAGCACATCCCTCTATGTCCGTTAAGCAAAGTCGGACATGGCGACGCCACATCACGGTTCGCAGAACTTTTTGCCGAGGCGCTAGGCCACTTCGATATTTCAATTGTCACCACCGCCGGGTTCTCAAGAAAGCACAGCTCACACAACGCAGATTCTGTAGTGCCAGAGCTCACCGAGGCCAAAGCCGCACTGCCGCACCGCCACTATTCACGGCTTTCCGCCAAGTAACACAGAACCTACAACCACTACACAAGCAACGCACGCATGATCACATGAGCAATGTTGAACAACGCACGGTCCAGAGAAACGATCACGCCGAGGACGAACACGATACGGCGTCGCTCGGCGCCAGCATCGCGCCTTCTCAAAAATCCCTAAACGATGCTGTCCCTAGGCACCTAGGATCAGGTCACGTGAGTAATTTTTGTACGACAAATAGACGCACGCGTTTCACACTCCAGAGACCCTGGTTCGATTCCCACCCAGCGCATGTTATAAGTTGTTTTTTATTTATGAAGGGCCTCCCGGGATTTATCGCTCACGGTTAACGCCGCCGACACCGACGACACCGGCTTTTCTGCCACACGAGCTCCTTAACGCTGTCGCGTTAAAAAAATCTAGGTTCTATGTGCACGTTGCGAGAATCAGTTTAGCGGACGCATTCATTCTGGCTTGCGAGCGGCGCTGTTCTTGTTTTGCGGCTTTTTGAATCACAGACCACTGCACGAAGTTGGACAGGATGTCATCAAGAAACTCTTCACTCATCATAAACTTGTAGCGCTCTAGCACTGCGAGCACCCCGGGCGTAAACCTGTCTATCGTAAACTCTCTTCCTGCCTGTGTTTCTTTGGTATCTGTTTTCACTCATACATCTTAATTTATCGATGTGCACTTTTACATGGCTGTGTTACACCTTCAATTTGGCAACTTTTATGGATCCAATATGTTGGATTCAATTTCATGCAATCGGTTTGAAGTAACAATATCCATGCAAGGCTGCACTTCCTTAAAAGGAACGCTGTGTTACATCTGCGACATAATTTGAATGAAAGCTCTTCCGCCTGCGCGGTAAGATGAGGAAGATACATATTGTTTTGGTAAGCACTAGTTATTTCATCATAAATGAAATTGAAGCAATGCACATTGAACAAATGTCCCAGAGCTTGTCCAGTGACCCACTCTTATTTGTATTCTTGCTTAAATCGCGTCCTAGCAGTTTATGCTATAGTGAAGAATTTTTAGAATATCTGGCTACTATAGAAGAAGGCTTAGAGACTGGCCACAATTTAAGTATGTGGCATGCTTTTTGATCGCCCCGGAGTTGCAAAAGGTGCTTGCCAGTGCTGGGTACTTCTCCTGTAAGTTACAGTTGTCATGCCGCTCCTCGTACTGTGTTTTTTCAACGCCTTTACATAACGTAGACTCTAGTGTATCAGACTCTGTAGCCGTGATTCATGCCGCTTGGAACATTTTCGTATCTAACATCAGACATTAGAGAGTTTTAGCCCAGCGGGTTTACGGCCAGCGGAGCGGAGCGGGCGAGCGGAGACGCGACTGCGCATGCGCACCACGCTGAGGCGGCCAGCGGTTTTACGGAGCAGCGTTCACACCCGCTGGAAAGCACTCCCCAGCGGAGGGTATACGCAGCGCGCGAGCGTGCGTAAGCGCGCGCGGGCGTGTATGGGAAATGCAAGATGGCAGCCGCGAACATGAACGCCGGTATTTCTGCATCGACGACGGCGACTGCGGCGCTGACCCGTACGTTAGTACTCAGTACATTATTAACAAATAATGTACTGAGAACATGTAATATATCTTTATTCAACATTTCTTGTATAATAAAAGCAAGCGAAATTCAAATTCATTTCTCAGTAACTCCTATTCGGGCCACTAGGTGGGGCAGCAGAGCGCCCCGCTCTTTACCCCGCTCGAGCGGGTGAGTGATCCGCCGAGCTAAAATTCTTTTTTCGCGAGCCGCTCCGCTGGCGCAACGGTGGAGACCGCGAGCGGAGCGAAACGTAAACCCGCTGAGCTAAAAGTCTCTATTATCCAGATCTGATCATTCTCACAACCGCTTGTGTAAGACTTGTAGCGCCGCGTTTGATGAGGCCCTCAGTTGTGCAGGTTAGGTCGGTGTACTGTCCTAGCTTGAGTGGAGGGCATGGCTGTTGGGATGGGAGGTGTCGTTTGCTAACACAGGGTCTGCTGTGCCTGCTTTGTCAAGGTGGCGTCCTCTAGGCAGTGGGACTTTGCACCTCCAACGGGAGTGGCAGGTATTCCCATCCACTCCAGTGAGTATTCTTTGCCGAGAAAGTAGATTTACAGGTGGTAAAGCCACCTGAAGTCACCTGGAGTGCAGCAGGTGGTTTTGGGACAGAGGCAAACCGATGCCAAAACGACTTCATTCCCGTACGCTAGACTACATCACCCGACCACAACTTTCCCAGCACAAGTGCAGTATGGAATAATGTTCAGTTCTATGTGAAAAAGTCTGTGGCAACAAAGAGCCCGCTTGATTCTGCAACAACTGTTGCCTCTCTTCATCATGCCTGACGTGCTTTTGTCGAATGGAAGTAGTGCCGCTGCGTCCCTGGAGCAGCCGGAAGACGGGTTGCACCTCTTGCTGAAACAGCATCCCTAGTTCAGTCATGCTAGTGCTCAAGCTGCACCATTTCCACTGGGGAAGATAAAAACGATAAGTTGCTTGGAATGGCTGAGGTAAGCTACGAAGAGAACATTTTTGGCATAGTGGATTTTGAAGTCTTTGGGAAAATGGTACAGTTTCCTCCCCGAAAGTCAGAGTAGCAGCTACTTCTACTGTTCAGGGAAGACAGCTGCTATTGTCGAAGTATTAGACGATTTTAGCGTGCTGGTCCATGTGCACTGCAATCACATGTTGTTGCTGCTGTTATTGCTGCCGCTATAGCATATGAAGTTCAACTATTTTCGTTTTGTCCGGCTGCGAAAACCCTCTGTAGCTTGCCATACAGAAGTGACATGATTTTTGAATTGTCATTATTTTTGAGCTTTGCTGAGCTTGAGGAACAACAGCCCTCAATAGACCGTAGTTGTTCAGTTGCAGCTTCTAGCTGTGTTTCATTTTTTTCTTGGGCGCCGAAGATGGAGGCTTGCAAGATATTGACCTTGTATAAGAATTGCGAGAGGCCGGGACGGCCGACTGCAGCAGCTATTTGTTTTCCCCACCTCCTATGGCTTTCTCCTGCAGCGTGTGGTTGTTCTTTTCGCTGCTTGCTCTGCAATTACAAGGAGATTCATGGAACTCAGCTTGCTGTTTCTGTAGGCACTCGCATGACACATGTAGTCTCCTAAGGCTACGGTCAGTTGTTCGACCTATTTTTTCATCAACTCTCTACGTTGTCACCATCTACTGCGACAGCCATATTTTGATTTTGATTATCGATACACTGATTGTGCATGGCGCATTTAGGTAGCACATATTGAGCCACAGAAAGCGGTATCGGGTGTTTTTCGTATCGCTCTACACATTTGGCATTCACACTTTCCATCTAGTTATAACATTGGAGAAGTTGATGTACTAATTACGACTAATTATCGAATAAGGTGGATTGAATAATACAGTTTGCGTACCTTCGAACGACGGCAAACAATATTACCTTTGTTCTCTCCAGCTACGTGGCAAATGCCTTATTTTAAACTCTGGATAAAGTTAGCTGGGACACCTTGTATATCGAGCCACATTATAGGAAGGCAGCAATAGAGGCACTAAGGCATGCGCACAGCCCCTTCCTCCACGAGGAGGGACACGACGAACGATTATAAGAGGGAAAAGCGTTCCTGCTTATAAATACGCCATTTTCCACGTATTAGTTACCTCTCAACTGACCAGCGAGAGAAATGTCTTTGAGAATACTAACAGCTTGTCTAGCTACGGTGAAAAAGTTACCAGTCGAATGCCCGTACACGTTCTTTCCTTACAGGTTAGCCTGTGACGCGGGTTGTAAACACGTTTTTTTTTACCTTTGCGGGGTTTTCGATGTGCTTGTCATAGGATAATATTTTTCATCAAAACTTCTTTTGGTTCATCGTCTCCTTTAATATGTAGAGAAAAATTACAAACATTATCCAGTGGCTGGAAAGCCAAAATTGAAGGTACTAGTTTTATGGGTAACTTAGCTATGTTCAATTTCTGTAGTAATTTTTTTCAACGTCAATGCTGTTCTAAGATGTAAAAACGGTTGAAACGTGTTTGCAGCATGTTTCCAGCCGCATGTTTCCAAAAACACATGGAGGACACGCTACGTATGAGCCATGCTGTTTAGACTATCGTGGCCTTTTGTTAGTACGTCGTATTGATTTTCTTCATGGTTCTTATATACATTAATGTTCGCATTTATACTTGTAGTCACAGGACGGTGAAGATCGGAGTGCGACAGCGAGAGAAACGAAAGTTCGTCCGAAACACTACACGGAAGTCACCGTGCGCGTAGGACTTGACAACAGAGCTGCTTCAGGAAGTGCGCTGTCATGAGTATTTATTCTGGAGGGTAGTTGCAGTATTTGGGAATAAATTTGGGAATATGCACAAGAAGGAAACAATTATAAGTCTTGCCACTATGTAAAGCATTGTATTGACCTAAATTAGTGTTTCATAAGGCCGAGTTGGCAGAGGGCAACCAGATAGACTATTACATGCCTTCCAATCCTCTAGTTTGGTGCCTGCTGTGCCTTATTTCAGCAATGTCAAGAACGGAGCACTTCCTCTTTTGAAACTAGTTAGAATAAAATATTACATTTGCATAGCAGAACTACTGTTACAATTCCCCGTATGGCGAATGAAAAGGTCTACCGCTGCAGTACTGAGGCTTCAAAAGAAGCTAGAAAAGTGATTGTGATGCATCTCAGGTGTAAAATTTGTCATAAACAGGAATCAGGAGGAGGCTGATAGCTAATTTGCCAAACTTTAGTTCTCCTGAATGGTTTTGTGAGCTCTGTAGATGAGTCAATTCTTTTTTTATTTGGATGTTGGTAATGCTCCAACAAGCAAAACTATCTTTCTAAAATATCTGAAGTTCTATTTTGCACGTCTACTTCACGGATTTATGGCTTTGCAAAGAGCTTCCCAAAATGATATCATACAAGTTTTCATATCGCTCCATTTTATAACAAGACGTACCTATCAGAAGAGAGTGTTTGGGCGACGTAATGTTTTTGCATTTTTTATTAACATCTCAACGTTCACCACGTCTCGCCAATCTTTTTCGATTGCACATGTCTCTTTTATTGAACAGATCTATTTATGTGCATCCCTTATGTGGCTGCATCAAGGATAATTTTTTTATTCACAGGCTAAATAATTTTGCAAATGGTGGCGTCTAATCCGCGTTTGTTAACAATGTTTGAAATAAAGCGTAATCAGCATTTTTGCCCGTTATATAACACCTAAATTTATCTAATCTAATGTGCTGTGGCAGGTGGGCCATTAAACAATGTTTTTTGTTCCTCTTTCTTTTGTTTTAACTTGGTGTCAGAAAATTAGGAATGACAAGTGGTAAATCTTTTTATCTCTCAATTTTGGGAACCCAATGTAATCGTACTTACTGTGTGGGATACATACCTGTTTAGGAACTAAACTTTCCCCTGGGGCATTCATAGGTACGATAGCAGTAAGTTTCATGGCATTCATAAATTCGAAAAAAAACTATTTTATTTAATCTATCTATATCAGCAAGACGCAACAACTATCCAACGTAAATTGGTTCCGGTAAGGGTGCGTTGCAGATAGACGTCAAATTTTGGCCGATTTGTAGGTTTCCCAGAGCTTCTTTCAAGTTGCACTGGAGTATATCTATGCAAGAGGCATTTTTTGGGTACACGCGCAGTCTTTCGTTCTTGTTGCATATGTCTGCAAATTCTTCAAGACATTCTCTGTATACCATAATAAGGTCACGTCTCGTTCTCAATATCCGCATCTCGCAACTTTCGTGCGTCGCTGAAGAGGAAAAGAGCAGAGGCTATATGATGCTAATGCTATAAATTAGTCTCATTGGTTGAACAAACTCTTGTTTCGAGGGTGCAGAACAGCAGAAAAATTTAATAGAGCAAGGCGGGCATGTTCCTTTCGTTTGTGTGAAGCATGGTTGTATTGGAATCTAGTAGCATGAAAACATCATAGCAATTTATTGCATTTTTAACTTGTGTCAGTAAGCAAACGCATCTAGTGTATACTGTGCTCTGAATGTATACTGTGCTCTGAAGTGTGCAGTAAAGTTGAGGTTGCATTGATTGCTCTGCCGCCATTTTTTGTCATCGTAGTATCCATTTCCGCGTAGGCTCCTCATTTCATGATCCGCGAGCTTTTTATATTTTTTTGTAGGGCCGGGTTGCTATCCATTCCACCCACACAACACCATTTAGGAGGCTGCTGTACACGTTTATATTGGGCGAAGTAGCATCGTGTTGTCATAAAATGACGTCACTTCTGAGTTTATTCATTCCTACTTGCGGACGTACATGCAAGTGTCTAGGAATCTGTCATTTGTTACTAAAAAGTCCCGAATTTAGCGAGGCCAATAGTCAAACACCGCATCGTTTTGTGTGGAACGCATTTGGCAATGTTTTATTACTTTTTTTGCGTTATGGACACACCAACGAGATCTCAAGATTTAACTTACATTGATTAGCCACTTTGCCATAGACCAGGTTCCAGCCAGATTTTGGGTTTACGAATGCTAGTGGAAAAATTGATGGGCCTAAATAATACACTGGCAAATGCGACACTGCCTCGTGCGAAATTTCAGCGCAGGTCTGTACGTGTTCTAACTTTGCGGCATATTGGCTGGTGCGGACAATCTGTCTCGTGCGGCACGTTACAAACGGAGCGAAGTGCGATGCGACTGCCTCGCCAATCGCTAGATCGAGAGACGCAGCGCGGGGCTGACGCATGCAAGCGATTCACAGCTTGCACCGCCGACAGACATCGGCTCATGGAATGCTTTATAATATTATCAGGTATATTTGGCGTCATCAGTGCACAGATCACGCACGCTACTCTGGCGTCATACTGTAGCCATCGTATCCGCGGAGCCCGTTCAGCGGGGTATTACGCTTTTATTCTCACGCTTTCGTCCCAGCCTGCTCCTCCGCTTTCGGCCTCACGGTAAAGCTGCAGCCTTTTCCTCCGCTTTCCTCATCGCGCTTTCTTCGATATTGCCGTCTTTCATCATTGGGGGTGCTCGTTCGCTCTGTTACGCCACGGACCCCAAATATGGTACGCAGATACACGTGAGAGAGTGATTTGGCAGAGCGATCGTGCTGCTCTCGAGCGTACGTTCAGTGAACAAAGTTATAATATCAGTCAGTAAGTAATGGTGGATGATTTCCACGCGAAGTGGAAAGAAAGCCGGCGCGACGAGTGGTGGTATCCAGAAAGAACACAATGCCCTGAAGTTGAGGATGGCGATGGCGTATCGCTGGCAAGGGAAAACAGGTCTTCTGCTACATGCATTGCTCTAGAGTAGATATTAAAATTACCAGGTAATAATAAAACAAGGAAGCATGCCTGGATTGACTTGGCAAACGTTTCTAAAAATGTCAAGAAGTTTTAGGTTTTTTAAATAATGTCGTTTGCATGCATATACCAACTCCCGCCACCTTTAGCGGCATTTATGGGATGCGGACGCATATGCACCAGAGTATGTAAGTGGTGACTATTGGATGCATATGCGCATCTTCTTTGCAGCACGCTAAAATCAAGTTCCGTCATCGATAGCATGCAACTTCTCCGGCTTGAATCGCGAGCGAGAAATCGAACACCCTGTCGTTGTTGTCTAGGCTGGGCTCAGCGCAGACGTGACTCATTTTCCAATAATTTCTTAGAAAGACGACATCTCTAGTCGGCAGCTGTCACGTCGTACGGGTTCACGTTGATGTCCACTTAAAGGCAGTCGTTACTTAGAAACCCGGTGTTAGATATGAAGCCGTACTAATAGTAGTTAGAGGTGTACGATTAGTAGCTGCTCAAAGTCACAAATATGTTCCCCAATTGTCAGTTTCGAGTTTCTCAGTAAGTATGAATTGTCGGTCTACCGTTGCCTAGGTTCCTACAGCTTCATATTATATCTTTGAAGACACATACGTGATATTTTAGTTCAATTCTTACCGCTGGAACCATATGGCCATATTGCGAATGCACCACATAGTACTGGTTTGTCCATGTAAACGAGCTTTTCGAGACGATTCAAAATTCCATGTTCTGGGGGAAACAGAAAATGCGGGACAATCATTTTATCTAATCTCACACGTTTACAACCTCTTGCTGAGTAACATCACGGGACGAAAATATTGCATGCACATTTCTACTTATACATGGGTAATTGTTTCTGATGCAACATAGTTTCTATGAAATGAAAACTGAACAATCAAAGCAGGCTAACATTTTCTCATTTGTTTAATAACATTTTTTTGCCTGCACAATTTCGTATACTTCAGGGGCCAAAAGTAATCACTGATTACATTTCGTTCTCCGTGGACTTTTTCGCAACGACAAGGTCTCGCTATTGCAAATCAATACTCCCATCATGAGCCCTCAAAATACATTTAGTGTTTCTTTTTTAATATTTTGACTACTAACGGGCAATTGAAATATTGATGTATACTGAAAAGTATCGACGTAATTGTAACTATACGACATATATTATACAAGTGAATGAAGCCGAGTGTTTGATAGAAGCCCGCCTGGTTGGCATGATGTATTTTAAAGAAGGGGTCAGGACACCAACCCAGAAAAGGATACAAAATCGCTGTTGACGTTACGCCTCC
This sequence comes from Dermacentor andersoni, assembly GCF_023375885.2. Classification (NCBI taxonomy): domain Eukaryota; kingdom Metazoa; phylum Arthropoda; class Arachnida; order Ixodida; family Ixodidae; genus Dermacentor; species Dermacentor andersoni. Next base: position 48,202,827 of record NC_092823.1, on the reverse strand, counting down.
CCTACGGGAGAATTCTTCACAATTTGTACAAGACTCACCTGTGGGAGCCGGCATGTTAACAATGATTTTACATCTTTTTCTTTTTTTGCTCATGTCCTGTCGCCTCGTTTGAAAATGACTTACTGCTGATCACAAACCTATCATTCGTCATGAAAGTGGTATTAAAGGATTTATTATGGAGAGGTCTGATAAGACAACTCAAGAATGACAGCTGTAATCAACACAGAAAGTCATGTGATACGAGTGTACTGTTTGTGTTCACGCATTTGCGACTTCGTAATCTTCCTAAAAATTTTAGCAAATTTTTAGGTGGCGCGTTTATAGCAAAACATTTGGTGGCGCGTTTTATTGGGTACACTTTCTGGACAGGTCTAAAAAGCTCTGACCAATTGCTAGATGTACAAATGGTGACAAGTTTACTTCGGATGCAGTCGTGGACTACATCTGTTTTTCAGAGAAGTTTAGCATTGTCATCGTTAAAAATCGCAATGTAATCTTTTCTTTCCAAATTATGTCTTCTGATAGCCACTGGCTCAGAAAAACGAGGACGTAGTCAAAATACGCCATGATCGCCCCAGGAAGCAGCGGTCTCGCTAGGGTCAGAGGCCTCCTGGCTGGTGGACTGCCACGACTATTCACCCCCCCCCCCCTCCTCAGTCCACAGGTTCTCCTATATAAAGCAGCGAAACACAATTTATTTCTCAGGGATTGCTTCAGCGAGTGATTGGTTGTGCAGGTAACCAGTGATAATTTTTTTGTATTTGTTTTTTGAAATCGGCAACGCAACCAGTGCATCTCACAAATCCCAAATGAAAATGACATCACATCGAAAGGGCCTATTTACGTGTTCTTATTGCGTAAATACGTAAAACAAAATGGATTTGCAAATGTTTTAAACTTATGTGCCTAGGCGGAGCCAAGTTCAAACGTTGAGCCGGTCCGAGGTCGCGGAGTTTGCTGCTCACGTAACACTTTGCACCCGCAAACTGGCAACATGTTTCTTGTGTTTATGCGCAACATAAAGATTGCAATAAGAGTGCAATATAGGAGTGCAATAAATTTGATTGTTTTTGTTTGTATTCAGCGCATAATGCCATGGCGGGCTGCCTTTTGGCTTCTTCGACAAATATTTTTTTTTTGCCATTTCAACCCCCTCCTTTTCAATTCACTGCTTTGCCATCCTCAGCGCTGCATCACCCGGCCCCTCTCTCCCACCTGGCCGCACGCCTCGCGATATCACTGCCAGGAAGTCTACACAACGGTAACATCTAAATAAAAACTCCGCGTTCTCTCTTCACATACACATTCCACCCTTTACAGATTATATTGCCCAGGAATATGAACAGCGTCACAGTGTAAAAAGTGTGTAGTTCTTTAAACGTTTAGCACACGGCCATCACAGACTACGCGTCTAATAGAGGCTTCGCATAAATGGTGCGATTTACATGATGGTATCATCAGGAAAGGTCACGCAATATACCTACACTGTGCAAGTAATGTGTGTCAATGTTTTTTTTTTTCGTGTGGAGCGTGCTTTAGTCATTCCGCGATCTTTTAATGTGAAGCTTTCTTTGGCTACCTTCCTTGGTATGGCTAGTGGCTGCTGGGTCAGTTGATATTTGGGTGGATATATTTATACATATGTAGGTACGAAGGTGCTGTCCACATGGCAAAACCAGGGCCGAGATCATTATGGGCAAATTATCCCTAACATCTGGCTTAACGGCAGTGTCTTCCTTTTAAACATATACAGGCATTTGCCACGATCATGACAAAGGGAGTGTCCTTGAACAAGGGGGCCGCCATGTGATAGGGGGTGACTTCAATGTACCCCACGATGCCTGGGGATACTCCCACCTATCCACCAAGGGCAATTTTCTTGTCCAGGCAGATCTGACTGCTCACTGGAATTGATTACGGATCATCAATACCCGCCGCGAAACATCATGTCGGTAGTCCGAGACACCACTCCGGAAATGGCGATCGTCAAGAACGCCCCCGGAGCAGGATGGCAAAATGTGCAAGAGAACATGGGTAGCGGCCATTTCATTCTGAAAATTACCCTAACAATAAGCCCAGCCCCTACAAGAGAACTTAAAGTGACGGACTGGGGTGCCTTCCGGAAATGCGGAAGGAGGACCAGACCGACTACGATAATATCGATAGTCTGTTCAAAAGACTACCGAAGGACGTACAAGCTGCGACCCAGGTGGTTACCTTCAACCTAAATGTACATGGGATGCACGCGCGCCTTCGATGGAGAAGCATAGTCTCCACCGCCGACGTCGCAAGAAAATTGCGGATCTCAGTCATGCAAGAGAAACTCATTCCATCGAACTGTCCAAACAACAATGGAACGTGGTGTGTTCCTCGGATGACGGGCAGATGAGAGCGGGGGGCAAATGGAACCTGCTCAAACACTTACTCGACGATACGCAAAGCAAAAGCAATCAGAGACTGGCCAATGATCGCATAGTTCATAATCAAAAGGTGGCGGGCGTATTTTAACACGTCCTCCTTCAAGAGTTGGCCGAAATTATCACCCGCTGGGCCCCTCCGGTGAAGGGAATTCTCCTCGTTGCAGTGGAGTGGGTTCGCGGTGGGGGAGCTCGACGCCCGCTTCACGGAATCCAAAATCTGGGAGGTGCTCCAAACGCTCAACGGTCGCTCTGCACCCGGCCCGGATGGTATCTCCAATGAGCTCCTCCGCAACCTTGGCGAACACTCAGTTCACAGCTTCAGTGGTGCTCATCCCGAAACCAGGCAAAATTCTTGCGCCGGAGAACATGAAGCCCATTTCGTTCACGTCCTGCATGGGCAAGGCGGCGGAAGATTCCATTCACAACCGTATATCTAGGCATATAGAAACTCATGAGTTATTTCTTCACAACATGGTCAGTTTTTGGTTGGAACTCTCCACACAGGACGTCTTTCTACTTATAAAGAGGCAAATCATTGCTGAGGACAATAGAGACACTCGTGGCATCCTTGCTCTAGACTTGTCCAAGGCTTTTGATAACATCTCGCGCCGGTTCGTGCTAGACGTCATCTCGTACCTGGGCCTGGTGCTGTGAGTCCATGCCTACGTTATCGCCTTCCTCAGGGATCGCAAGGCCACTGTCAAAGTAGGTCGAATGAAATCGAAGGAATTTACATTGGGAGCGAGAGGCACCCAGCTAGGGGGGGTGATCTGTCCCCTACTGTTTAACATCGCCATGTAGGGCCTCTCGGACAGACTGGCCACAGTAAGAGGAACGGGTCACGCCCTCTACGCTGATGATATTACCGTGTGGTGCACGGGAGGGTCTGACGCTGCAGTTAAAAGTGCGCTAGAAGAGGCACTCCAAATCACAGAACACTTCCTACTAGACATGGCCCTGAGTCTGCCACCAAGCAAGCTTGAACTTCTATTCTATAGGCCCAATCAACGGAGGGTTAGGTGCTCCACACCCTTAGATCATGTTCCCACAGCCCTCTATGCGAGGGACAGACAACAAATAAACAGACTGGATACCGTGAGGGTCCTCGGCCTGTTGCTGGAATTTCTTGCTGGAATATGTTTTGGCTTATCCTAATGGTCTCGAACCGCAGGGGTGGGTGGGGAGGGGGTGTTAAGCTAGATCAATCTCCTCAGACACTACCATGCGTTTCTTATCAGCTACGTTAACTATGTAGCCTACGCGTTGTGCTGGTCTAAATGGGATGTAGTCAATATCGACGCCCTGATGCGCAAGACTGTCAAGCGCGTGCTGGGTTTACCACTCACTACAAGCAGCGCGCCTCTCATGCCACTAGGCATGCACAACACCCTGTCAGAGGTGACCAAGGGCCAACAACTACCCCAAATAATACAACTCTCATCATTGCGAGCGGGGAGACGCATCCTCGAATTCTTGGGATGCGGTCACCAGGAAATCACGGAGCGCAAAGCGACCGTTTTCCCTATGGTCCAAGATACGTTCAAGGTAGATCCCCTGCCAGGTAACGTCCACCCTCAATACAATGTAGCGCGATGATTAGCCCGCTGTCGTTCTCTTTTAAAAGTGGCAGCGGCCACTCCGAATCTTGCATGTTTCAATGACGCCGCCCAGTACAGGCGCTCTGATAATTATGCCGTAGTTTCGGTTGACTCTAATGGCACTCTCATTGACTCAGCATCCGATCGGAAGGATTCTACAACAGTAGCCGAGCAGGTTGCCATAGCTATATCACTGAAGGACCCTCTACGCCCCAATATAGTTACAGATTTGAGGTCTGCAGCCCGAGCGTTCGCCGCCGGCTCGATCTCAAAGGAAGCGGCGACGGTCCTCGGCAATGAGGGGGCTGCTGGTTTTAATATTGTTACGCGAACGAAGCATTTACACTGGAGACTATTTACAAAGTATATTTACAAGGGGTAACTGCAGCGCTGGCCAGCTCAGCTGACAGATCGGGAGCCAGAGAGCGTTCGTCGTCTTCGTCGGGGCGCCCGCGTGCATCGGCTACAAGAAACACTCAATATGCATATATCGTTACTACCGGCGACAGAAGCACCGTCCCGGTGCCTCTAAATATTGGTGATAACAGGAAAGTAATAAAGCTTGAGGTGTGCGACATGCACAACGTCAGTGGTATTTCGGGCACATGACGCAGTGGTACTGACTGGGGCGATTTCATAAGTAACTGGAGTCAGGGTCCGCAGCACTCAATCTGGACCTGTGTACCGAGAAGGCGTTTTCCTGACAGAACAACGTGACGAGTCGGGGACCACAGCAGTACCAATGATCCAGGAAAAAAATTTTACATCTCCATGTTGGTGATTGTACAAACACCGTTGCTTCTCTTGAGAGGTCAGGAGGCGAGCGCGGGCAATGTCGCGTGCTTGGGCTAGCCTGGCTGGCGATGACGAGAAGTGCATACTCGCTGGTTTCTGCGGCGGCGGATGGAAGGCATGCGTCCAATGGCAATGTGGGCTCTCTGCCGAAGAAAGAACGGGGAATAACCGGCACTGTCGTGACGCGATGAATTATACGCAAATTGATATAGGGTAGGGCAAGGTTCCAATCTGTATGGTCGGACGAGACGTACTTTGCAAGCATGTCTCTTAGGGCGCGATTCAGACGCTCAGTGAGGCCATTGGTTTGTGGGTGGTAAAAGGTATTCAGCATGCGCTTAGTAGAGCAGGATCGCAGCTCCAGGACTACGGTCACTTGGCTCAGCGGAGGCAGCACGGACAATCGACGTAATCGCTGCACCTGCTATCTTTGCAGCTACCTTGGAATCTTCCCTGGCGAAGCGACTGTATCGTCAAGCGGCGGCTGCTGCTGTTGCTGCAGGAAAGGAACGTCGGTGACAGCGCAAGCAAGTTACCGGCATCACATCCGCCAGGGGAAGCAAGCTTAAAAGCCAGTGCTGCTCCAGGACTACGGTCACTTGGCACAGCGGAGGCAGCACGGACAATCGACGTAATCGCTGCACCTGCTATCTTTGCAGGTTGGCATTTTCGTACAGTATTTATTTCAACGCAAAATATTTCTGTTACGCTGCCTTGACTGCTGCCAAGTTCCTAGCATTTTCTCGCTTAACCATTTACCTGTGTTGTACCATGGCTGATGCTGCTCGGTTCCAGGAGGAGCTAAGAAAGGAAATGAATGACTTTAAGGCAAGGTTGGAGCGTGAATTACGCAAAGAAATCCGCGAACTTAAGTCAAGTTTCGAATTCTTCAACTTGGAATTTGAGAAAGTAAAGAAGGAGCGTGACGAGCTTGTGCAAGAAAACAGATCTCTCAAAAAAACAAATGAAAAGCTTGTTTTGGACTGCGAGGCCCTTGAAGGGCGGGCGTTTCAGCTTGAGCAACGCATGACTGCCTCCGAGCAGTACTCCAGAATATGTAACCTCGAGGTGAAGGGTTTGCCTTTCACTCAGGGTGAAAGCATTCCTGAAACCCTGAGTCAGATTGGTAGACTTGTTGGTGTGCCCATTTCGGAGTTAGATATTGACGTCTGCCACCGTGTTCAAGCGAAAATCTCGAATGTTGCTCTTAACATTGTTGTTCAGTTTAAATGTCGATCAAAGCGTGACACTGTGCTCGAGAAGGCAAGAAAGCTGAAACTTTCGACGCGTGACTTTGGCCATAAGTCTAGCGAACCTGTGTTCATAAACGAGCACCTTTGCCCTGCTATGAAACAGTTGCTCGGAATGGCAATCGCGCAAAAAAAGGCGAAAAACTGGCGCTTTGTTTGGACACGTGGTGGCAAGGTCTATGCGCGAAAACAGGAAAAATCTCCTGTCTTGCACATCCGTAGTGCTAATGACGTAGAAAAGATTGTGTAAACTGCTCCGGTTTTCGCGAGCCTGAGCAGTCAATCTTGAATGATGAACGAGTCACCGCGAGATGTCAGCAACATAATTCAAATCAACTCCGATGTATGCTTTTCTTGCCTACACCTTTATATTCGTTCAGCTAGACACAAGGAAGATGAGTTATCAGTATTTCTAGACAAATTTAGTTTCCAGTTCGACGCTATCATGTTGACTGAAACATGGTATACATGTGGCGAAGAAATTTACAAGCCGGACGGATATCAGAGCTTCTTTGTAAATCGATCCCGTAGGATGGGGGGTGGGCTTGCTATCTTGGTTAAGAATAAGTTCGACTGTGAAGTTCTTTCGGAATTTTCATTTATATGCAACGAAGTTGAATGTTTAACTTTGTTATCACAAAATTATATTTATTCCGTAGCGTACCGACCCCCTAATGCTGACATAAGTACCTTTATTGAATTTCTAGACCGCCTCTTCAGCTACGTAAGCGACAACAAGTTCAATTTAATTCTTGGGGGTGATTTTAACATTGATCTCCTGAAACGATCTCCTGCGCAGGAAGCTCTTTTACTAACTGTAGAATCGAGTGGTAATTGCATACTGACTCAGACAGCCACACGCGTTACGATGCAGACAGCCACACTTATTGATGTATTTATCTCTAACCTAAATACTAGTAGTTTACTTTCAGGTGTATTACACAGTTCTATCAGCGACCATTATCCCATTTATGTGCTCCTGAAATGTGCCGCAAATAAACAACACAACCTATCAGCGCAGAATACTATGCAAAATATTACTCCGGACACCCTCGCGTCCTTTTTTTCTATTCTTTCAAATCAAAACTGGGATGACGTCTTTTCTTCTGAGACTGTAGATGCGGCGTATGAGGCATTCATCACCTGTTTTAAACGCCTGTACCATGATCATTTCCCTGAGAAAACTGTAAAAAAAGTCCACTAGAAGTTGTGAGCCATGGATAAATCGAGATTGCCTTAGAATGATTAAAAAGAAAGACCAGTTATACAAGAAATTTATGAGGACCAAGTCCCTTGCTGATCTAGGCAAGTTTAAACAATACCGCAATAAAGTAACGTCTTTTCTCAGAAACGAAAAAAGAAACTTTCTGTACAATGAGTTTGACAGCGAGTTCTGTGATGGTAGCGCACAAGTTTGGAAAAAAGTTAATAAATTATTAAACCGAGCACAGTCTACGTCAGGAGTTACAGACCTTTGGTTTGAAGGTGAACGTATTGAGGGTGTTGCACTTGCAGATAAATTTAATACGTTTTTCAAACATATTGTAAATACCGGTCTGAGTTCAGATTTCGCTTGCAACACTATACGACGGAATAGCAATAGCATATTTTTGGAGCCTACGGATGACACTGAAGTGTGCAGTACTTTTACTTCCTTTAAGAACAACAGGTCTTGTGATATAGATGGCATTCAATTCTCACCTGTAAAATTTGTCCTCACTCTAATAGCACCAGTATTAACTTATATTTATAACATTGCCTTATCAAGCGGGTCCTTTCCAAAGCAGATGCAGAAATCTAAGGTAATCGTATTATATAAAAGCGGTGATAAAAATAGCATGTCAAGTTACCGACCGATTTCCATTTTACCGCTTTTTTCGAAAGGGTTGGAGAAAATTATTGAAAAATGGTTAATAAAATTTTGCAATAGGTTTAAATTGTTATCAACAGAACAACATGGCTTTTTGCGAGGTAAATCTACCGAATCAGCTTTATTGTCTGAAAAAGAAATTATTCTTAACGCTTTTGAAAATAAAGAATTGTGCGTCGGCGTCTTCATAGATTTCTCAAAGGCTTTCGATCGCCTTAATCATAATACCTTACTTAAAAAATTATACCTTTATGGCATACGTGGCACACCACTTGAACTACTGAAATCGTACTTGCGTCATCGTGTACAATGCGTTAAAATAGGGCCACATATATCTTCATTTCAAACTATTACTGCTGGTGTCCCACAGGGTAGTATTTTAGGACCTCTACTTTTCATTTTATATATAAATGACCTTGTTTTGACTGTTAGCCAGCCGAAATTTGTAATTTATGCTGACGATGCAAGCTTATTTTTCACAGGTAGTTCCATACAATCTCTGGTTTCTGTTACTAACAATGCTCTTGATAAACTTAAGGAATGGTCTGAAGCAAACTCTTTACTAATAAGAACGAAAAAAACTAAAGCGGTTCCATTCAGTACAAGACAGTTTCCCACTCAACCCGATATACATATATACATAGGCGATTCACGTGTCCAGTTTGTAGACACTGTCAAGATTTCGGGGGTAATCTTTAGCAAGACCATGAGCTGGGACACTGAAGTTCAGTTCATTATGAGTAAACTGGCAACGTGCACCGGAATTCTCGCAAAATTTTGGTATTTTCTGCCCGAACGCATAAAATTAATTATTTACAATGCGCTGTTTGTATCCCACCTAAATTATTGTTTCTTGGTTTGGGGTACTACCACTAAAACAAATATTCATAAAATATACATGCTTCAAAAGAAAGCTGTACGCTACATTGCGAACGTAGACTACCTTGCTCACACTCAGGAACTGTTTGCTCGTTACCAAATTTTGCCGAATAATACCGTATACGAATATTACTTAGCATTAAAATACAAGCGTTGTATCCAAAATAACCAGCTTAGTTTTCTTGAATTACCCTGTCTCAGTCAAAATCTTTCAGAATACTCCTTTCGCAGAAAAGAAATTTGGCACATTCCCTTCTCCCGTACAATGTACGGATGCTCCGACATAGCCTGCCCACTGTTTTGAATAAATTATTGTCAAGGGGTATAATTCCTGAAACATGTTCACTTGTTGACATGAGAAGTGCACTAATTCACTAATATCTTCTTTTTGAAAGCCGCGTTCATGTATTATTTTTTTTTCGTATCTTGTTGTGATGTATCCTGTGTAATTTTATCTTGCTGCTATGCATGTCTGTGTTTTTTTTTCTTACTATTATGCTGAGTTTTTTCTGTTTATGCTTTGTCCACAAACTCATGCATATACGAGATATTATTGCCCTTGTTAAATAGCCAGAGTGTTACTATGACATTTACACTTTACGTTTTCGCTGTATGCCTTGTACAGGGGGGCTCGGGCGTCCCTCAAGTGATTGTGTTCACTTTTTGCCCGGGCCTACCCGCATCGTTGATTTTTCGGCGATGTAAATAAACTTCAACTTCATGTCGTCGATGAAGTCAGAAAGAAATGTCCTACCACGGTCTGTGAGCAGATTGTGCGGAGTACCATGCTGCAGAATCACGTCGCGTAAAATAAAATCGGCGACATCTGTTGCGCACATTGTTGGAAGCGCTGCAGTGATGGTGTAACACGTGGCGTAATCGGTCGCCACAGCGACCCACTATTTGCCAGACGTGGATAGAGGGAAATGGCCAAGTAAGTCCAAGGCACCACGAAAAAAAGGCTCCGAAGGAATGTCAAGTGGTTGAAGGCACACGGCAGGTAGCGTCGATGGTGTTTTTCACACGCCGCAACATATTTCTGAACGGAGCGGCAAGTCCTGGCCAAAAGAAGCGTCGGCGAATCCGGTCATAGTTGCGGGAGACGCCAAGGTGAACTTCCATTGGCAGATCGGGAAGTTCTTGGAGAACAGCTGACTGGAGGTGTTTAGGAATGACGAGGAGTAGGGCAGGACCATTGGGGTGTACATTGTGGTGATATAATACACAATCCCGAAGAACAAACAGATGAAGGGACGAATCAGAAGGCGAAGATTCTAAGCCATCAATGATGTCGCGCAATGTGACATCAGGGCGTGGCTCGTCGGCAAAATTTAGCAGCTGAGAAACGGAGAAAACGTAAGCGTCGGTATGGCAGCCAGGGTCAGCGGGTGGTTCGTCCACTGGATAGCGTGAGAAACATTGTGCGTCTTGGTGTAATCGGCTCGTCTTGTACACTACTGCATAGGAATATTCTTGCAGCCGCAGAGCCCAGCGACAAAGCCGGTCGGTGGGATCCTTGAGTGAGGAAAGCCAGCAGAGCGCGTGGTGGCCTGTCATTACAGAGAAGTGCGTGCCATACAAGTATGGGCGGAATTTGGAAAGGGCCCAGACAAGAGCCAGGTATTCACGATCTGTAATCGAATAATTGCACTCCGCTGCTGTGAGGAGGTGGATAGCGTATGCGATAACGCGATCTTGACATTATTGGCGCTGGGCTAAGACTGCTCGAATACCGTGAACACTGGCATCGGTAGTCACCTCTGTAGAAGAAAACGGGCCAAAGTGGGCCAGTATAGGCGGCCGGGTGCGAATGTTGGTGATGTGGGCAAACGCGGCAGTTTGAGCGAGGCCCCACATGGCACAACTTTGAATTGATATAGACCATCAGGAGTGACGAACGCGGTCTTCTCATGATCTTTTTCATACACAGAAATGTGCCAATAACCAGACCGCAGGTTTATTGATGAAAAGTAGTTGGCACCGTGGACACAATCCAGGGTGTTGTCAATGCGAGGCAAGGGGTAGACGTCTTTCTTGGTAATGCGGCTTAGTTGATGATAATCAACGTACAAACGCTATGTGCCATCTTTCTTTTTAACAAGCACCACGGGCGACGCCCAAGGGCTCGACCAAGGTTGAACAATGCCTTTGGCAAGCAGCTTGGTCACTTCATCTTGAATAACCTTACGCTCTCAAGCAGAAACTCGATATGTGCGGCGATAAATAGGACTGGCATAGCCAGTATTTATGTGATGCTTAACAATTGAAGTTTGGCCCAATTGGCTATTGCTGAGGTCGAAGATGTCGTTGTAGGAAACCAAAAGGCGAGACATAGCTGCTGCTTGTTCAGGCAATAGGCTTGCAGCAATCATGGGAGGAGATGTTTCGTCAGGACAAATAGGATCAGGTAGACACGGTGAAGAATCTGAGCAGACGTCTACGAAAAACGTCGTGACGTGGTCGGCTCCGATAGCACGAAGCGTTGTAATCGATATGCCGGGCAGAACTTCCTTTGTCAGGCCAAAGTTGACAATGGGGAGGCATGTCCGGTTATCGGCGACGGTGACTACAGAGTGGTGCGCAGTGGTATTGCGCATCAGATTGACATCAGGAACAGGTGTGGCGACGTAATCACCATCGGGCACAGAAAAAGATTATAGCAAATTGACGAAAGTCAAGGCTTTAGGCGGCAGGCAGATGAAGGTGGTCGTACTAAAGTTGTTCGGCAGTTCGGCACGAATGTGCGCGAATAGTGGAAGTTCGAGTCAAAGGGTACCGGCAGAACTGTCGATCAAAGCTGAATGCACCGTAAGAAAGTCGAGTCCGAGGATTAGGTCAAGGAGATAATTGTTCAGCACTGTAAAAAGAATGGCGACGTGGTGGTCGGCGATACTTAAACGGGAAGTACAAATTCCAGTGACGTTAACAGTGCTGCCATTGGCCACGCATACGGCTCGAGTAGTAGGAGACGTGATAACCTTCCTCAGTCGACGACTCAGGTTTCAACTCATTAATGACACCTGGGCTCCAGGATCTATTAATGCCGTCAAAGGGACACCATTGACATGAACATCAACAAAGTTCTGGTTCGTTGGGAGTGTCAATGGAGGATTTCGACACGACGAAGATAATGCAGCACTACCTCGTGGAGCTGCATGGTCTAGTTTTCCGTCCGGGAGGGTCCGTAATTGGTCGGCGACGAAGAGCGGCGTGGCTGGGGCGACGGGGACCGACGGCTCTGAGGTGACCCCGAGCGAGCAGGATGACTGATATCGACGGGTACGTCAGAGGTAGGAGGCATACGGCCAGGCGAGTAAATGCTCGGGTCAGTATATGGGCAAGGGGACGGGGAAAATGAGCCTTGAATACGGTGACGTCTAGGAGCTGCGCCAGTGGCGTGCGACGTGGCCAATGCTGAGGCAACGGAAGCAAATGGCTTGTCGTCCGGAGTGCTCCACTCGGCAGGGTTGCGGCATCTGGGAGGGGAATACAGAGCCCCGTGAGGCGTAGGAGTCGGCATCGGTCGCGCATGAGGTCGGAAGACGGAGCAGGCAGCAGAAAAACCTAGGTTGACAATTTCTTGCCGCACAACTGTCTGAATGAGAGAGATCGCTGGGGCTGGTTGGTTGATCGTGGGGTCAGGTGGGCGTGGATGGAACGGCGCAGGACTTGTTGCCTCGAGCTCGTGGTGAGCAATACGGGTGACGTGATCATTTAAAGGAGGGGAACCCGTAATGTCGACGCAAGACGGTGTCGCAGCCTTGTTAGGGAGCCGGGAGAACTTTGGATTGACGTGGCGGCTTTTCTCGAGCTCAAAGCGGCGGCATTCTTTGACAATGATGTCGATGGTGGTCACCTTGTTGAAGACCTACAAGTTGAAAGCGCCGTCCGTGGTGCCTTTGAGTAGATGGCCGACTTTGTCAACCTAGGCCATTTTCTCGTCAACTTTCCGGCAAAGAGCGAGCACCTCTTGTATATACGAGACATGCCATTCTGTAGAAGATTCAACTCGGGTCGCAAGCTCTTTTCTACCAGCCAGCTGCCAACGGGTAGCATTTTCAGAGGTGGCAGAGCTTCTGCTTGAAAGCATCCCAGCTAGAGATCTCGTCCTCGTGTTTCCGGAACCAGACACGAGGGAGAGAGAAAAAGAGAGTAATATAGGAAGGCAGGGATGTTAACCATTCAATAGTCTGGTTGGCCAGCCTACGCTGAGAGAAGGCAGAAGGGGAAGCGATAGAAGGGAGAAAGAAGGTGTAGATACGTGTACGGACAGCACTTGAGTTAAAGACGCTCGCGCAAACCAGAAGTTCCGAAAAAGCATAAAAGTGCCTTCACTCCCTTCTGAGCCGATGATCGGTCGGGAACGTCCTCTAGTAACGTCTGTTCACTCACAAGGACCATCATCTTTCTCAATGTGTTGGGCAAAGATTGTCTTTGTTCTTGAAATTGAGGACAATGGCACAATAAGTGTTCAATGTTCTCCTCACATCCCCAAACATCACATGCAGGTCTATGAGCCATTCCAATTTGTGCTGAGTAGGCATTTGTCAGACACGAGGAGTTCCGCCCAAGTAGAATACGACATTCTCTGCGACAGGGCGGAGGACCATGATCTTCTGAAACCGACGTGGGTGCAGCCCACGACGGCTACGGGGCTCCCTGAAAAGTGGGGGTAGCCTAACGTGGTTCCCGGTATCCGACGATAGTCTGATACCGAGCATTGTGCAAAATGAAATCATATCTAGTGCTACTGATGCTGCCCGAGGTGGCAGGTGATCTACGTCAGTGGGAAGGCAAGCTCAAAATTATTCGTGCTGTCGTCGTCCTCACAGCGTGTTCTTCCGTTGTCGTCTCTTATTCGCCCTCATTTCATCATTGCCGCCATCGTTGTTCCTCCGTATTCCTTTTTTCGGCCACACAGCGTTGTAATTTCGTCATCATGCCACCGTGGTCATGCGTTCGTAATCACTCTGTCACCGTCATTCCACCGTCGTCATCCAGTCTTATTTACACCCTCATTAAAATTCCGCAGTAATCATGCTGCCGTCATTCGACAAATCAGAATGCTGAAGGAATAGTGTCTTTCTTGAAACAGCGATTGCGTAAGATTCTGGTACATGTCAAACTAAATCCTTAAAGTGACTAATCGGGCATGAGTACGACGAATAAATCTGGTGCTCCTATAAAATCTCCTCATTTGTAAAATGGAGCGCATGCAAAAAGTAGCCGTCTTATTTGAACCCTCAGACTAATCAAGCCGGTCTAGCGTTTCGGTTTCACTTACGAGGGCGAACTCGCAACCGCTTTCAGAACGAAGAACCACGTCTAGGCTAAAATTTATTGACTACGTATGCCGAGATCGCTTCAAAATACTGAGATCTCATTATTTGTATGAATCTGTTAAGATCACATCGAGACTGAATCATTGCGTAGTTCGTCAGCCATTAGGTCCTATTAGCTTCCACAAGTACCCCTTTTCCCGTCGGCAATTTCTCATTGAGATATCGTACCAAACTCTCATCTTGAAAGTTAACCATTGCTAAAACTTACATAAATGTTTTGTTTCTCGTGCAAACAAAAGTTGCTCATGTACTCGCTCCTGCATGGGCTGTCACTTGCATGCAGTAAGCTCAATAAAAAAAATAAAAACAAACTTCTCTCTCTTAGCATGCCATTGTAGTTATTGCGTCGTCAGTGTAGTCACTGTCATGTATTCGAGGTCTTAACATCGCTGTGATGCCATCGTAGACTTTCCAACTTCGTCAATCTAGTTTCGTAGTTTTATTGTCGTCATGGCATCGTAGTCACGCCATCATCATTACATATTCATCGTTATTTTATTGTCGACGTACTATCACCTTCCCACCGTCATCATCACGCCATGGACACATATGCCGAATCGCCATCCCGTTGTCGTCATGACGTCGTTGTCAGCCCCGTTGAGTCGTCATCATTCTTTCTTCGTTCCATAGTCGTGACACCGTGATCATCATACCATTATGGTCATTTTGTTGCCGGCATGTGTTCGTGTTGTCCACTTTTCTACTTTTGTGTCCTGTCTGCATGCTTCACCTCTTTTTTGCATAATGAGTCATTACACAGTCATCTTCCTGCATTCGTGGTTGTATCATTGTCTTTATGCCATTCTCCTCGTACCATTATCGTCATTCAGCTTCGTGATCCAGTAATCGTGAAGCCATCATCATCAAACCATCGTCGCCATACAGTTGATGCAATCCAATTGTCGTCAAAATGTGGTCGTCACACCACCATCGTCATTTCATCGTCATCATTTCATCATCGCCTTCCCACTCTGTTCATGCCATCGTCGTCATTCTTCCTCCTTTCATCACCACTATTGCGTCGTCGTAATACAGCCGCCTCCACGTAGTGCTGATCCTTCAATCGCCGTCATATTGTCATAGCCATCCCTCTATCCTGATTTATGTATCCTCATTCCGCCTTCCTCCCAATGTTGCCTTTTTTCGTGCGTCGTCATATACACGTTGATTCGTCGTCGAGACGCAATTCTCCTTCCATAGTAGCCAGTTCACTGTAGTCGTGCAATCGCCCTCATACCCTCGTCGTCATGCGGGCTATCGAAATGTTCTAGCGTGACAACTTTATATATTTGCAGTCGTGGTTATAGAAAAACAGCGTTTTTCTTGACAAACAGCAATGAAGGCTTCACGTAGCATGATACTGAAAGTGCGCGGGAACATAGAACATTTTTTTTTACTTTTGTACATCCCAGATCTCTTAGTGAAAAGCAGTAGTGGACGCAGATTAATGATGAAAAGCCCTTTTTCCCTGTTTATATTCAAGAGCAAACAAGCGAACACAAACATAAGATTACAGATTTCTCTCTTTTAGGCTAAGTAGAACACAGAAAACATACCACATAATGAACCCAGTATTTATTACCTTTGTCTTGAATGCGCATCTCGCTGATATTCGATTTAGGCACCAAGTTCAATGTAGCGTTTAACGTGGCGTGTTTTACTGACCTGTGTCAGGGAGACATGAATATAGGCACAGAAAGATATTCAACTCTGGTATCACAAAACACTCATCACATACCCTTGATATTCGTCCACGTAAAATCTATCCAAAAGTAAGTTTGTAGCATATGGTCCTCTCATGAAGTCCGACTGGCATTTATATGTCGAGACCGCACCTGTTCCCAAATTTCTATGCGGTTGGCGGGATCACGATACGCTTTCTGCAAAAACTGTGTGAAGAAAATAATAAAGCTTCTATGCGTATGGACTGATTAACATCGACATAAACTTTTAAGCAAATTTATGTCTGTATTTATGATGAAATATATACCATAACGGTGTAAATCAAAACGTACGGAAGCATTTCTATAGTACAGGATAAGGTGGCCTCTCTGTACCGCGACATCAATCGCGAGACTTTTTCCCTTAATGGCGCTGAAACAAGTACAGACGAGATGTTATTGTCAAACTACTACCAGTAGTGTCTCATGAGGTGTGAAGAATGTATACAGCTTGGCATTGATCAGCTTGTCACGATAATTAAGATAGTGATACATCACGTTACGAAAGTATGATAAATTAGTATCTAGAAAAATGATGACCGAAAAAAACCTTCACTGAAGACTAGCCGCAAATTAGTGGCTTGTCATAAAGCATAGCGGCGTTCAAAATAAATTAATTAGAAAAAAGGCTTTATGATCAGTGTAATGGATAATATATGATGTATTAAGGACGGTCGCATACCACGCATGTTCAATTTCAATTTTAAAGATTATGGAGGCTTTTTATATGCAGCATCTAATTTTTACACGAATAACCAGTACACAATTGAACCAGTGTTATTGCGTGCGTATATTGTGGCACTACAAAATCGTATCATAATAGAGTGTGTGACAGCTGATTATCAATGCGCCGATAATATATGGGTTACATGAATGTTCTACAATGAGCTTCAACCAAAGGTAACAATCACAACATTTTATGTCAGAAGAGCTCATTGTTCCTTATAGCGCCTAGTTCACAAAAAGCTGCAATATATTGCTCAATATAAGGTTCTTTCGCCTAGCAGATCTGTAAAAGATTGAAATGAAAAGAAGCAGTTGCTCCAAAAACGATGCACGTGCAAGCCTTAAAGCGTCGGCGAGAGTATGCCATGCCTCACGAATTTCGATTTTTATAGGGATTTTCTCGTCCATAGAAGACACGCAAAATGACGCGACTTCGGCAACACAAAAGAGCACTCGTACTACAACGGCTCATGTCGATGCGCTTGTTTAGGCAAGGTTTGACTTCTTTTACACGCGACCCGTACCCACGCCCACGCCTGCTGGATAAATTGAAGTTCGCTGACGCAGCTGTGCTGCGGGTCCTGCTCTCAGATGCGGGGGCACAAGAGAAGTGCTTGCATTGCTCACATGCTGTTTTCACTGAGAATGTTGTAATTGGCTGTCCAGATTTTGCGGTCAATCAGTCAACGCCTGTCGCAGCCCTTTCTCCGCGACTGCTGGGTTGTGGTGGTAAGGCGTGCATGTGGCGTTGCACGAGAGCTCAAAACGCTCGGGAATGTTCTGCACTGTTAAAAAAAAAGTGCAAATTAGCCCTACTTTATGCGAATTTGAGCTGCTGCCGCAGCGGCACAAGCGTGCATTGATGTCCTCGTCTGCCGCCAACTGCAGAACACAGTATTCCAGGGAGCAACACATGTTCCAGATGAGCGGGCAACGTGTAAACCCTAACTGGATGGCCGCTTCCTGTAGGGGCCGGCACGTACCTACACAAGTTTGTGCTTGCACCGTCTCGGCAGCAGCTCCCACCCTGATAAAGGAAGGCAAATATTATTTTAATCTTAAAACCAGGCAATTAACTGTGCCGTCCTCGGCATCGTGAGGAGGGCGTAAAATCGCGACTGTTGAGAACGTGGAGACGAAACACTGTGGAAGAGCGGCAGCTCCAAACATCCTTAAGTGACCGAGAAAGAAGAGGATTTTAGCGGGCGCTGGCCGGAGCTGTCGGAGAAGGAAGAAAGAACGCCACCCAATCAGGCGCCCCAGTGCCATCGCAATGCAGCCCCCGTCGCGTCCAGTGTAATCCAGCTCTTATCCAGTGTTCTCACTGGTCTCCCAGTGACTCCTATCGATGGCCAGCGTCCCCAGTGCGATCCAGTGACAAACAACGCGCTGGTTCGACACTAGAAGGCACTGGAAGATGCTGGTAAGACGCAGGGATGTGTTACACTGAAAGACGTAGGCCCCAAAGTGCAATCTTTTGGGAAAATTCTAAAAAAGAGCTGTGCCGCGGTAAGCGTAAAATCTGTTTTCGAATACGTTATGCGAAACGTGCCGCTCCCCGTAGGTAGATACACAGTTAGCCCTCCGAAATTGCATGAATTACCCTAAGAATGGTAACACATTCAAATTGTAGATATTTTAGCCATGCGTCTTGAGCCATACTTTTTTATTGTGTTAACATTCCTAGGGAACTTCTCGCAAGTTTTAGAGGCTATCTATCTATGTTTGTGTCTGTTTATCTAGCTATCTATGATTGTAGCTTTTGCATCCTTAACTAGAACCGTTTTTCCGCCTGCGTAGGTCCCTGGGTAGTCCGGTTGTGGAATGACCAGTGCATCGGGCTAATGTGGGGAGGTAACAGGGTTCAGAACAAACCGTCGGATCTACTACTTCGCTCACCTGGTAGAAGTATACATATATATATATATATATATATATATATATATATATATATATATATATATATATATATATATATACGTGCCTATCCTCAACGAATGTGTAGTGTTACTGTATATACAGGGCTCGGTTAATGTACACTGAATCAAATCAATAGGCAAACTAGCAATTTGACTAGATGCGTGCTACCTGGCGCATCTTAGACGCCTCGCGTAGCATCCTATGTTTATTACAATAATATGTCTATTTGTTGCTTACCTGAAGGCAAGAGTATCGATTTATGGGGTTAGACTTATGGCCTGGCTAACGTAATGCCGAGAAATTCACTCGCATGCTTCGTTTTTATTCAGTTGTAACGATATTTGGCTACCTGAACTGGGAAGCCCTACATCAAGAACACATAGTAGGCTCCAGGTGTCAATTGTCTTATATATGTGCCAGTCAGTGATGTATAAAAGGGCACCATAAGGTAGGCTGCCAATTTGAAGGAATAAAATGTATCAGCAATATAAATCTGTTGAGCAAATGATTTTGTCAAAAAGTCAAAATTGTCAAAATTTTTACTGCTATATACTGCACTAGAGGAGGTTCAGTTTCAGTAGTTATTTTGAAGGGGCCATATTATATTGCAGTATACGCAATGTAAAGGCAGCACTTAGAATGGTAAGAATGTTGATGAAAATGAGCACAAGTTATAAATGACGTATACATACCGCTTCCAGTGCTTCGGCAAGGTTAGTCCAATTCTCCTTAATTACTCGTGGCGGAGTGGGTGTAGGCGTCGTGTTACCCGCAATACAGAAACCCATGAGTTCTGCGAGGTAAAAAAATGCTCTAATACTGTGATACGTCATGGCTAAGTGAGTGGTAACGACGACTTGTCTTCTTTCAGAGATGCAGGTAGGCTGCCTGTCAATGGCAACAACGGAAGTTTTCTGACGCAGCAAGGTTGAAAATAGTGCGAGCAGCTGGCAAAATGCAGCAGCTGGAAGAAATGGAAGAATACCAGTTGTGAGTTGTCACGGGGCATATTCGTTAGGCGGGATGCAAAACGCCAGATACAAGAAGCTGCACCGAGTATTAAACTATAGTGTGCTTTACCTTAAGTCCTGGTAAGCTGGGGGACTACCCTAACATACGAGTCGCTCGGATAGACTTGAGGAAAAGGCTTCCCCTTGCGGAATAATATTTTTTGCGGGAATTAGGAGTGCGAAATACAGGAACTGCCTTTTCAACTGAAAAAACCTCAATAGAGAAATTCAAGCAAGCTCTTCGTAAAAGCTATGTAAATTTCTCGCTATGGAAAAATTCTTCTACTCGCACACCTGTGACACGATGAATTTCAGCCATTAAAGGGGGCCCAACACAAATTAGGGGGCCACTGCAAGCTTAATCACGACCTCCTCAAAAGCGACGTTCAAGTTACGCCAACCAGCGGCCGGCTGTCCCAGCGGGCTGGTTGCGTGCTGCTAGGTGAAGTAAGCAGAACGTTGCTTGGAGGGACGCGGCTTGGCGCTCGCTGCAGTATTTTGTATTCAGTTTCGCGCGATATGATTGCCATAATTCGTTTGGCCACAGATCCGCAAGTAGACGCACTTTTCAAGATCCCAATGTTGATATGGCTTGTACGGAGTTTGCATATATTTCACAATTGAAATGAACCCGTTGAATGTCAGCCTTTCAGTTTAATGATGATTCGTTTTTAATGAGCGACTAATTGCCACGTGTCCCCCGTCACCCCGTGGCGCTCACCACTGACGGCGCGTCTGCGAAAGAACCTTCCTTTATTTCAGAACGGCACGTTTTAAAGAAATCTTAAAATTGTCGTAAAAGCACGCTGTAAATGGGGGGTGGGCAGCGAATAACCTTGTTCTCGAATGCCTCTTTAGATTATGATTCACATGGTTGCTTTAAACTGCGTACGACCTATTAACATAGCTGTGTTAATGGGAATGACATTCGAGTGTATTCCGGTATGAGGGACAGGAGATTTATGGAACGTCTTTGTATTGGTTCGTTCAGGTTTTACGGCGTTCTGAAGGCAGCGGTGATATGTACAATAAGCTTGTTTTATGAATACAATTTCTGGTGCGAATGACCTAAAGATATATATAGTATAGACGCAGGCTTGCTATTTTTTTTTCTCGAAGTAGGTATGAGAATAATGGTCAAACTGAGCTTTTAAATTGTGTATTCTTTCACTGAATTAGTCGTTCGACATATAGAATCCAGAGGCAGTGCTCTGGATGGCTTGAAACGTAATAATATGATTTACCTGACAAGCGTGACTTTGGCAATAGCATATCCAGCATGCCCAGACGAAGATTGCAGGGCCACACAGGAAAAGGTAACTACCGGTTTCTACTGCATGGGTCAGTCCGTGGGTGCCATCTGCGTAAAACTGACGCCAAATGTGTATGTTGCCTCCATCGAGAGGCATTAATGTCCTAACATTCAGCGCGGCTCACGCCCATGCCGCTTCAGCGAATATACAGGAATAAGTCATTTCTTTCTTAAATATTTAGGTGCATTGCGTCCTTTCTCTAGTGGTATTCAGCTTTAGTAAAATTTTGATGAAATGAAACAAGACACCCGCCACAAACGATATAACGTTTCGGCTACTACACAGGCGCCTTGTTCTCAAAAAGCGTCCGCGGTTGCTAAGTGGATATGGTGTTGGGCTGCTAGGCACAAGGTCGCGGCATTGAATCCCGCCCCCGGCGGCAGCATTTCGATGGGTGAGAAATGGGAATACACCACTGTGCTTAGATTTAGGTGCCCAATAAAGAACCTTAGAGGTAAAAATTATTTCGGAGTCTCTATTACGGCGTGCCTAACAATGAGATCGCGTTTTTGGCATGTAAAAAGACACAACAAATTTCTTGAGGATCACAAATAAAAGTAAAAGCGATAAAAGAGTCACGTAAATATGCCGAATGACGTGACAGAGGCACCTCCCGTACACAGGTGGAAAATTTCCGCAGGCGTTTCCCGGTAACCATTATGGTGTCATAGGCTGCAGGTGCCGAGAAGCGTTAAACGCTGTCGGGGATCTTTGAATGCCATCGCGTTCATCTCTTAAGAGCGAAGCTTAAGTGACCCCCAAGTGTTTTTTGTTACTCATTCATACGCCGTCTTCGCAGACTACCGACACAGCTGAGGTCAAGCCCTCGCCTTCAGGACAGTTGCGCGAGATCATCAGCTTTTCTCTTGCAGCGTTCGAAAGCTGCATGTGACCGGGCATACTTGCGTTGGTGGTTACGCAAATTTGACGTCAGGAGATTGGAATAGAAACATATTGGAATAGTTTTACGTTATAGGGCCCCTGATGTGACTTAAGCGCCTCAGAAAAAAAATAACACCTGTAAAGAAAAGAGAAAAGTATAAGGGACAGGAATGACGTTATATATCAACTTAACTGATCGCACCAAAACGTACAAGTTGTAGGATCACACAGAAACGAACTTGATCGCAGAAAACATAATCAGCATATTTAAAAGTGGTTGTATTAAACAGGCATGTGACACATTGTTCGACCCACTCAGAATGTGATTACGTGTTTAAACATTTGAGTATTTGGCCGTGTGACTTTCTGGGTGAAGTTTAGAATGCACTACAATTAGTTGAACAGAAGCTTTCTTTTCCCTTTTTTGTCGTCTTATATATCATCTGCTCATGAAGGATTGGAAATATCTGAGATGCATAGCAACGCACGACGTCAAACTGAAGGCCACGAAGGGCCGACGAAGTCATGCCGTATCGTTTGAAAAAGTTTGCATATGTTAGATGTCAAACACTAAGTCGAAATTGTATTAATATTTGGCTTAAATGTCGAATATTGGCCTAAAGTGTCTATACTGGCGAGCACAAGTATGCGGAAACGTCGAATACTGACCTAAAGTATGTACACCTGTGAGCAAATGCACATGGTCGAGGTATCGTATGATAAGGCCTATTTTTGTCATTCGCCTGCGAATGCAACCTAAAATTGAGGACTGTATTCCAAACATGGCCTTGCGAACTTTCCAGTGTACACGTCAATTTCAGTTTATGCATGGTAATTACGAAGAAATTTCTCGTCCGTATATCCTGTCGTCCGTATACTTTTGCTCACGTGTTTGCGGTAAATAACGTTGTTCACCTTACAGCGCATATCATGACATTTAGTAATCTGCATGTGGCGGAGGCTCTGTGGCTATTGCCCTTTCCTGTTAGCAAGACATAACAGTCGGCAACAGAAGGTTATCTTCAAATCGAGGGTTCGACGGAAGCCCGTCTGGTCGGGATGAAGCTGTAGACGTTCTAAATGGACTTTGAGCACTGCTTATCCGCGGCACATATGGCCATTAGGCCAAACGTGCACTGGCGAGTAATAGAAGGCACACGAGTTACAGATGAACCTGAACCGATTTTACCCTATTTCCCCCACCAAGTTTTAAAGATAAACGGAACGCCAAGATTTGGCGTCGAATCTATTCGAAGGCTGACGCCGGGATTTTCGCGCTTAGGTCACAAATGAATGTAACCGGAGGAACGAACACGCTTACCCAGCTGAACGTGCATGCCACAAAGGTGCGAACAAGCTTTACGCCATTTGTGGGTCCAATTTTTACGTCACGTGGTGTCCATTCAAGCACATTCAGCGCCGCCTTTTATCTTGCGTTCTGATTTGCTGCGGCTAAGCGGTCGGATTTTCGCGCGTCCGCACTGTCGACACTTCCGGTTTCCAAAGGAAGAAAGTGTATACTTCTTTTCAAGATGTCGTTTGCTTCTTCATTAACCGAGTTATCATTGACATAATATCATGACTTCAGTTTTGAAAACGTTTCACTATACGTTGAAGCTTTCTGGCTGCTACAGCGTTCCTAAAATTTTGTGGACAAATATATGTATGTTTAGCTCAAGTATAATGCCCATGCGCTCAATGAACGCTTGATGAAAGCATCTCGGACTGGTAGTGTAATGATTACATTGCAATTCTTGTCGTTCTCGTACATTGTAACGGTAGAGTTATGCCTCTGTTATCATGTCGCGCTATCTATGTGCACTAGATGCTAAGAATGCGATATAGAATGAAGAGAAAGGAATCGATACATTATACCAGCTCTGCCGATATTGTGTAGCATACTTTTTTGTGATACTAAAATACACATTAGGCATACTAGGGCAAATCCCTCGTTAAAACTGCTCATACCTGTAAAAGGCAGCGTCTAGTCCAATGAGACGAAGAATATCATCAGCAACAATGGCCTGCAAAGAAACAAGCAAAGATGCAATGGCTGAATCTGAATGAAGAAACGAAGGAAAGAATCTGATCGGATCGTAGTAGCGCGTTAGAAATAAGCAACAGAACAAGGAAAGCGAAAGAACCTTTAGGTGATGCTGTATGGGCTCGCATGCATCGTCGAAGAGGTCGACCTACAGCGCCATACATTTATTTCACACAGTGGCTTTTATGCCTTGTAAGAAGTTTCACCCATCCGATCGTATAACCTAATGCATTACCACGTGTGGTACAGGGTTTCGCCTTCACGCGATAGAAGAATGTAAAATGCTGCCGAACTTTTTTACTATTTTGCTTACTCATATATTAAGCAAAATTAAAAATATTACACGAAGCTGTGGCGGCGTTTACATGCAAAGTAAAATTTAAAATGAATTTCCACCGCCCCTAGTTCAACCTAATCAACGGTACTCTAAGATTGTGTCAAAAAGCCAGCCACTAAAGAATCAAACATACACTAATAAATAAATGTACATCATTCGGGGTGTATGCTTGCCAAACAACAATAATCGTCATCTATCTTGCGTTTGCATTCTCAAAAACGCTGCGCTCATAACTTTCCTGTCGAGAATGCTCTGTCGTGCTAATAACGCGTATGCCGCTCGTGACTAGGAAATACCGGGTTCACAGTGTTGAAGAAAGGTAATGAGGACAAGACAGATGACGATTATTTTTGTGTGGCGTGATACAACCCAAAGGATGTAATTTTGCATAAGACTGTAGGTCTAACTTACAAAAATGGGCCCAGACACATTTCCGAACCTGAGAAACACATCATCATCATCATCATCATCATCATCGTCATTATCATCATCCGGGTTGCGCCCTTTGCAGGGCAAAGGCCTCTCCCCTACTTTTCCAACTAACCCGGTCATGTACTAATTGCGGCCATGTTGTCGCTCCAAAGTTCTTAATGTCATCCGCCCACCTAACTTTCCGCCGCCCCCTGCAACGCTTACCTTCTCTTGGAAACCAGTTCGTGACACTTAATGACCATCGGTTATCCTCCCTCCTCATTACATGTCCTGCCCATGCCCATTTCTTTTTGTTGATTTCAACTAAGATGTCATTACCTCGCGTTTGTTCCCACACACAGTCTACTTTTTTCTGATCCCTTAACGTTACACCCATCATTCTTCTTTCCATAGCTCGTTGCGTCGTCCTCAATTTAAGTAGAACCCTTTTCATAAGCCTCCAGGTTTCTGCCCCGTACGTGAGCACTGGTAAGACACAGCTGTTATACACTTTTCTCTTGAGGGATAATGGCAACCTGCTGTTCATGATCTGAGAATGCCTGCCAAGGGCACCCCAGCCCTTTCTTATTCTTCTAATTATTTCACTCTCATGATCCGCATCCGCGGTCACTTTCTGCCCTAAGTAAATGTATTTCCTTACGACTTCCAGTGCCTCGCTACCTATTGTAAACTGCTGTTCTCTTCCGTGACTGCTAAACATTACTTTAGTTTTCTGCAGATTAATTTTTACACCCACCCTTCTTCTTGGCCTCTCCAGGTCAGTGAGCATGCATTGCAATTGGTCCCCTGAGTTACTAAGCAAGGCAATATCATAAGTCAATCACAAGTTGCTAAGGTATTCTCCATTAACTTCTATCCCCAATTCTTCCCAATCCAGGTCTCTGAATACCTCCTGTAAACACGCTGTGAATAGCATTGGAGTGATTGTATCTCCCAGCCTGACACCTTTCTTTATTGGGATTTTGTTGCTTTCTTTATGGAGGACTACGGTTGCCGTGGGGTCGCTATAGATATCTTTCAGTATGTTTACATACGGCTCGTCTACACCCAACCCACAAACAGAAACTCAAGAAAAGACAAACTCAAACAAGTGAAAAAACACAAACTCCGAAAAAAAATTTTACTTGAATATTCCGCACTTCTGGCTGGCTCTCTAGATGCCTCAATTGCATTAGCGTCGTACCGTAACCGGTGGCCAACAGTGCCGTCAATTGAGCTTCAGATGCCCGTTCTCTTGAAGCTTTTGGTGACAGTGTTATCAGAAATTTTTGCTCCGCTCCACTAGATCATTGCACAAAATAGTTCCACTGGCAGCCTTTTAAACTTGCCTCCTGGTATCAGAGGATGATCACGAATAGTGAAAGTTTGTGATTCTTTATATGTGGAAGACAACTGCTTACATGTTCTTCGAAAGGAAAGCCAATGCTGCCTAATGAAGCACATCATACAGTTCCTGCTTGCGTTAAAGTTCGTAGCTGGTACGCCCTGTTTCCTTGCATGTGGGCAAGGCTTCTTCTGTATCGTTTCAATTCACACAGCACAGTAGCTTATGCAGAGCTTTCTGAGCTGTAAAGCATGGCTACTTCAACTTGGTGAAAATTTGTCTTCGGTGGGCAGAAATTCACGCTTGTCTTGCTGGTAGCATTCAGCCTTTCGTGCTGCTGTCTCTAATAGCAGATGTGTGTTATGTTGCTGCTGAAGTGCCTTCCCAAAGAATGATTTTCATTCTACGAAGCATACAGAACAGCATTTCGCTTGAAGCTGATGCTGTAGCTTGCTTACCGCCTCTTGTGGTATGCTAGTGGTATGATTACTCCATGCATGTGCGTCATGACCAACAGCCCACACTGACCAAAAACACATGGAAAAATGCTACCTTTGTGCAGACAGCGGTAGCTAGCTCCATTTCTGCTAGTGTCCGAGAACAGCTGGCATCCGCAGATTGTCGTCATCATTATCAGTCGAAGTCTAAACCAGGACACTGGTTGCAGGGCTGACTTACAAGTGTGGGTCATTAAGGGGGGGGGGGGGAAGAAGGATCTGTGAATTTTCATTGCGCACATACTCACGGTATGTGCTATTAAGTAATGAAGCAGGCACGCAATAGGACCTAGCTGGTTTGCTATTATTGCTGCTATTCCATAGGAATCTATATAGTAGAGACAGCATGGCGTGCCTGGCCTGCAATTTCTTGACAATATGCGTTTGAGTTCAATTGACTTTTCCCAACTACAAAGCATTTTTCAAAAACTGTCATGGCTATTGCTTGTACTACTTTCACCACTTGTTGCGTTTTAAATGAGGTTTAGATTGGTGGGAATGGCGAAGTGTTTAGAAGCAGGTTTTCCAGCAGGAAAAAATGACGATTTCGAGCAGATTTGTCATCATCATCATCATCAGCAGCAGCAGCAGCAGCAGCAGCATGGTTACGCCCACTGCAGGGCAAACGCCTCTCCCATACTTCTCCAACTACCCCGGTCATGTACTAATTGTGGCCATGTTATACCTCGAAACTTGTTAATCTCATCCACCCACCTAACTTTCTGCTGCCCTCTGCTACGCTTCCCTTACCTTGGAATCCATTCCGTAACTCTTAATGACCATCGGTTATCTTCCCTCCTCATTACGTGTCCTGGGCATGCCCATTTCTTTTTCTTGATTTCGGCTAAGATGTCATTAACTCGCGTTCGTTCCCTCACCCAATCTGCTCTTTTCATATCCCTTAACATTACACCTATCATTCTTCTTTCCATGGCTCGTTGCGTCGTCCTCAATTTCAGCAGAACCCTTTTCGTAAGCCTCCAGGTTTCTGCCCCGTAGGTGAGCACTGGTAAGACACAGCTGTTATACCTTTTCCTCTTGAGGGATAGTGGCAACCTGCTGTTCATGATTTGAGAATGCCTGTCAAACGCACCCCAGCCCATTCTTATTCTTCTGGTTATTTCCGTCTCATGATCCCATTCCGTGGTCACTACCTGCCCCAAGTAGATGTATTCCCTTACCACTTCCAGTGTCTCACTACCTATCGTAAACTCCTGTTCTCTTCCGAGACTGTTAAACATTACTTTAGTTTTCTGCAAATTAATTTTTAGACCCACCCTTCGGCTTTGCCTCTCCAGGTCAGTGAGCATGCACTGCAGTTGGTCCCCTGAGTTGGCAATATCATCAGCGAATCGCAAGTTACTAAGGTATTCTCCATTAACTCTTATCCCCAATTCTTCCCAATCCAGGTCTCTGAATACCTCCTGTAAACACGCTGTGAATAGCAATAACAAGAACAAATCTGCTGTTACCTGATCCTCCCCAGCTGCCTTCCCCCTTTGCATAGTTCCCAAGGCTTTCCTTACTTCTTCCGGCGTTATTCGTGGTATTTCGAATTCCTCTAGACTACTCTCTCTTCCGTTATCATTGTGGGTGCCACTCGTACTGTATAAATCTCTATAGAACTCCTCAGCCACTTGAACTATCTCATCTATATTAGTAATGATATTGCCGGCTTTGTCTCTTAACGCATACATCTGATTCTTGCCAATCCCTAGTTTCTTCTTCACTGCTTTTAGGCTTCCTCCGTTCCTGAGAGCTTGTTCAATTCTATCCATATTATACTTCCTTATGTCAGCTGTCTTACGCTTGTTGAATAACTTCGAAAGTTCTGCCAATTCTATTCTAGCTGTAGGGTTAGAGGCTTTCATGCATTGGCGTTTCTTGATCAGATCTTTCGTTTCCTGCGACAGCTTACTGGTATCCTGTCTAACGGAGTTACCGCCGACTTCTATTGCACACTGCTTATTGATGCCCACAAGATTGTCGTTCATTGTTTCAACACTAAGGTCTTCTTCCTGAGTTAAAGCTGAATACCTGTTCTGTAGCTTGATCTTTAATTCCTCTATTTTCCCTCTTACCGCTAACTCATTTATCGGTTTCTTATGTACCAGTATCTTCCGTTCCCTCCTCAGGTCTAGGCTAATTCGAGTTCTTACCATCCTATGGTCACTGCAGCGCACCTTGCCGAGCACGTCCACATCATGTATGATGCCAGGGTTAGCGCAGAGTATGAAGTCTATTTCATTTCTAGTCTCGCCGTTCGGGCTCTTCCGCGTACACTTTCGCCTACCTCGCTTGCGGAAGAAGGTATTCATTATCCGCATATTATTCTGTTCTGCAAACTCTACTAATAACTCTCCCCTGCTATTCCTAGTGCATTTGCCTTGTCTCCAGCCTGCTTCTTGACTACCTTGGCATTGAAGTCGCCCATCAGTATAGTGTATTTTGTTTTGACTTTACCCATAGCCGATTCCACGTCTTCATAGAAGCTCTCGACTTCCTGGTCATCATGACTGGATGTAGGGGCGTAGACCTGTACAACCTTCATTTTGTGCCGCTTATTGAGTTTCACAACAAGGCCTGCCACCCTCTCGCTAATGCTATAGAGAGCATATTTGTAGTAGTCAACAATGGTGATTCTGAAGGACTATCCGCGAAGATACCATTCCTGCACGTCAAAAGGATTCATAGTACCTGTGAAAATCGTTGCAAATATCTTCAAGGAAGATAATCCACGTACGAGACCACTCTTGAACAAATTACAACCATCACATGGCCACAGCGAGTCAATCATCACGCTGGAAAAAGGAAGTATTGCGCGTACCCATTGGCACAGCACTACACACGAAGGCATACAATACTCACGGCTATACAGACACGTTGCATGCAGGATGACAATTTGAGTCGTTTTGTTGAAGGGCTAAAGGCATTCAGCTAGCACAATGGCAGAGCTTACAAATGCGCTGCGTTATGTCCACAACCACATAAACGCAACATAGGAGATTGGATAATAATATCCACGGGAGCAAGTTTCCGTTCGCCGAGGGCAACATCAAACAGCCGCCATGCCAAATTTTCGTCGGCTGAGGAACACCTCTGCCACCAAGGACACACCGCTGATACGAAGTACAAATGGGGGCCTCTTTCTCTCTACATTCAGCCTCCGTCTTTCTTACGCCAAGAAGCCAAATGTGCTAAGCACATACTACTAGGCCCATCAAAACTACTTTTAAATTGCACATAAGCCACGGATATGGCACATAGAGTTTCTAAACGGCTGACCATAAACATACATGAGTGCGCTGAACTGGATGACCTAAATGACCCTTTAGCCCATTAAACCTTTATTAATGTCAGGAGATGAGGCGGCGCTCTTCGCAAAAGTTGGTGGTAATTCCACCTGACTTTCCATGCAGCTTCTCTTCGCAGTGGCCTCCGATATTGCGCACCGCAGCTCATACTGAAGATGCTTTGGAGCAGTTTATATCATTTGTAGCACTACATAGAACATTTAAAGATCTGAGCGCACTACAAGGCAAGCCATGGGGGCATTCTCATTGCAGTATCTCTTCAGTTGCAGTCGGTGTCTAGTCCCCATAAATTCTGTCTTAGAAGTTGTGTGCGCTTCCATGCACATAGATCACCGTGATATAATTGTGTGTGCGTGCTACCGGCCCCTCATTGTTCTGAATCTTTTTGTAATAAGTTACATGATAACCTACATAACGTTGTCATTCGGTAGTCAAGTCACCTATATTTATGGTTGGTTATCTTAATTTGCCGAACATTGCTTGGAAGAGTGATGGTGCGACTGTTACATGCCGCACATTAGAGAGTGAAGCGTTTATTAACCAGTGCAACGATTTTACCTTGTCTCAGGTTATTTATAGGCCTACACAAACTACTGCTACTTGGCCTAATATGCCAGATTTCGTTTGCACTACTAATCCTGACTCAGTGTCTTCTGTTCATTATTTAGATGTGTTAAGGGACCACCATGTGACATACCTTATTTGTTCCCCATCAGTCGAAGCGACGAATGTTTTCTACTAAAATAATTAGTGGTTACGGTAGAACAGATTATGGTGCCCTCAATGCGCAACAATAAATTTTCAGTGAAATATATATAACGAAATCGTTACGTTGGACTGTGGACGTAAACTGGACAATTCTCAAAAACAAGATCGTGGCTTATTGATAAGTACTTGCCGACTCGCTCAATTCATGCTGCTTTTCACTCTCCTATGTTCACGTCACCAGTTCTTCGTTTACGAAATAACAAGGAAGTGCTGGAATCTTAAGGCATTACCATCTGATGCTCCTGAAAGGTGGGCAGCTTATCAATGCGGAACATTTCTGTAAAAAATGCGAATGCCCTAGCAAAGCACAAGTTTTCCATCAAAACCCTGTCTTCTCTTTTGCAGAGTGACCCCGAAAATTATGGATTGTCATAAACGCTCCCGAAAAACACGAGGATGTGCTTTGTGACGATTGACGAAAGGCTATTCCAAGCAACAGCTGCTTTTACATATTACAAAATCTATTCAAATCTTCATTTTCTAACGACATTTGTATCGTCTTGCCTAAGTTTGATTGTCCTAATTTACCTATGGAACCTATTATTATTGAAGCATTCGGAATACTTACCCTAATACAAGAACTGAGGAACTCTGCACTTGGATGGATGGAATAACTTTAGTGAACGGTCCTGCGAACTACTTGGTGCTGAAGCAATTACCGTCCAATTTCTGAAGCAAACCGCTACATTTGGTTCAATTATTTTTGAACAATTCCTTTCGCAGTATTTAGGATGTGGAGCGTCACCTAGCGACTGCAAGGCGGGAAGATTGATACCTATCCACGATGAATGTGACACAGCTAACTCATTAAACTACGGGCCGATATTGCTAACTAGTGTCCCGTGTAAACTCTTCGAAGATGTTATTTACTCTGGCCAAGTTGCCTTTCTAGAATCAAGTAACTTCTTCCGTAGCAGCCAGCATGGCTTCAGGAAATAATTATTCTGCGAAACTCAACTTTTACTTTTCACTAACGACGTGTTTTCTTCACTTGACATTGGTTCTCTTGTAGAATGCATGTTTCTCGACTTCCAGAGAGCCTTTGATAGAGTTTCCCATTGTCTTGTTCTTCTTAAGCTCAGTAAACTTAACATGCAATCGCAACTGCTGATGTTGATTGAGTGCTTCTTAAGCACAACAACCCAGTACGCAAGTGTCAATGCTAATGACTCGCATATTTGTTCCGTCACTTGTGGTGTGCCATAGGGCGCTGTCCAAGGGCCGCTATTATTTCTCATTTAGAATAATGACTTACCTGCATGCGTTTCCTCAACTGCTGATGATTCTGTAGTTTACCGTGTAGTGACTAACCGAAATGACTGTGCCGCTCTTCAGTTAGATAGTATTTCATCATGGTGTAGTTACTGGTCGATGAACCTAAATATAATAAATCCAAAATAATGATTTTTCACGCAGCAGTGTTCCTTAATATTCATTTTATTACTCTCTTAATGGCTCGAAATTGGTTTCCGTCCAGTCGTACAAACATCTTAGTGTCCACATTTCTAATGAATCAACATTGCGTGAGCATATTAATTATGTAATTAACAGTGCAAACCGCATACATGGTTATTTGGGTCTCAACTTCATTTGAGTCTCTGTCTCACTAAAGCTAACACTCTACAAATCATTAGTCACGTCCAAACTACAATATGCATAATCAATCTGGGATCCCTCGTCATCAGTGCTTATTTGCTCTCTTGAGGCCATCCAGTACCGTTCAGCTCGTTTTATTTTCTCCAATTATTGTCGTACTTTCAGCGTGTCTGCAATGAAGTCTTCTCTTAACTTCACTGATCTGTCTTGCTGGAAAACAGCTGACCGTCTGTCTTTTTCATAAAATCTTTTCACTAACCATGATCTCCAGAACGCTCTCTTTGCCGCGCCTTCTCATATTTGATCACGTGTTGCTCATCGTTTTAAAATTCAAGTGCCAAGTTACCGGACCACCTTGTACTTTTGTTTATTCGTGCCAAAAAAAAAAATCACGAGTTGGAATCACCTCCCCGCCTCTATGGTCACCAGCTCTGATCAATCGCCATTGAAGACGTACATCTGCTATAATCTACCAGAACTGTACGACTCCTCTCTGTAACGCCGCAATGGCATTAAGTGTTCATATTTCTACTGACCTTAACTGGACGCGCCATACTGAATACATTACTAACAAAGCTAACCGCATGTTGGGCTACGCGCGCCGTAACTTTTCCAAAACTCTATCTTCTTTGAAATTACTGCTTTATAAAACACTAATACGTTCTAATTTGGAATATGCCGCCGCGATATGGGATCCGCATCATGAAAAACTGATAACCTTACTTAAGCTGGTTCAAAATAACGCTGCACGTTTTATCCTGTCCAACTTTAACCGTACCGCAAGTGCAACAAGCATGAAAGCTAATCTTTCTTTACCTCATCTAGCATCCCGCCGGCAGACAATTCGTTTGAGCCTTTTTCATAAACTATACCATCACCCCATGCTACGCGATTCCCTCATTTTGTCCCCCAGATACGTGTCAAATCGCATTGACCATCGTCATAAAGTTCGCATTGAAACATGTAACACTAAAACTGCATTTCAGTCTTTCTTGCCTCGTACATCACGCGAATGGAACCGCCTTCCCGCAGATATAGTCGATATAATTGATAACCAGCATTTTCGTTCTGCACTAGCTAACATTGTACAACAGGAAGATGATAATACTTGTTCTGTAATAGGCATTGTATTTATTTATGTATTTCTGTTTTGTAACCACTCCCCTCTTTAATGCCTTTGGCGCTGAGGGTTCAATAAATGAAACGAAATGAAAGTCTTTCAAATAAATAAATAAATAAATAAATAATTCAAATGTAGTGTCTTTATTAAGATGTAGTATATTGGAGCAATTGTAGAATCACTCTGGCTTTATGCTCAATTCATCAATGTTTCTCAGTGGACTGTATTTTACGCAGTTTTCTCTGTCTTATGACAATAATGATTGCTTCTTTTGTGCAGCTGTTTTCACAACGTGGACAACACCGTGCAGAAGAAGGCGACAGAAAAGATGCTAAAAGCAGTGCACTGGTACCCCTTGTAGCAGTTTGGTAGTGTGCAGTAGCCTTGACTTTTTCAATGAAGTTTCAACGTTGCACATATTGATTTTCTATGTTAAAATATGATTCCCACATGACACACATACCATGATTGACATATTAAATGGAATGGTGAGCTTACTTATTCTGCAGTGAGCCATCATAAGTACCGACTGGCATACTAAGGTGTTCAAAGGCACTGAATATATTCTCATTAAGACTGAACGACTGTATTACAGCCAAAATTAAAAATCAGCTCAATAAACAATACATATTTGAACAGTGGTCTCGCCGATCAGATTACATAAATACAAAGAACAGTACAGCAGGCTATTACATCCCACTAGTAGGCTAGCAGGCCAATAGACTTGTAGTCCGATACACTTGTAGACGAATAGGTGGAGTGGTTTGTACACCATCAAGATCCCAAATTACGGGTAACCAACAGACATGTAAGTCGATAGCCTGATGAAATTTTTGACTGGGGGCGTAGGACTCAATGAAAGCTAAATGCGCGTAGAAAAATCTCGGCCGACAATGAATTCGTGCGGGCAATGAGCAATCACGGCATAAAGGGCAGCAGTGTAGCGACTGGCGATGCTGACGCATGCTGCACATATACCGATGACAGAAACAGTACTGCCGCTGAAACGCGGTCGACGTATGTTGGCACAAGTGTCAGCTTTTCATTTCGTCTTCAGAAGGCAGCGCTTGTCATAGAGAGGTGGGCGCATGTGTCGATCAGCGGAGCGACAGAAGTGCCTTCAACATCAACTTCAGGAAGGTTCTGATTCGTGGCCAAAGTGAGTAGAATATTTTATGGCAAGATGGGCATCGCAGACTCACCTCCAGAAACTGCAGTTCCGTGTTTGTGGCCCGGGTGCCAACGGGAATGAATGGCGACAAAAAGAGACGGGCTGCAGCGAAGGAGTCTCACGACGTTGGGGGTGACGTTCACCGCCCGTAGCAAAATTTCGCAGCAGGAGCGTCAGTGGCAGCACGATACGGGCGAAAAGATAGGGAGCACCTCGTGCAGAATTACGGAAATATGCACTGCTGTATGTCAGAGACGGACATGTGCACCAGTTTGTCTGTTTCAACATCTCATCAGCATTGCGGAAAGAGCAAGGACGTCGTGTATCTACAATGCGTAGGCCTTTGTGAGGCTCTGTGCACAGGTCGCAAGGGTCTTTCTTTGCTGCGACCGCGCTCCCGAAGGGGCGCCAAACCATTCGCGAAGTTTTTGTTTTTTTTTTGAAGATGTAGGAGCTTGTTAAGTCGTCTTTGTGCATTAGGTACCACACGCGTGGGTGCCACTCACGAAAAAAAAGAAGTCCTTTATTACGCTGGCAAGAATAGATGTACTATTGGCCGCGCCTGGCCGTCGACATCGCCCGCTATGTCAAGGCATGCCGTGACAGCCAGCGACGCAGGACACCGCCGACAAGGCCGGCGGGTTTGCTCCAGCTGTTCGAGCTTTCTTGGCGAGCATTTCAGCAGATCGAAAGGGATTTGTTGGGACTCTTTGCGACGTAAACGTATAGAAACAAGTGAATCGTCCTGGCCACCGACTACTTTACCCGATACGTCGAAACAAAAGCCCTGCCCAAATGTAGTGCGGCGGAAGTAGGAAAATATTTCGTGGAGAACATCCTGCTACGACATGGTGCACCAGTGTCCTCATTACTGATAAAGGAACGGTTTGCACAGCTGAGCTTACTCAAGCCATACTGCAGTATAGCGAGACAAGTCACCAGAAGACCACTGCCTACAACCCACCAAAGAATGGCCTAACAGAACTTCTGAAGAAAATGCTCGCCAACATGTTACCGATTTATGTCTACGTCTAACACAAGAAGTGGCATGCCCTCGTTCAGTACGTAAGCTTCACTTACAACACGGTGGTTTCAGGAACAACGCAGATGACGCCGTTCAAGATGGTTTATGGCAGAAACCCGGTGATGGATCTCGACGCCATATTGGCGCACGCCACCGACGAAGAGTATCTTGACATCGCCACCTATATCCAGAGGTCCGAAGAAGCCCGACATCTCGCTCGCCTGTAGTTTAAGGACCACCCAAATAAGTGGCAGCCAACACTAGAATTTTCGACGATGCCATGTTCAGTACCAGCCCAGCATCACGGGCTCGTATTCGTTTACTGAACCGTCGGGATTAACCCACTCGTACATACCGCGGCTGCACATTTCAGCTTCGCTGCTTAATAAACTGTATGGAGTGCTCGGACGGTGATTTTCCTAAGAAGGGGCGTTGACATGTGCACTTATTTATCCTTTTCTCGGTGTCTGCATTTCAACCACCAATAACTTAAAGTTATCTCTCAGCGCAAGGCGCCTCTGCCTAATTGGAACTTACTGGAATGTGATCGCTGGTTCTATGCTATGATTGTTGTAAGCGAAGTTTATGTAATATGAATGTATGGGCGATGCGAATTGTGTAGTACTTTCTGGGAGACACACAGATGCTAGGGATGACTCTGAAACTCCGATGACTGATGAATGCAAGCCGATGCGGTTGACCGGGAGATCAGATTTTCGGCAATCGCCGACAGTGTTCTCTGCTATCGTGCCCCTTGTGTAACGTGCTTCGTGGGCACATGTTCACCCAATAAAAGTTAGTGAAGCTTTTGACAGTTTTCCTGGTCTATTTTTCCCCTTCACTACTACATGAGAAAATATCTGAACACATGCGAGCTCATAATTTCTTCAAAAATGTCTGCGCCATGACATAGTTGCATATTATACGAAATAAACAAACACATACATCGCGAATCTCCTATTACGCTCCTTTAATTGTTTGTGTCATGTGGGCAGCGAGGCACCTTCCATCTACTTAAAGGTAAACTATAAGAATTCCAATCTTTATTGAAAGAAGCGAACCCTTCTTGGCCAGTGGTTCCAAAAAGATAACACTGAATAGCTGTTTTGTGAGCTTATAGAAAAAAATAACAAGCCAGCGCCTAATCCACTTTTTATCAAGCAATAATTCACCAGGTCTGTAAATGTGCCGTTTTAGGGAAGATAGGTCAAGAGGGAATCGCCTTGTCTACGTCAAACTGACACACGAGATACAGAAACTGACCCGCCGCGGTGGCGTTCGCTCAGTGGCTTTGGCGTTGCTCTGCGAAGCACGAGGTCGCGGGATCAACCCCCCGCCATGGTGGCCGTTGTAGGTTGGTCACTGAGTTCACAAAGGCAAAGCAGTTCAAGGCGAAGGACACAGGCAGAGAAATAAATCAGAGTGAAATTATGAGGAACAAACTGAAGCTCAAGTATGATCTCGCGAGGGCGCTGCTCAAGGAATGGAAAGATAGCAGCTGCCTGGTGACTAGCAACGGTAACTCGAGCTGTACAAATTCCAACAACAGCGATCATCGCACTGTCAGCAACACGTATGACTCGGGCCGTGGGAGGCCTAACGACCTTGTTCAGGCGACGGCGAAACTGGCAGTCATAACAGACATGAGCGCCACAGTATGAATTCAAGTTATGACAGGCGCGTCGCTGACGTGTACATCAAGAATGTTATGATTGGCACAAAATGACTGCTGATGACTTTGGGTGAAGCTAGACAGTGCGGGTTCATCTCCAGAAGCTCTGCAGTCTAATTTTCCGGCGACAACCGCGGCTAAAGGACGGCGAAGGAGAGCGGCGGCGAGTCAGTGATTGAGATGGAAGGCGACGCGGCGGTGGCGACTGGACGTAGCGGGTACCGTCCTAAGCGACATTGGGTGCAGATGAAACGGTGTGGGGGGGCTGCGGCTCGTTGTACGGAAGAGACCAGAGTGACCGAAAAACGAACTATGGGACTGAGAGGGAAACTGGATGCGGCAATATCGAGCAATGTGTCCCGCTTCGCTGCAGCGGAAACAGATTTATCACCGGCTGTTATCCACCCCGACGGGCTTCTGCAACGGAGAAGGGGCGCGCTCGTTCCTCTGATCCTGCGTTCGTCGTCGTAATCTTCCACAGCTGGTTCCGATGCCGCCCCTCATACCAGCGTTCCCCTACTACACCTCCCTGTACGAAGAGGCTGGCACCACTGTCCTGCTGCCAGTCGTTATGGTGATTTCGGCGAGTTCTTTTGCACTCTGGCGCACGAACCTCCTACGGAGACGGTACAAGAGTTCGTGGAGCGATGGAGACTGAGCGCGTTGGTGGCCGGTATATGTATAACTCCGCGCGCCATGGCACTGTCCGTAGGTGCGGTGATTTCGGTGCGTTGTGCCGTACGCTCTGATTGACGAACCTGCGACTTTTCAGTCAGTAGGTGCGCCTGGCTCATTTGGACGTCCATGCAGTACGCGTACGAGGTCGAGGCACGCGATGCAATAAAATATGAAAGGCAACGTGAAATCAAGACCATTATGTTTCTTAAAAAGATTCGTCATCGGGAGGACGTCGCAATGCTCTTCCATGCATCCATGTAGGGACACCTAGGTTCCTTTCATTTATCTGTAATGCCATTTTCTTTTTTGGGGTACTTGACACACTTTACGAAAGCTGCCTGCCTGTCTGTCTGTCTGTCTGTCTGTCTGTCTGTCTGTTTGTCTGTCTGTCTGTCTGTCTGTCTGTCTGTCTGTCTGTCTGTCTGTCTGTCTGTCTGTCTGTCTGTCTGTCTGTCTGTCTGTCTGTGCTTGCTCTTTAATAGTTTGTCCCTCTAAAAGTAGCGTGAGCTGCCTGCAGTACGTAGTCCGTGGTCTATGGGTAGTGCACCGGGCTGCTGTGCTGATGGCGGTGGCTTCAAAACCAACAGTCTAATCAAAATTGATCGCTGCGTATGTGCCGCTGATCAAATGATCCGCTTTACTACCAACATGGACCACTGGATATTTGCAACTCTTGCTCAGTACCGCGCTTGAACCACAGACACAACAAAGCATCCTTTAAGGTTTTTCTCGTCCTTGTAGAACGGCAACCGTGCCAAGCGCGGAGTTCTCGGTGGCACCGCCAGATGGCGCTGCGTGTCCAGTGGCAATAACGAAAGAGGACACAACCTGCGTATACGCATCGGCATTGGCAATAAGGTGTATTTATTTTTTGCTTAAATTTTAATCACATACCGTCGACATTCTACAAGAGATGGGAACTCTCATTTATTTTTCTGACTTTGACGAAAGAGTTCTCCATATACAGTAAGTCTTTTTTGAAAGCGAAATCATCAAATGGCCGATTGAGAGAAAAAGAAGCAGGTCTCTGTAGTCTGTGGCAGCTAACCGACATCTAAATTCTTGTTGGCTGCGACGCGACGACATGAACGCGCTTCGTCAAATTTCCATTGGCTGCCGAGACACGTCACAAACACGCCTCGACCGAGCAGATTGGGCAAAAAGGAACACTTGCTGTCGCGTTGGCGCATCAGGTGTTGTGTGAGGGGGTGAGGACACCACCGCGATGCCAGGTCACTCACTCTCGCTCTCGGACGCCGACTCATGGTTACCCAGCCAGCACCACCGTCTACTGTTGCTTGTTGGCTGGGGCAACACATACGGCTATGGTACAATATTTTCACCACAAAATTTGAAAAAATGCTCAACAGCGTTCAATTGTGCATTAATTGTTTCGCCTTCACAACTTATAAAGAGTGCATTGGTGTCCTAAGATTTTTGTTAAATAGTGCTTTTTCCACATAACGCGATAAATCTATCGATATATCTTGGATATTGCCTGTGCTACAGTGGTAAAAGAAATGTTATCAGAAACAGAAACAAATGGCAAGAGAGTGAAAACGGCGGTCTTATACCGAGTAATTTTTTTTAGTACACCCGGACAGGCAGCCATTGGAATATGAACCTGGCAACGTTTAACGCTAGAACGTTATCTAGTGAGGCGAGTCTAGCAGTACTATTGGAGGAATTAGAGGGCAGTAAATGGGATATAATAGGGCTCAGTGAAGTTAGGAGGCCAAAAGAAGCATATACAGTGCTAAAAAGCGGGCACGTCCTGTGCTACCGGGGCTTAGCAGAGAGACGAGAACTAGGAGTCGGATTCCTGATTAGTAAGAACACAGCTGGTAGCATACAGGAATTCTATAGCATTAACGAGAGGGTGGCATGTCTTGTTGTGAAACTTAATAAGAGGTACAAAATGAAGGTTGTACAGGTCTACGCCCCTACATCTAGTCATGATGACCAGGAAGTCGAAAGCTTCTATGAAGACGTGGAATCGGCGATGGGTAAAGTCAAAACAAAATACAGTATACTGATGGGCGATTTCAATGCCAGGGTAGGCAAGAAGCAGGCCGGAGACAAGTCAGTGGGGGAATATGGCATAGGCTCTAGGAATAGCAGAGGAGAGTTATTAGTAGAGTTTGCAGAACAGAATAATATGCGGATAATGAATACCTTTTTCCGCAAGCGGGTTAGCCGAAAGTGGACGTGGAGGAGCCCGAATGGTGAGACTAGAAATGAAATCGACTTCATACTCTGCGCGAACCCTGGCATCACACAAGATGTAGACGTGCTCGGCAAGGTGCGCTCCAGTGACCATAGGATGGTAAGAACTCGAATTAGCCTTGACTTGAGGAGGGAACGGAAGAAACTGGTACATAAGAAGCCAATCAATGAGTTAGCGGTAAGAGGGAAACTAGAGGAATTCCGGATCAAGCTACAGAACAGGTATTCGGCTTTAACCGAGGAAGAGGACCATAGTGTCGAAGCAATGAACGACATCCTTATGGGCATCATTAAGGAGTGCGCAATAGAAGTCGGTGGTAACGCCGTTAAACAGGAAACCAGTAAGCTATCGCAGGAGACGAAAGATCTGATCAAGGAACGCCAATGTATGAAAGCCTCTAACCCTACAGCTAGAATAGAACTGGCAGAACTTTCTAAGTTAATCAACAAGCGTAAGACAGCGGACATAAGGAACTATAATATGGATAGAATGGAACAGGCTCTCAGGAACAGAGGAAGCCTAAAAGCTGTGAAGAAGAAACTAGGAATAGGCAAGAATCAGATGTGTGCGTTAAGAGACAAAGCCGGCAATATCGTTACTAATATGGATGAGATAGTTCAAGTGGCTGAAGAGTTTAATAGAGATTTATACAGTACCAGTAACACCCACGACGATAAGGTGAGAGAGAATAGGCAAGAGGAACTTGAAATCCCACAAGTAACACCGGAAGAGGTAAAGAACGCCTTGGGAGCTATGCAAAGGGGGAAGGCAGCTGGGGAGGATCAGGTAACAGCAGATTTGTTGAAGGATGGTGGGAACACTATCCTTCAACAAACACACTAACACTAACAACACTAACACACACAATGCCTCATGACCTCGAAAGTACCGGAATCTTGGAAGAACGCTAACATAATCCTAATCCATAAGAAAGGGGACGCCAAAGACTTGAAAAATTATAGACCGATCAAATTACTGTCCGTTGCCTACAATGTATTTAATAAGGTAATCACAAATAGAATCAGGAATACCTTAGACGTCTGTTAACCAAAGGACCAGGCAGGATTCCGTAAAGGCTACTCAACAATAGACCATATTCACACTATCAATCAGATGATAGAGAAATGTGCGGACTTTAGCTTTTTTGCCTTTCACAGGACAACAGATTTGGTTTAAAGCCAGAGCAACCTCGTGCCATTGACGAAATTGAGGACAGATCTGAGCTTTAACAATCATTGAAATGGTCCTGCAGGGCATTCCTGTCCAGTTTTGGAGAATTTCCAGAATGCGTTTGCAGTGCCTTATCACTAGCTATGTGATGCCGTACGCAGGTGTTCGCCAACACATAGGCAGAGCGGAACGACCATCGACTTCATGCATTTGAAGATACAGTGGACTAGAAGTCGCAGCGTGAAAGCACCGAGATGCTTAGCATTACACGCAAATATTTTCATGCTTAATGCTTCAGAGGCGTCACCCCAGATGAATATGTTTGCGGATGCCTGTGTTAATATTATTACGAAATTCAAGAGACGAGCCGCCGCGAGAACGACGACGAAGTGTGTCTGTGCCCTTGGCGCAAGCGAATGTCGGCCCGGCGCTCTGGCTCCAGTCCAGTGTAAGTTAGTGTAAATAGCCTGTAAATAGACTCTTCCGTCTGTGTCTTTCTACACGTAAAACTCTGGTGGAGGTGAGCGATCCCCGTCCTCACCAGGGAACTGCGGAGTGGTCGGTATATCAAGCTTGTCACCATGCCTCCCGGTGATGATACCGGCTCTGCAACAGCTTTGGCTTGTCCGACTGCTCCCACCATCACGGTTGCCCAACATCGCGACGCTGGTGTGTTCTCTGGCCTGGTGGGACAGGACGTTGACGAATGAATCAAGCTATATGAATATGCCAGCGCTAATAACAGGTGGGACCCAACCAGTATGCTCACCAATGTCATCTTTTATCTCGGCGGCACCCCACGTGTGTGGCACCAGACGCATGACGACCAGATAACCGATTGGGACAGATTCAAAGGAAAGCTACGGGAACTTTTCGGCGACCCCATTGGTCGCTAGGTTGCCGCGAGAAAGGCTCTTGCGTCTCGTGTGCAGACATCTACAGAGGCGTATGTTTCATACATCCTCGACATCTCGGCTCTATGCCGCAAACCTCACGATGCTATGTCTGAAGCTGATAAAGTGTCACATGTTCTAAAACGCATCGCCGACGACGCTTTCAATTTGCTTGTTTTCGGCATGTCTCGACAATCGACGCCATCATTAAAGAATGCCGTCGCCTTGAACAAGTTAAGGGCCACCGTATCACACACCACATCACTCGGCTACCAAACATTGCTGCTACATCGACATGTGAGGGTCGACCGCGTCAGGCCACCACCTGTGACGACGTCACCCGTATTGTTCGCCGCGAGCTCGAGGCCGCCTGTTCGCCAGCTCTCTCCGCGACGCCTCCCAATCCACCAGCAAACACGTGCGATGATTCAGGCCGTAGTCAGACAGGAAATTGAGAACATGGGTCTGCACTCCGTGTGTTCAACATTTCAACCTAGCGCTCCCCAGTTCTCTACCAGCCCTCCTCCTCCCCGGCAGTCCTTTTCTGCCATATCTCGCGGCAACCCGTCCGAAAGGCGTAGCCCTGATGACAGGCCGATCTGCTTCCACTGCTGTCGCATCGGCCACGTCACTCGTCACTGCCGCAACCGATGGCCACCACCTCCTCGGACATACGCCGCCACTTATTCCCGCACCTTTGGACCTTCTGGTCCCTATGCCACCCACCGTGAACCCACTGCCGCTGATGCCCGAACTTTCCGGTTCCGAAGACAAACGCAGACGTCCGAAGTTTTGTAGGACTATGCTCGTACTTTCGTTGTTTTGTTCCAGATTTTGCAACAATTGCTAGACCCTCACTAATATTTTGAAGAAAGGCGTACAATCCTGTGGCGTACTTCAGGGGCCGCCGCCTTCTCTCGTCTCGTCACTCTTCTAACCTCACCACCCATTCTCGCCCACTTCACCCTCTGATGCTCCTACAGAATTTCGTACAGATGCCAGCGGTCATGCCGTAGGTGCCGTCTTAGTCCAGCGTCAGGGTGGCCAGGATCGCGTTATTGGTTGAGCGAGCCGCCTCCTCGCACCATCGGAGCGCAACTAGTCCATTACGAAACGAGAATGCCTTGCTGTAGTCAGGGCGGTTGCGAAGTTCCGTCCTTACCTTTACGGTCGCCCTTTTTCCGTAGTCACTGACCATCATGCTCTCTGCTGGCTCTCATCGATAAAAGATCCCACAGGCCGGCTTGGTCGATGGGCTTTGAGGCTACAAGAATTTTCATATTCCGTGGTGTACAAGTCTGGCCGCCTGTATCAAGATGCTGACAGTTTGTCGCGTTACCCATTAGACGACTCTGACCCCTCCAATATTGCAAGTGCTTCTTGCCTATTCTCTGTATCCCAGCTGCTTCATTTCGCCGACGAGCAACGTCGTGACGCCTACATCAAAGCACTCATCGACCGTTTTGAACCCTCTCTAGCCGATGACACTCTACGCCTCTTCGCCTGCCGCGACGGTACTCTGTACCGTCGTAGCCTTCATCTGGACGGCTCTGAGTTCCCACTTATCATACCTAAACACCTCCGCTCAACCGTTCTAGAAGAACTTCACGACGCACCAACGGCAGGACACCTCGGCGTATCTCGAACCTATGACCGTGTACGTCACCGTTTTTTTCTAGCTGGGCCTTGCCCGTTCCGTACGACGTTACGTCGCCACTTGTGAACTTTGCCAACGATGCAAGAAGCCTTCCCAGCTCCCCTCTGGTTACCTGCACCCGCTCGACATCCCTGCCGAGCCCCTTCCATCGTGTTGGCTTAGACCTTCTCAGCCCATTTCCTGAATCTACATCAGGAAACAAGTGGGTTGCAGTCGCGGCTGACTACGCGACCCGCTACGCCGTAACCCACACTCTTCCGAGCCGTTGCGCAACTGATGTTGCGGACTTCCTTCTACATGATATCATTTTGATGCATGGTGCTCTGCGTCAATTGCTAACAGACCGTGCCCGTACGTTTTCGGCCAAAGTCATTGACGATATCATGTGAGCCTGCTCCATACAGCATACATTTACCACCTAGTACCACCCTCAAACGAAAGGACTCACTGAGCGCTTGAACCGCACCCTTAACGACATGCTATCAAAATACCTTTCAGACGACCACCGTGACTGGGACTTGGCTCTACCTTACATACCTTTGCGTACACCTCTTCCCTT
The DNA here is from genome assembly GCF_023375885.2 of Dermacentor andersoni. Taxonomy (NCBI): domain Eukaryota; kingdom Metazoa; phylum Arthropoda; class Arachnida; order Ixodida; family Ixodidae; genus Dermacentor; species Dermacentor andersoni. The sequence goes on along the minus strand of NC_092823.1, from coordinate 48,158,618 downwards.
CTCAAAACTGTTGGCTTTCCCCCGTTTTACCTCTTGTATGGGCGAGAACCGACGCTACTACTACACACTGTGCTTCCGTCGACCACAGCTTCAACTAGCGCTTATGCCTGTGATGCAATCGCCCGTGCTAACCATGCTCGTCAACTTGCGTGCGTTCGTCTACAAGTGTCTCAAGACAAACAGAAGCAACGCTATGACCTCCGTCACCGTGATGTCCATTTTGTGCCCGGCACCCTCGTGTTGCTTTGGTCACCATTGTGTAAAGTTGGCCTTTGTGAGAAACTGCTTTCCTGTTATACAGGCCCATATCGCGTGCTCCGCCAAGGGACCGAGGTCAACTATGAAATTGTTTTAGCCACGCCCACTACATCTTCCGCTGTGACAACCAGTGACATTGTCCACGTCGCCCGACTCAAGCCCTACAACTCTCCACGCGACTTGGATATTTAACAGCACCGTGACGGCGCTTTTGCCGCTGGGGGGTAGTATTACGATATTACGATACTCAAGAGACGAGCTGCCGCGAGAACGACGACGAAGTGGGTCTTTGCCCTTGACGGGAGCGAATGTCGGCCTGGTGCTCTGGCTCCAGTCCAGTGTAAATTAGTGTAAATAGCCTGTAATTAGCCTCTTCCGTCTGTGTCTTTCTACACGTAACAATATTGTCTGTATTACAGCCACAGTCTAGTAGGTATAGTTTGCTCCCAACCAGAAAACGTGGAACAAGTGTGTTCAGGGCTCTCTTAAGCGCACATTTTTAGCTGCTAATGTCGCACATTAGTTAGTATGTCCTGGTCTCTTACATCCGATTAGTTATTGACGATGGACGTCTGCTGCTCCACTTATTGAATGTTATGTTTCCCGGAAAACCATCCTGTTACACCATCGTGTAATGTTGGCCTTTGTGAGAAACTGCTTTCCTGTTATACAGGCCCATATCGCGTGCTCCGCCAAGTGACCGATGTCACCTATGAAATTGTTCTAGCCACGCCCACTACGCCTTCCGCTGTGACAACCAGTGACATTGTCCACGTCGCCTGACTCAAGCCCTACAACTCTCCACGCGACTTGGATATTTAACTGCACCGTGACGGCGCTTGTGCCACCGGGGGTAGTATTACGATATTACGATACTCAAGAGACGAGCTGCCGCGAGAACGACGACGAAGTGGGTCTGTGCCCTTGGCGCGAGCGAATGTCGGCCCGGTGCTCTGGCTCCTGTCCAGTGTAAATTAGTGTAAATAGCCTGTAATTAGCCTCTTCCGTCTGTGTCTTTCTACACGTAACAATATTGTCTGTATTACAGCCACAGTCTAGTAGATATAGTTTGCTCCCAACCAGAAAACGTGTAACAAGTGTGTTCATGGCTCACTTAAGCGCACATTTTTAGTTGCTAATGTCGCACTTTAGTTAGTATCTCCTGGTCTCTTACATCCGATTAGTTATTGACGATGGACGTCTGCTGCTCCACTTATTGAATGTTATGTTTCCCGGAAAATTCTTGCCAAGGGATGCCGCATCCTACAGTGAAAACAGCTGTTACCATGGAAAGTCGTTCCAGAATGTCTTCATGGTTAAAGTTAAAATTAAATTATGGCGTTTTACGTGCCAAAACCACTTACTGATTATGAGGCACGCTGTAGTGGAGGACTCCGGAACTTTCGGCCACCTGGGGTTCTTCAACGTGCACCTAAATCTAAGTACGCGGGTGTTTTCGCATTTCGCCCCAATCGAAATGCGGCCGCCATGGCCGGGATTCGATCCCGCGACCTTATGCTCAGCAGCCCAACACCATAGCCACTGAGCAACCACGGCTGGTCCCTTCATGGTTGAGGGATGAAATAGCGCACGCATTGATTGCGAACCGCGCAATTTACTCGGTACCATCGCAAAATCTCGACAAAGCTGAGGTGGCGTCTCTCAACTGGCAGCTACGGAAGACGTATAAACTGGCATGCATGCTCCCAATCTTGAGGGCCGCTGACAGTTCGTCCTGAATCAGTCCCTCAAAGGATCATGCGACCACCCAGAATGTCAGTACACAATTTTGTCCGTAGTTTGTGTTTTAAAGGTTTAACTTATTTCCCGCGTCAACTGAAACCATATATTACCCTATGAAAGGCGGGGCCACATGTGGGAGCCAGTCTATATTAGCACTACTAGAAAGACGGTTGTCATTTATAAATTGTGCGACTCGCTAACATTAGCGTATGACACTCGTTTAGATGTGGTATACAACAGCATTGCTTACATATATATAAGTTGATTGTTTGCTTAAAGAGAACTAAGCGCGACATTTTTCAACGGGATCAAACGCGGTTCCACTGAACAGGAGGCATCTACTCTAAGATTCTACCACGCCAGCGCATGCTATCTGCTGCGGAAACATGCCACATACAAGCGTCTTAGCTCACGTAGAGTCACGCGATTTGACATACGCGCCGCGTAGCGCCGATAATTCTGAATTTTACAATGCGGATGCGTTGTAGGTGTCACGACGTGTAGTAGTTGCGTCGTATCCTACGCGGCGTCAAGGGATGTGATTTTACACCGCGTAGTCTTGTTGCTCATGTTTTTTCTTCGGTATACCTGACAGCGCCTCCTCGCAAGTTGCCAAGTGCAACTGAAGAAGCGAATCGTAGAGCTACGCACGCGGAAGCAAACAGGCAATACGAGCACAGTCGTCCAATATTCAGAGAAGAGCACAAGCCACAGCCCACCGTCGCCCCCGAGCGGACAGTTAAGTTCGTTCTCGTGAAAAAGCCGCGAAGTCACTTCCTCTCAAAGGCGTGTGCTGCGAAAAATGCAGCCCTTCAGGTGTGCCCCAAAAAACCTGAAGGGCGTGCCCTACTTTTCCTATGCTGAGTACTTGCAGTTACCGTCTTCAAGTAGTTCACGACGGTCTCCTAGGGACGCGCTCCTCCAGTTAACGCCTTGACTTTGGTTACTGTGCACTGCCGGCCTGTGACTTTTTATCAACGTCATCACTTGAGTGACGTCATCACTTCATGTCGTCGTCGCTATACCACATTCGTTGTATCATCGATGTCAATCTTTCATCATCATTGTCTTGTAATCCCGCTGTTGTGATTCAATCGTGAATATGGCCTATATCTTCATGCCATCTTTAAAGCGTTATTATCATGGCTTCATTGTCGGACGATCTTCATAAGGACATCATTTTCGTGTAATAATCGTCACTCCAACTTCGTCATCCTGACTTTCATGATGGCATCGTCGCCGTACAACTTTCGTGACACAGTCATCATCACACCGTCGTCATTTTCCGTACACTAGTCGTCATCCAATTCCCATCATGATGCGGCCAAGCCATCATCGTTTCTATAGTCGTCGGGATGCCATCGAGTAGTTTTATTGTCATCATTGTAACTTCTACATCCGATATTCTAGTGTTACCGTCATCCTCGTACATTTGTCGTCAACCCGTCATCGCCACACTATCATTTCGCCATCGTCAGTAATTCAGTATCCTCATCCAATTCTGGTTCTGCCTTAGTAGTTATACCACCTTTCTGGATCCATAGATGTCATTGCTCTTTCTTCAGTCAATCGTAATCGGGCTGTCGTCATTCAATCGTGATTATGCCTCTGTTGTCTTGCCACCATCGGTTTTGCTTCATGTTCACACAGCCGCTAGCACGCATTCGTTTTCATACCGTCAACATGTCGTCTTGATCGTGCCATCGTAATCATTTCCGCTTCTTCATCGGGTAGCCGCCCCACCGTCGTCGTCGTCACGCCATCGTCGTCATCTCATTGTCTTCGTATCATCGTCAACAAATTGTTGTGTTTATGTCACCGTAATAATTTATTTATCGAAATATCATTGTCGCTGTGCCGTAACCATTATACGCCATTGTCATGCCATCGATATAATTCCTTCCTTCTTCATTCCATCGTCCCTGCGTCGGCATCGTAGACATGTCGCCATGCTTATATGCTCACAGGCAACCTTAGTACGCGAGTGTCATAGCAAAGTGCAAAGATAACGCAGTGTGTGTCATATAGCCGAAGTAACAAAGATATCAGAATTACGAATAGATGTGTTACTACAGGAATGACAATACAGGAATAGAGGAATGAGCATTGCTCTATTTTTATGCGCATTACCGCCGGCAGTCATCGTTAGATAAGTGGTGCCATAATTTTTTTTTCGGAGAAGTCAACAATGGGAGCAAACATACCTTTGCAGATTCCATCTTATATTTTCATAATTCTCTAGGTACATCATGCATGTAGGGTTCTGTAAATTGAGGCAGGTCTATTTACCACGTATATCTGCAGTTGGTAAAAAAATACTACCATGTTTTGCTTTATTTTTGACACCATCATATATAAGACTTAGCCAACGTAGATAACCGGTGGCGGTAACCAAGTTCCGCAAATTGATGTTAGTTTCTCGCCAAGATTGAGATTTTTCAGGGCGTCCTGCAAGTTGCAGCTGAATACAGTAATGCAATTAGCGTCGGACGGATGCACAAACAGCGTGCTGTTTTTGTTGCATATATCTGCAAAATTTTCCAAACATTCTCGAGATGCCACAGTGAGATCCTTCCTCGTTCTCAACATGCGCATTTCGCAACTTCTATGTAGGTCTGAAAATAGAAAAATAAGTCTTAGGTAGATGTTAGGGACAGGGTTTGCTGCCCTGCTATGTCAGGATTTTAAAAGGACAAAAAGATCAATGAATGCCTTCGTCGTATTTTTGTCCCCGAAACGCTTGGTGCTGTTCAAACCAGGTTTTGAAGACACATGTTTGAAATGTTACACTTTAGTCTGTTAATCGACTGCAATACTAATGCGTAAAGTTATAGTAAAGTTATAAATTAGTCATTCAGTTTCCATTTAGTGTGTATATAACCTGAAGTAAAATCTGCGCGTCAGTCTATATTTAAAATTTTTTTTTGGCTTCGGTGATTTAGTATCATGAGCACATTACTTCTGACGCGGCTTCACTGCCTGGTGGAATAACGACCAGCTTTCCCTTGATCTTCTTCGAGAAAGCTAACTCTGCCATTGTAGGTTTAATTCATCAAACACTAACATGTGCTCACTAGATGTTATGAGGTATTTATAGAAAGTTTATATATGAACTATATGTGTTATATAGGAATGTATACTACCTGAATTCACATGCAGCCTAACGTACATTGACACACTTTTTCTGCAGATCGAATTCTCTGTTGTCGTCGGTGTGATTGATCGACCACCAAGCCCAGTAACTACCTGTTTTATAGACAACCTTGAGGAACTTTTTTCAGCCTTGTCTAGGACTGGCCGTGCTAAGGTTTTGATTCTGGGGATATAAATATTGTGAGCGCAATAAATGCCTGACTTTCAATTTCATCGTCTACACATATCATAATTCATTGTGCATCTTCATCCGTATATATCATCACCAGCAGCACAGCTCAATCCTCGATGTAGTAGCAAGAGCTCCGCTTAAATAAAGCGGTTACATACAAGTGGTGGAAGGGATTTTCGTTCCGCAAGACCTCTCCCACGTTTTTACTGGAGCTCCGTTCGGGTCGGCGCATAACACCACCGGCCATGCTCTCTTCAGTGAATCCAGGCACGTTCGAGGACGCTGCTCCACTGCCACTTTCGCCTTTCCTCGTGACTACCAACAGTCGCCAGCGCGACCCCCGCCTTCGCAGATCTACGTGGGGATGACGTAGAGCACTGGCTCCATATCTACGACCTCGTGACTTCAACAAGTGGCACAATGCATAGAAATTACGAAACGTCCCGTTCTACCTGTCCCATGTCGCGAAAATCTGGTTTTCGAGCCATGAGACAGATCTTCCTGACTGAGCGGCGTTCACGCAACAGCTTCGGCAGATGTTCCATGTCCCAACTCCTCAGCATAGGCCGCGAATAAAAAATCTCGGTGAGCGCATACAATTCGCTGGGGAATCGTACACCTCATACATTTAGGAAGTGCTTGCATTGTGCGATCATGTGAACGCCACTATGTCCCAAAGCGACCGAATAGGCCACATTATTAAAGGCATAATCACCGTCGCCTTCAATGCGCTTGCTACGCAAAATCCTGCTACCATCTAGGATGTGATACCTATTCGCCAGTGATATGAGGAGGTCCAGTCCCTTCGGCGATACCTCCGACATTAGTCTCATTTCGGCCATGGACTTGCGCACGCCAATAGGCGACATTATTCGTGAAGGCTTTACGGGATGGACTGGCCGTACTGGCGATGCTCTTCATGCGCTCCGCGAAGTACCGTCCCTTCTCCACCGGCCGGCTCGCACGACATCATTCGGCAAGTGATCACGTCCGCATCGCCTCTAACATGCTACGACGGCCCCTGCAGCCATCAGGTTCCAACGTGTGCCGACGTTGCGGCGCTCTCTCCAGCCATTACCGCCCCTCTGCCTACACCACGAGACCGCCTCTAGTGGCTTCGTTGTCACCGCCAGTGCGTCTACAGCGTCACTACTCCACTCCGCGTCCTGTCAGACCCATGTGCGACTACTGTGGCTATCGAGGGAAAATATCCCTATTTGGTAGACAGCGTCAACAGGATGACAAACGTGACTACGCTCCCGAGGAGTGTACAAGCGTCAATCCAGCATTGGGCTATTAGCGTACGTCTTACCGCTCCTCTTATCACAGGTCACCTTCTCCTTCCTACCCTACTGATATGACAGGGAATCCTCATGAATCTCGCCGCAGGTGGCCGTTTCCATGTCGTCGTTCGGTGCGGCCTCTGCGACCCGCTTCTCACGTCACGAATACCCTCTCGGAAAACTCCCGAATTCAGTTTTAGGCGGGAAAGCCAGCAGTTCCCTACGGAAAGCCCTTGGACAGCCTAGGATTCCTACGGAGCAACCGTCCAACTGCTGAGTGTATGGAGAAAGTGTCTACGTCGAAGTTCTCGTTGATACAGGGACTGATATTTGAAATATTCGTGCTGACTTTTGTACGCACCTCCGTAAAGTGACCTCGCCTTACTCCGGCCCTTCTCTTGGTGCAGCGACTGACGGTATTATTCGTCCAATCGCTCATTGTACTGTTCGTGTGTCCATAGCCGAAATTCATCACCACATAGTTTTTGCGGTCTTTCGTGAGTGGACCCACGAACTCACCTTGGCGTGGGACTTCGTTTGCGTCCGCGTCTATCTCTTTTCGTCAGCGCCTCATACAACTTGACGCCACTGGCAGTTCTCCTAACCAGGAAGAACGCGTTCGCCTCGTCACATCTTCCGATTAGGTTGTTTGGCCCTCAATGAAGAGATTATTAATGTAAACTCCTGCAACAAACTCCTGCAATTCTACCCTATGGCCTTACCCTATCTTGCGGGATCCCGATTACCCCTTGCATTTTCGCCTTCTTCCTGCGTTAAACCAAACTTCCGAACCCCAACTGTTTCCTCGTGGATCACTGTCAGTTGCGCTGTTGACACTCATCTCGCTGTCATTGTCAAACTTTCGACAGTGCCACCCGAGTCAAGATCGCCGCCATGTGATCCCACTTCCACAACATTGTTGGCAACCATGAACCCTGGTCTAACACCTACCTAAAGTCAATATCTCCTTGCACTATTGAACAAACACCGTTCCTGATTCGACGTGAATTCGTCCGTCGTCGGTATCACTACTGCCGCTACCCGCTGCATGGACTGATGGCTCCCGCATTGTTCAGCGGCGCCAGTTACGCGTGTCTCTTACAAAGCGCAAAATCACCGGGCAAAACGTATCAGACATGATTAGACGAAATATCGAACGTCCTTCCTCGAGTAACTGGTCCTCCCGACTTGTTGAAGGGCAGAAGAAGGCGACTAAGAAGGTGCGTTTTTGCGTCGATTACCGTGTGTTCAACAAAATGACGCGCAAAGACCTTAATCCCCTGCCACGGATCGATAATGTGCTAGATTCGCTCCACGGCGCCGCATATTTTTCGAGGCTTGACCTTAGATCAGACTACTGGCAAATACCGATGTCCGAATTCGACAAATAAAAAACGGCGTTTACTTCCCCTTTGGCTCTACTAGTTCAATGTGATGCCTTTTGGACTGCAATGCGCCTGCCACCTTCGAACGCATGATCGAGAATGACTTGCGCGGTTTAAAGAAAAAACGTGTCTGCGATATGTCGACGACACTGTAGTGTTGTCAGCCACGTTTTCACATTTGCAACGTCTTGATGAAATCCCTGCCGGTCTTGAAATCGCTAGCCTGCTGCTATATATATAAAGACTGCTGTTTTGCCATCGAGACCATGGAAATTCTGGGGCACTTAGTCAGCAAAGAAGATATTTGGCCGGACCCTGAGAAGCTTTCTGCCGTTTTCGATGTTTGCCGTCCGCTGCGTAGAAAAGACCTGCGTAGCTTTCTCGGACTTGCATCTTACTGCCGGATCTTCATACGCAACTTCGCTGCGTTTGGGTAGCCGTTCCATTAACTCCTCACCAGTAAAGCGCCCCTCGTTTGGTCCGCCGAATGAGAACGTGCTTTCCTGGCTTCGAAACATGCCCTAACTTAGGACCCAGTACTATGCCACTTTATTTTGACCGTGCCCACCATCTTTCACACTAAGGCTAACAGTCATGGTCTCGGTGAGATTCTACTTTAACGTGACACCTTCCGCGAACGAGTAATTGCTAACGCTTGTCGTACATTAAGCACTATAGAGAAGAATTACACTATAACCAAGCATGAGTGCCTTGCTGTTGTTTAGGCAGTGCAAAAACTTCGCCCAAAACTTTACGGCCGCCATTTTACAGTCGTTACCGACTATAATTCACTGTGCTGGCTCTCATCGCTAAAGAATTTATCGGGTCGCCTTTGTCGCTGGGTGCTTCGCTTACAGGAGTACCATTTCGATGTCGCCTACAGGGCTGGAAAGAAGCAACAAGATGCCGATGCTCTATCTCGCCACCTTCTGCCGAACCATGACGATTCACCATCGCCTCTCCGTACTAGCGTACCTACCGTGTCCTCTTGACTGGCTTTTCCCATCGCAACCGTCAATTGGCTAACACCCGACTGGCCCATCTGTCCTTGTCTCCCACCAACGTATCGACCAATACTGCCGAACGATTCTTCAAAGCATGCAATGTTCTTCGTCACCTCCGAACGCCCGACTTCATCGACAACCTAATTAATCTAAGCTGCGCAATGGAGCTTTAAATCGCTACATTTATAACGTCGATGGCAACAAATGGGTCCCGGTCATACCATGTTCTCTGCAACGTGAGATGATCGAAGCCTTTCACGATCATCGGAGGGCCGGTCATCTAGGCTAACACAAGACTTACAACTGAATACGAAGTCGCTGCTCCTGGCCTGGCCTGTCTTGAGCCGTTGCAAACTACGTTGCACCATACGTTAGTTGTCAAAGCCGCAAATGATAGACAACAGCTTGTTCTGGCTCTTTACAACCTCAGCCTTGTCCCTCTTCGTTTTTCGAAGTATTTGAAATAGACTTGTATGGCCGTCTTCCCACGAGCTCACATAGAAATCGTTGGATTGTAACGGCCGTAGAACATGCAACACGCTACGCGGAGGCAATATCTCTACCATCGGGAACTGCTGCTGAAGTCGCCGATTTCCTTCTACACAACGTTTTTTTATGCCATGGCGCTCCGCGCGTACTCCTCAGCGGCCGCGGCAGAGTCTTGCTCTCTTCTGTCTTTACCGGAGTTCGACACGCCTTAACACAACACGCAAAATGACTTCCACTTATTATCTGTAGACCAACGGCTTCACGGAGCGTTTTCATCGTACCCTCTCCGACATAATTGCGATGTACATCCGCCCCGACCACACGAACTGGGGTGCAATCCTGCCATTCGTGGCATTCGCCTATAACAGGGCTACGCAACATACCACCAGCTTTTGACCTTTTCCTCGTCTATGGCCGTTCACCAAGTTTCGTCCTTGATGCATCATTCCTTTCGGCTCCTGTAAGCCCAGCAGGTGCTTCCTCGTAAAAAATTCTCTCTCGCCTCGCGGACTGCCGTCACCTCGCCCGACTTAACAGTGGCATCTCCCAGGAAGCTCGCAAGTTTCGTTACGACTTGACCAACCGTGCTGTGACTTTTTCTCGTGGCGAGGAAATTCTTTGGACTCTTGTGCGCGTTCCCGGCTTATGCGAAAACTTCCGCACGCGTTTCATTGAACCTTACATAGCCATTGAGCATCCCCTTTGAATTACCGCGTCTCATCCCTCAAAACTCCGTCCGATCACCATTGGCGTGGGACATAGTGCAGGTCTCTTGCTTAAAACCACATATTCGACACGTTTCATCATTCTTTCGCACCGCCAGGCGGCCGCTGCCACAGCGAGAGGGAATTAGTGCGATCGCAACACATTCCCGACTTTAAACTTTAACATCTCCACATATCACCCATTGTACATCTTCATCTGTGTACATCATCACCAGCAGCACAGCTTGATTCTCGTGGTTCCAACCGAGGTAATTCCCATGGTGATTCCAGCCGAGCAAAAGCTGGGCTGGTATGCAGAGGTTCCTTACAGTATTCATGCCTTGAGCGCTATCCACAATTAATATACTTACCCAATAAAATCATATATATTTTTTCAATCTAATCATTGTGCCTACGCGGGTGACCGGCTCATCAAAAACTATTTTAGACCATGTGCTCACCCATATTCCAACAGGCATAACAACTGGCATTCCTAATGAGCCTGCCACCATCGCATGCCAACCTTTGTAATGGTGGAACGAGCACATGTGGTAAACCATGGAAGTAGCCCTCGAATGCTTGGGCACTAAAGTAGCTTTCACCGAGCTCCGACACCGCGTGGCATCGCCACCCGTTCTTGAGGACGTCGATGAAGACACCGCGACTGAAATTCATACAAACGCCAGTAACATTTTATCTGTGAGCTGTAGTACAACGCACAATGACGTCTAAAAGCAGCTTTTTGGTGCGGTTGCTCGTAATCCGCCGAGGATGGTTAGAGAAGGCGCTGCAGCAGCAATCAAACCAGTACGATAGGTAAGTAAATGCTGTTTCGACAACTCTCGGTCTGGGAGCATTCTCGACTGACATAGAAGTGCTCCGAGAGAATGTACACTCGACAGTCAGCGACGAGCTGCGACATATTTAGCCGGCACACCAGCCAACCGCTACATATATCGCCAGCATAGTGCATCACGAAGGGAGGCGTGAGCTCGGGATATACCCCGGACCTCAACAGAAAAGTCACGTTCTGTAAAAACAGCCGAACTTTAGTTGATAAGGATGCTGAGTCCAAATTTCCAACCGTCAGCCAAACACACGCACACGCGCACACACACGCGCACTCACGCACGCACAATGAAATAAACCAAAGCGCCAGCCCGTAGACATGTACGTTCTCGTCGCCACGCGTATTGCAATAAGTAACAATAGGCTGAAATAAAGAACCCTCCGTAACGCGAAAGAAGAGAATGCGAACACATAAAACACACGCGCAATGGGTTTACCCCATGCGCAACAACATTGGTGCAATTATCATCTGCAAGGAGCTAGGAGCAGTATTCCCGGGTGCCACGTGCACAATAGATAGTCCTGTGAGTTGATACTGTATTGTAGAGATTATGTTATGGCGAATACCTTTGTGATGGGAATTCGTACTTGTTGACAAAGGAATTGTGTGATATTTCTACCTTTGGCCTTTGAAAATTCATCACCAAGTAATAGTGTTTAATATATGCAGGGGCACTATCTATAACATCTGTTTCTTTTTTTTTTCACTTTCGAAAGCTTTCGATTTTAGCTAGCTGATCAGCCAAAGTCAAGCAGTGTAAGTCAATGTACAAGCCTGCGATGCTTTTTGTGCTGTGGACGTTACGACGCCCGAAAATTGCAACTTTGATAATACGAAGGGCAGATGGGAGATGATAAGCAGGCAGCAGTAAAGTAACAATCAAGTAAATTTAGGGCAGTGGTACATATGTTCGACTGCGTAGTATTATTTGTAGCTGTTGAAAGTCGTAAAGCTTTTGAGACATATTTAAAGTTCTCAGTAAATAAAATTGCCCCTGCACTCTTACCGCTGTTCTTACATCCTGAAAATCCTCAAGAAAGTCCAGCAGGTGTTACACTCGTGCAAAACGAGAAGGCGAAAGCTTGCTGCACATTTGGTAATAGGAGAAGTTATGAAATCGGGGCTAGATTTCTCTAAAAATTGTGGGTATATCTGCCGAAACCAAAATCCGATTATGAAGCGCGCCGTAGTGGGTATATCCGGAAATGTGGACCACATGGGGTTCTTTAACGCGCACTTAAATCTATGTACACTGGTGTTTTCACATTTCGCCCCTTTCGAAATGCGTCCGCTGTGGCCGGGATTCAATCCCACGACCTCGTGCTTAGCAGCCCAACAACAGCGCCACAAGGCAACCGCGACGGCTTTTAGACTTTTTGTAAGATATATTGGCAATGCCTTAGGTTATACGGTCGAGGCTAAACTTCTTGCAAGATATGAGGAGCCGGAATGGGAAGCACACGTGTGGCAATAGAGCGACCTCTCTGGCGTAATTGCACGGCCGTCCTCGCAAACCACAAGAGCGTGCACGCTCCTCGGTCGCTCGCCGCCGCCAACAACCACCGCCACATTCGGCACTTCAACTATGACCTCAGTGCGCAAAGCGGGCGCGGCCGCTTGTCTGCGCTACAACACCTGGCGTGACAGCAATTACTAAACGTTAAATTCTGCAGACAATTAAGTTTGCTTATGTGTAGGAATGCAAAGAAAGCATTATACTGTTTGTAGACCTCGGAACGTCATCAGCGCGCTCATTTTATACACTCATGATGTGGCGCCACCTCCTCCTCACCGTCACGTGCGCCGCCCAATTACGATCGCACTAGTCACCTGGAAGGCTGCGACGTGACGTGCGAAAGCATGCACGCGATAGGCACACCTTTAGTACGCCAGAGTCATGGCCCAGCCGTGGCTTCAGGGAAGCTCACTTGTCCCGCTCTCCCGAAGCCCCTGCTCGATTCCCACCCGGAGCGAAGACTACAAAATTTTATTTGCAAAGCCACTTATTTACATTGTTTACAAGAACCTTCCTGTCAAATGTGACGTCAATCCTAGCATAATTTGATGTGCTTTTACACTTCATGGCGTCGGTTATTTTTCGTTAAGGGGCAGTTTCCCGAAGGTCACCGCCCACATAGACACCTAAGGCTTTCGCCTTAATATATACTTTATCGTTTGCTTGAGTGCTTACCGTGAGGGAAGTAAGGCCATATTTCAAAAACGCCGCATAGTGCCATGTCGTCCATAAAAACTAGCTTTTCCACACGCCTTCCACTGCCTTCTCCTGCATAAATTATAAAATGCACGAATTTTATTTTAAATGGTGTTATACCATGACATTATATGAATCAAGAAAACCATAGAAATAAATGACAGTATGTGCATTCTGTATAACTATCCTTGAGAGAAATGGCTGCCATATGAAATAGAAAGAAAATTGTGCAGATCCCACCCACTTTCGTAGTTGACGTTATACGAAACATGTTGTAGGCAACTGGCTATGCAGCATTGGTAGCGGTTTCGCAAAGTTTTCTTAGATTGAAGCAAAGTGTTTTTGTAAATGCCAGAGTTGTGTGTTAGACGCTAGTAAATTGCGCTAGAATTAAAGTTACGTTGCGGGTGCGTCACGGCAGCAGCAATACGACCGTGATGGTAACGACGATAGCGTTATTTCTGCGAATGGCCGAATTCATGGTAACGAGTGGCATGGAGGTGCGAGATTGGTATGAAATGCAGAAATAAATGCGCACAGATGGCGACGTGCGAAATTGTAGCACAACCGGAAGCGCGTTTCATTTTACTGGCGTTCGGACGAGTGCCGTGGTGTACTTCGGTTTGGCCAAACCGTTATGACGATGCCACAGTGGAATTGGGTACAGCGTCGTCATACCCATAGACTATAGGCAGCAGGAAACAGGAGACGTCGTTTACACGCAAGCCGAAGTGTCCAACTTTCCAAGTCGGCGATGTTTGTCTGAGTCAGCCAAGCAAGGCGAACGAGGAAGGTGACTGGAGATGAAGAAAATCGCACGCCGAGGAGAGTACGACGGAGCGCGCTGAGTGTACGGCGAAGTACCACTACCTGTAAGAAAGTACAGGTAACGTTGAGCGAAGTGGAGAGGGAGAAACGAGGCCAAGGTCACGGAGAAGGAACACGGGCTGAGGCGCGCTGGCTTGACCTCCTCTGGCAGTTACTACTGGTTTTCTTTGCGATGCATACATGGTGGGTTTTTGTCGTGGCAACGTCTTCCTCGCTCACCCTACGCTCTGTGTGCCAGGGAAAGCGTGTGACAGTGAGCCGATGATGGCGGCTCAATCCCGCGTGCACAAGGGGAGAAAGCCCGCCGTATTCCGTCACGCGCATTGCACTATGGCACTGGGGGAGTGGATGGAGTCGGCACGTTGTTCTTCGGCAGCGCGCGGTCGCGCCCGCTTTACGTTGCAAGCAGTCTGCTTTGGGGGCACTGTCTAAATAGGCCGACGGCTCTTTGCGTTCGCTGTGTTCTCATCGGTGAGTTTGAGTTGGTGCGATAGACCATACGAACGTCACTTAGCTCGTTGCTGCTGCCGTGATTCCTCAAGCCAACGTATTGACAGTGAGTGTCTGCCGTGATGGAGTTCGGACACTTGCTGTTTGCCTGTGGGCGCTGACTCCATTCGAGGTACTTGAAATAGTGAGAGAATGTTTACAATAGGGCGTTATACTCTGGCGGTTCCTGCGTTTAGAACGGCTACGTGAGCCCTGTCTTGAATACGATCTCTGACACAGACAGTGTAGGCGTCAAGGCACACCGAGGGCCGATAGCGTCGTCAGCATAACAGTTGCCATACGCATGCCCTTCCCCTGCAATCACTAACTGAAGCGTCACTGTAACTTGTTTTGATTAGGCGGCTTGGTAACAAATAGAATGGTGGCGATAATCCGGTAGGTGCTGCGGGAGCAAGAAGGAAGCCATGTGTCGCTGTCTGGCGTTGGTAATTTAACGCATCTCTGCTTGAATCCATGCAACCGAGCTACCCTGCCGGGGGCTGCCGAGCTGCCGAGTTACCCTGCCGACTGCCGAGCTACCCTGATCTACTTACGCGTACCACGTGACTCGAGTGAAGGAAGCACAGGACAATCAGTGTGGAGAGTCGAATTGCGAAGCTGGAATGACAATGCAGTGGCCATGACGGCGTGGCGAAGACAAGCGTATAGCCATCAGCCCAAGTTAGTAGGCAACCTGGTCAATTTGGTCATGATAAGTTCTTTTCATATTCATAAGGTCATGCTGTGCATGCGTATATGCATGCATCACATGTATTTTTGTTATTCTTCTCATGTATTGTATGATATGGATGTCATGATATGTAATTCATGTGACACATGAATGTCATTTCACGCTTTTCCAAAATGCATCTAGGTAAAAACGCTTGTCATGTCATTCAATCATTACAGCCATGTCATCTGAATTCTGACATTGATGTCACGACATGCCCGTAATGTTATCTACATTGTCATTCATGGCTTGCCCATATTTCACAAGAGCTGTATCGCCAAATCCATCGCATGAATTAAACGACATGACATGCCCGACATGCATGTCATGTATGGTATAGATGACATGAATTCATGGCATTGTGGTCGTTTGTTGACGTGGTTGTGTATCGGAATACTTGTGAGAATATTTAGGTGCATGACGTGACAATAATTACATGGTATGACATGTTCATGCATCTGTTGGCAATAATGCCATCTCATGACATTCAATTAATGGCATTCATGTGATGACATTTACGTCGTATTATTCATGTCATGCCATGCAAGCACGTCATGTCATTCATATCCAAATATATATCAAGGAAAAGAATCGACGACGAATGCATTTACGTCATTCAAACCATGTATGTCATGATACAGAAGACATGAAAAGCAAGTGATCTCACTGATGCCATGAAATGTCATGCACAGTTATCTCATATTAATAATGTATGAGGTACATGGCGTGTCATGCAATGTTATTCATGTCATAAGACGCATGCCATTGATGTTATGTCATCTATGTCAGTGGGTGCATCCATATCATTCGTATCCTGAATATATCGATTTAAAGAATGGATTCCCTTGTTATACATGCCATAACAAGCATGGGTGTCAGTGATGTCATGATATATGATGCACAGCCATGTCCTCTCATTAATGTCATGCCGCACATGACACGTCATGCAGTCTATATCATTCATGTGATGACAAGCATGCATCTCAATTGCATCCAGATATACAATATCAAGTTAAAGAAACGACCACGATGGTATCATGCCATTCATACCAATTATGTCCTGTCATGCATACCATAACAAATATGTTACTGCAATGATGTCATGACAAGTTATTGTTGATATGAATACATACATGGCACGCCCCCTCCCCTCCCTGCGTGCATATTCGATATATATATATAAAGTTAGAAAAAAAGACTACGCAAGCATGACAACGTTGAAGCCCATTAGACAGACATACAGAGAGACAGACAACGGACGGACAGACAACAGATGGGCAGACCGACAGACAGATGGACAGACAGAGAGACAGACAGAGAGACAGACAACGGACGGACAGACAACAGATGGACAGACAGACAGACAGACAGACAGACAGACAGACAGACAGACAGACAGACAGACAGACAGACAGACAGACAGACAGACAGACACACTCAAAACTCTTCATGGTCGCATAGAATCATTGGCATTAAAAACATTCAACGACGATTACGATAGTTCCTAATGCGAAATTTGAGCGCAGCACTATACATGATTTCACTTCGCCATATATTGGCGCGTAAAATCGGTCTCGTGCGGCGCGTTGCAACCAGAGAAAAATGTGGCGCGACTGACTGGCTAAACTGGAGATCGCTAGATCTGGAGACGCGTGGGCGCGATTCACAGAAGCCGCCAAAGACATATTCCGATGACGCATGTTACTCTGGCGCTATCTCGTAGCCATCGCTGCAGAACTCGTGGTGCGGGCATCACTTCCCAGATTTGGGCATGCGGACCAATTTTGCTCCCTTTCGCCGCGCTCCCCATCAAAAAAGTGTAATTCGGCGTGCGCGCCCGGCTACCCCAAGATGGTACTGTTAGCAGCGACGAAAATAAAATTCCTCGTTCATCTGAAAGTACAGCCACTCTTTGAACTCAGCCGCCACCGCGCGACCTCCTAGCCTCCTTCTCGTGCCTGGCGCGTCACCCCTGTAGAAACTAGTTTTGTGCCCGTTTTTCCTTACGACGATTGGTCACTTGGCTGTTGACCTTGGAAACGCGCGGAGCTTGCGTTTTGCTTGCGTTTTTCCTTTTTCCGTTGGCGTCATTTTTCTCTTTAGCACAGCTGGCTCACAGCTGGCCGCGCGATGTTTTTTTTTTCATTGTCGTGCTAGCGCTATGCCGTGTTGTAGAGAATGCAACGGCAGAAAAAAAGCCTAAATATTGTTATACAGTGTTTATGCTACCACAAGGAAACCATGACGGCTTGCGCAAGAAGCAGTGGCTGCACAAATGTGGCCAAAAGAACTTCCTTCCGACAAAGGACAGTGTTGCTTGCGAGGTAAGGTGCCTTTCTTGTTGCTTCTATGAAAGCATCCCCTTATACTTCTTTTTTTTTAATTATACCGGTCTGCTCATCAGACCGGTAGTTTTTTCTGTGACAATTTGTACGTTGCATAAAAATTGGCGTGTCTACGGTGTTCTGAATATTCTGCTAAGACTCATCACGTCGCACGTAGTCAATTGTTATTCAGCTAGAAATACAGAACTATAGGTTCTGCTTTCTTCAGTGAAAATACATATACGAAGATATAACCTCACGAGCGCGCTTTTCGTGATTGTTAGGATCCGTTGTCTGTTTCACTGAAAATCAAAATAGCGGCTTGTAGAAGAACTTTGCAGTTTACTTCAATGTGTGCGTCAGTCACCTAGACACAACGAATGGAAGCCTTGAAAAAATTAATGGCAAATGTACAGGTGGTATTGCAGGTGATGCGCCTTAGCTAGGCTACATTGCGTTTTTAATGCATATGCAATCTTCGCCATGTACCCTAGCCCCATCACGCGAATACGCCTTGTATCTGCATAAAAAAGCCTAATTTGCAAACTTAATGCATTGAATCGTTACAGCAACATATATATACATATATATATATATATATATATATATATATATATATATATATATATATATATATATATATATATATATATATATATATATACGATCAGTAGCTTTATAAGCGATAGGAACAATATACCAGCCTCCCAAAAATAAAACGAGACAACCCATAGAGATACATCGGGCTCCTTACCAAATGGGAAGCTTATAGTAGGGGAGAGCCAACCGCAAATTTGGAGATGCGACAACTTAAATTTGGGGGGGGGGGGGGGGCTTAATTTGCGGGGTTCGCGAACTTAATTTTGGGGATAGCTGAAAGTTGAAATCTGAGGGTGGGCCAATTAAAATAGGGACGTCGGTCAACTGAAAGTTGCGGGTGGGCCAATATAAAATTTCGAGCTGCGCTAAAAGGAAGGGCCTTGAATGGAAGGGCATTGGAAAAAGAAAGGGCCTTGAATGCGTCAGCGAACCATCAAAAATTCTGTATAAAAGTGAAATGTCCTTTTTAGAAGCCCTTAGTTAGAACTGAGCATGTTGCTGCACCGCCTGCGCTTGGCGAAAATTCTTAAACTTTTAGTTTTAATGGGGTACTCCCTTACGGTGGTATTTGTGTATCGTGTAACCATTATCATTTATAGTCATTTGGCCCTATACACCACGTGTCATTGTCAAGAACGTCGCCTTTACAATCGTTTTATCGCCTTATGGCTGGTTACCATGTGATTTTCGACAACGTGTGAGTTGCGCCGCCAGATTTGCGTATATGTATTGTGTATTTCCGTCAATAAAGCATCAGTTGTTAGTAAGCGCTCGTCCGTGTCTCTTCTTGTGTCGTCTGTTTGGCGCTTTAGTACTTCAGTGACATGCACCAACTAGCCAAACAAAAAGCTTTGCTGGCTAACTTTAATTTTGAGATAAGCCATGTTGATGTCTGCGGGTGGGCCAACGTTAAATTTGGCCTTGGTCCAACTTAAATTTGGGCGTCGGACTACTTGAAATTTAAAGGTGGACCAACGTAAAAGTTTAGGGCTGGGCCACCATAAATTCGGGGTTGGGTCAACCGAAGTTTTGGGGTATGCCTACGCATACATACACAATACTCCAGTGGAGCTTCTTCATTATTTTTCAGTTATTGAGTTTGCTTTGAATTGGGTTGTCATGAACGCGTGGGTGGGTGACGATTATTATTTGGTTTTCTCGCGGATACAAGCAGTGTGCAGAAGATGTTCAAAGGATCGCGCACGCTGGCTTGAAGTGAAATCGCGCAACCGTCCAATTCAGTTTAGAGACCGCAGGGCAAAAGCTGCTTTAACATTGAGAAGATAAACACATGGACAGACGATGCACTCGCGACTACTTCATTATCAGGAGATACGCTAATTATAATACATGCGACGCACGTGCACGCACAGGCAATAAAACAATCCTTACACAGAGGGATGTGCCACAACAATACCAGAAGATATGGATAAAATAAAGCATCTTATTATGTGGCAGAAAAAATGTCTGGACTATGGAACTCGCCCCCAGGGTCCTTTTACATCAGTGTAAAACGTCACTGCCTTATTTTGGCCTAATGCACTAAGGAAAGCACAACAACTGCACAGTTTTTCCAAGGTTAGATAATTCTAAGGATATATCTTTTTGTCTGTGTTAGCATTACATTGTTTTATTTGTGTCCGCTTCTTCGCAGCGCAAAATATCCTGATTTGGGAAGCATAACGGTACTCTGGTATCCTTCCGTTCTGAAGAAATATCTAGATAGAAATTGGAAATTCAGTGGTCCTTAGTCCGTGAAACATCGCCTTATTATTTGTTTGGGCACAGATATTGATTACGTACAGACAAACCCAAGCACGGCTGTTTTCTCTTATAAGAAGCCCGTTTGAACGCTAAAGCCACTGGAACTCGTCAGCTGTTGCCCCCAAAGGGTGCTTTGCAAGAAAAGCTGTGAGCTCTGAAAGATTTCCAAGCATTCCGACTCCAGACACCCGCTCATAGCTCATGTTCTGTATTTATTATTTACGTTATTATCTATTATCTACGTCTACGCAAGTCATTGGCGTCTTTTCGGTCGTGCACGCGTTTCCGGAAGCTTAGCAAAACCAAATAGTATCTGCTGTCAGGCTAATTGGTGCGGGAATCAAAATACCATGGTCACTCCCAATACCATCTCAATACCATCGTCAAAACTTCACAGGGAAATGGGCCGCACCAGCCAGGTGGTTCGATTAAGTTTTAGTTAGGTCCCCCTCTGACAAATGTTTTGATGGTGTTCAAGTAGGAGTATATATTACTGCATTTTACAGTAGTTCTTTAGGTGTTCCGATTGGAAGGAATAGTACATCATTTTCGGAAGGGGTTCTTAGGCATCATAAGTGGAGTCTACGGTACTTCATTTCTTAAAAGAGTTATGAAGTGTTGAAACTGGATTGGTTATTATTTCTATGCTTACAAGGATTTTAGGCGTCTCATATGGAGCAATATTGTCACGTGGTGGTGACGTTAAGAACACAGTAGCGATACTGTGAAAGGCAAAAACTAACTTTTATTGGGCGAACCTGTGCCCACAAGAACAGGCTACACTTATAGCACAACGATAGCGGCGAACAAGGTCGGCGATCGTCGGAAATCTGATCAGCGAGTCAAGCGCGTCGGCTTTTATACAGCAGTCGTCGGATGTTCCAGACTGATCGTTCGGACCCGCGTGCCTTCCACAATGTTCTACACCATTCGCGTCACGCGATGAAATCAGATAACACAATGTTCGGCGACAACAGACAGCCGGGTAGAAGCATCGATAACTTTCCAGAAACTTCGGATACATGCAGACGCGTCCCGCGCTGTGCGATTACATTTGTTAGGTGGCGAAACGTGGTCGTCCGATAAAGATAAGTACACGTGTCAATATTATTTCATTTCTGGAAAGGGTTCCTGAGTTCTTCTAATTTCCGAAAACTGTTTCTCACTATTCTGCTATATTATTTACACTTCTTTCTTCCTGCAATTAAATGAAGGTGCAGGTTTGGAACCGTGGCATGAGGACACTTATGATTGACCGATGAAGTACTGCACGTGCGAAATCATGTGCTGGTAACAACTTTTACCGTAAGTTCTTTCCCAGATTTCTTGTTATATTTCCTCAGATTTTCAATAATGCATTGGAGATTAATATCAAAACGAAGTATACAAAGATCATTTATCTACCTATCTAGTAAACCACACTTTCTCGGCTAAACAGCTTTGTTCAACAACATAAATAGAAACGCGAACACGACACGAATATCAAGCCCGGATTCGCCCTTTCACGTTCGCAAGAGCATCTGACCTTGATATGATTCAAGTTTGCACGACAATTTTTTCACACCGTTAGCGAATGGAAACCACTACAGGAGTGCATTCTCACCTATGTATTTGTTATTAGCATTTCAAATCACGTTGTGATTTTTTGAACGAAATAAGACACAGTTGTTCGAGTAGCTGTATTATGTATATTTTATTATCTTTAGGGGGGCATTACAACATCGCACAGGAGACAAGGCGTGAAGGAAAACGAAACATCCGAAGAAAGTTATGGAAGCATGTTATTAAATTATTTATGTCATTTAGCCGTACTATAATATATGCACCATTCGCCGATACGGCAAAAGGTACCAAATATCGCACATTCAATGAGCAACCGTGAACGAAAACAACTCAAAAGATATGTACTGATAAAACGAAGCGCTGACAACACTGAACCGAACTATGCCTACCTAACTCTGACAAAAGTTTAATTACTTGAGTGAACAATATAAAGTATCGCTCTCCTTAACTTGGGGGAAACCACACTTACATCAAGAAACTTTATCCGTGGACTAGAGTTTTTTAAAAGAAAAACAACAGCCTAGCATGGCAGTCGACTTACAAACTTTAGCAGTGCTCAATATGCAGCATTATGAAAAGTCCGTAGACCATCTCATATTTCAAAATTTTTAGGGAGCAGGAGTCTTTACAACTCATTGACAACACAAGTCCTGTGGCTGCAGCAAGGGAACACGCTCAAACCGCACCTATGCACAAAACCTCACCGCCTAACCAGCATTCGAGGTTGCATCGCGCCCATCGACCGTACCATTTTTAGGGTGCTTGAATGGTCGCCTCTTTACCAGGAGAGGGAGCTCGGGCAGGCACCCTAGCGGCAATGGCCACACAGAATCCCGGTGTGGCAGAACAATTGTTCCACCCTCCGTTATTTCCTTGCAATCCGCGTGACTTGTGTTGCTATTGACACGCTAACCGGTCGCTGTCAAAAGCGGAAGCCAATTATTCTACGACTGAATAGGAATGCCTCGATATCATTTCGGCTACAGCGAAATTGCCCTCTTACCTATATGGCAGGCCATTCAAAGTCGTCAGCGACCATCACGCGTTCTGTTGGCTAGCTAATTTAAAGCACCCTACAGGACGGCTGGCGCGATGGAGCCTCAGAGTGCAAGAATTTGACATCAATGTAATCTACAAGTCCGAATGAAAACACTCTAATGCCGATTGGCTATCACGCGCCCCCATTGATCCGCACCGCAAGACGACGATGACGACGATGCCTTCCTTAAAATAATAAGCGCGGAAGATTTCGTTGAACAACAACGAGCAGACCCGGAGCTAAACGGCCTTGTCGAGTATTTAGAAGGGAATACCGACGTTGTCACTAGGTCATTTAAGCACGTATTGTCTTAGTTTACGATTAAAAACAACCTACTTATGAAGAATATTCACCAGTCAGCGCCAACTACCTTCTTGTTGTTCCGTCGGCCCTGCGTCCAGAACTACTGCACGCCTTACATGACGATCCGACCGCTGGGTACCTCGGATTGTCCCGGACGCCATCGATGATACAGGAAAGGTATTACTGGCCGCGCCTGACCACTGACGTCGCCAGTTACGTCAAGACGTGCTCAGGCTCTCAACGACGCAAGACACCGCTGACAAGGCCAGTGGGATTAGTACAGCCGACGAAGCCTTCTTGCCGACCATCCCAGCAGATTTGGATGCATTTGTTGGGATCATTTCCGATGTCAACATCCGGAAATAAGTTGATCATCGCGGCGACGGACTACCTCACCCGCTTCGCTGAAACTAAAGCTATGCCGAAAGGTAGCGCAGCCGAAGTGGCGAAATTTTTCGTTGAGAACATCCTGTTGCGACATGATGCCCAAGAAGTCCTCATCACCGATATACGAACGGCCTTTACAGCAGAGCTCACCCAAGCCATTCTGCAGTACAGCCAGACAAGCCATAGGATGACAACTGCCTACCACCCGCAGATAAATGTTCTCACGGAGCGCCTGAATAAGACCCTCGCCGACATGTTAGCAATGTACGTCGACGTTGAACGCAACACCTGGGATGCCTTCCTGCCGTACTTAACGTTCGCTTACAACACGGCGGTGCAAGAAACAACACAGATCACGCCGTTCAAGCTGGTTTACGGGAGGAATCTGACGACTAGTATCCACGCCATGCTGCCGCACGTCTGCGACGAAGAGAACCTTGACGTCCTTACCTATCTTCAACGCGCCGAAGAAGGACAGCTCGCCCGCGTGCGGATCAAGAACCAACAGAGGACCGATAGCGGGCACTGCAACCTTCGACGACGCTACGTCAAGTACCAGCCCGGCGACCGAGTTTGGGTTTCGACCCCGATACGTTTACGAGGACTTAGCGAGAAACCTTTACGCGGCTATTTCGGACCATACAAGATCATCCGACGCATTGGCGCACTCGACAATTACGTCGTGCCAGACAGCATTTCGCTATCTCAGCAGAGCCGCTCACGACCTGAATTAGTTCATGTTGTGCGACTTAAAGCGTTCCACCAGCACTAATGAACTTTGATGACTTCACATAGCTGAACTTTGGACTTTTTGGACTGTGTCACCTTGAACTTTGTTTCTTTGTTGTTTTGTTACTTTGTTTAATAAGTGTCCTTTTGTGTTTCACGCTCCTGTTTGTAGCATCGGGATGATGCCTTTTGAGAGGGGGGAATTGACACGTGAACTCGTTTGTCTTTTACGGTTGAGCGCTTTTACTGTCTAAGAAATATCATCGTTCAGCGCAGGACACGCCTACACGTACCAGAAGTTCCTAGAATGTTATCGATGCTTCTATCCGCTGTCTGTAGTCGCAGAACCTTCTGTAGCTTGATTTCAGATATGCGCGACGTGAATGGTGTAGAACTTTGTAGAAGGCACCCGGGTCCCAGCGATTACTCTAAACATTCGACGACTGATGTATAAAAGCCGACGCGCTTGCCACGCTGAACAGATTTTCGACGATCGCCGACTGTGCTGGCCGCTGTCGCTGTGCTTTAAGTGTAGCCTGTTTTGTGGGCACAGGTTCGCCCAATGAAAGTTTGTGTTACCTTTCGCAGTATAACTACTCTGTTCCTTACCGTCGCTACCACGTGACACTATCAAAGTCGCTCGTCTGTGCGCTGACAAATGTCAACACCCCACAAACAAGTCAATGCAAGTGCTGCTGCAACGAAACTACATGCACACGACACACACCCAAAACATTTCATGCGTGGGCTTCCATAAAAATGCACAGATGTACATACACATAGTGAAACGTTCGCTCACACACGCACGCATACACTTAAGCGACGTGTGCACATAATACTTCCTCCCACACACTCACCCAAGCTCAGACAGCCCATTTTTTCTTCACAAAATCTGCCCACTTGGTGGTGTTCTCAAAGTATTATCAAGGTATTGACAACTTGAATGGAGTCGCCAAAGAAAGCTGAAGCGCTACACTAAAGGCAGCTTCTTCGCAACGTGTACCATGTAACACGATTGCCGGAACGATCAGGTTCACCAGATTCTCGCAGCATTGTCCGCTCTTCTAACTCATTATTATCCTCAAAAGTTGTGACCACGCGCGGCTACAGGACCAAAAGTAAACGACACGATTTCGAATGCAGGTACACTAGCTATACTCATTGCGCTGGAAAATTGGATTCATCACATTTCTCCTGAGGTGACGTATGCAAGATTGTCTGTAGACGATGCTCGTCCCTCGTGCATGAAATTAGTGCTGTCCCGCCAGGATGCGATCTCAGCGGATGCTAGACCTAAAATGACGTCTTTATGCTGTTATCAACGAGGCAGTCCGAGCCATCTGAGGAAGACATCGAGATGTTGCTGTCATAGTGACTCTAAAGACCCATGTAAACGACCTCAATTTTGCGAGGTAGTATCTATAAAGGGAAGTACACGAAATAAACGATTGCACAGCTGTAAAGAACCCGACTGTGCCTAGGCTTTTGCGACCGCCGAACTAACCTCTATTTCAGTCTATTTTGATATGAACTTTCTCACGGGGAAAAAAAAAAGGTCCGATTACGACCGATTTTAGCACATCTACGAGCTTTGGAAATAAATTGAAGTTTGTATATTAAGTACGCTGCTGCTGATGAAGTAGATATTTTGCGCCGAAGATTTTAAATAGGTTGTGCGTCACAGCTCTAGCGTATAACGGCTGTAAATTGTTTTTACAGTGTACGTAAGGAATTTATTTTTCTTCCAGTCTACGGCACAAGGCTGTCGCACTAATAAACCATCTATTGTAGAAGGAGAAATATCAAGTCATTCCGTTTTCTTTAGTTCTTCATTTAGTTATGGGGCTACGTTTACGGTTCTATGCTTGTTTAGTCCATGGTTATGGAGTAAACATATTGAGCTATGGAGTTTTATAAATTATTGAACCATAAAAAAAGCATATTCAAGCTCACTTATGTTCACAGTGTACCGTACATTGCACCGCACGTCATCTGCTAGCACTAAGCGTTTACATCTGCGTGTACTGCGAGGATATGCTGAAATACCGCTTCTTCCGTAGTTAGAGCACTGTAGAAAATGTCGGTCACATTTTTTTGGCGATCACAGAAGCTTATTGCCTCGCGTTTGCATCCTTGCACAGTAGTAAAATCAGTGGAGGCCCGTGTCGAGCGCGTGTCTGTCACCGTCGCATCTTCTGTTTTCCGCAATAATATTGAGCATTGGCTATATTGGGTAGACACAGTTGCATAGACAACACCTTCTACCGCCTCTGCAATGCAAAACATTTTCATCAATGGTTTTTGAAGGCTGTCTACTGAAATTGAAGACGGGGATACAGTTCTAGAAAAGACGCTTCTTTATTCCCGACAACCTGTACGAAATCAAAGTCATGCCTTTCAGACGTTACTCAGCACGTGCAAGGTTGCAGAGCGTGATGGACAGTCTTGGCAGATTTTAAGTTGTAGAGTTATCTCGTCGACTTGAATAACGTCGTCGATTTTGCTGCGCATGTTGGCAATTACCTTAAGGTACCTTGCCCGTTGATCGCTTAGTCAGCAATCAAGGTACATCGCCGTGGAAATCAACGTGGCAGGCCGTCAGATTAGATGGCGTACCCATGGGCATCAATGCTCGAGCCCCACCCTTGACAGTAGGCAGCGCGCCTGAATCGATGCAGTTTGGTATGTGCTCCCGTGTTCCGTTTACTTATGCTGAACGACGTACTTATTGACGCCCTTTGCTTTGCCGGAACGCACGACCAAGTGGACCGCAGTGACTGCCGATTACCTTACCCGCTAGCCTTGTCCAAAGGTAGTGTGGCGGAAGGGGTAAAATTCTTCGTGCGTAGCCTGACGTCATGATGTACGTATCCCACAGCGCATGTGACCCCGTTCAAGCAACTTTACGTCGTTAACCCGGCGACGACGCTCGACGCCATGCTACGACACACAGCCAATGAAAACAACCTCGACGTTGCAGCCTGTCTCCAGTGCTCTAAAGGAACCCGACAGCTCGCCGGTATGTGCATCAAGAATCATCAAGCGGTGGACCGCCGACACTACAACCCTCAATGACGCTATGTGAAATACAAGCCCGACGACAGTGTGTGGGTTTGAGGCCCGATACGCCGACATGTGCTGAGTAGATGCTTTTACGTTACTGCGGACAATACAGGATCCTCCGGCGTATTGACACTCTGGACTATGAGGTCGTGCCGGACGGTGTAACGCATTCCAAAAATCACCGCTCGCTCCCTGAAATTGTGCACAGGGTGTTTCTCAAACTATCCTATGCATACTATTGAAATTTGGGACTTCATTTTCTTCTTGCTTCATTATCCTTCACTATCTGTGCTTTCATTTTTTCGCATTCCTGTTATTGGCAGCATCGGGACGCTGCTTTTTAGGAGGTCCAGCTGATTGCGCCAGATGCCTGTCTGTATGAGCGTGATGGCATAATCTCAGCATGAGAAGACAACACCTATCATTGTCCTGCGTATACGACATCTATGCACGTCCTAACCAATCGTTTCTTATCAGAATTGATCACAAGATACCCTGATTCGAGTTACGCGAAATCTGTCTGAAATCGGCTATGAATCGATTTTTCTTGGTAGAAACCTACACTTGCGACGCTTCTATCTATTTTCAATTGGTTTTGTGTCACGTTCACACAAACGGCGCCTCCCCTAAGAAACACTTGAGTTGAATTTTCGCTTTCCGAAGGCATGTTACATTTGTATATATGTTGCACTGCGTTTACAGAATGACCGTCAAGTTTGCGTAAAACAATATTCATTTTACTTAAGTTTCCGCAATGTTGTCGTCATTTCCATTATATTTGCGTAACATTTGCTTTGCACTTGGCGTAAATATCAATAAAGCTTCGACGTACCCTGGTTGCATCGCGGCTGTGGCATTGTACCAGTAAGTCTGAGGGCACGGAATTGAATCGCGGCCACGGGGGCAGCATTTCAATGGGGGTAAAATGCATAAATGCCCACGTACCATGCATTAGGTGCACATGAAAGAAGCCCAAGTGGTCAAAAATTAACCTAGACTCACCCACTACGGTGTGCCTTATACCCAGATCGCGGTTTTGGCAGGTAACACCTCGTAATTTTTTTTTACAGAGCTTCGTTGCTCCTCATTCCAAAAGTGCGTATAAATTGACAATATTCTGAGGATTCGGTATCATCAAGCAAAAACGTGCAGTTGTTGCAACTGCAAAGTTATTGACTCCTACTTTTGTTATTTGCTAATCGAAAGACTCTAATCAACACTAGAACAGGACCACGTATGTTTCTATATATATTTATCGAAGTGCCATGACACTACGAATAGGCTACATCGTGAAATGGGTATCCATCACCGTCTTTGCGGATCCGCATCTCGCTGATGTTCTTTTGTGGATCCAAATTCAAGGTAGCTGTTACGGAAGCGGTTAGTCCCCTGTATCAAAAAGATGTGAAATGAGTTGCAAAAAAAAAGACAGTTCTAATTCTTATGAAATGCACTGATCACATACCTTCCATGTCTCACGTAATGCCTCTCAAGAGGAATTTCTAGGGCATAATGTTGTTTCATGAGATCAAATTTGCAAAGATATTCAGAATCTGAAATTGTTTCCATTAGAGTCGACATTTCTATACGGTTTGAAAGGTCCATGAAAGCTTTCTGAAAAAACTGCAAAGAGCAAAATGCATGTTGACTTGACATATGAGCTTACTAGTTTTCCTCATAGTTGTTTAAATTTATAGCGCAATGATATGTCGCAAAAAGCATGCGGGCGCTTTCACTGCATGATATCAATAGTATTTGTGCCTCCATAAATTTTTACGTGAGGGGTCTAAGACGCCTCCAATACAATAGTCGTTAAATATTCGAATTTTTTTGGATAAACGCCTGTCCTTTAATGCCTGGGAAAAGGCACAACCTTCGAATAGCGCCTCATGCGTTTCGGCATTGAACTGCTACCTCAAAAAAACAAGCCCAGCAAGAGAAGCATAGGCACTCATAAGAAATATGACACAATTACGCCCGAATGCTGCTTAGTTACATCATTGCGGCATATTGCAATAAAAATTCGCGTACTGGCAGGTATACAAGATTGGTTTATCGAATGGACAGGAAAACGTCAACAGATCTTGATCGATGTACGCGAGCACTCGTTTTCAAACCATGTACTGATGAAGAGTGCCAGCGTACAGGAGCGAAAACCTCATGTTGCTGCTCTTTTCAACGATTGTCCTAAACATATTACAGAAGCACCAAAACCAGGCGCATGGTAACACAGCGCGAATCGCCCCACCAGCCAATGGGCTGGTCCTCTTACTTTGCAGCCGCCGCAGATTACATTCAATGAACATACGTTGGTGCGTTCGTTGCGTAGGCACTATGGCTCGCGGACCCACACGCGCTGCCACAGTACGGCTAGGGGACGAGACGACCGCTTTTGTACCCTAACGCACATTTTATAATGTGGCTTCCAACAACTGGTGCGCGGAAAGCTGGCGCGCATGAAGCCAGAAAAAATTCCCAGCTTCATCCGAAAGGCGACGCATCGATTGCGATAGCAAATTAGTAGTAGTAGGTATATCGGTCATATAGAATTGTAACATTCGCTTACTAACTAGAAAAACAAACATGATGTAAGGCGCCCAGAGGTAAACATGAAAGCATCTTTCTCGATGACAGCGGAAACTTGCACTCAAAATCCTCAGTGAGGGCGCGCAGCAGCAGCGGTGAGCGAATAGACCTTAGGGCTGCCACTCACTTCAACGCAAACTAAGAGTCGAAAGCACAGCGCATACGAAGCTACCAGCGCTCGGCACCATTTGTCCATATAGCACATCAGGTTCAAGATGACGCCCGCGCGACGGCGCACTTGGCCTGCATCGCAGATCGCTTTCAAGGTACGGCGCCCGCGCAGCCTCGCCTTACGCAGCCACCGCCAAGTATAAGGCTCTCCCCCGTCCCTCCCCTCCCGTCGGTGCCTCGCGCATGACGGAATATGTCGCGCTTCGTTCCTGCTTTCTTCGCTTGTGCGCGTGAGAATGAGCCGCAATTTTCATGTGACTCTTGCAAGTTTCGCTCGCTCATATAGCATACGGCGGTGATGTTCTCGTGCTTAGAATTTTTACGGAACATCACGGCGATGGCAAGACCGACGGTGACCGCGACGCCGACGACGACAGGATAAGTTCACCTGGAGTGTCCATGTAATTGCTATAGCAATAAATATTCTTTGCACACCCACACGTTTTTCCTCGAAACCGCACCATAAATAGTCTTGGTCGTTGATCCTTATAGCGTTTCGAATTAATATGGAACTCTTGCAAACAACATCACCCAGTGTCCCTCTGCATTATTACTGCTGGTGGGGCATGGACATCATGGTTTGGTTTCTTTTCTGATTTACCCTTCGTACCGTGTAATTCCCTATATTTGAGCTCTGGGATCAAAATAATAAAACGAATTTTGTTTCGAGCCTCGAGCTGAGTTATGTGAGTTTGAAGCAGTTCCTGGGTCTCTTAGGCAAGTAACAGGGGCCACCAATGGAAGGTATACGTTGCGAATGTGGAAGCTTAGTTTGAGGCAGCTGGCGTGAAATACACTGGAATGTAGGGGGCGTATTTATGGTCTGTGTTAACTACACGCACCAAACCAGCACCCTCATCAAGAATTGCTCCACGGTAGCCGAATGGCCTGCCGTATGAAAAGGCTGTCAAATTTCTGGATGAATAT
Source organism: Dermacentor andersoni (assembly GCF_023375885.2). Taxonomy (NCBI): domain Eukaryota; kingdom Metazoa; phylum Arthropoda; class Arachnida; order Ixodida; family Ixodidae; genus Dermacentor; species Dermacentor andersoni. Next base: position 48,127,862 of record NC_092823.1, on the reverse strand, counting down.
TCTGGCTTCCATTGTCACGAGATAACCGACAGAATCCGCTTCTTCAGTGTCACCAGTTGAAAGTATAATTACGTCAGTTTGCGGACGGCTGCAACTTTATCCGCATGTTCGACAATTTGCTTCGCGACAGGACTGTCTGCAGTGTCAGATCAAGTACTTGGTGAAACAACCGTTAGGCAAAATGATCCTGATGTAAGGGGACGCTTAAGCATTAACACTGCCGGCAGGGTTCACTGTATATGATGCGAAAAAAAAGACGATCAACTCATCTCACAATGCCTATCGACAGAAATGCGTTAGCATTGGTTCAATATAGCGACAGAACGTATTGCGACGGTTGAAACGAGTTATGTAAGAGGCATGCACTGCAAGGAGACTTCCTATTCGCGGTTCGGCAAAAACAATCTGCGCCATGGGGCGCGGCTGAGGTGATCTATCCAGGTGGCATCCGAAAGGCAAGGCGCGACAGTGCGTGCGAGCACTAAAAAACCTGTCGTGCGGAAACCTTGCTTCTCTCTCGCGCTTTATTTTTTTGTGACACGCCGCGCCATCTAGTGGCGCTGCCCAGAAGTTCGCACGGGACCTCTCATGCAAAAATCGCGGCGCGCCCGTGCCTGTGATCAGCGAGAATTGTAACCTCGCTTGCCGCACAGTAAGTAGCACCTACACAGTGACGGTAGATGTTGAGATGTTCATTGAAAAGTGGTACAAGCCCAGCGCATTCAAGGCGCTGCTCGGTAAAGCGCTGACGTGAAAGGCGTTTTTGTTGTTCCTCTGCCACCGCAGGGGATTGGCCGAGAATTGGACGATTTCCAGAAAATTAATGAAAGGAACTTGGAAAAAAAAAAATTTGGGAAAGACGTATTCTGCTCTGTGTTCAATGTGAGACAGTCGTCGTGCTAAAGTGAATCAAAAACCGGCAAATCATTACCATCATTTGCTGCCTTAGGAAGGCAACGTATTCTTGCCAAGAATAAAGTCTTTCATGGCTGTAGAAACACTCCGCTCGTTGTAACATATCTTGGAAACTCCTAAGGAAAGCAGGAGGACAACGTTCATGCTGAGGCCAACCTTGTCTATACGGACCTCAAGCAACTTTCTTCTTGCTAAGGAAAATCATCGGCGCATAACAGATAGTGATCCATAGTTTTCGGTTGCCCGTAATACACAGTATACACAAAGTAGATGCCACAAAACAAACTCTCTGTTATACAAACCTATTGTCGGGATGTGGCAGCGACCAGACTGAACCTCCAATCAGAGTATAGGGCAGCATTTATGCCTACAGGAGATCAATAGGTGGTGTTAGTCATAAAGCGAGGATACGCTAGATTCCTAAAACCCGTTAACCGTTTCTATTCTTCGTAACCTAGGCACAGTATATTTGGCGGTAGAGGCCCCAGCAGCAACTAAAGGGCCATCAAGGGTTAAATCAGAACATTCACTCAAACTCAAACGTTCATGCTTCGGCACCTCAACTGAAGGAAATACAAATCAAATGGAGGCAATCCAGCGCACTCATTCTAACGCAAATTTTCGTGCTCGGGCACATAAATTGAAGGAAACACAAATCAGACGGAGGTAACAATAGCCTATATATATAATGTTTGCAACATTGTTTGACTCACTACACATCGTAAGTGATGAACATAAAACAGATGGTTGGTTAGTTGGGGTTTATTGGCACAAAGGCAACTCAAGCCATGCTGCGCCAGTAACAGTACAAAAGGAGACGTAATGCTGGAGCAAATAAAGCTCCATTACATTATAGTTCGTGTATATAACCAGTTTTCCCTAAAAAGTCAAACACGTTAGTAAACGGCACTAGGGGGTCATCTGACAGTGCTGGGCAGGGTGTAATAGAGTATGTAAATTATACAGGCTGTGTAAAAACCTCCGTCTCTGTGTGTCGATGTGTGAACATTTGATCAGGATGTGTATGACTGTAAGAGGTTCATGGCATTTTTCGCAAGTTGGCGGGGTTTTTTTTTCGGACGAGGAAATTGTTCGTCAAATGTGTCCGCCCAATCCGAAGTCGACACATGACCACCTCGCAGAACTGTTGCTGGTGATAGCTTGACTTCCACTCACCAATTACAGGTTTTATAAGATGTGGCTTGTTCCTTAAACAATGCTCCAATTCATGCTGCCACTGTGACGCAAAGCCTTCCGAATCGCATTGATACCGTCTTTATATCATCATCATCATCATCATCATCATCATCATCATCAGCCTGGTTACGCCCACTGCAGGGCAAAGGCCTCTCCCATACTTCTCCAACTACCCCGGTCATGTACTAATTGTGGCCATGTTGACCCTCCAAACTTCCTAATCTCATCTGCCCACCTAACTTTCTGTCGCCCCCTGCTACGCTTCCCTTCCCTCGGAATCCAGTCCGTAACCCTCAATGACCATCGGTTATCTTCCCTCCTCATTACATGTCCTGCCCATGCCCATTTCTTTTTCTTGATTTCAACTAAGATGTCATTAACGCGCGTTTGTTCCCTCACCCAATCTGCTCTTTTCTTATCCCTTAACGTTACACCTATCATTCTTCTTTCCATAGCTCGTTGCGTCGTCCTCAATTTAAGTAGAACCCTTTTCGTAAGCCTCCAGGTTTCTGCCCCGTACGTGAGTACTGGTAAGACACAGCTGTTATACACTTTTCTCTTGAGGGATAATGGCAACCTGCTGTTCATGATCTGCGAATGCCTGCCAAACGCACCCCAGCCCATTCGTATTCTTCTGATTATTTCACTCTCATGATCTGGATCAGCAGTCACTACCTGTCCTAAGTAGATGTATTCTCTTACCACTTCCAGTGCCTCGCTACCTATCGTAAACTGCTGTTCCCTTCCGAGACTGTTAAACATTACTTTAGTTTTCTGCAGATTCATTTTTAGTCCCACCCTTCTGCTCTGCCTCTCCAGATCAGTGAGCATGCATTGCAGTTGGTCCCCTGAGTTACTAAGCAAGGCAATATCATCAGCGAAGCGCAAGTTACTAAGGTATTCTCCATTTACTCTTATCCCCAATTCTTCCCAATCGAGGTCTCTGAATACCTCCTGTAAACACGCTGTGAATAGCATTGGAGAGATCGTATCTCCCTGCCTGACGCCTTTCATTATTGGGATTTTGTTGCTTTCTTTATGGAGGAGTACAGTGGCTGTGGAGCCGCTATAGATATCTTTCAGTATTTTTACATACGGCTCGTCTACACCCTGATTCCGTAATGCCTCCATGACTGCTGAGGTTTCGACTGAATCAAACGCTTTCTCGTAATCAATGAAAGCTATATATAATGGTTGGTTATATTCCGCACATTTCTCTATCACCTGATTGATAGTGTGAATATGGTCCATTGTTGAGTAGCCTTTACGGAATCCTGCCTGGTCCTTTGGTTGACGGAAGTCTAAGGTGTTCCGGATTCTATTTGCAATTACCTTAGTAAATACTTTGTAGGCAACGGACAGTAAGCTGATCGGTCTATAATTTTTCAAGCCTTTGGCGTCGCCTTTCTTATGGATTAGGATTATGTTAGCGTTCTTCCAAGATTCCGGTACGCTCGAGGTCTTGAGGCATTGTGTATACAGGGTGGCCAGTTTTTCTAGAACAATTTGCCCACCATCCTTCAGCAAATCTGCTGTTACCTGATCCTCCCCAGCTGCCTTCCCCCTTTGCATAGCTCCCAAGCTCCGGCGTTACTTCTGGGATATCGAATTCCTCTAGATTATTCTCTCTTCCATTATCATCGTGGGTGCCACTCGTACTGTATAAATCTCTATAGAACTCCTCAGCCACTTGAACTATCTCATCCATATTAGTAATGATATTGCCGGCTTTGTCTCTTAACGCATACATCTGGTTCTTGCCAATTCCTAGTTTCTTCTTCACTGCTTTTAGGCTTCCTCCGTTCCTGAGAGCTTATTCAATTCTATCCATGTTATACTTCCTTATGTCTTTATATGGAAGTGCTGTAATTGCAATGTTCTCGTACGCTGCCATAAAAGCGCATCTATCCGCTGCTTCGTTACCCGGTATCCCAGCATGGCTTGGTACTCAGCAAAAACAAATCGATCTGCCGTATTTGTTTGACGTAAAGCGCTTAAAACATCCCCTAAGAGGGGTTCACATCCCTATTTCACGTGTAGAGCCTCGAGTATGCTCAGTGAATGAGTTTATATGACAGTGTCTTGAAGTTTGCCCGCCATCATCTTTTGAACTACCGTCCATGTTGTGTATTATTCGGCTGGGTAGACAGAGGCGTGCTGTGGTAGTCGAATACTTGTTTCACAATTTTCTGTTACAGCCCCTACACCAAAGTGTTATTTTTTTTTGTTTTAGAGCCATCAAAATTACATGTGTAATTTTTATACTTGTTATGAAGAAGGCGGAATTCTTGTATAATGTGTTCGTGTGCTGTGTCTCTTTTCTGTAAATGTGTTAGTGTCTAGTCGCATAACGGTGGGAAATCACACCACAGGACAAACTTCCTGGCTTTCTGGCAACCTGGAGGACTTCCCGAGGGATGTCATAATCACGACAATGTTCCTCATATCGCAGGATGAGTGCCCTAACCATCTTTGATTTATTTGTAGAATGTAAGCGTGCGCTGCACTGTCTGACGATGTTGTAGCATATGTGTTGTGGTTAAGACTGGATTCTGAGAATTTAGGAAATAGTTAGTAGCAGTCTGCGCTGCTGTAAAGAAGGCTCATTCCAGGCGACGTATAAACTCTGGACAGCTGATGTTCTATAAGCGCCACTTGTGAGTGGTAGGCCGAGGTTATGAATTGACTCAAGTCGCCTGATGTAAGACTGTGTGGCTGAACCATATTGAAGCCACCATAGCTTAATATGCTACGTACTAAATCGATGTGAGCCAGAAGATTCAACTTTTATCAAAAAGAACACCCAGACACTTGTGCTCTCACACGCCGTGGTTGCTTAGTGGCTATGGTTTTGGGCTGCTAAGCACGAGGTCGCAGGACTGAATCCCGCCCACGGCGGCCGCATTTCGATGGGGGCGAAAAGCGAAAACACCCGTGTACTTAGATTTAGGTGCACGTTGAAGAACCCCAGGTGGTCGAAAGTTCCGGAGTCCCCCACTACGGCGTGCCTCATAGACATAAAGGGGTTTTGGCACGTGAAACCCAACAATTTGTTTTTAAACTTGTGCTCTTGTTTTGCCGGCAGTGTGGCTTCCTGTAGCTTAAAGATGGGATCTGGGTGTAGGCCTTTCGTTTGTGAAAACACAACACTAGTAGTTTTTTTTTTTTTCACTTCAAAATCGCAAACCGTTTTCAGGTGCCCACTGCGTGAGTTTGTTTAGCGTAATTTGGATTTGTATTCCATAGGTAGCCAAGTTTGATGCACGACACGAAATTTTTTGATCATCCACATATAATGTGTACATTACAGAGGTTGGAATTCCACTACTGACTGGTTTTCACCACAAGCAAAGTTGTGCTTTTCCCGAATAAATATGCGGGACAGCACCCTTCCTAAACGCACTTGGAATGTTCGGTCGCACATTCCGTCCACAAATCGACACACAAGTCGACACACAAATCGCCTAGACATTTGAGCTTTCTACCGCGAATCCCTAAAGTCGCTAAGTCCGTCAAAATACCAGACCTCCATGTTGTGTCGTATGCAGTTTCTAGATCAAAGATAATCTCGAGACAAAATTGCTTCTGTAGAAAGGCCGCGTTCTCGTGTTCTCGTGTTCTAGCCAAACTAGATGATCTGTTGTGGAACCGCCTTTCTTATACCCACAGTGATGATTGTCGAGCAGTTTCTTAGTTTCAAGGATGTATGTCAATCTGATGTTTACAATGGATTCATAAGACTTGGCAAGACAGCTTGTGAGTGCTATAGGTCGGTAGCTGGTAGCTGTTGTAGGATGCTTTCCAGCTTTCAAAAACGGATTATAATGGCTTTTTTCTGCTAATTCGGCATTCTTCCTGTTTGCATGATTATGTTGAAAATACGGCGCAAGGTGTTAACTGCTTTTGGAGATAGGTGTGCGAGCATCGTGTAATGTACTCTGTCCAAATCAGGCGCTGTTTTTTTGCCAGTAGTGAATACTGTGTTAATTTGCGGGAGTGTTAAGGGGACATTATATGAGCTCTCGGAACTTCGTGTTTTCGGAAGCTTTTGTTTTTCAGCTGATTGTTTATAGCGTTGGCATGCAGTGCAATAGTTTCTTGAGCTTGATATGTTATGAAAATGTTGTCCTAATGTGTATGTTTCTTCTTTTTATTTCGTTTGCGTACCTGGGGGTGAGAGTGTGGGGATCGTGTAAGGAGCGTAGTCCCCTCTAAACTTACGAAGCTGATGCCATATTCTTTTGGCTATTATTGAACAATTTATGGAGGATACATACGCTTTGCAAGACTGTCTTTGGGATTGCCTGCGCGTGTACCTCGCTTTCAAATTTGCTTTTTTTTGAAGTAGAGGAGGTTACCTTGTGTTGGGTACCAAATACAGGTACCCCACGCTCTGTTTTGTACTTTTTTAGTGCGTGCACATTCATTTGTACACCAGGGTTTTAATTTTTTCCGGACTCTGGAATCGTCTGTTCTGCTGTGGCAAGTATGGAGGCAGTCAACTTTTCATTCATTCAGTCTATCATGTGATCATCTGATACGTCATCCAGACTGGCATTTTCGCAGAAGTGACGCCAGTCTGCTTTATGGAGTTTCCAACGGGGTGACGTTAATGGTACTGTAGTGAAACATGATGTTTATTTATTAATGCCATTTATAATTTATCACTACCATAAGGATTGTCCATAACACTCCATCTAAAATTGATAAAGAGACATCGAGTTCACAGCGCCAGATCTAGACAGGTTATAGTTTCTGCGCTCGGGTAGCAGTAGGTTGCCGCCCCAGTGTTTAAAAGGAAGATGTCGTTTGTCAGGATAAAACCTTCAAGTGTTTGTCCCGTGGTGTCAGTTGTTTTGCTTCCATATAATGTGTTATGTACGTTGAAATCACCCGCTATTGAAAATGCTCAGGTAGCTTGCTTAAACTTAACTCCAGAGCTCTTGCAGTTGATTGGAAATGTGGTGGAATGTATATAGGAGAAATGGTGATGGTCGTGTGTGATAAATCAGTGACAGCAATGGCTTCTATGTGAGTATTAATGGCAACTTCTCTAGCTGCAATGCCGCTCTGCAGAACAATGACTACACCAACCGAAAGCCGGTTCGCCTGAGGACGGTCGCGCCGTAAAAAAGTGAAGCCTTTCAAAATGCGTGTGTGCTTTTCGCCTAAGTTCGCCACAGAAAAGAAGTTTCTTGGCAAGTGTTTGATGTCACCTAGGTTGTGTAAAAGTCCTCTACAATTCCAGTGGATAGTAAAAGCCATGTTCAAATTGAAAGTTAAAAAATTGCATTCAAAGTGAATGAGAATGAGAAAGATGTTAGAGAGAGAGAATCAACTTTTGTACTGAGCCCTTAGTGACGGTTGGTGCGCGCTGGCACCAGATGGGGTGAAACCTTCTTCTCAGGTCCCATATGCGTCCAGCAGTTCCTGGCCCCTAGCCGCCAGCGCGAGCTGGGTCGGTCGGTCGGTGCTGGACAACAAGGTCTCCCATCGCTCGGGGGGGTTGGGGCTGGGGAGGGTGGGGGGTAGGGATGGGGGGGGGGTTCTTGAGCTTAGTGCACTCTGCAAGGATGTGTGCTAGAGTGCTTTTGACAGTCTGCAAAAAGGGCATGAAGTGTCATGCTCTGTTGGGAACATCTTGTGCAAGAGCACAGGATGCGCTAGCTACCCCGCTTGCGTGCGTCTCACGATCGTTTGCTGCATTCGGCTGAGTTGCGGATGCGGACGGGGAAGCCTACATCTGCCGCTTCTGTACATTTGCGTGATTTCTTTGTAACTTGTCGCGGGGTGTGGTAGCTCTGGCTCTTCCTCGGCCCGGATTGACAGTTCTCGGGCATTGTGGTCGGCAAGTGCGTTGCCTTTCACTTGCGAGTGAGCCGGTACACACACGAGCTCAACGTCCCGTCCCGGTGATTTGCATTTGGTGAGGATCGCTAGTGCCGCGGGAGAGATGTTCCCCTTGCGGTAGCTTGCGTAGGCGGTCTGGGAGTCTGTGACCACGGTCCTCATTCCCGGTTGTGCGAGTGCGAGGGCCACGGCCACTTCTTCTGCTTCGGCTCTATTAGTCGTCCGTATCGACGCGCCTGTGACCAGTTTATCGATGGTGGTGACGACCGCCGTTGCTCTGATTCCGTGCTTGGGAAGCGAGGCGTCCGCGTGGAGGACCTCGGGGTCCTCTTCCAGCAGTCGAGCGAGGGCCTTGGCACGCGCAGAGCGTCTCTCGTTGTTCCTCCCCGCTGCATGTTCCAGGGGAGGGGCTTGGTCTTAATAATGTCTCTCCACGTTGTGGGGAGCGGCTTCGTTGTCGGTTGCTGTTCTATTTGCCATCCTATCTTGCGTAGGACGGCCCGACCGTTCTCGGTCCGGCTCAGCCTAACTCTCTGGTGGGATAGGTGTGCTTCCGCCAGCTCTTCCACCGTGTCGTGGGCACCCATTTCCAGCAGCTTCTGCGTTGACGAGTAGACTGGGATGCCCATGGCGAGTTTGACTGCTTTCCTTATCGTCGTGTTCAGCGTTTCGCGGTTCACCTTCGCAAGCTGGAGGTACGGGGCGGAGTACGTTACGCGTGACACCACGAATGCCTGCACGAGGCGCAGTGCGTCTTTGATTCATCTGTTCCGGTTGGTGACTCTACGGATCATGCTCAGGACTTGCTCTGATGTGGTCTTGATTTTGTTGACGGCTGCGTGCGCCTTGCGGTCGCTGCGCAACAGCAGTCCCAGAATCCGGATCTGCTGCGTTGGTTTGATCTCTGTCTCGTCGATGGTGATGATTATGTTCGGCAGTGGCTCTTTCTTTGATCTGCCGGGCTCTATCATGAGCAGCTCCGATTGCTGTGGAGCGCAGCTCAGGCCGCAGGTCGTTGCATACTCATGGACGGTCGTTGCCGCTCTCTGCAGGGCTTCCTCCGCCCAGGCATCCGACCCCGCGCGGTTCGTCCAAACCGTTATATCGTTGGCATACAACGCGTGGTCCACGCCCTCGATCTGATTGAGTAGTTCGGGCAGGGGCAGGAGTGCTAGGTTCAAGAGCAGAGGCGACAGGACAGACCCCTGTGGGGTACCCCTGTCTCCGAGCTCCACAGGCTCTGACTGTTCATTTCCTAACCGGATAGTTGCTGTTGTATTGGTTAGGACATATTTAATATAGCCGTAGGTCTTGCGGCCACACCCCTGCCCACGCCAGCGTGCTCGAGAACCTGCGCAAGAAAGATGTTAGGAGACAGATCTATATAATGCGCACACAAAGGAGCGATAACCTTTAGGTTATCGCTCTCTTATTGAACGTGCTGTATGGGACTTTTCCCTCTTTCTTGGCTCGAGAGAGCGCTTGTCCTTCGGCGTCGACAACACGGGGGTTTTTGGGTCGACCTCCATCGCTCTCTCTGAAGCCCTGCAGGACCGAGAATCAGGCACCGAGACATGTGTCTCGGACCTTGGAATTCGGTTGATTATAGGGCCATGAGGGACTGGTGTCTGCAGAGCCTTTAAAGAGGATGGAGCAGCGCTGGCTGCTTTCACCATGGGGGCGGGAGGGGTTCCTGCGGGACCACTATGCGTGGGCTCGGAGGATTCATGTGACTTCTGTGACACCCCCCCCACCCCCTGCGTCACATCGGCAACTTCTTCGCGAAAGTTTTGGTAGTCGATATGTCGCTTCAAAGAACGAGATTTCTTCCTTTTAGAGTTAGTGTAATTAGCTCTTTTTTATTTTTGCCAGCAAGGGTAAGACAGCGAGTAAGTTGGATGATCTCCTTTGCAATTACCCCAATGTGGGCAAGAGGTGCAATTGTCAGATTGGTGATCGTTGGAGCTGTATTTAGCACAAGTTGTTTGTCCTCGGCATTAATGGGAAGCATGTCCAAACATTTGGCCTTTGAAACATCATCTGGGGTTCAGGATATATGTTCTATCATTTACCTTAGCATGACCTGCATCCAGCGAAGTAGGCAGTATACTTGTTTCGAAGGTGAGTATAACATGTCTTGTGGGAATTTCTTGGTCATTTGTGCGGATGACAATTCTTTGTACTTTTGTAACAACTTTTTCCTAGAAACCTACCAACATTTCCTCAACGTTTAAGCCAACAATGTCTTACTCTGATATGAAACCCCTGCTTGTATTTACTGTTCTGTGTGTTGAATATGTCACTGTGGCGTCGCCAATACTGGTAAGTTTGGAAATTCTTGCGCTTGATTTTTGTCATTACGTTCTAGGAGGAGGTCCCCGCTAGAATTTTTAAGGCATTGTATGTAGGTCCGACTTTGTCTTTTAGGAATTCGGCCACTAGCAATGGGGACAGCTTTCTTACTGGCATGTTGTTTTCGCTGTGCAGTACATAGTACATGGGAAATAATAGCGCGTTACTCCGAAAAGAGAACTGCAACGGTGCTTCGGTGCGGCGTCTTTTAAGACGCCGTTCATAGACAACGCATATTTTTGCTGCCACGAAAAGATGTGTATGTTCGGCAACAGCGCCCATCGCCCACCACGGAGTCCTACGAGGGGACGTGGCAGAGCTTGCGTACAAGTCTGCACGACGCCAGTCGTACGCCGTCACCATTACCAGATGGTGTACCCAGGGTAGCATAGCCACACAAGGCTAACCCTTTCCGCCAAGGAGTATGGAAGTGAATTGAAGCGAGAAGGTGACAGGAAAGGTGAAAAAGTGAGAGAGAAAGACGAAGATTTCAGGAGAGAGACAGGAAAAGGCAACTGCCGATTTCCACCGGGAGGGCCTGTCCGGGATTACCGTCTACGTCAAGCAGAGCCTAAAGAGGTGTGTTGCCTCCGTCGGGGGGCCTTAAAGTTCCGAACACCCGGCATCGGCTCAACCCCCAAGATCCCCCTTTCCCCGGACACGGCTGAGCCGCGCACAGCTACACCGGGAGGGTTCAATCCCTCATGTGCTAGGATACGTGATGTCGCAACAGAAGAAACGCCTGCTCACGCAGGGGCCCCTTCGGGGCAACATAACACAGAGTGTGTCGGTGTTAATGGCTGCTGGTCAATGAGAAGGCATCGGTTTGCGCAGCGCTAAAGCTACAGACGTGAAATCGGCGATGGGTAAGGCGAAAACAAAATACACTATACTGCTGGGCGACTTCAATGCCAAGGTAGGCAAGAAACAGCCCGGAGACAAGGCAGTGGGGGAATATGGCATAGGTACTAGGCAGGGGAGAGTTATTAGTAGACTTTTCAGAACAGAATGAGATGCGAATAATGAATAAGATGCGGATAATAACCTCAGCAGTCATGGAGGCGTTGCGGAATCAGGGTGTAGACGAGCCGTATGTAAAAATACTGAAAGATATCTATAGCGGCTCCACAGCCACCGTAGTCTTCCATAAAGAAAGCAACAATGTCCCAATAAAGAAAGGCGTCAGGCAGGGAGATACGATCTCTCCAATGCTATTCACAGCGGGTTTACATGAGGTATTCAGAGACGTGGATAGGGAAGAATTGGGGATAAGAGTTAACGGAGAATACCTTAGTAACTTGCGATTCACTGATGATATTGCCTTGCTTAGTAACTCAGGGGACCAATTGCAATGTATGCTCACTGACCTGGAGAGGGAAAGCAGAAGAGTGGGTCTAAAAATTAATCTGCAAAAAACTAAAGTAATGTTTTACAGTCTCGGAAGAGAACAACAGTTTACGATAGGTAGCGAGGCACTGAAAGTGATAAGAGAATACATCTACTTAGGGCAGGTAGTGACCACGGATCCGGATCATGAGACGGAAATAATCAGAATAAGAATGGGCTGGAGTGTGCTTGGCAGGCATTCTGAGAACATGAACTGCAGGTTGCCATTATCCCTCAAGAGAAAAGTGTATAATAGCTCTGTCTTACCTGTACTCACCTACGGGGCAGAAACCTGGAGGCTTACGAAAAGGGTTCTACTTAAATTGAGGACGACGCAACGAGCTATGGAACAAAGTTCAGGAGGGTTGCAATGTGGGCTTGTTGGTAATGCATCTTCAAGGGGGGTATGGTAGCGCGATTCAAAGACGGGATAAAAGATTACACAAAGGGACACATACAGCGCTAACTTCCAACACAGTGGTGGAAGTTAGCGCTGTGTGTGTCCTTTTGTGTCTTCGTTTGTCCCGTCATTGAATCGCGCTACCATACCCCCCTTGAAGAGCTATGGAAAGAAGAATGATGGGTGTAACGTTAAGGGATAAGAAAAGAGCAGATTGGGTGAGGGAACAAAGGTGAGTTAATGACAACCTAGTTGAAGTGAAGAAAAGGAAGTGGCCATGGGCAGGATATGTAGAGGAGGGAAGATAACCGATGGGCATTAAGGGTTACGGACTGGATTCCAAGCGAGGGGAAGCGTAGCAGAGTGCGGCACAAAGTTAGGTGTGCGGACGAGATTAAGAAGCTTGCAGGGACAACATGGCCACAATTAGTACATGACCGGGTAGATGGAGAAGTATGGGAGAGGCCTTGGCCCTGCAGTGGGCGTAACCAGGATGATGATGATGATGATGAAAGCTACAGCTTAGAATGCAGATTGCTAGAAAGAAAGGAGTAAAACAGCACGTTTAATTGAATTGTTATTAGGCATATGTCCCTGTTATAGGGTTGGTTTGAATTTTTAAGCAAGTCAATTAGAATTCGTGAAGCTAAAAGTATTGCATTATTTGGCTAGGCATTATTGAAAAATATTTCTAGAGAGAAGTTATCAGGGGATTTGTGAGGGAACGTTCCGCTGCAATATTTGGAATGCCATCAAACTTTTGACTCGAGAAAATACAACAGATGTTTCTCATAATAACTAAAACAACAACGACTTGAGAATTCTGTAAGGACTAATGGGGAGCATTTAGCCAAGACTTTATTGTGTCATAGTTACTAGGCATTGAATTATATGCGTTACGTTCAAACGACAGAGAAAATTCTGCTGATTCCCCTCACAGGTGGAATCAGTGCTGCGTAAATCATAACGTTTGCAATTACTGGCTCTGTGTATGTCTGCGTATATGATTCCATCGGTAGAGCATCCAGCTATGAGCTAAACAATGATGGTTCTAATGTAAACCCTGTAAAATATTTCGTTGTTATTGAAGAGGCCTGAAAACAGGCGATACAAAAATCCACGTGCTGCAGATTTTCGTGAAGGCAAGAAGTGTGGCCTTAGATCTCGCATGTCTTCAACTGCCCCTGCACTGACAGGCATTCGCGGAAGCGACAAAAATATAAAGGTGTAAGCGTACAGCGTGATATGGCATGCGAGCATAGTGTAGCTACACCCGTACCACTCGTTATCAGCACGCAGAAGGACAGTCCCGCAGCGCAATGTTTATAGCAATGCTGTGAGGTCGTTGTGAATGTTCACCTTGGTTAAACTCATGCGTGCATTCTTTTCATTTGGCTCAAGTCCGCGCTTGCTCGTCTTCTCCGGGGTCCACTCTGTGTTTGTGTTTCTGTAGCAGTGCAATGCTGTGCTGCTGGCTCACACTTGGGCCGCTTCCAGAGAACGCCTGCTTTGGGAAGGCGGTGGCCGGACGCTGTTCGGCGCAAAAGGCAGCGGCAAGGGTTTTCGTGCACTGGTTCTGGCGAGCGCCATAAATCGCGCAGCGAGCCACTGTAGCGGCATCTGGAGAAAGGATTCTTTGGGAGTGTGCGTCGGGCCGAGGTGGTGCGGGCGGCTCGGGTGGTTCGAGCGGCGGCCACCGCCGGTGCGAGTTACGCAGCGCGGGAGCATGGGGCCCTATAACGTAAAACTATTCCAATATATTTCTATTCCAATCACGTGACGTCAAATTTGCGTAACCGCCAACGCAAACACCGGGCGGTCACCCGCAGGGTTGTCAGAACAGACCAATAAATGCTTTCCTGGTTCATAGGAGGTCACTTTTGTTTGCTTGAAAAACGAATAAGATTGCCTACATTGAGCGGCTTGTTGTATCTAATTGGCTCACAAGAGGCGACGAGAACGCTTAAGTGGAGAGGGATTCGATGGGGCCGAGCCACTGCACTGAAAGTCGATAACCGGACGAAGAGGGTGGTGCCGGTGTCTACGATTGGCCGGCTTTCCCTTACTTAGCTTGCGGTGGCTGGTCGAAAATCGCGGCGGCATGCAACGGAAGCTCAAGAATGACGCTAAAACGGACCCTCAGCAAAGAAGAGTTAGCAGAATGAGGGGGTAAACGTGCCGAAAGTGCTCGAAAACGTTACACGGCCACACAAAAAGCTTTATTATACGTAAATACACCCGTGCTCTCCGGCAGGTGCGAGTAGCCAGCGTCTGAGCGATCGGCGGCAGCCATCTTCTATTCCTTTCGGAACGGGGCAGCCTGCGGCTATTCCGAAGAAAATTCAGTTTGTTCGGCATATTAATGCATCTTTATCGCGTACACGTCACTTTGACGTGGTGAGTTCTTGCGGTTTTGTGACGTCGCGTGACAGGCAGGTGAATTGGGTGCAGCCTGAAAACTTTTTACCAATAGCCTAGGGCTAATGGCGAAAAGGGGTCGAATCAGAAATAACTTTTTCTTTTTTCTGTCAAATCATGCATAATCAGTGTGTACACATCATATCAGATGGGGAGGTATCGCGGTTTTCGTAACGTCGCGTGGCAGACAGGTGAAGTGGGGGTGGTCGAAAAAAGTTTTTGACCAATCGTGGAGGGCTGATAGCAGAATTGGAATAGAAAAATTTGGAATAGTTTTACGTTATAGCGCCCATGGTCCCACGGCTGGGGGTGAAAATGTGCGCGGTTGAGCGGGCAGTGTGGTCCGAGATTTGAGAGACAGCGGACCGATATCGTCAAGTCGCCGGTCGGAGCGACAACTGCTCCGAGGCCTTTGCTCAGCCGCATTCGTTACTATGAACTCGTTTTCCTTGTTTAGCATGCACTGATACGCTCCAGTGTGGTCTGAGGCTTCAAAGATACTGACCGATCTCGTCTAGTGCGTGATCGGAGCGATGTACCGCTCCGAGGCCTTTGCTCAGCCACATTCGTTATTGTGAAGCTTTTTTCCTTGTTTAGTATATACTAAGTGTAGCCGCTAATGTCTGCCTGTAAATAAATTCAGTTCAAATTATTGCTATCCATCATCTTTAGTCCCGGAATACCGACGCAGAGAACAGTGCAGTGGCGTACGAAGAGCCGAGAATGAACTAAAACACCAAGAAAGAAGAACCCGGTGGAGGAAGAAAACCTCACTAATGCCTACCGCGCGTTTCTGTGCCACTCTTTTCCTCCGTCGTTGAAGGTCTGCTGGTGCCATTGTTAATGCGGACAGAGCGCCCCTTCTACGCACAAAGCGCGAAAAGAGATATCATGGGCAAAGGCACCACCTGACCATCGACGCCTAGATACTCCGCCAGCAAATTCCACTTGGTGATCAGCACTAAACTGTGCAAGCCTTACTGCCACCCTCAACTCGTTACTCCGCCTTTACCTATAGGAAACACGCGTGGTATCCACAAGGATGATGTCTTGCAGACCTTTCCACGCCAGCGACTATCAGCCTGGTCAGCAGATTCAGTGGTCTAGGTTATGTACTAGTTAGACACATCGTGTCTGCCAGGCATCTTGTATTGCTGCCTCCCAAAAAGCAATTCATCATATCAGGGACACCATATCAATGGCAACAGCTAGCCGAAATATGATTCTTCATACACTGACCGGGGCAAACGCAGCAAAGGACGCGGTTATTTTATCGCCACAACTACGCATTAATAGCACACGACTGCAGGCAAGACGTTAGCAGCGACAATTCATCCATACGCTGTATTTCTTTGCCTAGTTAATCCATTCCTTACTTAGATAAATCTGAACCCAGAAAGAATTAAGGTTAGGGCCAGGCTTTTAGGGCAGTACAGCATGGTTCTCCAGTCTATTAGCAGACTCCTGTTTCTCTGCCCATGCAGCTTAACTCTATCATATCTTACCAAATATTTGCCAGGTTTCATGAGTGAACGCATACACCGAAATAGCCTCCAGAGTTTTAAATACATATCCAGCATTATTGTTTACCGAGAGTAAGCCAAGGGAAATTGCCAACACTTTTAAAAGCCTCCGTGCTACTTTGTTGCGTTATGCCAAAACCGTCATTCACGGTATTATTGTCAGCACGATAAGGTAGCCGATATTTATTTATGTCAACAGCCACGTGTACAGAGTATGCGCTGTGTGTATTGAAGTCAGCTGAAAATCTAAGGAAATACACCGCCCAGAAGACCCTATACGAATAACCCTTTTGTTCTCCTAGATGACGTGCTCCATTTTCTATAGCTGAGTGTCAGTCGTGAGAGCAACCACGAAACACAGATCTGTGTTCAGTGTCCGCCTAAGTATATATTCATCTTTGGGCATGAGGAATACTTCCACAAGTGCGTGCGCGGCTCTACACAGATGTGGCCCCGCAACCCTCCTTCCTGAGGTATCAACAGCGCTTCGAGGTACTGAAAACCAAATGGCGCTTTACATCCCATATAAGGTGCAGCTGCAACAAAATTTCGCTTCGATAACTTGGTTATAAATGAATAGCGTATAGCAATGAGTTGCCATGTTGGCACAGAAGCGGAACTGGTAGTTGTTTTATTTCATTTTTTGATTATGAAGTAAGTATCCCTTAAGGAGACGGCACAGCGTGTACAGAGGATATGACGAATGCTGCAGACGTACTCTCAGTGTTTTGAATCCCGCGTCATTTCAGCCTGTGAGTGGCATTTTTATCTGTTTCGGTGTCGATAGTGTGTTTTTGCAGTTTAGGCTAAAGCGTAATAGCGCAATCCGAAAGCGTTTGAACCGCAATATAAGAAAGTGTTACATAAGGGGATGCAAGCGGCTTGCGTGCACAATAACTAAGACCGACGGTACTGCGCATGCCCACACCCCGACGTAGGGGCCTGCGCATGCGCAGTACCATGACCCCTAGTTCTTGTGTATGCGAGCCGCTTGTGTCCCCTAATCTAAAACTCTCTATTTTGCACGAAGGTTACGCTTGCCTACGCTTTCTTAAACAAACACACTTTTCCTGCGCGGAATTTTGATGCAGCTGGTCTTTAATGAGATGAAACATAATTTAAGCGCTAAGGCGCAGTAATGTTTTATTGGCCTATCAGCAAGCGAACCCTCTTAAATCTCCAGTGAGTCCTGTAGAGAAAGAAAGGTAGAGGTCTGATTTGTCAATTGTGCACGTTGCATGCCTTTACCCCATTTCCCCTCCTCCACTCAAGAACTCTGCCCAAACACCCCTACAGTTGTCTAAGTTTGCGTAAGCGTACCCCCAAATTTCATTTAGCCCATCCCAAATTTCAAGTTATCCCACCCTTAAATTTAAAGCTTGCCGACCCCAAAAGGTTTAAGTTGTCCCACCACCAAATTTAAGATGGCCCACCACCGACTATAGGCTTCCTCAAGCAATTTCTATGGGGCGCAATGTATCTTTACAAGTATTCTCTCTAATCAATAGTAATTTGTTTTGATTGCTCCTTATCCTCTACAAAGCTACCAATCATCTAGACTTACACTACTATAACGAATAAATGCCTTCGCGAAATTACGGATTTTGAGTAAATAAAAGGCAACACACTTTTCATGTGACTGACAAATTTGGCTGGGGCACTCGCCAAAAATACTAAGAGACCTTTGTAAGCACGAGCAAATCTCTGCATCTTGCTTGTTCCGAGGGATCTGTTAAAATTTTGCGTTTAGCTGTTCATTCTATGTTAGACGGCACGAAAGTTTGTTTTTTACGTAACGAAAACACTTGGACACGCTTGTAGTCATGTTCTCCAATGAATAAAATAAATTTCATTATAAAAGCGATCACTTCAGATATGAGCAACACATTCCTACGTTTTATGAAGTACAAATAGAAATCATATTATTTCAAGAGTACCACTTAAAGATGCAGTCACGCAGACATTACGGAATCAGGGCGCAGACGAGGCGTATGTTAAAATACTGAAAGATATATACGGGCTCCACAGCCGCCATAGTCCTCCATGAAGAAAGCAACAAAATTTCAACAAAGAAGGGCATCCGGTAGTGAAATACAATCTCTCCAATATTATTCACAGGCTCCACAGTGTGGTTAACAAAATCGCAGATCTTAGGGGAATCTTGGTGACCCATAACCCTGAAATAATTATTCTCACGGAAACATGGTTAAATGATTCTATCAAAGATAACGAATTTGTTCCTCGTGGGTACAATGTGCACAGGAAAGATCGAGGGAGCAAAGGTGGGGGTGGGGCTTCGCTGTTCAAGGAGCATTTTAATGTTTTGCGAATGCCATATATACCGAACATTGAGGGCATATTCTGTAAAGCCTATCATGGCGCAATTAGATATGTATTGGGAGCACTTTATCGACGACCTAATTCCTCTCCTGATTTCTTTGCTCATATGAAAACTTATCGCATTGCTCATGTGAAGCCTGGTGATCGATTAATTCTATGCGGAGACTTCAATATGTCAAACGTGGATTGGTCAACCTTCCCATTAAATGTTTCTAATGACAGGCTACAAGAAGGGTTGTTTGATATGACTTTTTTCTTTTGATCTACGGCAAGTAGGTGACAGTTTCACTAGAATACAAGGTAACTGCTGCTCCATCATTGATCTGCTTTTTCTTAAGTGGATCCATTACGGGGCAAGCAAAGTGCGAAGTACTGCCTGGAATTTCCGATCACTCTGCTGTGTTGTTGACCCTTTCGGGCGTCTCTGTAAAGAAATCTGTTGATCTCACTTCCGTGCACAAATTCTCGCGCGAAGATGATGTCGTCATATTGGATATGCTTTCGTTTAGTTTTGACTCATTTCAAGGCAGCAACGCAGACATTCATACACTGTGGAATCAATTTAAAGATATTTTAAATGATTGCATCAAACGCTTTGTCCCCTGCATGCTAAAGAAAAGGAAAGGCGAATCTCCTTGAATTTCACGAGACACATTGCAATTAAGAAGACTATTAAAGCACCTGAAGACAAAAAGAGGTACCGCAAGAGACTTGGACGCTTTGCTCACCAAAATTTTCGAACTCTCCTCCGAGCTAAAAATGAAAGTTTTTCAGATAAGCAACGCTACTTTGGGGAGAAACTTCTTAAATTTATTTCAACATCTCCTGAAACGTTCTGGAGGCTAATTTCTCCCAGTAAGCAAATTAATGATGCTTTCTTCGCAAATGATGTTTTGAGTAATGATAGTGCAGTAATAGCAGATGCGCTTAACTTACATTTTAGATCTGTGTTTACGCAAGACAATGGTTCATTGCCATACTTTCATGCTTCATACGCCCCTATGTCTGACGTCACTATTAATGAGAATGAAATTCTTAACATGCTCCTTAACCTTGATATTAAGAAATCACGCGGTCCTGATGGTTTGCCAAATGAATTCTTAAAGCGTTATGCGCCATGGGTCGCTAAATATCTGAGTGTGCTCTTTTCTTAATCACTAAATGAAGGCGAGATTCCAATAGACTGGAGAACGCAGCAGTGAAACATATCCTCAAAAATGGTAATAAGCAGCACGCCTTCAACTATCGTCCTATTTCTTTGATTTCAACATCATGCAAACTTCTGGAGCACATAATACATAAACACCTTACTGAGTTCCTTTCAAAGAATAAAATATTATCATGCCATGAGCATGGCTTCAGAAAGGGTTTCTCTACATGCACAAAATTAGTAACTGCTGTAGACGATTTCGCTAAGGCAATAAATTCAGATAAGCAGGTCGATGCAATCTTCATGGACTTTGCGAATGCCTTTGAAAAGGTTTCCCACAAAAAGCTACTCCACAAACTTGACGTTACTCTGGGTAATGCCGAAATTGCTACTTGGCTTTCTGCATGTCTTTGAAACCGATATCAACAAGTTTCATTCAAAAACCATGCCTCTCGTAGGCTTTCCGTTGAATCTGGTGTTCCACAGGGTTCAGTGCTCGGACCAGTGTTGTCTCTAGTTTTTATTAATGATATCGTTAATGACATTCCCGTGAAAATTAGATTATATGTGGATGATTGTGTAATGTATTCAGAAATGGATAGCGTCAGTGACCAACTACGACTAAATGAAGCCTTTGAAAAAGTTGAAAAATGGTGTAGTGACTGGCAAATGGCTATCAATGTTGACAAAACTGTATTTATGAAAATTTCGCGCAAACTTAGAAATCTGCACTTCCGGTACTCGGCGTGTAATGTCTTGGTATCTCAGATTTACCACACAAAATATCTTGGTATTTGGATTTCTAAAGATCTTAGATGGAACAAACATATCAACACTGTTTGCAATTCCGCCAACCAAAAGTTTTTCTTTCTCAGGAAGGCCTTGAGACTGACAACACCTGAAGTTCGCCTTCTTGCATTTAACGCAATTGTGCTGCCACTTTTAGATTACTGATCCATAATATGGTATCCTTTCACTAAAAAAGATATTAATAAAGTAGAAGGTATTCAAAAGCGGGCGGTTCGTTATATATATAACAGCTTTGGGCTCACGCCCGTGACAGCCTTGCTAAGCAGTGCCAATCTGCCAACTCGAACCCAAAGAAATCGTGTTCTCAGATTAAAATTTTTGTTTCAGCTCACTAAAGGATACTACAGCGTAGATATTTCTGAGATTATTTCCTTTTCAACAGGTTAGGCTACAAGGCAATGGCATGCACTAACAATTACCCCCTTCACAAGCCGCAAGAATTGCTTTAAATACTCATTTTTTCCTAAGGTCGTAACTGATTAGAATCAGTTGTCCAACGATATGGTGTTGCAGCCATCCCTGAGTTTGTTTGCGTCCCATATAGTGTAATTTTCTTATTTTTTGCTCTATTACATTTGCACTTGCAGTAGATGCATTGATTCAGTTGTACTCGAAGCGTATCTTTTATTTCATGATATCTGTATTGTGCTTTTACTAGTACGTGTAATTTTTCTTTTGTTTGCCCTGTTAATCCTGTCACAATGATGTATCCTCATCCTGCGAAAATCACGTAACAGGATTGCAGTATTTGTAAATAAATAAAATAAATAAATAAATTTACAGCATGTTTACAGGAGGTAATCAGATACGTGGATTTGGAAGAATTGGGGAATAGATTTAATGGAGAATCCCTTGGTAACTTGCGATTCGCTGATGATATTCCCTTGCTTAGAAACTCAGGGGACCAATTGCAATGCATGCTCCCTGACCTGTACAGGCAAAGCTGAAGGGTGGGTCTAAAAATTAATCTGCAGAAAACTAAAGTTATGTTTAACAGTCTCGGAAGAGAACAGCAGTTTACGGTAGTTAGCGAGGCACTGGAAGTCGTAAGGGAATACATATATTTAGGGCAGGTAGTGACCGCGGATGCGGATTATGAGAGTGAAATAATCAGAAGAATCAGAAAGGGCTGGGGTTGCGTTTGGCAGGCATTCTCAGATCATGAACAGCAGGTTGCCATTATCCTTCAAGAGAAAAGTTTATAACAGCTGTGTCTTACCAGTACTCACCTATGGGGCAGAAATCTGGAAGCTTAAGAAAAGGGTTCTACTTAAATTGAGGACGACGCAAAGAGCTATGGAAAAAAGAATGGTGGGTGTAACGTTAAGGGGGGATAAGAGGACAGCAGATTGGGTGGGGGAAAATGCGAGTTAATGACATCTTAGTTGAAATCAAGAAAAAGAAATGGGCATGGGCATGGCATGTAATGAGGAGAGAAGATAACCGATTGTGATTCAGGGTTATGGACTGCATTCCAAGAGAAGGGAAGCGTAGCAGGGGCGATAGAAAGTTAGGTAGACGGATGAGATTAAGAAGTTTGGAGGTATAACATGGCCACAGTTAGCGCATGACCGAGGTAGTTGGAGACGTATGGGAGAGGCCTTTGCCCTGCAGTGGGCGTAGCCAGGTTGATGATGATGATGATGATCACTTAAAAATTCAGAACCGAAACCAAACCTTGAGTTTTGCATGTTTGACCCCTAGTCGGAGTCTGTGGAACTAAGTCCTTCGTGGCGTTACAGAAATCTAATGGAGCACGATTTCAAACCGCTATGAACCCAGATGCGGAACAACAGACTCTTCAGCAAAATTACACTCTTTGGGTCCTATCACGCCACAATAATCGTCATCTGTCTTGCCCACATTTCCTTTTTTTATTGCTGCCAGCCTGTTACTTCCGAATAACGAACGGCGCGCGACTTATTAGCATGACAGAGCATTGTCGACTGAAAAGTAGCGAGCGCAGCGTTTTCAAGAAAGGAAACGCAAGCAAGACAGATGGCGATTATAGTTGTGTGAGAAATATACAACCCAAAGGGTGTAAACTTTTTTTAGAGTGTAGGGGCGTGGGATTAAACTACTTGGCTACGGTTTCCAAAGCCTTCATGATAAGCTTGGTTTTATCAAGATGCCAGGCGAACTTCTACGACTGCGTTTGAAAAATTGCTTTTAGTATCAGTGTTACACCATGTACAGAGTCTAGATATGCGGCCATTCAAAGCCGAGTCTCCGGACTACATACGCTGTAACATCTAGCAAGTTAGCAGCCGTTGTTTCATCACAGCGACCGTTTTTGTCTCGCAATTCAAATACAAATTTTTGCCCTTGTCATAGGCTCCTTCTGCTAAATTTCTAACCGCTCAGGTAAAAAAGTTCTGCCTTTGTACACATTCACTGCATTTGTCTCGTGTGCCTTGTGTTTTATAACCTGTCTGTCACCTACCTGTTCTAATAAGCGAGTTGCGTTTTAAATTATTCGCGAAAAACCCATTCGTTGCATTGAAAACGTGGTTGGGGCGCTAATTGGTACGCGTCCAGAATGCTGGATATCATGCTTAGCCCGCGAGCTGGTGCGCAGACAAAGGGGAACGACACGGGGCAATTTGTAGTTACAAGTGCGAGCTCGAGTCTGGCCTCCGCTGCCGGAGGATATCAAGGCCAATTAAATTAAGATATGGGGTTTTACGGGCCAAAACCTCATTCTGATTATGGGGCGTGCCTTAGTTGCGGACTGCGGAAATGTCCACCACCTGTGGTTCTTTAACGTGCACCTAAATCTAAGCACACGGGCGTTTTCGCATTTCGCTCCCATCAAAATGCGGCCGCTGTGGCCGGATATCAAGGCCAATGTTCCGCGTCTAACGTAGGGGAGAGTGAAAAGTCACGTGTCTTTCGGAAACTTATACCCTTACGTTTGTATATTGTGTCATTGTTTTGACCAATGGCGTGTCCGTCACGAAAGCTTTTGTGCTATTGCTTGCAATTGTGTGAACCGCAATGTGGGATTGCACGGTTTATGAATCTTTGAGAAATGAGGGTTTAAGGACTCGTGTTTGGGTTGTTTGAGAGAAAGTGGAGGTTCGGCCTTGAACCGGTCAGACGCCTTGGATTTTGAATAAAGCGACCCCCAAGCCGACAACGGCTCTTCATTTGTGCTGGTACCATGCGCTCGATTCATAGAGTAGCGGCGACTTCGGACCTTCAACACCTTCCCTCCTTAACTAGTGTTGAAGCTAGCATAGGATAAAGGGTAAAGAAGTTAACTGACCATGAAGAATTAAATTAGCAAGGCACTGCTAAGGTAGCAGTGGATTAGTCCAAGTCACAGAAAAAAAAGCACAGTTGCCAAGATTATGTCAGCTTCCCACTGCTGTCATTTGTCGCGGTGCGTATCCAGCATGCACGTTTTCCGCCGCTTCTCGTCTCTTGATAAAATAAAGAAGCTGTGTCCACTGCCTTTTTCGCGCATTTTTTGTATACAAGCACGCAATAACTTCGTGGCATGACGAACTACCCAGGCGGACGTGCACAATACACACACACACAAAAAAAGAAAGAACCGTCTCGGTACACGAAGCTGTTAGTGAGTGGCAACGCGTGTGTGCGCGTTTTTTGCATACCAAAAGCTCTCATGTGTACTGCAAGAGGACGTGACTGATCCATCAGGATGAAGGCGCGGATAGATCCTTTCCAGGTAATATGTCTGAGCCTGACGGGCCTTTAGATCGAGCGGAGGCTGTGGCGAATCATGCCTACCCAGCCGAAAGCGATAGGCCATCTTAAGTTTTGTGGCGTTATGAGCATGGAGTAAGACCTGGAGGTATTACGTAAATGTCGACATAGTGAACATGTCAGTTTCGTTTGCTGTTGAAGTGCAGATTGGATGATCGAAACGAAAACAAGCACCCAGAGCCAGTTTCCTTCACGCTGGATCAGCCACAGCCAAACAGCGGCTGCTGAATTGAACAGTGGTAATGTACAGGTGGTTGGCATATACAGAATACCACCAGTACAGTGCCTGTTTTCTTTAAAAGCTGCTCTTGTAGACAACGGCAGAAATTATCGGACTGCGTTATATATATATATATATATATGTGTGTGTGTGTGTGTGTGTGCTGCGGTAAAGAAACGATAAAATACATTCCGTTCGGAACCACGAACTAGAACAGACACACTACGGCGACGGCAACGGTGCCGAAATATCGCCTTGGGTGTCTATATATTTTAACAATATAATTGCTGTACCTGATGCGGGACGTATATTTTCAGATCTCTGACAACATAAAACATCTACGGTGCGACTAGAACGCGCAAAGACACGTCCAGTGCTGACAGGCTCAGTCACAAAAGACGTCGATGACTTACAATACGCAGGAACCTGGTGCGACTGTGTGCCCCGAAAACATTGCTGTACGGTTTTCCAGAGATGACATTGAAAAAAGGCCCCATCCCCACCTTGCATTAAAGCGAAGTTGTTACGGCCACATAAGGCGTTAGAAACAAATTTCGCCGGATAGTTGTCCATTTGCTTTGATAAGGGTACAACGAATCGAAATCAATCAGTAATAATGGAATTTGGCGAGATTCCTGCAATGCGGCGCATCTTAGACGCCTCGCGTACGATGTGACGTTTTCTTTCATAGTATGTATATTTATTGCTTACCTGATTCGTTAGGGGGAGGATAATCAATTCATGGGGCAAGAATAATGGCCCGGCTAAGGTAATACCAATAAACTCACTCGAATGCTTTGCTTTTATTCAATAGTATAGGCATTTCGCTCTCTCAACTGGGACACCCTATATCGACAAGAATACAAAGCTCACCCAACGCGTATAATGTGTTATAGATATAGTGCCATTAAGTTAAGTATCAAAGGGCGCCATATGGTAGGTTGCCAATACGCGGGAATAAAATGTATGAGCAATATAAGTCTCATCAGGGAAAAAAGCTTGTTAAAAGATCTTTAGGCACCATTCACACTGCTATATACAACAATAAAGGACGTTCGGTTTGAGTGGTTGCTCGGAGGGGCCATACTATATTGGAATACACTCAAAGTAAAGGCAGTGGCTGAAATGGTAAGAATGTTGATGAAAAGGAACACAAGTTATAAATGACGTGTACATACCAATTGCAGTGCCTCGGCAAGGTTAGTCCAATTCTCGTTAATTTCTCGTTGGGGAAAAGGTGAATGCGTCGTGACACCGAAAGTACAGAAAGCCACAAGTTGAACGAGGTAAAAGAATGCTCCAATACTATAATACGCCATGTATAAGTGAGTGGTAAAGACTAATTGTTCTCTTTCAGAGATATAGGTAGGTTCCACGTCAATGACAACACTGGAGGTTTTCGGACGCACCAATCTTGAAAATAATTTGAGCAGGTGGCAAAATGCAGCAGCTGGAAGAAAAGGAAGAATATCAGTTGTGAGTTGTCGCGGCGTACACATTCGTTAGGCAGTATTGTTGCATACGCGTCGCTCGGACGAGCTTGAGGAGAAGTTTTCCCCTTGCGGAACAATAACACTTGCGGGAATTATGAATACAAAAAAAAAAAAAAAAAAAAACAGTAGCCCTTCTTCAACTGAAAAGACCTCAGTTCAGAAAGTCAAGCAAACTCTCCGTAGAAGCCATGTAAACTTTTGGGCACGGAAAAATGCACTTACCCGCTCACCTGTGGCCCAAAAAATTTCGGCTATTAGAGGGCCCCAAACACGAATTAGGAGGCGGCAGCAGGCTCATAGGCGAGCTCCTTAAAAGCGACGTTCTAGTTACGCCAACCAGCGGCAGACAGCGAGCGCCCCGCGGTTCCCTACTTCTCGCTGTCCCAGCATGCTGGCTGCCTGCTACTCGGTGGACTAAGCAGAACATTGCTTGGAGTGGCGTGGCATTGCGCTCACTGCACTGTTCCGTGTTCATTTCCGCGCGATCTGATTGGCATAATTCGTCGGGCCACAGTTCCGCGGGTAGCCGCATTTTTGAAGGTCTTAAAGTTGATATGGCTTGTACGGAGAGCTTGCCTATAATTCGCAGTAACAATGAACCCGTAGAAATTCAGCTTTAAAAGTTAATGTTGAATTCTTTTTAATTAGTGACTAATTACAACGTCTCGCCTGTCACCCCGTGGCGGTTACTCCGGACAGCTCGTCTGCAAAGGGACCTTCCTTTTGTTTCATATCGGCACGTTTTAAAGAAATCTTAAAACTTTCGTAGAAGCATGCTGTAAATGGCACTTGCGGGAGCGAATACTGTTGTTCTCGAACAACTTTTTAGATGATGACTCACATGGTTGCTTTCAACTGAGTACAACCTATTAACACATTTACTTGGATTGGAAGGGCGTTCGAGTGTATAAGGGACATGAGACTTCAGGAATGTCGTTGAATTGGTTCGGTTTGTACGGCGTTCAGAAGGCAGCGGCTAGATGTCCGATAATACTGTTTTATGCATACAATTCCTTATGGAAATAACCTAAAACTATATATTATATACATGCAGGCTTGCTATTCCTTTTTTTCTGGAAGGAGTATGAGAAGAATGGTTAAAGTGAGCTTTTAAGGTATGTCTTCGTATACTTGATTAGTCTTTAGAGATAAGGAATCCAGGAACACGACTCTGGATGATTTGAACGATATCAATAGGGTTAGCTTGCCGAGGGTGAAAATGGCAATAGCATATAAAGCGTTGAGTGAAAGACGAGTGAGAAAGAGAGAGAGAGAAATGGAGCGTGAGTGGGAAAGATAGAATGAGAGAGAGAGAGACGAAGATTGTAGAAGTACACAGAAAAAAGCAACTACCGATTTCCGCCGGAAGGGTTAGTCCGTGAGTGCCATCTGCGTAAAGCCGGCGCCGAATGGATATGTAGCGTCTACGGAGAGACATTGAGGTCCACCAAACATTCAGTGCGGCTCAACCCCAAGGATCCTCTTTTGCCCGTGAGCTCTTATGCGTGGCCATGAACGGTTACGCGTCGGGGAGTCACACACCCATGTACTCGGGCACGTGGTGTCAAAACACGCGAACCGCCGGCTGCAGCGAACCTACCGGAATAGGTCTGTTCTTTCTTAAATATTTAAGAACATTGAGTGCTTTCTCTTGTGGTATTAAGCTTAAGCCTAAATTTGATGAACTAAAGCAAGCCGCTGGCCCCAGAAGATGCAACGTTTCGGCCACTACACAGGCGCCTTGTTCACAAATACCCACCGTGGTTGCTTAGTGGCTGTGGTATTGAGCTGCTAAGCACGAGTTCGGGGGATCAAATCCCGGCCACGGCGGGCGCCTTTCGATGGGTGCGAAATGCGAAAACACCCGTGTGCTTAAACTTAGGCGCCTGTTAAAGAACCCCAGGTGGTAGAAATTACTTCGGTGTCGCCCATTACGGCGTGCTTAATAGTCAGATCATGGTTTTGGCTCGTAAAATGCCACAACTACATTTTTTTTTTACCACAAAGGAAAGTCAAAGTGATAAAAGAGTCACAGAAGTATGCCATATGACGTGAGAGAGACACCTCGCCTACAGAGATGAAAAATTTCGGTGGTTTTAACTAAAAGTGTCTGTCATAATTTCATTATGAATCAACTCTAGATAACGACGCATGTTTGGATTCTTTTCTCTCGCAAGTGCATGTGATTCATCTCAGTTAATACAATTCCCTAGGAACCACAAGGTCAAGAAAGTGCGCACGAAGACACGTGTTGCTTATCGACGTTGTTCTGCCACTGCTTGAGGCGCCTCTTCATGTTGCCACTTACGGGACGTAAGCATACAGAGAGTTCGCGCAATAGACGGCATGCATTACATCTGGGAACTTTTCACTCCTTAGCTTGGCCTTCACGTTCACAAGTTTCATGTCGTAGTTTTTGCCTTGGCGCATGGACAGTCTGCACGTAGTTTGCGGCGTAGGACTCCGGGTATGGCTTCACTTGCGCTTGCGGCGTGAGCAATGGAAACACACATTTGACTTGTGGACACAAATTCTACTTGACGACGTTGTGCGAGTAAGCCTGCGTTGAACGAAGCCGACGCAATACTTAGGGCAGCCTCTAAATTAGAACTCTTGGCCTACGCGAGCGATATTGGCTTTTTTCATCGTCCGCATTCGTGCACATTTTCTTAGCATCTGTCATGAGCAAATTGACACCCGAGCCTTTCTATGAAGTAGCCTGTAGAGAATTAAAATGTAGGTAGCAGCCATTATGGGTCGGTTTTATAAACAACCTGAAGGACAGCCCGTTTCGGTCACGTTTCGCAGCCATGTCCAGGTACGGAAGAAGGCGGTCAGGCTCCTTTTTGACTATGCATTTTATGCAAAGTTCCATGTTCATGATATGTATCGTGAAAATATCCAGTTACCTCTTCGCAGGAAGGAATAGCAATTGTCGACGTAGTTGCAAAAAATATTTTGACGTGGATAAAGCAGTCCAGAACATGAGTTCAAACGGATTCTATGGGTAATTCACGGCAGAGCCAAAACTGCTGCTCACTAGGCGGTTCCGTTTGTTGGCATGAACAACATCTTGTGGTAGGCGATACATGTGACCAATAAGCAAAATGGAAGCAGTGTGCATCAGTGCGTGCACTTCAATTGGGGATGCCCTCGACAAAGTCACGATTTTTGCCAGAGATGCAGTAAACACATCAACGGTGAGTTGAATAAAAATGCTTGGAAAAAGCGACCTAACGTACGTGACCATCGACTCAAGAACTCAATTTGTGCCTCCTCAACCTTAGCGATGAATTCGTTAGGGGTGCTCATCTGGGCGCTACTGGAGCAGATGACCTGAGACATAATGCGATACAAGCAATTAGGTAGGTTTTACAAAGGGAAGTTGATAAAATTCATTATAAGTCATAATGAGGCCGCCATTTTGTGAACTTTACAGAAGCCGAAGAAAGCAATGGTGGCCCTATTATGGCAGAGCAGTTTGAAGTACAGTTACTTATGCTGGGGAGGAAAAAAGGGGAGATTGCCAACAAGCAGGCCTGTAGCTATGTACTACCTTCGCACTCAGATTACACTGTAAATAGTAGTAGATGTCAACGTCCTCTCGCAAGGCCAAAATATCGTCCTCTTAGTCAAACTGGCGCTCGATAGCTTTTGCGTTAGCTTTCTCTGCCGCGAGTATCGCGATGTCCCAGTTAGTCCGCTGTTTTTTGTTAGCCTTGTGCTCACTCAAACATCTACAGGCGAGGAGGTGCTGGCTACTCCAAGCTTCTAAAGGGTACGTCAAGTAACCAAAGGATGCGTCACGATGGCAGCGGCCGACCATAGTGACGGTAATTTCTGCCGCGCACACTACTTTCTTCGCGTCATCCTCCAAAGCGGCATTCAAGTTCTAGCCGACGGCCAATGCAGGAAGCTTTGTTTGGTCAGGTGCATAGGTCGATTAGTTGCGCACAGTAGTCGTTAGTAGATTCCTCGGTTGGTGGTTTCGATGATCCGTCAGTTTTTCCAGCCTATTCTTAGGAGAGCGCTCATCTTTCAAAGAACGAAGATTGCTACTGTACGCCTTCAAATTCTTCTGGATGGCTGTAATCCAGGCGGTTATACGCATTAAACGCATCGTTTTGCAGCCTAGAATACTTGAATGTGGAGTCAGGGATGCTTACATGCAACAACTGTCGTTCGACTTTGGAAAAGGCGGACGTTTTGGCTTGCAAGGTGAAATATTCTAAACCAGTAATTTAAAATGGCTGATTGTGCTGGAAGTAGAAGAAACCTCGATGACAGCAACTGCCTTATCAACAGCGGCCGAAACATTGAGTTACAAAAACACTGAACTTCCACAACAGTTCAAGGACAACTTATGTATGGTGGTAATATAAAATGCCACGCCGCCGAAATCCTACACAAATATGGGCTAGGGCGTTGTCTCATTGAATAACAAAATCAGAAATATGTCACACATATTATCGAAACTACAGCCAATCATACTGATTCCTTACTAAACGCATCGCCATCGACAGTCATTGCCAGATGTGTTCTGCCACGTTTTTTTCTCTGAGGAACCAAGGGAAGACCTTTAACCCAGTCTTGCACTAGCACAGTGCACGCAGACGGATGTTTAAGTGTAGGTGGCATAGCCTACCAAATGTTCTATTAAATAAATAAAATTTTTGAATTATTTTTATCAACACTACGGTATGATCATAAGGCAAGCCGAAGTGATGAAGTTTGAAATATTTCTGACCACGTGAATTTTCAAGCGCGTAGTAGATTCACGGCACGGGTATTTTATCATTTAGGCCACCTATAAATGCATCCGCCCCACATTAGATTTGATGCCGCACCCTCGGGCATTATAGCGAAATGCCCAAGGGACCACGTCCCCTTGGTGGGTCACATATTATTTTCCTGAGAGCGCAACTACATTGGACAGACTGGGGCTCTATTCTCGACATTCCGCCGTTTCCTACCCGCCGTGGTTGCGCAGTGGCTATAGTGTTGGGCTGCAGAGCACGAGGTCGCGGCATCCAATCCCGGCTACGACGGTCGCTTTTCAATGGGGGCGAGAACACCAGTGTACTTAAATTTAGGTGCAGGTTAATGGACCCCAGTCCTCCACTACGGCCTGCCTCATAATCAGGAAGTGGTTATTCCGCCATTTCCTCCGAGGCGTAACGTAGAAGCGACGTGCACGAAATGGTGCGTTTTGCTCTGGTAACGTGATGGAATCTTAACGTTTAGCCCAAGAAACTGAACGGAAGGCACTGGACCTAACTTTCTTGATAAAGCAAAACAGATGTCCTCCTCAGTAAATATGAAGCAGCTAGCTCACAGTGCACAATTATTCCGTGGAAAACTTTTCTCGCTTCCATTGACTGCTGCTTGCTAGATTAGCTAGGATGCGTGCTCCGGGAACACGGAATGAGTCATCGTATATTGGCGCGTCAACCCGCTTGTTTTCTACCTTGAGACAACATATGGGACCTACCAGTGGTGATGCGTACGACTTCTAGGCCGCGTTATCGCTATCTCTTGAAAGGCAAGTTGCAAGGACCGAGTCTGCTGGCTGAGAAACAGCCGAATGTCACCGATAGCATTGCGCGCGCCAAGGATATCCGCTGGCGTGACGCAAGTGCCGACACTGCCATCTCTTAAGTTTGCTGCTTACCCGCACCGATTTAGAAAACTTCAAGGCGCCGCCTTCCGTAGATTTCTTTTTACAAATTAAAAAGTCGCCGTGGTCAAAACCTCGGATAATGGAAAAGTCATTAATATTGATTGCTATACAAAAGCAGCAGTGAAACATGCAAAATGTTGTAGAAGCTTCGTAATGTTCAGCCAATATTATTACAACTCAATGCGTTTCTTTTTTTTTTAAATGATGTCCAAAGACACAAATACCAAAGCCACCGTGAAAGATACAGAGTATGAATAGTTGTTATGAACGAAATATTTTCATGGCCCAAAAACGACGGGGAAAATGCGGCGATACGCGCGCCTGACAGCCGCCATTGCATATTGCCGCTCATTAGCACGATACATGCTGCTTGTCGGACCAAAAATTATGGCGAAAGATATCTGTAATGGAAACCCAGCGCAATGTCACGCAACGCCTATTTGACGCTTACAAAACGACCCGTCCTGTGACCCTCCTCGGAGCACTCCTGACAGGATATTGCTACAGTTAATGAGAAAGCTCGCATGGCAATTCTCATGCACCACCACCACATACTTTCGGAATTGTAGAAGCGTTGCCCGCGCTTCTGGACGCTACCGCTCACTCGCGTGTTAAAGCGCTAAACTCGCGATATAGCTGCGCAAGGACGAAAAAAGAAATGTTTTCTTCGGTACATATACAGCTCTACATTGGGTATCGCCATCTTAATTACAAGGCGAAATTGCATTTTACAAACCTTGCGTTTCCCGCCACAAATTTTAAGACACGTGACCTTTCGGCAGAATATCAGAAAGTAAACTTGGCGGATGATAGCGGCCGTGCAGTAGCCTTGCGTGTCGTGAATGGAGCCCCTGGTCCCTGCTTCAATAGTAGGCGCAGCGAGCATTGCAGCCTGATAAACCAGGCCCATTGTTCGCGTTTTGTTGTACATCACAGGAAATGTGGAGTCGAATCCTTTTTCTAAGATATACGCGTATTGGATGTCATTGGCTGCAGCAGTGCTTATACTTGGCTACAGATGGCCTAGAGAAGCACGCGCAGGCAATTTCCGGTTATTGAAAAACGCCTACATGGTCGCTTTTAGCATGTGTCACGTACGTGCAGGTAAAAGTGATTGAGGCGTAGTGCGCGTGTGGTACGTGGACCATTCACGTTTGCGTGCGTGAAGTTTCGGAGTATGTGCAACTAAAACGGTCTAATATTGCCAGCGCACAAAAAGAGACACCAATGATGAAAACATCGTACAAGACTATTAAAGAAGTTATTGTAAAATAATGAGCCTTAGATATACCCTTGTGGAGTACCGGAAGTTGATTCATAATGCAAAGACTACCTAGCACCAATGCGAACGTAACTTCACCGAGTGGGCAGATGGCCTTAATTCAGCGTGCAAAGGAAGGAACGCCGTACCTCAAGTGCTTATCGATAAGAAAACCACGAGGAACAACATTAAATGCATTTGAAAGCTCGAAGTATACTTCGTCTCTCTCCGGTTAGGAGAGAGACGGGTTATGAGAGAGACGAAAGAAACAAGGTTTGTTTCCAAATACCTGCCATGAACAAAATCACGTTGGCATATACTCGTCTTATACCTGAAGAAAAACAAAAAGAAATGTGTATACGTAGCCATTTCAAATACTTTGCAACCGGAGACAAGTGGGACACGTGGCGATAATTTTTGAAGTCGCTCATGCTGACACTTTCACTTATTAAGGGGAAAGCCTCAGATGCTAATGTTAGCAGTGGCGTTTGCGAAACTGCATCGAGACGAGAAATGACAGAGCCATAAGGAGTAAAGACACGGCAAAATTCTACGATTGACGTCAAATGTCTCAAGGAGGTACCTGTAAACAAAAGGAATTAATGGGTTTGAAGTGAAAATTGCGTACATTTCAGTCTGAGGAGGAATCGATGCCGGCGTCCGGGTTGCGGGACACGCACTGTTCGCTGAAGAAACCGCTGCTCCGCTGTCGTAGCTTTTTATAGGTGTGCCTATTGCGGGCCTCATTTCACACGTCACGTCGCAGCCATCTTGCTCACTAGTGCGTGAGTCATGGGGCGACGCACGTCAAGGTGCTGAGGAGGTGGATCAACGTCAAGAGAGAATCAAATGCACACGTTGATGACATTCTGAGGTCCACAAACGATATGATGCTTTCGCATTCCGAGATTTAAGCAGTCTTAATTGTCTTAAGATTTTTTTATGTGCCTCATGTTGACATTTTTATGAACTGGTACACCTATTTTATTCTTGGAACAAGGAAACACATTTGTTCGCGAAGCGAGATTAAATATGTGCATAAAGAAAGGAACAAAAAATAGACGAACAGCCCTTGGCAACAAAACTTGGTATTCTGTCGTGGGAACACAATGCATTGGTTCCAACTTACAGCCGCCGCAATATCGTCTTCTGCAAAACATTAAATGCCGCAGTTGTCAACGACCCTATAGCGCCAGTCACCACAGCTAGCAGCATGCACTGTATTCAAGAAAATCGAGGAAGAATGCTCAGCAAATGCATTCGCGACATTGTCACAGTTTCTAACGCTGTCTCGAGAAGGAGTAGTTCTGATTTTTATCTCAGCCCACTCAGAACTGTAGGCTTTCAGAGAGGCCCATAAACGTTAGGGATAATACTTTACGCCCTCTTCGACAAACGTACTGTATGCATGAGTGTCTCTATTCATTACGCGTTTCACATGGCTTCGCAAGACGCTGAAGCTTTTGTAACGCTCCGATCATCCTGTTTTCTAGAATTTTTTCTATGGTTCCTTATCTCTTTTAGCAAGTATACCGCGTTATTCCTTAGTAAAGCATGTAGATTAGCGCAGGACAAAACTTTTTGCAGTGAATGAATGCTTCCAAACCACATTCTACCATATCGGTCAACCTGCTAATTTTTTTGTTGATATCTCTGGCACAATAGAATTCAGACCAGTCCTGCATCCCTGAAATACTGATAAAGACCAGGATAGTGAAATACGGAAATACAAATGAACCAACAGGCTCACTCGACACATGGATCGCCTCTAGGAAAACGGCGAGTTCGAGCGGGGCAAGTGATTACGCAAAGAGCCACTAAACCGCTAACAGCAACAGAAAACTCGTTAACACAAAAAATTACCTGAATCAGATCAGAAGCATTTCCAGCGGTATTTGGAACCTTGTTAAACGGAGCGTTTTGGTTTATCTCAGGATGCAAAGTGCTGTTAAAGTTTTATTTACTTTGAAATTAATGTTTCAGGAGATTTCAGTGCCTGTCAGTCTGCCTTTCTATGTGTGATAATCCTTTCAGCAGCGCGAGTACACGAATCATGAACTGAAAAAAATTATTACCAAGAATGTCAAAATACGCGCATTTCTTAAGATGCTTCCAAGGACCTTCTTGCAGTAGTCCACCCCAAATTGCAGCACATGCTGAACGGCCTCCAGAGACAAAAATAACTCGATTGTGAAACGGTCCGCAATACTATTGATCCAGAAAGCTTTGAGCATTTAAGCTAATCGTGATGATGAGCATAAGTGCCTAAAGCTTTATATGCATAACAAATATTTCTGCATAATAATTGATTTGGGTAATCTACTTCTGTCCCTAGGAGCTTTAGACAGTGCTCTAATGACCATAGTGGCTGTCTTGCTTTTAATTGCATCCTTAGTAGCGCAGGTATATTCAAGGACACTAGCGTTTACCTATTACATGAGAAATGCGGTCAGAAGTGTGTGATGCATATGCCACTAAGGATAGTAGCTACACTACTTAATACTCGCAGGGCGAGACGTATTGCACATACGCAAGTGAGCAAGAAAGTGAACGGGAGGAGAGCACTGCGGTCGCTAAATAAATTAAGTAATTCATGTGTCAAGTGGAGGTGGGTATGCGTCCCATCAGCAGTAATCGGGTATTTTTCCACTACTTCTTGCAGCGACGCTGTATATGCCTAGAGTTCCGTGCATTTTTGTTCTCCGCGAGAAAAAAGCTGTCATCATCAATGACTCATGGCTCCGCAAGCATTCATACT
Organism: Dermacentor andersoni; assembly: GCF_023375885.2. Taxonomy (NCBI): domain Eukaryota; kingdom Metazoa; phylum Arthropoda; class Arachnida; order Ixodida; family Ixodidae; genus Dermacentor; species Dermacentor andersoni. The sequence goes on along the minus strand of NC_092823.1, from coordinate 48,092,377 downwards.
CTCGTAAGCATTCATACTCAAGGACGCAAGCAAAAAATGCAATGGCTCATTGCCGCGTAAGGCAGAGGCTACAAACACTCAGAGAAGTGAAGCGTACTGTGCCTACATTATTTCTAGTCACGCATAAAACATGCAAAACAGCATGTCGAAAAGTCTCGTCATCAATAGATCATACTCCCATGAGCAATGGCTCATACCCCCGTAAGCAAACAAAAAATGGACTCATAGTCCTGTAACCTTCCTGGCTATTCACTTTGCCTGAATTAGCTACGATGACACTACCCCTGTTGTTGTTGTTATCTGTGATTTTAATGTGCATGCGTAGGTAACGAAAAGGCAGTCGTTTACACGTACCCTGTGGCAGGCATATCCTTTCGGTTGTCACACAGATTCTGCCCAACCAACCACCCATGGGCGTATGTGCATCGATTTCATATTATCAACGAATGTGATTGCAATTGCGAGGGAAATAATTACCTCCGATCAAGGTACTAAGTGAGTGTGCGCTCCATTCATCACGATGGCCACCCAGGAAGACAATAAATGAGTTCTTACCTTTCTTCAAAATTTTGGGCCACCTCCGTGTTGTGTGTTGACAGCTTCGCTGGTTGACTATCTTCACAGAACGAACTGACTCACGATTATTTTGATCATTTGAATAATTCATCTACAAGCCACTGATAATTACTTCGATGTTATGTGATTGCTGTGAATACAGATGAAGCCCGCAAGTGTCCATTCTTCCTTATATTCCATTCCATAGAGTCAACCAGTCGTGCACCTAAGACCGAGGGCGCGCTTTAGACATTCCACTTCATCAGTATTTTTCATTTTGTTTCGCTGTGCTATATTCTAGTATTAAAAAAAATCTAGAGAACACTTTTGCAATGTAGAAAGCTTCTAATATCTCCCGTTCTAGTCTATCTCTAGACCATGCCAGAAACCTGGTGTCGCGAAGATACCGACGGCAAATGTGACGTTTACAGTGTTCTGCCAGATGGCCCCCCGCATTGTTATTTGCGGCCTAATTGTGCTCGAGCGCCCTTTCATTGTACGCCCATGTATATATATATATATTCACATCTGTACGTATATATCTACCTCTGTATATCATCACTCTTGAAATACCATCCTCATTCCTAGGCAAGCCAACTAGGGAATCTGAAAACTGTGCAGCAGCAAATCACCATCGACGCCTCTGCTGCACTACCACGCCTGAGCTCACTATAACCCGCAGTAACTCCGCCTCCGAAGAAACTGCTTTGGAACATGTGGAAAGAAGCCGACCGCCGACATCTAGTTTGCTCGTCGTCGCCCCACCCCCCTTTCTTCTTCGCTCAGTCTGCTAGGTGAAGGGCGGTTGAGGGCCTTTTGTGGAACACTGCGGCCGCCGGTTTACACGCTGCCTTAACGGCTAAATTAGCGCCGAGGGATAGGTGGTCATTTGACTCCTCTTATTACCTGCGCCTATCAATTCGTTGCCGTGGTTCTGTTTCATCCTTTTCTCTGGTTTACAGGTAGTGTTGGGGTGAGCATCTTCAGTCATCGTCGACGCCACGTTGACATCTGGATAGGAGGTGAAGTGGTTCGACACGTGGCAAACGTTCAATTAACACCCTTGGTGGTGTGGAGACGTAACAATAAATCCAGCTTGAAAACAGTGCTTTGCTTACGAAGATCATCTTGCCAACCACAATCGAATTAAAAAAATTCAATGACGCTATTTATCTTCTACGCCACTTCATGTTAACGTAGTTGTCGACAGTTCATTAGATATTTCTGATGCGGTATTTCTGATGCGGTAGTGGTAGGTGTACCCTACTAGCCTTAAACCTGCGTTGACCTTGTCATGTTCACTTTCGGACACCAGATTTTTTAAGCTGTAATAAATTGTTTACACACATCCCGGAGAGCGCCTGCAAAGTTTCCTGCAACAGCACTTGTGCCGTAACGTTTCTACATTTTAAATCCTTCGCTTGAATTGTTCAAATTCGTGACAAGCTGGCGCGGGGTTAGTCAGTAGAACAACCCGAACTTTGTTTATTGTGAGAATATCTTCTTAAATTGCGTCGTCTTCACCTTTCATCATTGGACTGCCTTCAATTCACCGTATCCTGCGAGAGATACTGAAATATCAAACAAAGTAAAAACCACAAACAGCGAAGAACATGCCAATCACTTCAACATAAGCTACTCAGCGAGACCGTCACTGCAATATACGTATAATTGCTTCCAGCAGTAGCAGCGTGCCCTTCTCAAGTTACCTTTAAATCTCGGGTTGCAAAAGCTGCGTGCTTGGTGCAGCACTGAATATTGCGCGCACCACCGTATAGCTTGCATTTAGGCCGCGCCGGGCGATCCCATATTGTGTGTGGCTAATCATGTTTGCCATTGAGAAATTTGTTAATCCGATAGCGGCGTCACAAACGCCGCAGATTGTTATTCTTCAACAAGCGCGTTGCAAACAAGCGAACCAGAAAACCAAACACCTTGGCGCAGAGGCTGAGGTATTCGTGGACTTCCATACACTGTGACGTACACACAGAATGATTCCCGCGGTTTCGAACTGCAGCGTTCTGAATTAATATTAAAATATACAGTCAGCTTCCCTACACGAGTACTTAGAAGTATTCGAACGTCACAAATGTCACGGAGCAATGTGAAGATCAAAAGCTGTCTTTAAGCGAACCCTAACTTACTTCTAAGTGTTATATTATAGACAATCGCAGTTGGCTGCATCGTTACTCTTTCATCTTTGAAACAAGTATGAATAGCACGCTATAGAGTTGCAATAAGCGTAGTTCGTTACTTGATGAATACGCCTCTTAAGAAAAAAAAGGCGTAGCATGTCAGTGTTGTGTGATATTCGCCAAAAGAAGAACGTAAAAGAAGGGCTTCCAAATTCTGCACTACAAGTCTTTCTAAAAGAATGTTTCATCGGTGTGCCCCCTCATCAGGCAGCGATCACGTAGTGTGGAGAAGAACTTACCATAGGTATATGTGATATTTTCGGCACGAACACCCCCCCCCCCCCCCAAGCAGCCATATTTGAGCCCAACCAGGAGACGGTGCTGAATCATGAAAATACAGTTAATGCGTGCACCAGCTCTACGATACTGCTATAACCAGATCTGTAATGACCAATCTTGCTATAGCACACCAGATGAACCCTTGCTGCCAGAAAAAATTGGAAATGAATGGAAGGCCTGAAAAGACAAGAAAGATCAAACGTGAATGAAAGACAAAGATTATTCAGGAGGATATGAAAAGGGCAACAACGAATTTCCCCCACGCAAGTAAGTCTGGGGGTGCCGTCTATGTGAAGCGGATGCCAAAGCTGTGTGTTGCTGCCGCCGGGGCACCGTAAAAGTCCAAGCTCTCGGCCACGGCTCAACCCCCGAATCCCCTTTTCCCCGAAGAATGCTATGCCAAGTACGTTTAAACGCGGGAGGGGCCAATCCCCATAAGATCGCGTCCGTGGTACCGCAACACACCAAACGCATGCTGACGTAGACGCTCATGAGGGGGTTTATATTAAAGCAGACGCAGTAAGGTGACAAGCTGTCAAATCTGGGAGGCTTGGGAAATTAATTAGGATGAAAGTGCAAAATGCAACATAATGGTGCGCTCGATCTGATGGCTTGTGGTGCCCTTTAGATTATTTACCGCTGAATTATAAAGCGGGCATCGGTAATTACTAACACCCATAGGGCTAAGCAATACATTAATAACCTTGACTAGCCGGTTGATTAAAACAATTGGTGCGCCGAAAACAAAATTTGAGTCTACTTAGGATTCCTTTCAGTGGCGACATGTGTGGATCACTCGAGTTTTCCCTTTTTTTAGGAATGCGAATAAACAAGTGTCCAAATAGCAAAAACGGGAAAAAAGAACCTTTCCTATATGCTTCGCTGCGGCTTATGTTACCTCGTATTAATTGAAAGCTCATGATCATAGGTTTTGAAAATTCACAGTATGACGTATTGCAGCGCTCTCTAAAGTTCAAAGTTTATTAGCGTACGATGGTACACGAAAAATCAAATTAGCTACAGGTTCTCGTCCCTTCAATGTTATGGCAAATTTTGTTCTTATCACATTACAATGAACAGCAAAGAAACATTTGCCTACCCAAGAATACTTGCACAATGATAGCAAGGCTGTTATACTCTGCACGTTAACGAACAGCTAACCTTGAGTCTGAAGAAGGCATCTCCATGTTTTACTTCGGATTGATGTTCCTATAAAAATATTCCCTGAATTATACGTCTTCTCAATAATAGGGGTTGTGTAATGGTACCGTGAATCCTACATAGCTTTGGCAGACTCGCTGAAAGAATATTTAGATGTTGTGGGAAAGTAAGCGAAATTCCGAGTATGACTGGCAGTGCTGTGAAACTATGAGCATATGCTACCGGTTAGAAGTTCAAGAAAGGCAAACAACTACCGTTATTTGCACCGTTGTTTAATTTTTTTTTTTGGCTTAGCACACTACGCGGTGTAACTTTAAAATACCTCCTCGGCGTGTAGCCCACATTGATTAAATATGCACTATACGTAGAAAAACAAAAGTAGGAACGAAGCAAACGGTAAATGTCTACGTAGCCCTAAGGATACAGTCACTGGTGTCCCCGAACAGTGTCTTGTCAGCCACGCTTTGCACCACGCCCCTAAACGTGTCAATCATGACGTGTGCGCCACTCAGGCGGGTCTTCATGGAGCTGCGCTGCAGTGCAAAATATGCGAGTGAAATATTTCTTATAGGAACCAGCAATAAAGGTGTGCTGAATATTTTGCTTGAGTAAATACAATATCTGGAAGGGCTGTAGGGACGACAACATAAGTTCGACTACTGCAGGGATTTGATTATAGATGGTGAGCGAACCTATACGCCAAAGCGGTGGTGCTTGGGGAGCATGGGCATTCAAATTCACATTGAGATATGCGGCATCGCGAGTTGAAAAAAGGTCCTGCTCAGAGCAACTAGAATCTAAGGCGTTCTTATTGCCTTCGAGAAAACTGTAAAAATAATAAAGCGAAACCATTTATTCGCCCTTTCCTAGCATATTTTCGTCTGTTTGTTAGACACTTGACATTTGATACAGGATTCCCAGCTGCTCTCAGAGAGCCTAGTGAGCCTTTTGTCGCCACCAAGTCAAAGACACTCTAGGTCGTTGACGCTTAGTTGATACAGCCACATTTGGCATGCACCCAGAGACAATATGTACAACTCGGTTTTGATCCTTCTGGCATGTGCGAAAGTGCCAACCGGCTGCCATTCCTTCGTTGAGAAGGTGCGTACGCGCACTCTGAACCGCACTTCGTGGAAAACATCTTTCACATCTGTAGCTGTACACATGCATTGATTCCCAAGAAAGCAGATGGGAGCATAGCAGCTGTGGTAGCATAGCTGGCAAAGGAGCGCAGGTGTAATACAGGAGAAAGGAGTTCTCCGCTCACCTGCAGCAAACTATCGTTTCTAGTTTCATTAGGTTTTCTCCGATTTATTTCTAGATTACAAATAAGGTCACAGATAAACTCCTCTGCTGTTTCTCTGACTATATAGTTGGTTTCACAAGCTATACTTACTTACCAAATATTACGTCATGAAGTAATAAATGTCTGAAATGAAATAGAAAATGGAATTTAACATAATTCGTAAAACTAAACTAGGGAATCTGAAAACTGTGCAGCAGCAAATCACCATTGACGTCTCTGCTGCAATACCACGCCTGAGCTCACTATAACCCGCAGTAACTCCGCCTCCGAACAAACTGGTTTGGAACCTGTGGAAAGAAGCCAACCGACGACATCTAGTTTGCTCGTCGTCGCCCTACCCTCCTTTCTTCTTCGCTCAGTCTGCCAGGTGAAGGGCGGTTGAGGGCCTTTTGTGGGACACTGCGGCCACCGGTTTACATGCTGCCTTTACGGCTACATTAGCGCCGAGGGATAGGTGGTCATTTGACTGCTCTAATTACCTGCGCCTATCAATTCGTTGCCGTGGTTCAGTTTCATCCTTTTTTCTGGTTTACAGGTAGTATTGGGATGAGCATCTTTAGTCGTCGTTCACGGCGCGTTGACATCTGGATAGGTAGAGCAGTGGTTCGACACGTGGCAAACGTTCAATTAAGACCCATGGGGGTGTGGAGACGTAACAATAAATCCAGCTTGAAAGCAGTACTTTGCTTACGAAGATCATCTTGCAAACCAAAAACGAATTAAAAAAATTCAATCACGCTATTTATCTTCTACGCCACTTCATCTTAACGTAGTTGTCGACAGTTCATTAGATATGCCACCTCAAGAAGTTTCTGATGCGGTAGTTGTAGATGTACCCAACTAGGCTTAAACCTGGGTTGACCTTGTCATGTTCGCTTTCGGACACCAGATTTTTTCAGCTGTAATAAATTGTTTAGACACATCCCGGAGAGCGCCTGCAAATGTTCCTCACAGCACTAGTGCCGTAACGTTTCTACCTTTTAAATCCTTCGCTTGAATTGTTCAAATTTGTGATAAGCTGGCGCGGGGTTAGTCAGTAGAACAACCTAACTCTGTTTATTGAGAGAATAGCTTCTTAATTTGCGTCGTCTTCACCTTTCATCATTGGACCTGCCTTCGATTCACCGTATCCCGCGAGAGATACTGAAATATCAAAAAAGTAAAAACCACATACAGCGAAGAACATATCAATCACCTCAACATATGCTACTCAGCGAGACCGTCACTGCAATATACGTATAATTCCTTCTAGCAGTAGCAGCGTGCATTCTAAAGTTACCTTTAAATCTTGGGTCGCAAAAGCTGCGTCCTTGGTGCAGCACTGAATATAGCGCGGACCACCGTATAGCTTGCATTTAGGCAGCGCCGGGCAACCCCATCATGTCTGTGGCCAATCAAGTTTGCCATTGAGAGATTTGTTAAGCCGATAGCAGCGTCACAAACGCCGCAGATTGTTACTCTTCAACAAGCGCGTTGCAAACAAGCGAACCGTAAAACCAAACATCTTGGCGCAGAGGCTGAGGTATTCGTAGACTTCCAGACACTGTAACGTACACACAGAACATTCGGGCGGTTTCGAACTGCAGCTTTCTGAATAATATTAAAATATACAGTCAGCTTCCCTACACGAGTACTTGGAAGTATTCGAACGTCACAAATGTCACGGAGTAATGTGAAGATCAGAAGCTGTCTTTAAGTGAACCCTAACTTACTTCTAAGTCTTATATTATAGGCAATCGCAGTTGGCTACACCGTTACTTTTTATTCTTTGATACAAGGTTGAAAGGCAGGCTATAGAGGTGCAAGAGGCGTACTTCGTTACTCCATGAAGAGGCCTTTTCAGAAAAAGAAGGCGTAGCGTGCCATTGTTGCATGATATTCGTCAAAAGAAGAACGTAAAAAAAGTGCTTGCATATTCTGCACTAGAAGTCTTTCTACAAGAATGTTTAATCGGTGTGCCCCCTCTTCAGGCACCAATCACGTAGTGTGGAGAAGAACTTAACACAGGTATATGTGATATTTTCGGCACGACCACCACCCCCCCCAGGCAGCCATATTTTAGCCCAACCAGGAGACGGTGCTGAATCATGAAAATACAGTTTATGTATGCACCAGCTCCACGATACTGCTATAACCAGCTCTGTAATAACCAATCTTGCTATACCACACTAGGCGAACCCATGCTGCCAGAAAAAAGTGGAAATGAATGGAAGACCAGAAAAGACAAGAAAGATCAAACGTGAAAGAAAGACTAAGATTATTGAGGAGGATACGAAAAGGGCCACTACCAATTTCGCCCACGTGGTTAAGTCTGGGGGTGCCGTCTATGTGAAGCGGATGCCAAAGCTGTGTGTTGCTGCCGCCGGGGCGCCGTAAAAGTCCAAGCTCTCGGCAACGCCTCAACCCCCGGATCCCCTTTTCCCCGATGAATGCTACGCCAAGTGCGTTTAAACGCGGGAGGGGCCAATCCCCATCAGATCGGGTCCGTGGTAACGCAACACACCAAACGCCTACTGACGTAGACGCTCATAAGAGGGATTATTTTAAAGCAGACGCAGTAAGGGGGTCAGCTGTGAAATCTGGGAGCCTTGAGAAATTAATTAGGATGAAAGTGCAAAATGGCAAGATAATGGTGCGCTCGCTCTGATGGCTTGTGGTGCCCTTTAGAATATTTAACGCTGAATACCAAAGCGAGCATTGGTAAAAACTAACACCCAGAGGGCTAAGCAATACATTAATAACCTTGACTAGCCGGTTCATTAAAACAATTGGTGCGCCGAAAACAAAATTTGAGTCCCCTTAAGATTGCTTAAAGTGGCGACAGGTGTGTGTCACTCGAGTTTTCCCTTCTTTTAAGGAATGCGAATAAAGAAGTGTCCAAATAGCAAAAACGGGAAAAAAGAACATTTCCTATATGCTTCGCTGCGGCTTATGTTACCTGGTATTAATTGAAAGCTTTTAGCTTTCAAAAAAAAAAAAAGCTTTTAAAAATTCACAGTATGACGTATTGCAGCGCTCTCTAAAGTTCAAAGTTTATTAGCGTAGGATGGTACACGAAAAATGAAATTATCTACAGGTTCTCGTCCCTTCAATGTTGAGGCAAATTTTACTCTTATCACATTACAATGAACAACAAAGAAACATTTGCCTACCCAAGAATACTTGGACAAAGATAGCAAGGCTGTTATACTCTGCACGTTAACGAACAGCTAACCTTGAGTCTGAAAAAGGCATCTCCATGTTTTACTTCGGATTGATGTTCCTATAAAAATTACCTGAATTATACGTCTTCTCTATAATAGGGGTTGTGTAAAGGTACCGTGAATCCTACATAGCTTTGGTAGACTCGCTGAGAGAATATTTAGATGATGTGGGAAAGTAAGCGAAATTCCGAGTATGACTGGCAGTACTGCGAAACTATGAGCATATGCTACCGGCTAGAAGTTCAAAAAAGGCAAACAACTACAGTTATTTGCAACATTGTTTATTTTTTTTTGCTTTAGCACACTACGCGGAGTAACTTTAAAATACCTCTTCGGCGCGTAGCCTACATTGAATAAATATGCACTATACGTAGAAAAACAAAAGTAGGAACGAAGCAAGCCATAAGTGTTTACGTAGCCCTAAGGGTACAGTCACTGGCGTCCCCGATCAGTGTTTTGTCAGCCACGCTTTGTACCACGCCCCTAAACATGTCAATCATGACTTGTGCGCCACTCAGGCGGGTCTTCATGGAGCTGCGCAGCAGCGCAAAATATGCGAGTGAAAGATTTCTTCCTGGCCACCAGCAATAAAGGTGTGCTGAATATTTTACTTGAGTAAATACAATATCTGAAAGGGCTGTAGAGACGACAACATAGGTTTTACTACTGCAGGAATTTGATTATAGACGGCATGCGAACCTATAAGCCAGAGTGGTGGTGCATGGGGAGCATGTGCATTGACGTTCACATTGAGATATGCGGCATCGTGAGTTGAAAAAAGTTCATGCTCAGAGCAACTAGAATCTACGGGCGTACTTACTGCGTTCGAGGAAACTCTAAATGTAATAAAGCGAAACCATTTATTCGCCCTTTCCTAGCATATTTTAGTCTCTTTGTTAGACACTTGACATTTGATACAGTATTCCCAGCTGCTTTCAGAGAGCCTAGTGAGCCTTCTGTCGCCACCAAGTAAAACGCATTCTAGGTCGCGCCCGCTTAGTTGATATAGCCACATTTGGCATGCACCCAGAGACAATATGCACAGCTCTGTTTTGATCATTCTGGCATGTGCAAAGGTGCTAACCGACAGCCATTCTTTCGTTAAGAGGGTGCGTATGCGCATTCTCTACCACACTTCGTGGAAAATATCTTGGAAATATCGTGGAAATATCTAGCCTTGATTCCCAAGAAAGCAGATGGGAGCACAGCAGCTGTGGTAGCATAGTTGGTGACGTAGAGCAGGTGTAACACAGGAGAAACGAGTTCTCCGCTCACCTGCAGCAAACTGTCGTTTCTAGGTTCATTAGGTTCTCTGCTAATTATTTCTCGATTCCAAATGAGATAACAGATAAACTCCTCTGCTGTTTCTCTGGCTATATAGTTGGTTTCAAAACCTATATATGCTAACCAAATATTACGTCATGAAATAATAAACGTATTAAATGAAATATAAGACGTAATTTAGCATAATTCGTAACACTAAACTCCATTTCAAGAAACCTCATAAAGCCTAATACAATTAACTAAAGATGTGTTCTCACAGTATGCAATATCTGCCGTAGCATGTGAAGCTTCTTACAAAATTCTTTGAAATTGTTTAGGACTGCAATAATCGTGTATCTATAAGGACAAGTTATTAATGGTATATTTCTTATATGGAAGTAATTGCCTGCAGGTAAAGCTAAAATGGCTTCAAAGTTTTTATTGAAAACATCACGTGCATATGCGCATGAATGCTCTTATACATGTATCACATGTTTTTAAGGATCACTCACGGGATCTTGTTGTGGTATCTTTACCCCTGTAGCCATATCATTCCTGACCACCACTACTGCATATGCCACTTTTCTTCTTCTGTTTGACTTGATCTTTATGCCATATAAATCAGATGACATAAGGTCATCTGCAGACAGATAGCTTGTACAGCGGGTATGCATTACCTTCCTTCTGGAGGCCCCAAAACAAGTTCTACCTGCTGTGTAGGTCAACATAATAAACTTCCTCATTCCTCTTGTTTATGGTGCAACTGTAGTTGCCCTGACATTCAAACAAAGCAGGCGTGAGAATGTGCTGAAGTAAAAAAATGTAACCTACAAACGCAGGAATACTGTCGCCACCCCCCGCTCCCCCGAAGTAGTGCATCAACAGTATCATACTTCAATGGATGCCACATTGCCATACGGTCTATACTGTATCATTATTAGGAATGATTACAACTAAAGCATCAGTTAAGCAACTTAAGCTCGAGGCAAAGTACAAGTAACCTATACAAATACATGTAAACTGCCCAATTCTTTTACGAGACAAAAAAGCGATCTGTAATTACGGTGCTATAAGGAAAACTTCTGCTAGTTGCTACTAATTCCTTTTTTGAAATATAACAGCGCTAAACAGACAGGGACGTAGGCAAAAAAGAACACGGCATTGGAGTTGACTCACAACTGACGTTTATTTCGCGGAATAACATTTATAAACAGGGCAACAACTAATCGAATGTACATGTGCAGCAGGGATCATCCTGATGATGTGTCGAACCAAACGTGGAATACTCCAGTTCTTCATCACGTGAGGTAAACCAGCGCGTCATACGAAAGCAAAAACAAATAAATCCAGTGGCAGAATTTTCTATTAAACTTAACAACAGTCTACCGTCATACGCTTCCTGCTAATATTTCAACTCTTTAATACTAAGATCAATAGACGGCTTACTAATATTTCCCCTTCCCCGCAATATGAAAGGCTTCCATGAGCTAGCGTGTGATTTGATCTTTATGCCAGGAAGAGAAAGAAATATTTTTTTCCGCTATCGGTCGTCATCCACACTCTCTACAATGCAAAGGCAAGTGCAAAGCCTCCGTACCTTTAAATGACAAGTGCGTCTTTGATGTATTGTTCCAACGGCGACCGATCTCGCCGACAAAGACCTACCCCCATAGCAACGGCAACCTGTAGACAATCTACATCGAATGTATCTTTTTTTTAATAAAAAAAACTGCATTCCATGCCGTGACCCAGGAAAGGTTTTGCAAACGGGAACAAATCGTTGCAGCTTTGTTGGGAGCGGACATTAGCAGTGCACCCCACACCTACAAGCCACGTTCTTCAAGCAATGCGACAGCTTGTGCAAATATCGCACCACCACCACTCCGTATTCATTGCACCTGGAATTTCTTCGTTTTTCTCTCCCTAATCAGTACACTTTACTCACTTATTCAGACTTAGACAGGGCCTTAAGACTTCAATTTCCGGCTAACACGTATTCTGTAATCTCTGAATCAGACCAAGGAAACACTTCCACAACGAATTCTCGCATGTCGTCTGTAGCACCGAGTGCAGTACAGCGTAAACGATACCGGTATCACTGTCCTAGACTGTCCGGAGCAAAATTTTCGAGCTTTCATTTGCCTTTGTCTTTGTCTGTTTAGCGCTTTTGCTGCTCCAAACATGGATTTGACTTAAATGTGTTGCGCTTGAGAGATAAAGGTGAGTCAAACTATGAAGTATGACTTTGAGGCTTTCAATTCTAGCACGAAGACGTTCCAAAACCTAGCAATTGTCAAAAAAGGCAGCATGAAGTTCACAAATTCATAAATCTGTACCAAATATACATATAGCAGTTTTGTAAATTAGAATTGTTGGGGCCTCCAAAGTAAACAAGATTGATAAATGGGTATGCATCTTAATTAAGTGAAACTTACGATCATTACGTGTGTTTTGCAAAAGTGGTACATAAAAAAGAATGGTACACTGCATAGAAATTCATTGATGTATTACATGAGCACTGAAATGCTATGAACTGTGCTTCCATGCATTAATAAATGGAATTTCGAGAAATTTGAAAATATTTTTATTGATAAGTTGAAGTTTTCAAACTTCGTAATAAAGCATTTTTTTATTTTTGTATTTTCTAATCGTTGCTGACGTATATCAAGAATGCACTCGCTGAAGTGAATATTTCCTATTTTTAGTATTTATGTGCAAGAAGGTTCATCAAATTCAGGGAAGTGATTGCTAAAGAGATCGATTTCTGCGTGTCGGTGTATTTAAACAGAGTTTCCCCTTCACCCTTCCGTAAATCTTGTTATTTGAATACTGCCACAACAACATAAACTTCACGAATATTAATATAGAGTGGCAAGGCACAGCTTAAAGACACATAAAGCAAGAACGTTAGACATTCAGTCATCTGGTTAGTATGATAAATGAGTTGCGTTACCACAGATTTTCACTTTACACATGATTTGTAATTTTCGGTAGGCCACATTAAGATGTAATGTAGCACTCATACCGCGTCGCTGCATTGGCTAAAGTCACGTTTAAAAATTTGTCACAGGTTGGCTCGTAAATTGTGTACTTTCAAACGGTGACTTTTAGTTTCATTGCAAAAATAAAAGTTGCTGTTAGTTGCTATCATTTTGACATCCTAAGAGTTATGTTTCGGTGCAATTATTCGGTGCTCTAAATACTATTTGCAGGTTGGGTGAAATCATTTGAAACGTTTATTACTGATGAATAGTAGGAGCGTATAAAGACTTTTGTGTTCTATGGATTTACCGAAAATTACGCAGACTTAGTATTTCACAATATATTGTGCTTTTGTTTTAGCTTAATTTCATTGAAATAAATATTGACCTGATGTCTTTCATTTATCAACTGTTCACTGACAATGTCTTTGATAACTCGCCCGCTTTATGAAGCAGAAACCTTCTGTCAACATAGCCAAGTATATGAGCAAGCTCTCAATTTAAGTAATATTTTACTTCAGGAACAAGGATATCTCCGCTTCTTGAAATAAAATACCAAGCTATACGTACAAAATAAGCAAGGATAAACTCTCAATGAACGTTTTTATTTTGTTTTGATAGCTTGGGCCAGAGGAAAAAAACGACATAATATTATGTCCTTTCAGTTCATATATATTTTTACGACGTCTTGAATAACGTTTGTGATTTATTACAGCGACCTCTAAAATTTATCAGAGTTGATGTCTACAAAGATTCAATAAAACAAACAGCTGAGTTGATTGGCTGGCGAAATGTAAGTGTAGAGGGTTTTTACGCCAACATTGGTTCAATGCGTTTTTGTTTCTTTCGAGCGGACATTGTTTAGTAGTGCTCTAGTTTTTAGAGCTTTCCTATCTCGACAGGGCAATCCTTTACGTTGATATTTTAATTAAATTGATGTAACAACTGCATACGAACCGTTTCAATATGTTGCATTAAAGTTCATGAATTGCTAAACTGTCCTTCCCTCTTCAGCTGTTTTGGTGCTGAAGAAATAAATCACTTCTCTGGCTTTCGTGTTTCAAAGAATCATTGAACAGTATGCCTACCATCTGCATTCTGGTTTTATTTTGCCGTTTTGTACCTATGGTGCACACGTATGGTACGTATGTACGTATTTCAGGTGCCTGGATCGGGAAGTATTGGGGATAAGGGTTAATGGAGAATAGCTTAGTAACTAGCGATTCGCTGATGATATTGCCTTGCTTAGTAAGTCAGGGGACCAATTGCAATGCATGTTCACTGACCTGGAGAGACAAAGCATGAGTGTGAGCATAAAAATTTTCTGCAGGAAACCAATGTAATGTTTAACAATTTCGGAAGGGAGACCCTGACGGAAATATATGTCTACTCAGGGAGACCGTCACTGCAATATACGTATAATTGCTTCTATCTGTAGCCGCGTGCCTAATAAAGGGACCTGGAAAAGTTCGGGTGCCAAAAGCTGCATGCTTGGTACAGTACTGAATATACCATGGACCAACGTATAGCTCGCATTTAGGCCGCGCCGGGCGATCCAATCGTCCGCGTTGCCAACCAAGTTTGCAATTGAGAAATCTGTTAAGCCGAAAGCGGCGTCACAAACGGCGCAGATTGTTATTCTTCAAGTGCGTTGCAAACGAGCGAACCGGAAAACCAAGAATCTTGGCGCAGAGACTGAGGTCATCGTGGACATCGATACTGCGTGACATACACACATTATCATTCCTGCGGTTTCTAACTGCAGCGTTCTGAATTAACATCAAAATATACAGTCAGCTTCGCTACACGAGTACTTGGAAGTATTCGAACTTCACAAATGTCACGGAGCAATGCGAAGATCAGAAGCTCTTTTTAAGCAAACCCTAGCTTACATCTAAGTGTTAAATTTTAGGCAATCGCAGTTGGCTACACCGTTACTCTTTTATCTTTGAAACAAGGTTGAATCGCAGGCTATAGAGTTGCATGAGGCGTACTTCGTTACTCGATGACTAGGCCTCTTAAGAAAAAAAAGGCGTAGCGTGTCAGTGTTGTGTGGTATTCGCCAAAAAGAAGAACGTAAAAGAAGTGCTTGCAAATTCTGCACAAGAAGTCTTTCCACAAGAATGTTTCATCGGTTGCCCCCTCTTCAGGCAGTTATCAGGTAGTGTGGAGAAGAACTTACTATAGGTATATGTGATATTTTCGGCAGCCTCCCCCCCCCCGCCAGCCATATTGGTGCCCAACGAGGAGAAGCTGCTGAATCGTGAAAACACAGTTAATGCATGCGCCAGCTATACAATACTGCTATAACCGGATCTGTAAGAAACAATCTTGGCTATGCCACACTAGGCGGACCCTTGCTGCCAGGAAAAAAAGGAAATGAAAGGAAGCCAAGAAAAGGCAAGAAAGATCAAAGGTGAAAAAAAAAAGACCAAGATTATTGAGGAGGAAATGAAAAGGAAAACTACCAATTTCCCCAACTTGGATAATTCCCTGAATGACAGGTATTCTCAGTAATAGGGATTGTGTAAAAGTACCGTGAATCCTACATAGCTTTGGTAGAGTTTCTGAAAGAATGTTTAGATGATTTGGGAAAGTAAGCGAGATTCCGAGTATGACTGGCAGTGCTGTGAAACTATGAGCATATGCTACGCTTTAGAAGTTCAAAAAAGGCGAACAACTGCCGTTATTTGCATCATTGTTTATTCTTTTCCTTTAGCACACTACGCAGAATAACTCTAAAATACCTCCTCGGCGCGTAGCCTACATTGATAAAGTATGCACTATACGTAGAAAAACAAAAGTAGGAACGAAGCAAACGATAAGTGTTTACGTATAGTCCTAAGGGTACAGTCACTGGTGTCCCCGATCACTGTTTTGTCAGCTCCTCAACATGTCAATCATGACTTGTGCGCCGCTCAGGCGGGTCTTCATGGAGCTGGGCTTGCAGCGCAAAATATGGCAGTGAAAGATTTCTTACTGGCCACCAGCAATAAAGGTGTCCTGAATATTTTACTTGAGTGAATACGATATCTGGAAGGGGGTTAGAGACAACAACATAAGTCTTACTACAGCAGAGAGTTGATTGTAGACGGTGTGCGAACCTATAAGCAAGAGCGATGGTACTTGCGGAGCGTAGGCATTCTAGTTCACATTGAGATATGACTCATCGTGAGTTGAAAAAAGGTCCCGCTCAGAGCAACTGGAGTCTACCGGCGTTCTTATTGCGTTCGAGAAAACTTTAAATTTAATAAACCGAAACTTTTTATTCGCCATTTCCTAGCATATTTTCGTCTCTTCGTTTGACACTTGACATTTAATAAAGGATTCCCAGCTGTTCTTAGAGAGCCTAGTGAGCCTTCGATCGCCACCATGTCAAAGACATTCGAGGTCGTTGCCGCTTAGTTGATATAGCCACAACTGGCATGCACCCAGAGACAATATGTACTGCTCTGTTTTGATCATTCTGGCATGTGCGAAGGTGCCAACCTGCTGCCATTCTTTCGTTGAGAAGGTGCGTATGCGGATTCTCTACCGTACTTCGTGGAAAATATTTTTCACATCTGAAGCTGTACACATGCATTGATTCCCAAGAAAGCAGATGGGAGCATAGCAGCTGTGGTGGCATAGTTGGTGAAGTAGCGCAGGTGTAATACAAGAGAAACGAGTTCTGCGCTCCCCTGCAGCAAACTATCGTTTCTAGTTTCGTTAGGTTTTCTCTTAAATATTTCTAGATTACAAATAACGTAACAGATAAACTCCTCTGCTGTTTCTCTTTCTACATAGTTGGTTTCATAACCTCTATTTACTTACCAAATATTACGTCATAATATATAAAGTGTATAAAATGAATTATAAAATGTATTTAGCTTAATTCTTAACACTAAACACCATTTCAAGAAACACAATAAAGCTTAAAAGAATTAACTAAAGATCGGTTCTAACAGTATGCAATATCTGCCGTAGAATGTGAAGCTTCTTACAAAATTCTTTCAGCTCGTTTAGGACTACAATAATCGTGTATCTATAAGGACTAGTTTTCAATGGTATATTTCTTATATGGAAGTAATTGCCTGCAGGTATATTTAAAATGGCTTCAAAGTTTTTATTGAGAACGTCTCGCCATATGCGTATGAATGCTGTTATGCATGTATCACAGGTTATTAAGGATCGCTCACGCGATTTTGTTGTGGTATTTTTCACATGGTAGCCATATCGTTCTTGACCACCACTTCTGCATATGTCACATTTCTTCATCAGTTTGACTTGATCTTTATGCCATATCAATCATATAACATAAGGTCATCTGCAGACAGAGTGCTTGTACAGGGGGTATGCATTACCTTCCTTCTGGAGGTCACAAAACAAGTTCTACCAGCTGTGTAGGTTAATATAATAAACTTGCTCATTCCTCTTGTTTATGGTGCAACTGTAGTTGCCCTGACATTCAAACAAAGCAGGCGTGAGAATGCGCTCAAGTACAGGAATATAACTTACCAACGCAGCAAGAATGTCAACTCCCCCGGCCACCCGAAGCAGTGTATCAGCAGTATCATACTTCAATGGATGCCACATTGCCATACGGTCTATACTGCATCACTATTTCGAATACTAACAACTAAAGCAACGGTTAAGCAACTTAAGCTCGAGGCAAAGTACGAGTAACCTATACAAATACATTAAACTGTCCAATTTTTTTACGAGACAAAAGAGCGATTTGTAATAGCGGTACTATATGGAAAACTTGGGCTAGTTGGTGGTAATTCATGTTTCGGAAAGCAACAGCGCTAAACAGAGAGGGACGTAGGCAAAAAAGAACGCGGCATTGGAGATGACTCACAACTGGCGTTTATTTCGTGGAATAACAATTATAAACAGGGCAACAACTAATTGACTGTACATGTGCAGCACGAACCATCATGATGATGTGTCGAACCAAACGTGGAATACTCCAGTTCTTCATCACGTGAGGTAAACCAGCGCGTCATACGAAACCAAAAACAAATAAATCCAATGGTAGACTTTTCTATTAAACTTAACAACAATCTACCGTCATACGCTGCCTCGCAAATATTTCAACTCTTTACTACTAAGAGCAATAGACGGCTTACTAACATTTCCCCTTCCCCGCAATATGAAAGGCTTCCATGAGCTCGCTTGTGATTTGATCTTTATGCCAGGAACAGAAAGAAACATTTTTTTCCGCTATCGGTCGTCATCCACACTCTACAATGCAAAAGGCAAGTGCAAAGCCTCCGTACCTTTAAATGGCAAGTGCGTCTTTGATGTATGATCACACGGCGACCGATCTGGCGCACATAGACCTTCCCGCATAGCAACGGCAACCTGTAGACAATCTACATCGAATGTATCTTTTTTTTTAATAAAAAGAGAAACTGCATTCCATGCCGTGACCCAGGAAGTGTTCTGCAAACGGGAACAAATCGTAGCAGCTTTGTTTGGAGCGGACATTACCAGTGCACTCCTCACCTACAAGCCACGTTCTTCAAGCAATGCGACAGCTTGTGCAAATATGGCACCACCAGCGCTCTGTATCCATTGCACCTGGGATTTCTTCGTTTTTTTCACCAAATCAGTACACTGTACCACTTATTCAGACTATGACAGGCACTTAAGACTTCACTCTCTGGGTGACACGCATTCTGTAATCTCGGAATCTGAACAAGGAAACATTCCCACAACAAGTTCTCGCATGTCGTCTGTAGCACCGAGCGCAGTACAGCGTAAACGATACCGGTTTGCACTGTCCTAGACTGTCCCGAGCAAAATTTTCTAGTTTTTCTTTGCCTTTGTCTTTGTCTGTTTAGCGCTGTTCCTTCTCCAAACATGGATTTGAATTAACTTTCTTGCACTTGAGAGATAAAGGTGAGTCAGTCAACCTATGAAGTAGCGCTTTGAGGTTTTGAATTCTAGCGCAGAAGCTTTCCAAAAACCTAGCAATTGTCAAAACAAGGAAGCATGAAGTTCACAAATCTATAAATCTGTGCCAAATATACATATGGGAGTTCTGCGAATTAGAATTGTTGGGGCATCCAAAGTAAACAAGTGCGATAAATGGGTATATATTTTAATTAGGTGAAACTTACGATCATTAGGTGTGTTTTTTAAAAGTGGTACATATAAGCGAATGGTACACTGCATGAAAATTCATAGATGTATTCTATGAGCACTGGAATGCTATGAGCTGTGCTGCCATGCATTATAAATAGAATTTCGACAAATTTGAAAATATTTTATTGATAAGTTGAAGTTTTAAACTGCGTAATAAAGTATTTTTTTTACTTTATATTTTCTTATCATTCCTGTCGTATATCAAGAATGCACTCGCTGAAGTGAATATGTGTTATTTTTAATATTCATATGCGAGATGGTTCATCAGATTTGTCCAGTGATTTCTAAGCAGATCTATTTCTACGTCTCGGTGTATTTAAAGAGAATTCCCCTTCACCATTTCTTTAACCTTAATATATTGACACATGTACTTATCTTTATCGGGCGACCACGTTTGGCCGCCTAAGAAATGTTATCGCGCAGCGCAGGACGCGCCTGCATGTAAAAGAAGTTTCGGAAATGTTATCGATGGTTCTGTCCACTGTCTTTCACCGCAACTTGTGTAATCTGATTGCATGTATGCGTCGACGCGAATAGTGTAGAACTTTGTGGAAGACACACGGGTCCCATCGGTTAATCTGGAACATTCGACGACTGATCTATAAAAGCCGACGCGCTTGACCCACTGATCAGATTTTTCGACGATAGCCGACTGTGTTCGCCGCTTTCGTTGTGCTGTAAGTGTAGCCTGTTTTGTGGGCAGAGGTTCGCCCAATAAAATCTAGTTTTGCCTTTCACAGTATTGCTACTGTGTTCGTAACGTCACCACCACGTGACAATATGCATACTGCCACAGCAACATAAACTTCACCGATATAACAAATATAGATTGGCAAGGCACAGTTTAAAGACGCACAAACCAAGAACGCTAGACATTCAGTCATCTGGTTAGTATGATAAATGAGTTGCGTTACCACAGATTCTCCCTTTCCACATAATGTGTAATTTTTTGTAGGCAACATTAAGATGTAATGTAGCACACATAGCGTGTCAGTGTGTGGGCTAAAGTCATGTTTAAAAATTTCTCAGAGGTCGTCTCATCAATTGTGTACTTTTGAACGGTGACATTTAGTTTCATTGCAAAAATAAAAGTTGCTGTTGGTTGTTACCATTTTGACATCCTAAGAGTTATGTTTCGCTGTAATTATGCGGTGCTCTAAATACTATTTGCAGTTGTAGGTGAAAACATTTGAAACTTTTATTACTGATGAGTAGTAGGAGAGCATAAACATGTTTGTGTTCTATGCATTTACCGAGCGTTACGCAAAAAACTTAGTATTTCACAATATATTGCATTTTTGCGCTAGGTTGATTTAATTGAAATAAATATTCACCTGATCTCTGTCATTTCTGAATTGTCCACTGACAATGTCTTTCATAACTGGCCCGCTATATGAAGCAGAATACTTTTGTCCACATAGCCATGTATATGACCAAGTTTTTAATCTAATTAATGTTTTACTTCAGGAACAACGATATCTCCGCTTCCTCTAATAAAATACCAAGATATGCGTACAAAATAAGCAACGATAAACTCTCAATGTAGGGTTTTACTTTGTTTTGATAGTTTGGGCAGGAGGAAAGAAAACGACATACTATTATGTCCTTTCAATTCATGCAATTTTTACGACGTCTTCAATAACGCTTCTGATTTATTACAGCGACCTCTAAAAGTTGTGAGGGTTGATGTCTACAAAGATTCAACAAAACATACAGCTGCCATGATTGGCTGACGAATTCTAAGCGGAAAGGGCTTTTTACGGCAATATTGGTTGAATGCGTTTTTTATTTCTTTCGAGGGGACATTGTTTAGTACTGCACTAGTTTTTACAGCTTTCCTATCTCGACAGGGTAATCCTTTACGCTAGTATTTTAATTAAGTTTATGTAACAGCAGCATACGAAGCTTTTCAATATGCTGCATTAACGTCCATCAATTGGTACACTGTCCTTCCCTCTTCAGCTTTTTTGGTGCTGAAAAATAAATCACTTCTCTGGCTTTTATGCCCTCTCTGCAGCGCGCACGGGGGAAGCCTTTGAAACGCGCGCCACAACGGCACTCGTCGCATGGAGCATGCACACCGATCGCGTTATCGTAAGAACTCGCGCGGGGACTGCCGAGAAGGGAGCTGCCCGATAAGAAGGCAGCGCAGACGGCACTCGTGGCTTTTTGCTGGGCGCGGGCCTGGGGAGGCGCTGGTAGGGCGTGGCCCGTCTAGGTTTCTTACGAGTGTGCTGCAGAGCAGAGGGAAAAGCGTCTTTGCATTGTGTTTGCATGAAAGAGTGCTCTTGTTGTTCGCTTTTGGGACTACCTGCGCGCCTGGTTCGGTGCTTGCTTGCTTTCTGCGCTTTATGCATTCTGTTATTGCCCGAAAGATTGTGTTCGTTGATGGTTTGTAGCGGCCATTCTTTCGTCGCTCCCTTTGGCTTGTATATTTTGTTGCCTCGGTGTTCCGCTGCTTGCTTCCTTGCCTTGTTATTTTCTGTTGTTGGCTTCGAGGCTGCGGTAATTGTTTGTGTTTCATTATATCATAAATTAAAGCGGTTTTTCTTCTTTGCGCCACTGGTCCTTTGTCGTGCTGGTCGCCGCTCGAGGACCCCCTGAGCGAAAGCGAGGGGCCTTCAATGTATTGAATAATCATTGAATAATATGACTACCATCTGCATTCTGGTTTTACGTATGGTACCTACGTATGGTACGTACGTTCGTATATTGAGAGGCCTGAATTGAGAAGTATGGGGGATACGAGTTAATGGACAATGCCTTAGTAACCTGCGATTCGCTGATATTACCTTGCTTGGTAACTCAGGGGACCAATTGCAATGCATGCTCACTGACCTGGAGTAGCAAAGCAGTAGGGTGAGCCTAAAAATTGTTCTGCAGAACCAAAGTAATGTTTAACAGTCTCGGGAGGGAGACCCTCACGGGAATATACATCTACACAGGGAGACCGTCACTGCAATATACGTATAATTGCTTCTAGCAGTAGCAGCGTGCCCTATTAAAGACGCCTGCAAAAGCTCGGGTCGCAAATGCTCCGTGCTTGGAGCAGCACTGTATATACCATGGACCATCGTATAGCTTGCATTCAGGCCGCACCGGGCTATCCCATTCCGTGTGTGGCCAGTCATGTTTGCTATTGAGAAATCTGTTAAGCCGAAAGCGGCGTCACAAATGGCGCAGATTGTTACCCTTCAACAAGCGCGTTGCAAACAAGCGAACCGGAAAACCAGGCATCTTGGCGCAGAGGCTGAGGTCATCGTGGACTTCGAGGCAGTGTCACGTACACACGTAATCATTCGTGCGCTTTCTAACTGCAGCGCTCTGAATTATGAATAAAATATACACTCAGCTTCAACACACGAGTACTTGGAAGTGATCGAACGTCACAAATGTCACGGAGCAATGTGAAGATCAGAAGCTGTCTTTAAGCGAACCCTAACTTACTTCTAGATGTTATATCATAGGAAATCGCTGTTAGCTACACCGTTACTCTTTAATCTTTGAAACAAAGTTGAATGGCAGGCTATAGATTTGCAAGAGGCGGACTTCGTTACTCGATGAATAAGCCTCTTGAGAAAAAAATGGCATAGCGTGTCAGTGTTGCGTGATATTCTCCTAAAGAAGAACCTAAAAGAAGTGCTTGCAAATTCTGCACTAGAGGTCTTTCTGCTAGAATGTATCATCGGTGTGCCCCCTCTTCAGGCAGCGATCAGGTAGTGGGGAGAAGAACTTACAACAGGTATATGTGATATTTCTGGCAGTCCCCCCCCCCCCCTCCCACAGGCAGCCATATTGGAGCCCAACGAGGAGACGCTGCTGAATCGTGAAAATGCAGTTACTGTATGCGCCAGCTCTATGATACTGCTATAACCAGATCTGTAATAAACAATCTTGGCTATGACACACTAGGCGGACCCTTGCTGCCTGGAAAAAAAGGAAATGAAAGGAAGCCAAGAAAAGGCGAGAAAGATCAAAGGTGAAAAAAAAGTCCAAGATTATTGAGGAGGAAATGAAAAGGAAAACTACCTATTTCCCCCGCGTGGATAAGTCTGGGGGCGCCGTCTATGTGAAGTGGATGCCAAAGATTTGTGTTGCTTCCGCCGGGGGGGGGGGCAAAAGTCTACGCTCTCGGCCACGGCTCAAACCCGCGGCTCTCATTTTCCCCGAAGAATGCTACGCCAAGCACGCTTGGCAACGCAACTGCGATGGCTCGGCAACGCAACTGCGATGGGCTTCGCTCTAACTCATCGCCTTTTTGCCGTGCAGGTAGTCAACCTTGCCCTGGCCTGTTTTTCGTCTACCTACGCCTTAACCGGACCCGAAGTACCAAGAGTTCACCGTTCATTTCCCTCGGACTTACCCCCTCTCCTGTCTGATCCGTCACCAGCAGAACTATTGCCCGCACCCTTGCACAGCAGTCCTGAAGTGTGTTCTTCAGAGCATCCAGTCTGCGCACCGGACGGGCCTCTTGGATCACAAGCCAACAGATCGCCAACAGCATCAAGCGAAGAGGATAAAAGGCGCGGCGCGCTCGATCTGCTCTTCAGTGGGCTCGGCAACGCAACTGCGATGGGCTTCGCTCTAACTCATCGCCTTTTTGCCGTGCAGGTAGTCAACGTTGCCCTGGCCTGTTTTTCGTCTACCTACGCCTTAACCGGACCCGAAGTACCAAGAGTTCACCGTTCATTTCCCTCGGACTTACCCCCTCTCCTGTCTGATCCGTCACCAGCAGAACTATTGCCCGCACCCTTGCACAGTAGTCCTGAAGTGTGTTCTTCAGAGCATCCAGTCTGCGCACCGGACGGGCCTCTTGGATCACAAGCCAACAGGTCACCAACAGCATCAAGCGAAGAGGATAAAAGGCGCGGCGCGCTCGATCTGCTCTTCAGTGGGCGCGGCAACGCAACTGCGATGGGCTTCGCTCTAACTCATCGCCTTTTTGCCGTGCAGGTAACGAATTGCTTTTCTTTATACGCCCCTCGTACTCGCTACCCTGCGCTCTTAGCGTTGCCGAGCCCACGCTTTTGTTTATCCATTGCATATGACTGTGCCGACGTTGTTCTATTGCTGTTAGTTCTGTCGGGTGATGTCGAACTGAACCCAGGGCCTACTCTTCGTTCCGCAGCCAGTCAAACAATTGGTAATGAAGCAGTCGGCGAAATAATGACCGCGCTTGAAGAACTGAAGTCAGGACAGTCATCATTACTTAATGAAATAAAACATATCCACGCCAAGTTGTCGCAAAATGACAAAGCGTTTGAAGAAATTCGGAACCGCCTCCTAAAAATTGAGCAGGATTGTTCATCCGTTCCCGCACTGAAAGAAAAGTTAGATGACGTTGAAGCTGTCGCAAATTGAAACGCAGATAAGCTTTCCCAATTTTCGTCACAAATGGATGCCTACGAAGATAATGCCCGCAGATCAAACCTCCTATTTTATGGCATAACCGACAACCCGGATGAAACTTGGAACAAAGCCGAGGGTTTGGTGATTGAACTCTGCAAAACGAAGCTCAACGTTGACTTGCAGCCAGTTGACATTGAGCGCGCTCACAGGATTGGGTCTTTTGATGTAAACAAAACAAGACCTATAATTGCCAAGTTCGCGCACTTCAAAGTTAAAGAGCGCATTCTAGCAAACTCGGGCAAACTGAAAGATACTGATTTCAGTATATCTCCAGACTACTCACCAAACACGCGGCTCGCACGCAAAAAACTTGTTGCATTTGCTAAACCTCAAGGCAAACATTATAAGCTTCGCCACAACAGGTTAATAATGGACAGCTCCACCTATGTATATGATCATTCTACGGACAAAGTAATCCAACGACCATCATAGCTAAAAAATGATCCTGGTGAACAACAAAAAAAATGCCTTCTTTTGATTTTATATACCAACATTAGAAGCCTTCTGCCTAAGCTCGACTCTGTTTCTAACCTTATTTCCACCACAGATAGCAACGTTCTTGATCTAACTGAAACTTGGCTAAACACAACCATTGATAACACCGAAATTCAGATTGCCTTAACCGACTTCGATATATTCCGTTGTGATCGTGATGTGAGGCGAGGAGGAGGAGTGTTAATAGCCACTAACCGCAACCTTCATTGTTTCAAAATTGATATCTCCTCTCCATTGGAAATACTGTTTCTGTGCACTAAAAATGCACACCCACCGTGAATATTCGGATCTTGCTACCGTCCTCCTGATGCCCATTCAAGCTTTGTTGCATGCTTCCATGAGGCACTTTGCACTCTGGCACATTCTTTTCCTAACGCGCCAATCATTCTGTTCGGCGATTTCAACTTTCCAGCAATAGTATGGTCTGACATAGCACAAACATTATCGAAGTGCAATGCAGAAAGTGAATTTCTTGACACGTGTCTTACGTTTGGCTTATCTCAACTCATCTTCAATCCAACAAGGCATATAAATGAATCGTCCAGCTTGCTCGACCTCTTGTTTGCCACGCATCCTGACAACTTTTCTGAGATAACATTTTTGCCCGGGCTTAGTGATCATGCTGTAATTCACGCTACTTATCAATTTCATATAACATATCCCCCCAAAATAAGAAAGATCATAACGCTCTACGACAGAGGGGATTATGTCGCGTTCAATGAAAAGTTAACCCAGTTCAGTTACTCCTTTCTTGAAACATTCACTTGTCGTTCCGTTGAAGATAACTGGCTAATGTTTAAATCCAAAATGCAGGAACTAACGAAAGCCCATATTCCTACCATCACTGTAACTGAACGGCCCTCATCCCCTTGGTTTAATAACACATTAAAACGCCTGAACAATAGAAAGAAAAGGCTTTATCGTATCGCCAAGCAATCTAACACGTCGCGCGCATGGGAAAAGTACCGCTGCATTGACAAAATGTTTCAGTCACAAGCTAACAAAACTAAGCGATCATTCTTTTCAATCTCACTTCCTGATATGCTACGTAATAACCCTCGTCAATTCTGGAAGGTTGTCAATGCATGCCCAAAGAAATCGATAAATATACTTGACCAAAATGGCGTCCCTATTCCTGATACTGAACTTGCAACAACACTTAATTCAACATTCTGTTCAGTTTTTACAAAAGAATCTGAAGGCAATCTTCCTTATTTCCCTAACCCTCAATATCCTCCCATGCCTGTCATCACGTTTGAACCTCATGGCATTTGCAGACTAATAGAATCTTTGAAGCTAACTTCATCGGCTGGCATTGACGGAATTAACAAAAGATGTCAAAAGATGTCACTAGTGTCATCTTATCACACATTTTTCAACAGTCACTCTCGTCTGGAGTGGTGCCGCAAGACTGGAAGGCAGGTAAGATCATTTCAGTCCCCAAAAAAGCTTCTTCAACGTCATGTCTTGACTACCGGCCTATTTCTATTACCAGCGTTTGTTCCAAACTGATGGAGCATGTAATCTTTTCCCACATCATGAGATTTCTAATTTCTAACAACTTTTTTCATCATAGTCAGCACGGATTTCTTAAGAATTTATCTTGCGATACTCAACTTGCGCTCTTTGTAAATGACATCAGTTCCCAATTAGACCTTAATGTACCCGTAGACTCATTGTTTTTAGACTTCGAGAAAGCCTTTGATAAGGTACCTCACAACCGTCTTTTCTTGAACCTTTCAGTCCTGAATCTCAATCCCTTAATTTATAATTGGTTGCGCAGCTTTCTGACCGGCCGACAACAGTTCGTTTTTGCAAATAACTTTTCATCCCCTGTCTCCTGTACTTTCTGGGGTTCCTCAAGGTTCTGTTCTTGGCCCCCTCCTCTTCTTAATCTACATTAATGACCTTCCTAATGACATATCTTCTAACATACGCCTATTTGCGGACGACTGTGTTATTTACCGACCCATTAACAATAGCTCAGATATCCCTGCCCTGCAGCGTGACTTACAAACGGTTGAAAAATGGTGTAAGACATGGTTAATGTCATTAAATGTAAATAAAACCTCATTAATCTCTTTCAATCGTCGGCACTCTTATGTAGCACCCTCATATCTCTTAGGTAATTCAACAATATCATCTGTGACCTGTTATAAATACTTGGGGCTTATCTTAACTCAAGATCTTTCATGGTCCTCTCACATCGCTAAAATAACTAACAAGGCTAACCGCACCTTAGGCTTCCTCCGGCGACATCTGAAATTTGCCCCTCCTCCAGTAAAAACTCTTGCCTACAAATCTGTGGTAAGGCCCAAACTTGAATACGCATGCTCAATTTGGGACCCTCATCGTACTAATCTTTCTAACATGCTTGAATCTGTCCAAAACTGCGCAGCCCGATTCATCTTCCATGACTATTCTTCTAGCGTCCTCTATTCACTAGCGTCCTCTAGTGAGAAGGACTCGGAGCGTTCATGAGCATTCACTTGCTCCCATCTTCGCCAAAACTAACAGCTTTAAGTACAGTTTTTTCCCAAGAACAGTAGAAGATTGGAATTCGTTACCGGCATCTGTTTTTTCCTCACAAAATTTTTCTGATGCGTTACATCGTCTCCTTACCTGATATGTATGTTTTGTATCCTTGTGCTGCTAATATTGTATAATTTTATTCTTTTGGTATCCGTATGCTGCTAATATTGTACAATTTTATTCTTTTGGTTTATTCTTTTGATATATGTGTGCTGCTAACATTGTATAAATTTTATTCTTTTGGTTATGTAACAATGTAAATTCATTCCTGCTTGGGCCAAGCAATGGCCTGCAGTATTCTGAAATAAATAAATAAATATATAAATATACAAGTGTAACAGCACTAAAATCTAATGCGAATCTTCCGAGACTACAAGCGAGACGTCAAGTGTCCAGACTCATTCTATATCACAAGTTTTATCATGCCCCGATTGGTAACAGCGTCATATCGCCAGCTCACCGCCATTCATCCCGGACTAATCTTTCAAAGTCAGTGTACCCCCCGCATGCGCGCACATCATCCCATCTTCATTCGTTTTTTCCACGTACAGCGAGAGACTGGAATGATCTGCCTGAAGAAGCAGCGGACCACTCCAGTGTGACTGCATTCAGGACTGCCATCGAACGCATTTTCCTTTGAAGCAGCCCACCCCTCATGTAAAACCCCTCTCCAGGGGCATTTGAGGAATAAATAAATAAATAAATAAAAAACGCGGGAGGGGCCAATCCCCACGAGATCGGGTCCGTGGTGCCACAAGACACCAAACGCCTGCTGACGAAGACGCTCATGGGGGGGTTGATTTTAAAGCAGACACAATCACGTGGTCAGCTGTCAAATCTGGGAGGCTTGGGATATAAGGTGAGAGTGTAAAATGGTAAAGTGCTGGTGCGCTCGCTCTGATGGCTTGTGGTGCCCTTTAGAGTATTTAACGCTGAATACCAAAGTGGCATAGGTAATTACTAACACCCGTAAGTCTAAGCAATACATCATTAACCTTGACTTGCCGGTTCAATAAAACAATTGGTGCGCCGAAAACGAGATACGAATGTCCTTAGGAATGCTTTCAGTGGCGACACGTGTGTGTCACTCGAGTTTTCCCTCTTTATTAGGTATGCGAATGAACAAGTGTCAAAAAAAACAAACAGGGAAAACGAACATTTCCAATATGCTTCGCTGCGGCTTATATAACCTGGTTTTAATCGAAAGCTTATGAACATAAGTTTGAAAATTCACAGTAGGACGCATTGCAGCGCTCTCTATAGATTACAGTAAGAAAAGTCGGCTAGAGTTTCTTTAAACTTAATTAATCATAGGATTGCCTTAGACACCGCAAAATACGTATCCCCCGTGACAAACAGACCCACTCGGCACCACTACCCTCATTCTCTAACACCTATTTTCGCAAGTACTGACACTTTTCGGTACTCTTTTTTTTCCACTAACAATAGATGACTGGAATAAAACTGAAGCATACCCCCAGCGCCCGTGACCTGTATATAATTTGTGTAAATCTTGTTATTTCGTGTATTATAGTTGTATTGTAATCAAGGTAAAATTTGTTCTTAATCGTCTACCTTACGACCAAACAATTTGTGTGAAAAACGTGTTACACACTTGTTTCATCTTGTTCCTCTGTGTATATCGTCGTTGTTTTTTGCTCACCCTGCTTGGACTTCGTGTCCGCAGTATTGTATAAATAAAAATAAATAAATTATAAATAAATTAGCGTAGGATGATACACGAAAAATGAAATTAGCTACAGGCACTCGCTCCTTAGATGTTGAGGCAAATTTTATTCTTATCGCATAACAGTTAATATTTAAGAAACATTTTCTTACCCAAGCATACATTGACAAAGATAGCAAGTATGTTATATTCTGCATGTTAACGAACAGCTAACCTTCAGTCTAAAAAAGGCATCTCTATTTTTCAATTCGGATTGATGTTCCTACAAAAAAAATTCCCTGAATGATACGTCTTCTCATTAATAGGGGTTGCGTAAAAGTAGCGTGAATCCTATATAGCATTGGTATAGTAGCTGAAAGTATATTTAGATGATGTGGGAAAGTAATCGAAACTCCGAGTATGACAGGCAATGCTGTGAGACTGTGAGCATATGCTACCGATTCGCAGTTCAAAAAAGGCAAACAACTACAGTTATTTTCATCATTGTTTAACTTTTTTTGCACCCTTTAGCACACTCGGCGGAGTAACTTTAAGATACCTCCTCGGTGCGTAGCCCACATTGATTAAATATGCACAATACGTAGAAAAACAAAAGTAGGAACGAAGCAAACGGTAAATGTTTACGTAGCCCTAAGGATACAGTCACTAGTGTCCCCGAACAGTGTTTGGTCAGCCACGCTTTGCACCACGCCCCTAAACCTGTCAATCATGACTTGTGCGCCACTCAGGCGGGTCTTCTTGGAGTTTCGCTTGCAGCGCAAAATATGCGAGTGAAAGATATCTTACTCGCCACCAGCAATAAAGGTGTGCTGAACATTTTACTTCAGTAAACACGATATCTGGAACGGCTGTAGAGACGAAAACATAAGTCTTACTACAGCAGGGATTTGACTGTAGACGGTGCGCGAACCTATAAGCAAGTGCGGCAGTGCTTGGGGAGCATAGGCATTCAAGATCACATTGAGATATGAGTCATCGTGAGTTGAAAAACTTCTTGCTCAGAGCAACTAGAATCCTCGGGCGTTGTTATTGCGTTCGAGAAAACTCTAAATATAATAACGCGAAGCCAGTTATTCGTCCTTTCATAGCATATTTTCGTCTCTTCGTTAGACACTTGACATTTGATAAAGGATTCCCAGTTGCTCTTAGAGAGCCTAGATAGCCTTCTGTCGCTAGGAAGTCAAACACACTCTAGATCGTTGACGCTTAGTTGATACAGCCACATTTGGCATGCACCCAGAGACAATATGTACAACACTGTTTTGATCATTCTGGCATGTGCGAAGGTGCTAACTGGTAGCCATTCTTTCGATGAGGATGTGCGTATGCTCATTCTCTACCGCACTTCGTGGAAAATGTCTTGGAAATATCGTGGAAATATCTAGCGTTGATTCCCAAGAAAGCAGATGGGAGCACAGCAGCTGTGGTAGCATAGTTGGTAACGTAGCGCAGGTGTAATACAGGAGAAACGAGTTCTGCGCTCACCTGCAGCACACTGTCATTTCTAGTTTCATTAGGTTTTCACCTAATTATTTCTAGATTAGAAATAAGGTAACATATAAACTCCTCTGCTGTTTGTCTGGCTACATAGTCGATTTCATAAGCTATTTTTACTCACCAAATATTACGTCATGAAATAATAAATGTCTGAAATGAAATATAAAATGGAATTTAGCATAATTCGTAACACTAAACTCGATTTCAAGAAACCTAAAAGAGCACAAAAGGATTATCTAAAGAGTGGCCCTCACAGTATGCAATATGCGCCGTAGCATGTCAAGCTTCATACAAAATTCTTTGAGCTCGCTTAGGACTACAATAATCGTGTATCTATAAGGACTAGTTAATAAAGGTATATTTCCTATTTTGATTTAATTGCTTGCAGGTTAAGTTAAAATGGCTTCAAAGTTTTTACTGAAAACGTCACGCCAAATGCGCATGAATGCTGTTATGCATGTATTACAGGTTTTGAAAGATCGCTCACGGGATTTCGTTGTGGTATTTTTCACATGGTAGCCATATCGTTCTTGACCACCACTTCTGCATATGTCACATTTCTTCATCAGTTTGACTTGATCTTTATGCCATATCAATCAGATAACATAAGGTCATCTGCAGACAGAGTGCTTGTACAGGGGGTATGCATTACCTTCCTTCTGGAGGTCACAAAACAAGTTCTACCAGCTGTGTAGGTTAATATAATAAACTTGCTCATTCCTCTTGTTGATGGTGCAACTGTAGTTGCCCTGACATTCAAACAAAGCAGGCGTGAGAATGCGCTCAAGTACAAGAATATAACTTACAAACGCAGCAAGAATGTCAACTCCCCCGGCCACCCGAAGCAGTGTATCAGCAGTATCATACTTCAATGGATGCCACATTGCCATACGGTCTATACTGCATCACTATTTCGAATACTTACAACTAAAGCAACGGTTAAGCAACTTAAGCTCGAGGCAAAGTACGAGTAACCTATACAAATACAAGTGAACTGCCCATTTGTATTATGAGACAAAAAGCGATTTGAAATAACGGTACTTTAAGAGAAACTTGGGCTAGTTGGTGAGAATTGATGTTTCTAAATGTAACAGCGCTAAACAGACAGGGACCTAGGCAAAAAAGTGCACGGCAATTTAGCTGACTCACAACGGTCGTTTATTTGGTTGAATAACATTCATAAATAAGCAACAAGTATGTGACTGTACATGCGCAGCAGGAACGATCCTGATGATGTGTCAAACCAAACAAGGAATACTCCAGTGCATCATCACGTGGGGTAAACCAGCGCGTCATACAAAACTAAAGACAAATGAATCCAATGGTAGACTTTCCTATTAAACTTAACAACAATATACCGTCATACGCTCCGTCGCAAATATCTCAACTCTTTGCTACTAAAGGCAATAGATGACTTACTAACATTTCCCCTTCCCTATCAATATGAAAGGCTTCCATAAGCTCCCTTGTTGTTTGATCTTTATGCCAGGACGAGAAGGAAACATTTCTTCCCCCCATCGATCGTCATCCACACTCTCTACAATGCAAAGGCCCCTTACCTTTAGATGGGAAGTGCTTCTTTGATGTATTGTTTACACGGTGACCGATCTGACCGACATAGACCTTCCCGCACAGCAATGGCAACCTGTAGACAACGGAAAATCTACTTCGAATGCATCTATATTTGTAAAATAAAAGAGAAACTGCATTCCTGGCCAACACCAAGTAAAATTTTTGGAAACAGGAACAAATCGTAGCATCTTTGTTGGGAGTGGACATTACCAGGGCACCCCATACCTGCTAGCCACGCTCTTCAAGCAATGCGAAAACTTGTGCAAATATGGCACCAGCACCGCTCTCTATTCATTGCACATAGAATTTCTTCATTTTCCTCTACCTAATCAGTACACTTTACCCATTTATTCAGACTATGACAGGCCCTCAAGATTTCACTTTCCGGGTAACACGCATTGTGTAATCTCTGAATCTGAGCGAGGAAACACTCCCACAACATATTCTCGCATGTCGTGAGTAGCACCGAACGCAGTACAGCGTAAACAATACCGGTTTTTATTGTCTTAGACTGTCCCGAGCAAACGTTTCGAGTCTTTCTTTGCCTTTGTCTTGGTCTGTTTAGAGCTGTTGCTTCACCAAACATGGATTTGAATAAATGTGTTGCACTTGAGAGATAAGGTAAATCAGTCAAACTATGAAGTACAACTTTGAGGCTTTGAATTCTAGAACGAAAACTTTCCAACATCTATCAATTGTCAAAAAAATGGAAGAATGAAGTTCACAAATCCATAAATCTGCACCAAATATATATATAGCAGTTTTGCCAATCTGAATTGTTGGGGCATCCAAAGTAAACAAGTTTGACCAATGGGTATGTATCTTCAGTGAAACTTACGATCATTACGTGTGTTTTGCAAAAGTGGTACATATAAAAGAATGGTACACTGCCTAGAAATGCATAGATGTATTAAATGAGCACTGTAATGCTATGAGATGTGCTTCCATGCATTAATAAATGGAAGTTCGACACATTTGAAAATATGTTATTGATAAGTTGAAGTTTTCAATATTCGTAATAAAGTAATTCTTCATTTTTTTATTTTCTAATCATTGCTGACGTATATCAAGAATGCACTCGCTGACGTGAGTATGTATTATCTTTAATATTTACATGCAAGAAGGTTCATCAAATTCAGAGCAGTGATTGCTAAGGAGATCGATTTCTCCGTGTCGGTGTATATAAACAGAATTCCCCTTCACCCTTCCGTTAATCTTAATATATGAATACTGCCACAACAGCATAAACTTCACCAATATAAATATACAGTGGCAAGGCACAGTTTAAAGACACACAAAGCAAGAACGTTAGACATCCAGTCATCTGGTTAGTATGATAAATTTGTTGCGTTACCACAGATTCTCACTTTACACATGATGTGTAATTTTTGGTTAGCAACATTAAGATGTAATGTAGCACACATAGCGCGTTGCTGTGTGGGCTAAAGTCACGTTCAAAAATTTGTTACAGGTCGGCTCATAAATTGTGTACTTTTAAACGCTGACTTTTAGTTTCATTGCAAAAATAAAAGTGGCTGTTTGTTGTTATCATTCCCACTTCTTAAGAGTTATGTTTCGCTGTAATTGTTCGGTGCTCTAAATATTGTTTGCACTTGTAGGTGAAAACATTTGAAACTTTTATTACTGATGAGTACTAGGAGAGCATAGAGATGTTTGTGCTTTATGGATTTACCGAAAGTTACGCAAATAACTTAGTATTTCACAATATATTGCGTTTATGGGTTAGCTTAATTTCATGAAAATAAATATTGACCTGATCTCTTTCATTTCTGAATTGTCCACTGAAAACGTCTTTGATAACTGGCCCGCTATTCGAAGCAGAAACCGTTTGTCAACATAGAGAAGTATATGAGCAAGCTTTCATTGTAATTAATATTTTTCTTCAGGAACAAAGGTATCTCCGTTTCCTCTAATAAAATACCAAGATATACGTACAAAATAAGCAACGATAAACTCTCAATGTAGGGTTTTATTTTGTTTTGACACTTTGGGCGGGAAGAAAAAAAACGACATATTATTATGTCTTTTCAATTCACCTAATTTTTACGACGTCTTGAATAACGTTTGTGATTTATTACAGCGACCTCTAAAATTTATGAGAGTTGATGTCCACAAAAATTCAACAAAACATACAGCTGCCATGATTGGCTGGCGAATTGTAAGTGGAAAAGGCTTTTTACGCCAACATTGGTATAATGCGTTTTTATTTCTTTCGAGCGGACATTGTTTAGTACCGCTCTAGTTTTTAGAGCTTTCCTTTCTCGACAAGGCAATCCTTTATGCCAGTATTTTAGTTAAATTTCTGTAACAGCAGCATACGAACCTTCTCAATATGTTGCATTAACGTCCATCAATTGCTACACTGTCCTTCCCTCTTCAGCTGTTTTGGTGCTGAAAAAATAAATCACTTCTCTGGCTTTTATGAATTGAATGATCATTGAATAATATAACTACCATCTACATTGTGATTTTATTTTGCCGTTTTGTACGTATGGTACATAGCTATGGTACGCATGTACTTATATTCAGAGGCCCGGATTAGGAAGTATTGGGGATAACAGTTTATGGAGAACAGCTTAGTAACTTGCGATTCGCTGATGATATTGCCTTGCTTAGTAACTCAGGGGACCAATTGCAATGCATCCTCACTGACCTGGAGAGACAAAGCAGAAGGGTGGGTCTAAAAATTATTCTGCAGAAAACTAAATAATGTTTACCATTCTCGGAAGAGAACAGCAGTTTGCGATAGGTAGCGAGGCACTGGAAGTGGTCAGGGAACACATCTACTTAGGACAGGTAGTGATCGCAGGTCCGGATCATGAGACTGAAATAATCGGAAGAATAAGAATGGGCTGGGGTGTGTTTGGCAGGCATTTTCAGATTATGAACAGTAGGTTGCAAATATCCCTCAAGAGAAAAGTGTGTAACAGCTGTGTCTCACCAGTACTAACCTACGGGGCAGAAACCTGGAGGCTTACGAACAAGGTTCTACCTAAATTGAAGACGACAAAACGAGCCATGCAAAGAAGAATGATGGGTGTAACGTTAAGGAATAAGAAAAGAGCAGATTGGGTGAGGGAATAAATGCGAGGTAATGACATCTTAGTTCAAATGAAGAAAAATAAATGGGCATGGGCAGGACATGTAATGAGGAGGGAGGATAACCGATGGTCATTAAGGGTTACGGACTGGATTCCAAAGGAAGGGAAGCGTAGCAGGGAGCGGCATCAAGTTAGGTGGGCGGATGAGATT
The DNA here is from genome assembly GCF_023375885.2 of Dermacentor andersoni. NCBI lineage: Eukaryota > Metazoa > Arthropoda > Arachnida > Ixodida > Ixodidae > Dermacentor > Dermacentor andersoni. The sequence goes on along the minus strand of NC_092823.1, from coordinate 48,056,837 downwards.
AAGAAGTTTGCAAAACAACATGGTCACAATTAGTACACGACCGGGGTAGTTGGAGAAGTATGGGAGAGACCTTTGCCCTGCAGTGGGTGTAACTAGCCTGATGATGATGATGGTGATGTATCCTTTAGTTTAATTTTTGCCATGTGGTTGGAAGTCGCGTGTCAATCTCCCAGTTTTCCTGACAGTCTTGTGTGATGTGCAGGTCCAGACAGTTTCTGGTGAACTCATGCTGTTGTGCAGGGTGTTGTGGTCATGAAACTTGCTCTGGCAGTGCTGTTTTGATTGCTTTGAATTTAGCTTTTCTATGTGTACGTTGACCTGGAATGGTAATCACTTTTAATGGGTTTAATTTTGTGTAGTGTCATAATGATGTTACACTATTTCTACACCAGTGTACAATATGTGCCTGATGTTTGCTTGCATCTTCGTGATTAGCAACCTCCTCAGTGTCTTCGGCAGTTGCATATAGTCATCTGGCCGAATTATTTCCCCCAATATTGCACGGTATCGGCTTGTTGTTTTAAGTTCAGGTGCTCCTGAAGTTTCGTTTCAAAAGGGAGGGGTAGTCGTCTGTGCATCTGATATGCTAGCTGGCATACTATCTTAGAACCAGGTTCTGAGTTCTTGAGGCAAAGGATTTGTGCTGCAGGCAGCAACTCTAATCTGTCTAGGAGCTTGTTCATTTGCTCTTGCTCATAGATGCCTTCAAGCATGGTAAACCTGCCATTACACGATGCCTGTGTTCGATAAGTGGTCTTTTTTATCCACTGCTGGTAATTCGTACCGCACAATAACTTGGAAATAAGTACAGCATCTGCGATTTTCTATAGTATCCGCTCGTCCACACCCATTATTTCGAAATTATTTTATTTACCATTTGTAGAATTTGCATCCAGGCACGGCATAATTGTCTCACCCACGTGCTGACTCTAGCCGTCATGGTCTTACACTAGCTAGGAATGTTTGTCTAACTATGTGGAGCACAAAGTACAATCAGGGGTAGTTCTTGATTCTAGTCCATTTCCCTACGTCGATGTAAACTGACTTATCAGAAAGCGAGAAGCAAGACTGGCCAAGAAAGTACGCAGCGTTGTCGAGAGCTCGTTGCATGATTCTTGATTTCTGTTTATCATAGCTTTCCCATAGACTGTAGTACACCATAGACTGTAGTACTTTTTGTAGTATGCCTGTATTGTTGGTGCGGGTGGGCCATATGTACCTCGAACTCTCACCTGGAATTTTCTGTCGTTCAAAAATGCTACTCTTCAATTTCAGTGCTCTACCAGAAATTCTCTTGCTCATCGTTTCTCTTATTAGACTAGCATGAGGTACTGCCAATGAAAGCCTCTTCACTCCCTCCATTCTTTCATAAGCGGTGTTATACAATGCCGTGCAATAAAGTTTCTGCGGCTTATGGCCCACTCGTATCTGGCCGAAGGGACAACTCTTGATAAAAAGGTTTTCTTTCTGGTGTGTGCATGATGTAGTATGAGTATTCGTCTTGACATTTATACATCTGTGGAACCAGCTTCCTGACAGAATACTGCCTATGCCTGGTTATGCTTATTTGTGCAGTGCCGTTGAACAATACATATTGATGCAATTAATGTTTACACACTCGAAGTATCCGAAAAGATGCTTGTGTTAGAATTGTGCCCTTTGCTTTCAATTGGTCTTAGATTTTGCATAAGGCTGCCCCCTTATGGAATAGTATTCGGAAGTTTAAAGGTTCAATAAATGATGATGAACTAAACCTATGTGCAAGAGCTTTCTTTTACCTAGGACTCCCATCGAAATGTAACTGTAATGGCTGGCAATTCAACCACTCACCTTGTGTTAGCAGGAGACTGTTATAGCCACAGTGGCAGGTGAATAAACTGAACAACAAATTTGTTGTCTACTGATTTTTGTTCTTGCCTGTATGTACATAAAAACTCGAAAGAGTTTGTCAGTGCAAAAAAAAAACAGATGTGGTTCTTTATTGAATAAACAGCATATTGGGCATCACATAAATGAAGAAATTTGTTTTAATATCCTATGCTGATATGTTCTTGCAAGTAGCATGCTATTTCATTACTTATAAAGGTAGCAATCACAGCGGATACCGTAATATGGGTTTATACATTATTATGTGCGATCACAAACTTATTAGGCTCGTATTAGAAACAGATGAGGCGTGGACGTTTCTGCACACTTGATCAGCTGGGAACGTACAAGAGTTGCACGCTAAAGACGAGCAAGAGCGTGCTGACTTTGCTGCACAGTTTTGCTTTACTGTTATTTAACGTGTCGTCTTCTACTGCTTCAGCTCCACAAGAACAGGCTGTTTGTCTACTTTTGCTATTGTTGGACGAGTTTTACATGAGGTTGCAGGACGATACATTGTCACTGTGCCACTATAGCAAGCGATCAATTTACTTAGTTTACTAACAGTTCAGTTAATTACAGTTCAAAGCAAATGCTAATGCAGGCGCAGCAAGGATACAAAGTCTTCAATATATTCAATGTTTATTGGTTTCTGTGCAAGGAAAAAAAAATCAGAGGAGAGATGCAACTTAACGTGGAAAAAATATTCGAAAACAAATTAACGACGCTGTTTATTGAAGCCACAGAGTTGATGCTATAGTGGAAAATTCGTTAGTATACCCTACAGGTTGGCTCTCTCAAACTTATGAAGTTAGATAAGATAACCTTTCAAGATGCATCGGGAAATTCACGCTTGAAAACCGGCAAGAAAATGCAACTGAACGGTACCGTGTTCAGCAGAATGTTGAAAGTGCGGGTACTGTGCTGTCTTGTCATTTGCCCTTGCCGAGGTTCAAATTATTTGCGCTGCTTTGTGCGCGCGATTTTTGTAAGCTAATGAACAAAATAACATTGTGAAGTCCCCAAAAGGACTTGTTGTCTCGTGGCAACTCGCAAATGTGCACGAAGCAAACGTGAAAATGCCCTTCATTTATTGCATAGCGTGTCAACGAACGCATACAAATGGGAGAATCGAATATGCAATACAGAGAGAGAGAGAGAGAAGAAACTTTTATTGTCAAGGTTGAGGGGAGTTTTCTTTCCCGGCGGTGCGCGCTAGCGTGGAGTCTGCTTCGCCGCGACACAGTGAGCCCATTCCGCCAACCCTACCTGGTCTTGCCAATGTTGATGACATTCCGAGGTCCACAAATGATGTGATGTTTTCGCATTCCAACACGTAAGCAGCCTTAACTGTCATAATATTTTTGAGGTGCCTCATTCTGACACTTTTATGAATTGGTGAACCTATTTTATTCTTCGAACATAGGAAACCCATTTGTTCGCAAAGCAAGAATAAAAATGTGCGTAAGGAAAGGAACAAAAATAGACGAAACCCCGTAGGCAACAAAACATGGTATTCTCTCGTAATTAGGATAATGCATTGGTTCGAACTTACAGCCGCCGCAATATCGTCTTCTGCAAAACATTAAATGCTGCAGTTGTCAACGAACCTATAGCGCCACTCACCACAGCTAGCAGCATGCACTGTATTCAAGAAAATCGAGGAAGAATGCTCAGCAAATGCATTCGCGACATTGTCACAGTTTCTAACGCTGTCTCGAGAAGGATTACTCATGATTTTTATCTCATCCCACTCAGAACTGTACGCTTTCAGAGAGGCGCATAAACGTTAGGGATAATATTTTACGTCCTCTTCGACAAACCTACTGTATGCATGACTGTCTCTAAGCATTACGCGTTTCACATTGATTCGTAAGAGGCTGAAATTTCCTTAACATCCCGATCATCATGTTTTCTTGAATTTTTTTTATGGTACCTTATCTCTTTCAGTAAGTAGACCCCGTTGTTCCTTAGTAAATATGTAGATTAGCGCAGGACAATACTTTTTGCAGGGAATGAATGCTTCCAAAGCACATTGTACCGTATCGGTAAACCTGCTAACTTTTTTGTTGATATATGTGGCACAATAGAATTCGGACCAGTCATGCATCCCTGAAATGCTGATAAAGACCAGGATAGTCGCCGTTCGGAAATAAAAATTAGCCAACAGGCTTACTCGACGCATGGATCGCCTCTAGGAAGACGGCGAGTTCGAGCGGTGCAAGTGATTGGGCAAAGAGCTACTAAACCGCTAACACCAACAGAAAACTCATTAACACAAAAAATTACCAGAATCAGATCTGAAGCATTTCCAGTGGTATTTAGAACCTTCGTTTATCTCAGGATGGAAAGCGCTGTTAAAATTTATTTCATTTGAAATATATGTTTCAGGAGAGTTCAGTGCCTGTTAGTCTGCTTTTCTATGTCTGATAATCCTCTCAGCAGCGCGATTACACGAATCATAAACTGAAAAAATTATTACCAAGGATGTCAAAATACGCGCATTTCTTAAGATACTTCGAAGGACCTTCTTGCAGTCGGTCGCCTCAAATTGCAGCACATACTGAACGGCCTGCAGAGACAAAAATAACTCGACTTGTGAAACGGTCCGCAAAACTATTACTGTAGAAAGCTTTTAGCATTTAAGCTAATCGTGATGATTAGCATATTTGCCTAAAGATTTATATGCATAACAAATATTCCGGCGTAACAATTGATTTGGGTAATCTACTTCTGTCCCTAGGAGAGTTAGAGAGTGCTCTAATGGCCATTGTGGCTGTCTTGCTTTTAATTGGAGCCTTCGTAGCGTACGTACATCAAAGGGCACTAGCGTTTACTTAGTACATGAGACCTGCGGTTAGAAGGATGTGATGCATATGCCACTAAGGACAGTAGCTACACTACTTAATACTCCCAGGGCGAGACGTATTACAGGTACACAAGTGAGCAAGAAAGTGAACGGGAGGAGAGCCACTGCGGCAGCTAAATAATTAAAGGAATTCAAGTGTCAAGTGGACCTGGGTATGCTTCCCATCAGCAGCAACCTGGTATTTTTCCACTATTCTTGCAGCAAAGCTGTGTATGCCTAGAGCTGTATATCCCTGCATTCATGTTCTCTGTCAGAAAAAAGCTATCATCATCAATGGCTCATAGCTCGGTAGGCATTCATACTCTCATAAGCTTTCATACTCAATGAAGCAAGCAAAAAATGCAATGGCTCATTGCCCCGTAAAGCAGAGGCTACAAACACTCAGAAACGTGAAGCATTCAGTGCCTAAATTATTTCTAGTCAAACATAAAACATGCAAAACAGCATGTCGAAAAGTCTCACCATCAATACATCATACTCCCATGAGCAATGGCTCATACCCCCGTAAGAAAATAAAGAATGCATAGACTCATTGTCCCGTAAGCTTCATGGCTACTCACTTTGCGTGTCGGTGCCGAAAAGGGAGTCGTTTAGACGTTCCGTGTGGCAAGGATATCCTTTCGGTTGTCACACAGATCCTGCCCAACCAACCACCCATGGGCATACGTGCATCGATTTGACATTATCAGAGAATGTGATTGCAACTGCGAGTAAAATAATTACCTCCGATCAAGATACTATATGAGTATGCGTACAATTCGTCACGATGACCAACCAGGAAGGCAATAAATGAGTTCGTACCTTTCTTCAAAATTTTGGGCCACCTACGTGCCGTGTGCTCACAGCTTCGCTGGTTGACCTCCTTCACAGAATGAACTGGCTCACGATTTTCTTCTCTTTTTTTGGTTATTTGAATAATTGGCTTACAAGCCACTGATAATTTATTCGATAATTTCTTCGATATTTTTTGTCTTCCTTTGGTGACGATTTTAATGTGATTGCTGTGAACACAGATGAAGCCCGCATGTTTCCATTTTCCTTTATATTCCATTCAGCAGAGTCAACCAGGAGTGCACTAAGACCCAAGGTGCACTTCAGACATTCTACTTTATCTGTGTTTTTCCCTTTGTTTCGCTGTACTATATTTTATATATTTAAAAAATGTAGATAACAGTTTTAAGAAATGGTTAGCCATAAAATGTTTCCGAAGAACAACATTGCATGACCTACACCTGCAAGATGTGTATATATACGTATATATTCACATCTGTACATATATATCTATGTATGTATATCCTCACTCTCGAAAAGTCTCTACATTTAATAGCATCGTCATTTCTAGGCAAGCCAACTAGGGAATCTGAAGACTGTGCACCTGCAAATCACCATCGACGCCTTTGCTGCAATACCACACCCATGCTCACCATAATCCGCAGTAACTCCGCCTCCGAAGAAACTGGTTTGGAACCTGTGGAAAGAAGTCAACCAACGACACCTAGTTTTTCATCATTGCCCAACCCCCCTTTCTTCTTCGCTCAGTCTGCCAGGTGAAGGGCGGCTGAGGGCCTTTTGTGGAAACCTGCGGCCACCGGTGTACGCGCTGTCTTTACGGCTAGATTAGTGCCGAGGGATAGGTGGTCATTTGAGTCGTCTAATTAGCTGCGCTTCGTTGCCGTGGTTCTCTCCCTTCCAACCTTTTCTCCGGTTTACAGGTAGTGGTGGGGTGAGCGTCTTTAGTCATCGTCCACGCCACGTTGAGATCTGGATAGGAGGTGCAGTGGTTCGACACGTGGCAAACGTTCAATTAACACTCTTGGTGGTGTGGAGACGTAGCAATATATCAAGCTTGAAAGCAGTGCTTTGCTTACGAAGATCATCTTGCAAACCAAAAAGCGAATTAAAACAATTCAACGACGCTATTTATTTTCTACGCCACTTCATCTTAACGTAGTTGTCGACAGTTCATTAGATATGCCGCCTGAAGAAGTTTCTGATGCGGTAGTTGTAGGAATACCCAACTAGGCTTAAACTTGCGTTGACCTTGTCATGTTCGGCTTAGGACACCAGATTTTTTCAGCTGTATTAAATTGTTTAGACACATCCCGGAGAGCGCCTGCAAATTTTCCTGCAACAGCACTACTGCCGTAACGTTTCTACCTTTTAAATCCTTCGCTTGAATTGTTCAAATTTGTGATAAGCTGGCGCGGGGCTAGTCAGTAGAACAACCTGAACTTTGTTTATTGTGAGAATATCTTCTTAAATTGAGTCGTCTTCACCTTTCGTCATTGGACCTGCCTTCAATTCACCGTATCCTGCGAGAGATACTGAAATATTAAACAAAGTAAAAACCACATACGGCGAAGAACATGACAATCGCCTCAACATATGCTACTTAGCGAGACCGTCACTGCACTATACGTATATTTGCTCCTAGCCGTAGCAGCGTGCCCTACTAAAGTGACATTTAAAAGCTCGGGCCGCAAAAGCTGCGTGCGTGGTGGAGCACTGAATATAGCGTGGACCACCCTATAGCTTGCATTTAGGCCGCGCTGGGCCATCCCATCGTTTGTGTGACAATCAAGTTTGCCACTGAGAAATCTGTTAAGCTGATAGCGGCCTCACAAACGCCGCAGATTGTTACTTTTCAATGAGTGCGTTGCAAACAATCGAACCGGAAAACCAAGCATCTTGGAGCAGAGGCTGAGGTGATCGTGGACTTCGAGAGAGCGTGAGGTACACACAGAATCATTCGGGCGGTTTCGAACTGCAGCGTTCTAAAATAATAATAAAATTTACAGCTCGCGCACAGCTCGGTGTGTCCAACTCAACTACCTGGAGCATTTTGAAAACAGCTGGACTGCACCCAAAGGAAACATTAAAAGTAAAAGAAAGGCCATATTTAGGAAGGAGGATATGAAAAGGCAACTACCGATTTCCCCCGGGTGGGTAAGTCCGGGGGCGACGTCTACGTGAAGCGGAAGCCAAAGTAGCGTGTTGCCTCTGTCGGGGGGCCGTAAAGGTCAAAGCTCTCAGCCTCGGCTCAACCTCCACGTTCCCCTTTCCCCGAAGAATAATAAGAAACCTACGGTTAACCGCGCGAGTGGCCGAATAACAAGATACTGGGGCGCTCCCTCGGATGGCTTGTGCTGCCCACTAGAGTATTTATCGACAGATATCAAATAAGTCATCAGTAATCACTGACACCCTGAAGGCTGAGCAATACGTCAGTAACCTTGCATAGACAGTTCATCAGAACAATTGGTGCGCCGGACACGAAATATGAGTGTCATTAAGAATGCTTTCAGAGGCGACGCTGGTGTGTCACTCGAGTTTTGCCTTTTATTAGGAACGTGTGGATAAACAAGTTGCCCACTAAAACAAACATGAAAAAAGAACATTCCTAACATGCTTCGCTGCGGTTTCTGTAAGCTGGTTTTAATTGAAAACTCATGGAGATAGGTTTTCAAAATTTCCAGTAATACGTATGGCAATGTTTCCTATAGTTCAGTTTTTCAACGTAGGATGGCACACGAAAAATGAAATTAGCTACAGGCTCTCGTTCCTTCGATGTTTTGGAAAGTTTTACTCACAACTATGACTTTATCACATTACAGTGAATATTAAAGAAACATTTGTCTACCCAACGATACTTGAACAAACATAGCAAGGCTGTACTACTGTGCATGTTAACGAACAGATAAAATTGAGTCTGAAAATGGCGTCTCCTTTTGCGAAAAAGTTATCAATAATTTACGAAGATGTCGAGCAGGACAGTTTAAAAAGTGTAATAAACCAAATTTATCGGGTCACAGTAACGATAAATCTATGCAAATAAAAACATAATATTGAGGGCCGTGGGTTCATTATTTACTACGAATTGCCGTTCCTATAAAGATTATCTGAATAATACGTCTTCAGTTAATAAAGTTCTTCCAAAATTCTTCTAAAATATGTCCAGTTAAACATTGCGCTCTTATTTCCTACATACAAAGCTTTGGAAAGAACTTCAGAAAATAATATGCTACAAATATTTTGATAGGGCTAAATTTTATTAAAAGGCATACATAGCGGGAGCGATTGTCCTGGCGAGATAATTTTTTTGCTATTTGTTAAATATCCTCTCGGAGTTCTTCAAGTCTGTTTTATAATTTACTGTTTCACAAATCTCCGCTTAGTGCACATATGTGTTCATGTGTCTCCCCTATGTGGCGGCGTAAAGTATTTCTTTTTATTCACGGGCTAAATTAAATTGCAACTGGTGGCGTGACATCCCTGTTTGTTACCAATAATTTAAATAAAACAATCAGGAGTTTTACACGTTATATAACAACTAAATTTATATAGTCTAACGTGCTGTGCAAGGTGGCCAAATAAACAATATTTTTATTTCTCTCCTTTTTTTTCATTGCGGCGTCACTCAGTTCAGGTTATTCAGTTTCAGATTTATTGCTTCCAAAAAAAAAAGTGGTTACGACTTCACAAATATACAGACGAGGGTCCCAAGTAAAAAGCATTGTTGTGGGACCCTGCTTTAATAATAACAATATTGATGGTAATATCTTTAAACAGCAAATGAGCGTTATTGTCAAATGACATCGACAGATGAAATACATTATTGTACATTTTATTTTAAATCAAACAAACACAAAAAGCACGTTATAAAAAAAGTCGGGAGAAAGCATGGATGGAACACAAGAAATGACATGTGATACCGAAGAAAAAAATACACCGCCGGATCATCGCGCAGTTATCGCAGGAAACGATGCTTGAGGTAATTTTTAAACATTTCAAGAGAAGTACAGGGTTTTATAGTTGATGGGAATTCGTTCCAAAGAGAGATTGCAGGGAACACAGATGTTTTTTACCATAATTGGTATGAACCACGGGCAACAAGAAACTCTTGTTAGCCGCAAATCTGGTTACATTTTTATTCTGCAAAAGGTGGACAGCAAGGAACTGAAGCGTAAGCTTATTATGAAGCAACGTGTGGAAGAAGACGAGTATGTTAAACTGGAACAAATGATTAACAGGCAAGATATTGTACGCGCGAAGTAAGACAGACGCATTAGATTGCATGGAGCCAGAAGCGATAATGTGTATTGGCTGATTTTGGATATGTTGCAAGATGATGAGTGACAAGTGTGCATGTTGCCCTATGAAACAAGGAGTAACTGTAGGAATAATATATGGCAAATCTTTTAGCTCTGGAATGCGGAATCCAATGTAAACTTGTTTAGGAACTTAACCTTGGTGTATTCATAGGTAGAGCAGGAATAAGTTACATGCTATTGCTAAATTGGGTAAAAAAACATTTCTTTTATTTTATCTTTTAAGCATAAGCACAACTACCCAACGTAAATGATTGGTGGCGGTAAGGATGTGTTGCAAATAGACGTCAACGTGTCGCCCATTTTTAATTGTCCGATAGTTTCTTTCCAGTGGCAGTAAGGTATTTCGATGCAAATGCCATTTTTTGGGTGCACACGAAGGCCGGTGTAATTCTTGCATATTTCGGCAAATGCCTGAAAACATTCTTTGTCTACCGAAATATAGTCACGGCTCGTACTCAATATCCGCATCTCGCAACTCTGATGTTGATCTGAAGTGGAAAAGAGCAGGGGTTATATGTTGCTAGTGCCAGATATTGGTTTTATCACTTGAACACACTCTTTTTTTTCAAGGGCGCTAAGCAGCACAAAAAGTAAATTGAGCAAGGCGGGCATGTCCCTTTCGTTTTTGGTAAGCATAGTTTTATTATAATGTAGTAACCCTTTTTCTTCCCCTCTTCCCCTTCCCTTCTGCGGCTTTAACAGCGAGCAAGAAATCGAACATGCTGTCGTTGTTTGCTAGGCTGGGCGCAGTGGAGACGGCTCGCATTTTCCATATAATTGTTAGAAAGACGACACTTCTAGCCGGTAACTGTCACGTCGTACGGGTACACGTTGAAGGCCACGTAAATGCAGCCATAAATTAGTAAGCCAGTGTAAGATATGAAGCCTTAGGAATAGTCGTTAGAGGTCCACGAATTGTGCCTGCTCGAATTCACAAATATTTTCCGTAATTGACAATTTCCAGCTTCTCAGTCAGTATGAATTGGTTCTCTACCGCTCCCTAGATTCCTACAGGTTCACATTTAAATTGTGGAGGCAAATACGTGATTTTTTCTTCAATACTTACCACTGGAAACATATGGCTTTATATTGAATACACCACATAGGGCTGGTTTGTCCATGTAAGTTAGCTTTTCGGTACGATCCAAAACATAATGTTCTAGGGGAAACAGAAAATCCGGAACAATCATTGTACTTAATGTCAAACCTTTACGACCTCTTAATGAGTAACATCACGGGAGGAAAATATTTTATGCACACTTCTACTTAAATATGGGTAATAGTTTCCGATGCAATATAGTTTCTATGAAATGGGGGGGTGTGCACTGCATCATTAAAGCAGGCTTATAATCTCTAATTCCTTGAATAACATCTTTCGCCTGCGCAATTTCGTATACTTGGGGGCCGCAAAATAATCACAGATCAGATTTCGCTTTGTGTGGACCTTCCCGTGACGACAAGGTCTTGGTTTTACAAATCAATGACCTCGTCATAAGCGCTTAAAATATATTTAATGTTTGTTGATAGTGCGACAACTAATGGGCAATCGTAGTATTGATGTATACTGCGGATTGTCGGACGTAATATCATACAAGCGAATGAAGTCGAGTGTGTGATTGAAGCCCACCTGCGTGGTGTGATGAATATACAAAAAAGGGGTCTGGACACCAATCAAAGAAAAAAGGATTCCAAATCGTTGTTAACGTTTCACCTCCCCTGCGGGAGAATTGTTCACAATTGGATCAAGGCTCACCTGGGGTAGCCGAATTGTTAATAATTATTTTAGGTCTATTCCTTTCTTTTTGTTCATGTCCTGGTGCCTCGTTTAAAAATGACTTTCTGTTGACCACAAGAATATCCTTCGTGATGGAAGGGGTAGTAAGAGGCTTTATTACAGAGAGAACAGATAAGACGCGTCAAAAATGCCTGCTGATATCAATACAGAAAGTCATGTTATACGAGCGTACTGGTAATTTTTACACGTTTGCGACACGGCGTCGTCTTCCTCAAAATTTAAGCAACTTTCGTTTCCCAAGGTGGCGCATTTTACACTGTCCAGGTGTAAGAAACTATGACCAATTGCTAGATGCACAAATGGTGTCATGTTTTCTTCGAATGCAATCGCTCACTGCATCTATTTTCCAGAAAATTGTCGTAGCATTGCCTTTGTTAAAAATCGTGATGTCAACTTTCCTGTATGGTACGAGTTTTTTATACGTCTCGCGAATTAACATCTTCAAGTGTCAGAAGATTTTGTCACGTAGTGGTGACTTCGAAAAACACAGCATCAAGAGGACTTCCGCTGCACCGTTCAGCCGCAGAATGTCGTCGATGAAAAATTTAGTCAATTCAGATGCACTACCTTTCGGCAGAGCTCTCGTTTCAGCGAAGGGGGTGATGTAGTCCGTACCCACGGCGATCGACTTATTTCTGGATGTTCACTTCGAAAAGACCCGCCGTGGTTGCTCAGTGGCTATAGTGCTGGGCTGCAGAGCACGAGGTCACGGGATCGAATCCCGGCCATGGCGGTCGAATTTCAATGGGGTCGAAATGCGAAATCCCCCCTGTGGTTAGATTTCAGTGCACGTTAAAGAATCCAGGTGGTCAAAATTTCCGGTGCCTTCCGTTACGGCGTGCCTAATAATCAGAAAGTGGTTTTAGCACGTAAAAACCAATATTTTAATTTTTTAAATTCGAAAAGGGTCTCAACAAAACCATCCCAATCGGCCGACACCATCGGCAAAGAGGCTCGATCGGCTATCCCGCTGGGCTTGTTGGCGGTGTCTCGCCTCGTTGGCAGTCACGGCATATCTTCACGTAACAGGCTTCGGCGGCGGACAGACGCGGCCAGTGATACTTGTATTTTTTGCTAGCGTACAGGAAAGCCTGAGTTGCCCGGCTGTCTGATCATCTCGCAGGGCAGGCAGGACTTCTGACTAGAATACTGCGGGCAGAACGCGGAGGTAGATTGAGCGGGGTGGGGAAAGGTTCGTCCCCAGGATGTCGTTTCGTAATGAAAATAACGGCAGTCTAGGCCTAAATACCCTCTCGATAAAGTGGATCTGTCCTTTCGAGTACTCAGGATGTTTTCTTAGATATAGGTTCGTTCACCAGTGCTCGGCAAAGTCGTCTGTACTTACTGTTCCCACGCAGGTGTGATCATCGAGGTCGCCTTGCGGTTGCGGGACAGTAGGGGCGCGAGACAGACAGTCCGCATCAGAATGCTTCTGGCCGGATATATAGACTACGGTGATGCCGAATTCCCCGAGATTGAGATTCAATCGTGCGAGGCGACAGGAAGGATTCTTCGAGTTTGCCAGCCATTACAATGCGTGGAAGAGGTTTACCCCGTTGGTCTGCCTGTCATCAATATAGGAATGAAATTTCGCCGTAGCGCAAATGAACCCGGGGCACTCTTGCTCCATCAAGGAATAAATAGATTTTGCTTTGGACAGTGACCGGCTAGCTTAAGCTATTACACTTCAACTCCACCTTTTCTTTGAATAAGCTAAGCACCGACGACTACGTTACTTCCGTCGGTATGTATTTTTGGGCGCTATAACGTAAAACTATTCCAAGCTTTTCTATTCCCATTCTGCAATCAGCCCACGGCAATTGGTCACAAACATTTCTGGAGCACCCCCACTACACCTGTCTGTCACGCGATGTCACGAAAACCGTGAAAGCTCCCCATCTGATATGATGTGTACACACTGATTATGCATGATTTGACCGAACAAAAGAAAAATAGTTATTTCTGATTTGATGCCTTTTTGGCATTAGCCCTCGGCTATTAGTCAAAAGTTTTCGGGCTGCACCCCCTTCACCTACCTGTCACGCGACGTCACAAAACCGCAAGAACTCACCGAGTCAAAGTGACGTGTACGCCTTAAAGATGCATTAATATGCCGAACAAAACTGAATTTTCTTCTGAATAGCCACAGGCTGCCCCGTTCCGAAAGGAATAAAAGATGGCTGCCGCCGATCGCTCAGGCACTGGAAACTCGCACCGGCCGGAGATCATGCGTTTATTTGCGTATAACAAAACTTTTTTGCGTGGCCGTGTAACGTTTTCGAGCACTTTCGGCGCGTACACAACCTCGTTCTGCCAACTCTTCTTTGCTGAAGATCCGTTTCAGGGTCATTCTTAAGGTTCCGTTGCATGCCGCCACGATTTTCTACCAGGCACCCCAGGCTAAGTAAGGGAAAGCGGACCAATCACAGGCGCCGGCATCACCCTCTTGATCCGGTTATCGATTTTCAGTGCAGTGGCTCGGCCCCATCGAATCCCTCTCCACTTGACCGTGCTCCTCACCTCTTGTCAGCCAATTAGATAAGACAAGCCGCTCAGTATAGGCAATGTTATTCGTTTTTCAAGCAAACAAAAAAGTGACCGCCTATGAACGAGGAGAGCGTTTCATTGGTCTGTTCAGACAAACCTGCGGGTGACCGCCCGATGCTTGCGTCGTCGGTTGCGCAAATTTGACGTGAGGAGATTGGAATAAAAACATATTGTGATAGTTTTACGTTATACGGCCCTCTGTCTTGGCATTTTCGCCGAAGTGTGAAAGCAGCGGTGGTAACTGCATCTATCGTTTATGCTTCTGAAATGCGTCTTCCTGCTGTGTTTCCCCATTTAAAGTCTAGGTGAGATTTCGTGAGATGGGTTAATGGCTCAGAAATTTTTGAAATATGGTATCTTACTAGGCGCCCGTTATAGGAACACAAGCCAAGATATCAGTGCACTACCTGCTTGCAGACGGGCCGCGGGAACTTAGTGATGACAACTGCCGTCTGCGGGAAGTTCTTCGTATGCGAAACGGCGCTTTTGCGCTTCAGGATGAGTACGGATGGCTTGGTCGTCTCTGATGTTCTCTCAAGCCGCCTAAGGGGTTCGTCCCAATTCTCTGCCATGACGACGACGTCACTCAAATACACAAGACAGGTCTGTCACTTCAACCCTGCTAACACGGTGTCAATCACGCACTAGAACGTTGCTGGCGCCGAGCACAGTCCGAATGACATCATCTTCAACTCGAAAAGGGCGGCTGGCATCTAAACGCCAGCCGGTTTCCCAGCGATCCCTCTCATCGACTTCCGCTTGTCTGTAGCTAGTCTTGAGATCCACCGAAGAGCAAAATTTAGCTTTGCAGAGTGTCTTTGTATACGTCCTTCTTTGTGATCTTGTTCAGTCGACGGCAGTGGACGCAGAAACGTAGGTTTCCGTCCTCTTTCTTCACCATGACTACAAAAGTTTCCCACGGGCTTCTCGATGAATGCATAATGTCGACGCGCAGCATTTTGTCTGCTTGTTTCCTTAGAACTTCACCTTCTCGCGTCGATGCTCGGTAAGGGCTCTGACGTAGTGGTCGAGCGCACTATTCTGTTGTTATGAGATGCTTTGCAGCTGGTGTTTGTCAAATCTTCGATGACGTCGTAAAGCAGTCTTTCTATTGTTGGAGAAGTCTTGTGAGCTGTTGCTGCATACTCAGGGGGAGACATGGATTTATGTCGAAGTGCGGCTCGGGAACTATGGCGGTCAGTGTAGATGCTGCAGGATTCGAGAGGGCAATTGCTTTGCTGGTTTCCACAGTTTTTTTTTTTGACGTCGTCATACCCTTGTTGATGTGTTTGAACTCCTGGCTGAAACTTGTCAGGATCACTTCCGTTTTCCTCGGTGCTGTCAAGCAATCCCTCTTGCGACGCAAGTTTTACGTTCGGGCAGTAGACGGTGATCGCCTTCGGTGATGCTTTTTATGTCGGCAGGTGCTTCGGTGCTGAGCCAAATGACAATACTGGATTGAGGCGGTATGCGCGCTTAGTCTTCAAGCACACTCGAGTCATAGTGACTTTGATTGATTGATGATTGATGATTCAGTGACCTCGCTTGGTTTTTCGGACAGCGCTATTAATTTCGACTGCACGTCGATGATTGCTTCGTGTTAGATCAGGAAGTCTATGCCGATAGTGAATTCTCGTGAAGACTGTTCAAGCATAACAAAGGTAGCCAGTTAGGTGCGGTCATGAATGGTTATTCTTGCCTTGTGTATGTCAGTCGGCGTTATCTCGTGGTCTCCAGCTGTCCAAATTCAGAGGCCTTCCAATTCAGTGTTATAATTTTTCAACTCGGAGGCGATGGTTCCACTCATGACGTAGTAGACCGCTCCTCTGTCCACTAAAGCGGTTACTGTTTGGCCGTCGAGAAGCAGGTCCACATCGGTGGTTCTTTGTCTTGCGTTGCAGTTAGGTCTGTGCACCAGATCACGAGTGCGTCATGTTGATTTGTGGCTGGAAGATCCCGTCGTCAGGTCTTCTTCTGTAGGCGTGTTCCTTGTTTCCAGCCTTGTTTCGGATGACAGCGTTTCGTTAATATGCCATCGAAATATTCTTTCCGGTGCCTTCATTTGCAGCGGATGATCTTCGGCAGTTGACTAACAGCAACCGCACCTTCATCGGTTGCTGCTTTTAGTTTTCCGGATATGGGCTGACAGATGGGCTCCGAGCTGGGCCAGTGTATGGTAGGTGCTGCGGCGACAGGTAGCGGCCTGGTGACGGTGAACGGGATGGTCATGAAGGACTGCACTGAGCGGCGGCGAAGTACTTGTCGATATAATTTGGCTGTTCACGTTGCTCTGGGCGCGCTGCATTGACGGCGAACCCTCGCAGTCCCAAGTCGCGGTATGGGCATCAGCCGTAGACCTGGATGGCTTCGCCGCAGTGATGGCAGGGCGGTCGGTGGTCGGGAGAATAGCATCTTCCTCGGGTTGATGTGTTGGGCGAGCGTTGGGCCTGCTGGCGGCGGCTGCAGTGGACGACATAATTGCGGCGTTGCGAGGCCCTGGCGCATTCGTTTAGGGGAACCTTGATTGCGGGCGACGGTGACGTAGGTCATTGTTTCCGGCTTGGGTTGCAGCAATGCCGGAAATTCTGTCATTTAGGAGACCTCTGAAGCTCTTTGTTAACTGTGCCAGCGATCGAAGCCATAGGGGGTTGCGAGGTTAGGCACTTTTGCAGCTCTTCCCGCACAGCCGCTCTGATTGTCACCCGCAGGTCATCAGCGTCTAGCGTCTGAGCTTCGGAGCAGTTTGTTGTCAGCGGATGGCAGTTGTATTGCCTGGTTCCCATTTATTGCTTCTTCTCAATTGCTGATCCTTCGGAAATAAATTAGACGTTCTCACGCAACAGGTCCCACGTCATTAGTGTGTTCTCTGTTCTTGAACCAGGTCCGCACGCCTTCACCCAGCAAAAAAATTAACAAGGCGCAGCTTGACACGCCGCTGCAGTTTTTGACCATCTCGGTCCCCTCCTATATTCCCAGCCCGGTGTCATGGTGTTCAGCCGATGATACACGGAAGGTTGTTGGCTCCTGAGGTTGTTGCAGCAGGATGGGGGGTGCTGGAGCTGGCGTGGTTGTCGATACGGCTGTGATGTCGGCGGGCTTGTCGAGATTAGGATGACATTCCGGTACCAGTCCTTGCTGCCTATGGCTAGCTCGTTGGTCCTTGACGACGTTGGTGGTGTCATCTGGTTTCGGACTTTGATCGCGGCTTTTCAGGCGCGTTCAATAGATGAACGCACTAGGAAATCCACCAAATGTCCCGTAGTAATGGCAGTAAAGAACACAGCAGCTAATGTATGAATGAAGAAATTAGGTTTTTTGTGGGCTTGTGCCCGCAATAAAGAGCCTACACTGAAAGCACAGAGGTATTGGTGGAAACAGTCGGCGATCGTTGAAGTCTGATAACCAGGGTAGGCGCGCCGGCTTTTATACATCACTCGTCGACGGCTCTAGTTCCATCACTTATGCCCACATGGCTTCCATAAATTACTACACAATTCGTGCCGCGCACGTAATCTGATAATACTTGCTTCGGCGGGGAAATACATAACAGATAGAATCAATGGTAACTCGCGTAATTTACAAATCATGCAGACACATCTTCCGTTGAGCGATAACGTTTAATATTTTTAACTGGAAAGCAGCGGTCACTGAAGAAAAATAAACAAGCACACTTGTCAATATTGACGAAGCTATCACTCCTACATTTGTTTCTTTGTAACCTGCATGCGAACCCTCAAATTTAGTAGCCCAGCATTTTTATGCGTTACCTTTCCTTTCAGGAGTTATCAGGAGGGGGAACCCTAGCACAATTACTGTGATGACATCAGAATGATGCTCTCTGAGAAAACTGCTTACGAATTAAATGATCTCGAATTGACAACAGCTTCAGTTTTAATCTGTAATGTGTCCCGCTGTAACAGGTTAACAAATGACCTGTCCAATCAATTTGACGGAACATATTTGCTCTTCCAACTATCTAATCTTGAAACCTACTCAATGAAGTTTAGCGCTCTGGTACAAACTGGCAAGTTATACCGGGACTCGAGTAATGCTTGCCCTCTTCTTTTTTCTATAATACTTAGGCATAAAAGCTAGCACATGCGACGCTTTCTTGGAATTAGTAGATTCAGTCAAAGTAGATAATCCAAGAAGTTCTACGATTTGAGAGAATGTTTTGAAGACCATGCGGAAAGCTTACAGGAAAGGAAAAAGAAACGTGTCCAATGTCAGTCGTTCTATCTGCGGAAGACGTCCACAGTATTGCGTTCAATGTAACAATGCCGCAGTGTTTTCTTAAAACTGACCCTGGAAACAGCTCCTTCGCAAGAGATGTACCCTCTTTTCCAAGTGGCGTCTGCGCAGGAACCATAACTTAGCGTAAACTTGGTGAACATTTTTTTGAAAGAGGTGCGTGCTTTCCGATTCCTGGGGAAGTCACCAAGCTTGTATAGTAATAATATTAGCTTACAGCTGCTGAGTGAAAAACGACAGGCGATTTAGGTCACATCAACGTGACGTATATTTCTAAGTGATACAGACATAACGCCTTCCAAAGGTGTGCAATGATTGAACAGTCTTTGCGTCATGAGTTTAACTTTGCCGAAGGACCGCGACCATCCTACCAACGTCTCAGAAACGTACGCTCGTCTGAACGACTCATCTCTTGATATATTCATTTTTTCTAGAAGCTCGAAAACAAGTCCTCGTTAAGATGAAAGGTGTGGCAGGCGTTTATAGGCATCTGAGCTAAGAACCAAAGGGACAACTTGCACCAGAGGCTGGCCCACGGTCAGGAGCCCTTAAACAGGTCACAGCTGGTGTCCATGAAGCACCTCTGTAAATTTTTGTTCCGCAACCTTCTTGCGGCAAAAAAGAAAAAAATACAAAGTGCGGCAGGTGTGAATGCCACGTAGGAGTCGATACGAGAATTTAGTTAGCCATCATATAACTGGCAGAGGGTGTCACGGCGCCGACGTTTTGCTCTCTCAACTGAAAAGTCTCTGTCACTGTGAACAGCGCGGTCAGTAATACTACATGGCAAACAGAATTATATGTGTGCACTTCTCCTGCAGCCTATCTTTGTTCTCGCCCACTTACGTTGCCAGAAAAAGTCTGAGCAGTACCTCTTCCTCTGTGGTCTCTCGAACAATTTACGGGCCCACATTTCAAGCCTCTGTGAGCGCCGAATTCAAGTGCGCGCTTGCACGTAGGATGCATCTTGTGATTGTGGACACGATATGCGCTGCAACGCGCTGCTTCTCATAGTGAGCTATTCGCAGGGACTTTGGCATTGCTATAGAAAGGCTTCGTGCAGTACGACGGTGCGCCGTAAAGAAACATCGACACACGAAGCCTATAGTAGACCGTAGAGAGGCCAGGCGCACGCAGGATAGAATGCGTCGTCGCATGTACAAATGAGGTGACGAACATTGGTAATCACTGCAACTCTTTCGACCTAAGTAACGCTCTCTCTCGCGTATGGCGAACTCTCCATGATCTTCGCTCTTCTCCTCAGCCAAGCTCCCCCTTTAAGCTACTCACTCTCCACCAAGAATGTCGAAACGTGCATGTTGGAGGTGGCTTTTGTGAGGCAAGTGCGGATGACCGAATGACACTAAATGATCTTGAATTGTACTGAGTTCCGTTCATGCACCTTTCTCCATGGAAGAGCTGCATACTTACAGGCGTTTCTCTTCGCCAGGACACGCAAAGTAGCATGCGCTGCTCTCCGCCACTGTGACCACGAAGCACGAGGGATCCGTCAGCGCCCTCTCACTGTCTCATGGAGTGACGTTAGTGTTTCCTCTGAGTGGATGCGTAGCCATCTTGTCTCGATCCTAATGTAAGGAAAGCCCCTCCTTGAATTGAAACCATATTTGCCTATTACTCTCTCCAGCTGTGTTGGCAAGTTCATGGAAAGGATGTTCCTCACGAGTCTCGAGTTGTTTCTCGAACATTACAATGTTTATCCAGATGTGATGACTGGTTCTCTACTTGGCCGTGACTTGGTTGACAACATGATTGGTCTTTTGTCTCTGAAATACAGAAAGTATCTAAAGGCCTCACCGTAGCGTAATCTTTAGATGTGTGGGGCGGCAATGATAACGTTTCCCATAAAGCCATTCTTGATACGATCGAGGCTGCTGCAATTTGAGGCAGCAATTTTAGGTGGATTTAGAGCTACCCGATCCAAAAGATCTGTTTCCTATTCACCGAGGGTGGTCAAGCTACTCCACTACACCAGTCTTGGAGTTCCACAGTGTAGCGTTTTGTGCCCAGTTTTGCTCAACCAGGATGTGATTGGGCTGGCGGAATCACTGCCACAGTTGAGCTGTCAACTTACGCAGATGATATCTGCGTCTGGGGTTCAGAAGTAACTCGGCCTGATGTTCACGCAATGTTAGAAAAGGCTGCAACGATGACGTCTACTTAGCTTCAGAGACAATAGCTCGGTGTTTAATAAAAATACGCGCGATAATGAACGACTGGGTACCCTATGTCTAATAATGGCAAGCCTATCTTGCACAAGAAAACCCAGCGATTTTTAGGCATAATTGTTCACCGCGACCTCTCCTGGAGCCCCCATGTATCCTACCTAAGGCAGAGGCTCCACTCGACCAGTCACCTTTCCAAGGGCATCGCTTGAAAAACATGGGGACCATAAGTTTTGTTCTGTGCTTCAACTGTACAAAGCGCTCTTTATGGGCTCTTGCGTTACAGCCCTCCGGTGCTGTCAAACGCCATGAAGACGAACCTCACAATGCTTGAGAGCATGTATGCTCAAGCGCTTAGAACCTGGGTTAGACTACCGCAGTGCGTTTCAAAAGACGCAGCAATTGCTATTGCCAGGGAACACCCCACCAATATTAAGTCGCCACCGACACCCTTAGAAATAATATTCAACACCTTTCCCGACTGCAGTATCAACGCCTTGCTTCTGCCTCGGAAAATAGACCGGATAAAACTCTTTCTGCCACTGTAGCATCCTACCGATCCTCTCTTCGATCAGACTACATGCCTGCTAAAAGTTCACCTCTTTATTTGTGGTGTCGTGGGCAGCAACACACTCTAAAAAAGTTTACAGCCTTTGGGGATTATCTTGCCCGCAAACAATTATCGTCAACTGCCTTGCTTCCGTTTCCTCTCTTGAAAACTCTCCGCTGGCAACTTTATTGTCAAGAATGCTGTGTCAAGCTGGTAACGCGCCAGCTGTTAGTGACTAAGAAGTAGTGGGCTCACAGCGTTAAATAATGAAAATGTGGGCAAGACAGATGACGATTAACGTTTGGCGACAAAATACAACCCAAAGGGTGTACATTTTTCTTAGAGTGCTAATTTCGCTTTCCAAGTCAAGAGTTGCAAAGAAGTCACAGTTGTCAAGTTGTGCCCTTAATCAAGCTCTTCTACATCTACTGCAGGATTTCAACTCCAATCGTGATCACATTTATTCACATTGTTATTTCACTTTAACCAGCTCTACTTGTGTGGTAACTATTCCGTCGACATTATTCCCGTCACAACATCGGCAGTTTCTGAACTTCCTGCCCTTCGTAGTACAGTGCATGATATGCACCAAGAGTAACCAAATAATTGGGCTATATTCTGTGGTTCAAAGGCAGCCCTGCAGCTGCTCCTATAGTCTCTGCGTCACGACCGACATGGACAAATCATTGCAGAGATCTGATTACGCTACCATCAAGTGGTGGACAGAGGCCACTGCATTACATGCCATGGCTGCCTGAGTACTGCAACATCACTAGCAATGAATGTGCCGACATAGTCACCCATGATGCACATGGAGCATATGAAAGCACCTTGATACACCGTCAAGATGGGATGCATCGTCACCTCAGTGGTTTTTCCCATAATATATCTCTAAGAAAATAGAATACATCAGAGTTTACCAACCGGCGCATATGAGCCGTGGACCCACATATTAAATTATTACTTTTACCGACTTTTAACAGAAAAGAAGAAATATTACTGTGGCGCCCGCAAAGAGGAGATTCATTTACAAATACATACGCATTCCTAAAAAGAGTTGCGGACAGAGCTAATTGCAGCACATTTGGTGTTGAGGAAACCAGCGCACATATCTTTTGTGACAGCCCCACATACGAAGACGAGAGGAGTGCCCTACGCATTCCTAAAAGGAGTTGCGGACAGAGCTAATTGCAGCACATTTGGTGTTGAGGAAACCAGCGCACATCTCTTTTGTGACAGCCCCACATACGAAGACGAGAGGAGTGCCCTTCGGATAGCTTTCGGTGACTTTAGGTGGCAGGCCATTTCCTGAGGAGCACATCTTGGGCCCGTGGCCTCGTGCATCTTCTATGTGCTAGGCTACAAAGGCACTGCAGTGTTTTTTTATGTGCACAAACCTGTATGACTAACACGGTCATTAGCGCTTATCTATGAAACTGTGCAGAGTGTGAATTTCTCTCTTCTTTCTCCTCTTCAATCTGCTTTCCCCAGTGCAGGGTAACCTAGCGGGCTAAATCAGGCTATCCTCCCTGGCTAGTTTTGGGACTAGTCTCCTTATCACTAGTGTCCATCCCTTTGTAGTCTAAACAGCCATCGGCGAACACATTGAAAGAAGGATGAATATCAAATTTCCCGCTAGAATTTGCCAAGTGTTGCAAAAAGCTCAAAGAACGTTTATTACGAAAAATCTGCGCAGTTGAAGAGAAAAAGCTTTCAGAAATCATGCACCATGATTGTCAATGTAAGAGAATAAACGAGCGCATGAGCAGTTTCTAATATTAGACACCAATTTGGATGATAATTGAAAAAGCTATGTAGCATTTGTCGTTTTCTTGCGTTATTCATTAACAGCAAGGCCGTTCACTCACATAACTCCAGCGGTAGTAAATGTATACAGCATGAGTGCCTTAAGGAAATGTCGTGTGTGTCATTGGACGATTAAAGCGCACCCCTACACGAATACCTGCCTTTTGCGCCAGCACTTTTGTTCACACCTTCGACCGCGAGCCTCCGACCACCAAAAATTCACCGCCAGAAATATACAGCAAGAGCAGATGACAGAGCAAAGAAAGCTATTCAGTTTACCATTTGCCCTCACCCAGGGATACGAACCACGATAAATGCCTTTGCAGGGCTGCTATTTTGTAGCGATGCCTTATGCCTTATTCTATGCTATTCTTTTCATCCACCACACACGGCCGCCTGATCCCGTTGATTATGTGGGCAGACCGTCGCTCTGACCACTGGCCAAACGCGAAAAGCCTGAAAAAGCATAGAATCGCAAAAGGCATCGCTACAAAATACCGGCCCAGGACAGTCACTCTGGGGCCGTAAAAATTAAAACTATTCCAATATGTTTTTATTCAAATCTCCTTACGTCAGATTTGCGCAACCGCCGACGCAAGTATCGAGGGGTCACCCGCAGGGTTGTCTGAACAAAGCAATCAAACGCTCTCCTTCTTCATAGGAGGTTAGTTTTGCTTGCTTGAAAAACGCATAGCATTGCCAACACTGAGCAGCTTGTTTTATCTAATTGGCTAATTAGAGCCGAGGAGCACGCTCAAGTGGAGAGGGATTCGATGGGGCCGAACCACTGCACTGAAAATCGATAACTGGATGAAGAGGCTGGTGCCGGCGTCTTTGATTGGTCCGCTTTCCTTTACTTAGCTTGCGGTGGCTGGTCAAACATCGCGGCGGCATGCAGCGGAAGCTTAAGAATTATTATAAAACAGATTCTCATATAAGAAGAGTGAGCAGAACGAGGTCGTAAACGTGCCGAAAGTGCTAGAAAACGTTACACGGCCACGCAAAAAGTTGGATTATTTGCGAATAAAGCCATGCTCTCAGGCAGGTGCGAGTAGCCAGTGCATGAGCGATCGGCGGGAGCCATCTTTTATTCCTTTCGGAACGGTGCAGCCCGAAAACATTTGACCAATAGCCGAGGGCTAATGGCGAACAGGCGTCGAATCAGAAATAACCGTTTTTATTTTGTTCGGTCAAATCATGCATAATCAGTGTGCGTACGTCCTATCAGATGGGGAGCTATCGCGAATTTGGTGACGTCGCGTGACAGAGAGGTGTAGTGGGGGTGGTCCAAAAATGTTTTTGACCAGTCGAGAAGGACTGATTGCAGAATTTGAATAGAACAGTTTGGAATAGTTTTACGTTGTAGCGCCCCTGCACTCTGAGCAATCTGAGAAAATTACAGTACTTTAGATTCAGTCCTTATTATGAATTCGATTTCCTAATGCAGGGCAAGGAAACGAGGCACAAAAGAATTCTAAAAGTGCTCATTTGGCCGTTCTTTATGTCTCTGCTCCATTTCAATCAGTCATCCCATTGTGATAAAAAATGTAGAGAACGGAAGATTAAGAGCTACCATGAAATATTCGATAGTGCGTGGAATATGGCCAGTAAATATGCAAATAATAGCTGAAAACGCAAGTTAGAGGCAGGTTCCTGAAATGAAGAAACTGCCATGCACCGGGCCTTAGTGTCAGGCTACGACGATTGCGTATAATAAACCTGTGTTCTCAGTTCTTAGCTTTCTGTATGGGTGGATGAGTATTTTTTTCCTACACCATTACAATTTGATGGCTTTCTTGCTTGCGTCATCAATTAGACTTCGTAAATGTGTTCCTGCTCCTTCGCCACCGCTCAGGGGTCGCAAAATTTGGTAAAGAAAAGGTCAAGGGAAACATTAAAACTGCTGTCTCATACTGTTATGCCCAGCGCACAAGCGTTGCCTTTTTCCAATATTAGGGGGAAACTGTGCGCGTGTATGTGACTTAATCATAGTGCCGTCATTCTACATTTCAGAATTCTGAAGGAAAAGTGTCTGTCTTGAAAGAGAGATTGCGTAGGATTCTCGTACATGTCACACTAAATGCCTAAAAACACTAATTGGGCCATGCTTCGAGTACGACTAATAATATGGGGCTTCTATAAAATCTCCTAATTAGTAAAATCAAACGCATGCAAAATGTAGCCGTCTCATTAGAACCCTCAAACTAGCCAAGATGATCAAGCGTTTCGGTTTTCCCTTACGAGGGCGAACTCGGTACCACTTTAAGAACCACGAATCATTTCTAGGCTAAAATTTATCGACTATTTATAACGAGGTCGCTTTGAAATACTGAGATCTCATTATCTGCATGAAACGTTTAAGCTCACATCGAGACTGAATCAAGTAATTCTTCAGCCAATAGGTCCCTTTAGCGTCCACAAGTATCCACATTTCCCGTCGACAATCTATCATTGAGATATTATGCCAAACTCTCTCCTTGAATATCTTTGCTAATATTTACATAAACTTTTTGTTCGTGCAAACAAAAGTTGCTCATGTACCCACTCTTGCGTTGGCCGTCACGGGCGAGCAGTAGTAAAAAAATAAAGCATGTCACTGTTGGCATTCCATCGTAGTTATTGCGTCACCGGTGTAGCCACTGTTATGCATTCGCGGTCTTAACATCGTTTTGATGCTTTCGTAGGCTTTCCATCTTCGCCATTGTAGTTTCGTCATCCTATTGTCGTCATGGCATCGCAGTCCCGCCATCACCGTCACGTACTCATCGCCATTTTATTCTCGTGGGGCTATCATCTTCCCACCGTCATCATCACACCATCGTCATAAATGCAGAATTGCCATCCCGTTGTCGTCATAACGTCGTCGTCAACCACGTTGAATCGTCATCATTCTTTCTTCGTTCCATAGTCGTGACACCATCATCATACCATCATGGTTATTCTATCGTCGGCACTCTGTCGTAGTCTTTGCACTGTTACTATGCCTTGTCAGATGTTGCGTGGTCGTCACACAGTCGTCTTCCTGCATTCGTGGTTGTAAGATTGTCGCGATGCCATTCTCCTCGTACCATCATCGTCATCCAGCTTCGCAATGCGGTAATCCTGAAGCCTTCATCATCAAACCATAGCCGCCATACAGTTGATGCAATCTTATTGTCGTCAGAGTGTGGTCGTCACCCCACCATAGGCATACCATCGTCATCATTTCATAATCGTCTTCCCACTGTCTTCACGCCGTCAACGTCATTCTTCGTCTTTACATCGCCGCTATTGCGTCATCGTCATACAGCCGCATCCACCTCGTCCTGGTCGTTCAATCGTCGTAGCCATGTCATAGAATTTCAAAGCACTTCCTGTATCCTCATTCATGTATCCTCATTCCTGTATCCTCATTCCGCATTCCTACAATGTTGTCTTTGTGCGTTCGTCGTCATATATACGTTTATTCGTCGTCGAGACGTAATTGTCGTTCCATAGTGGCCAGTTCATCGTCGTTGTGCCATCGCCTTCATACCCTCGCCGTCATGCGGGCTATGGAAATGTTCTAGCGTTACAACTTTATATTTATTTGCAATCATGGTTATAGAATAACAGCGTTTTGCTTGGCAAACAGCAATGAAGGCTTCACGTATTATGATTCCCAAAGTGTGGTGGAACTTATAATACTTTTTTTTTAATTTGGTACACCCCAGATCTGTAAGTGAAAACAGTAGTGGACGCAGATGAATGATGAAAAGTCCTGGTTCCCCACTTATATTCAAAAGGAAAATAGCCAAAACGAGCATAAGATGACAGATTTCTCTCTCAAGCTAAGTAGAACACATAAAACATAACACATATTGAACCCAGAACACATACCTGCGTCTTCAATGTGCATTTCGCTGATGTTCTTTTGACCGTCTAATTTCAATGTAACGTCTACCGTAGCGTGTTTTAGTGACCTGTATCAGAAAGAAATGAGTATAGGCACAGAACTAAATTCAACAACTCAGAAATCGCAAAACGCTCATCACATACCCATCATCTTTGTCCGTGTAATATCTATCGAAAAACATATTTGTAGCATATGGTCCTCGCATGAAGTCAGATTTGCACATATAATCCGTCACCGGACCTGTTTCCAGAAGGGTCAACATTTCTATGCGGTTGGCGGGATCACGATACGCTTTCTGCAAAAACTGTGGGAAGAAAATATTAAAACTTCTATGCGTATCCAGTGATTAACATCGACATAAGCTTTTAGACAAATTTATGCTCTATGTCTGATGAAATATATGTCCTAACCATGTAAATCATAACCTATGGAAGCGTTTCTATTGTACAGAATCAACGTGGCGTCTCGGTGCAACGAGGTCAATCGCAAGGCTTTCCCCTTAGTGGCGCCCAAATAGATACAAATGAGATGTTATTGTGAAACTACTACCAGTACAGTATCATGAAGTGTAAGGAACATACAGCCTGGTAATCATCAGCTCGTCGCCATAATAAATTATCGATGCATCACGTCACGAAGTATTGATAAATTAGTATCCACAAAAAATTATAGCCGAAAAAAAAACTTCACTTAAGGCTAGCTCAAATTTAGAGACTTATAGAACACAGCGGCGTTTAAAATAGGTTTTTTGCAAGAAAAAACTTTTATTTGTGATCAGCTTAATGGAGGATATGTTAAGTATTTAGAACGGTCGCAAATCACGCATAAATTTCAAAGAATATGGAGGCTTTTTATCTGAAGCGTCTAATTTTTACAAGAATAATTAGTGCACAATTGATCCAGTGTTACTGCGTGCCTAAACGGTGGCACTCCAAAAGTCGTTCGAGATATATTGCGTGACAGCTGAGTATCAATGCGCAGATAACATATGGGTAACATAAATCTTCTACAATGCGCTTCAGCCAAAGGTAATGATCAGAACATTTCAGAGCTAGTTCTTTCTTATAGCGTCTAGTTCACAAAACGGTCAATAGTATTGCTGAATATAGGGTTAATTTGCCTTGCGGATTTGTTAAAAAAATTTAATGAAAAGAAAGAGTAGCTGTAAAAAAGATGCCCGTGCCAGGTTGAAAATGTCGGCGAGATTATGCCATTTCTCATTAATTGTGATTTTTCTAAGGCTTTTCTCCTCAATAGAAGACATGCAAAGTGAGGCGACTTCGGCAACACAAAAGAACACTCTTTTACTACAAAGGGCCATGTCGATGCGCTTGTTAAGGCAAGATTTGACTTCCTTTAGACGTGAGACGTACTGGCAGTGTCCAAGCCTGAGAGATAAATTGAAGTTTGATTACGCAGCTGTGCTGCATATTCTGCTATCACATGCGGGGGCACAAGTGAAGTCGTTGCATTGCTCACCCACTGTTTTCCCAGATAATGTTGCGATTGGATGTCGAGGTATTGCGGACAATCAGTCACCGCCTGTCATGGCCCTTTCTCCAAGACTCCTAGGCTGTTGCGGTAAGGCGAGCGTGTGGCATCACACAAGGGCTTAAAACACCCGAGAATGTTTGCCACTATTTAAAAAAAATATAAATTTGCCTTCCTTTACCTGGATGCCAGCTGCTGCAGCGGCGGCGCAAGCATGCACTTGAGTCCCTGTCTGCTGAGAGCTGCAGAACACAGTGCTCCAGGGAGGGCGCCCGCATGTTCTTACACAAGCTTGTGCTTGCACCGTCTTAGAAGCAGCTCCCGCCCTCATAAAGGAAGGCGAAAGTGTAATTTATTCTTGAAAACCAGGCAATTAACTGGGTCCATGGGTTACACTGAACGACGTAGGGTCCAAAACGCGATTTTTTGGGAAAGTTCTAGGAAGAGCGGTGCAGCGGTAAGTGCAAAATCTGTTTTCAAACACGTTACGCGAAATATGCAGCTCCCGCCGAGTTCAATGCCTGCGGTGTCGAGGAAACCATAGAACACATAGTGTGCTACTGCCCATCTTTTGAAAATGAAAGGCAAGACCTCTGCACAGCTCTCAATCAACTAGATGGAAGGCCGTTCACCTTGAACAAGATCTTGCGACCATGGCCTCGCATATCGCAGCTACAAAAGGCCACAAAAGCGCTGCTGCGATATTTCAAAGCGACCGAAATGAGTCAGCGTCTCTGACCCGGACTGAGTGACCGACTCGCACCTCCAGTGTACTTTCTCTTCTTTTATTCTTCTCTTCTTTTAATCTTTCGTCCCCCTTTCCCTTTCCCCAGTGTAGGATAGCCAACCGGGCTCAGTCCTGGTTAACCTCCCTACCTTTCATTTATCATTTTCTCTCTCTCTGTAGGTTGTGGGGTTGCGCGACCCTCGCGCCTCCCCTGATGTTTTTCCCGCATAGCGCGTCTCCTGTAGTGCGGCTTCGCCGCACACGCGGCGGTCCGAGTGGTACAGGCGCAGTCCGAGAGATGGCGCTAGTGTTGCGCGGCTGCGGGGTTACCCTCGGCGGGAGAGACAAGGCGCGCTCTCTTGGGTTGGAGACAGCAAGCAGTACGGACGTGCCGTGCCGCGGGTGGAGCGACCCTCTTTCCCGGCGGGTCGGCGCGCGGCGGAGGACGTCTCCCGCGAGCGCGCGGCGACCGATGCATCTGCGAGACCGCCTCGCGTGGCCGCCTTGGAACGCGCCACGATTCGCGTGACTATACACGCGAACGACCAGGCGTTGGGATCCAGCATGGAGCGAACATATTCGCTCGCGAGGACGCGGTGAGTCGGACTTCTAGATTTGTCGCGCGCCTATCGGCATGTTTTGGGGATATGAACTCGGCTAGCAGGCATTGATCCATGAAAGGTGCAATAAATGCCCTTGTGACTGTTTGCACTACTGTGTGTTGTCGTTCCTTTGTCCCAAGAGTACGGAGGTAGAGAACCCCGTATCTCCCACATCTGGCTGCCCAACGTGGACCTCTTGGGGCATCGGACGATAATTTTAAGTGTTGCTTCGTTCAAGACCTTTGTTTGAACCGAAGCGTAGGCCTAGCGTGGATTTTGATCGCTAGCGTCGGCGGCGTGCTTTCTTGAGCGAGGCGACGGTGGCTGTAGTGTGTTTGAACTTATCAGCATGCTAAGCCTTTTCGCAAGTGTTTTTTTTTTAATGACATTCGTCGGTACGAGAGCCACGTGGTCTGCATCCTGGGAGAGCGAGGCTGAGTGCCCGCGGAGCAGTGGCAAGCCTGAAGCGAGTGAGTACGGAAGCCTCGTGGGTGGTCCGAATTTCTTATGTACATAGTGTGTAAATAGCTTCTTCTATCTCTTTGACTCGGATGAAGTCGCGGCTCTGGGAGCCGGGTGGCCGCGGGCCACGGGTGCCACGACGGGCTGACTGGTATTGCGGCCTGGCACCGGGCGCTCCGACACCGTCTGGGACGGTGGGCGCCGTCAACTCGGATGCTGTGTGCACCGAGCGGAGTAGGACCACCTCACAGAGCTAACGTCTCCTCGCGGCTGCCTGTTTTGCGCCCATTTTGGGTGTTGTTTTTGGATGCCGGTTGTTGTCAGAGTAGCGACGATTTAGGCCTAAGGCTTTACGAAGCTGCCTGTCGCACGTGGAGGGACACAACCTGGTGGACCGTGGCGTTGAGGCGTTGCAATTTGCTCCCCTCATTCTATTTAGCCTCGCACGAATTGAAATTACTCGTTCGACTCAAGAAAGCGGGCTTCGTTCACGTGAACTTAGCATCTGAGTAGCTGCCCGATCTTTTGCTAGCCGAGTTGAACATCGTACCACGTGGGCGATGCGCATGCAGATTTCCTCTCTCTTGCACTACTTTAGTGTTTGCCGAGTGTTTTGAGTGTACGCAGCGTGATTGGAGTCACTCCTGGCTTGCTGTCACCTGCACATCGTCTGCGCTGCTGCCCCGGACTACGATCGAGTCACCCCGGGCGATGGTGATGCTGTGGCCAGTTACTTCGGTGGCCTCCTGTATCCAGCTCACAACCCTCGGCGGCGGACAAAGGAGCCAGCGGTCACCGACAGCTACGGCGGCTCTTGCCAGCAGGGCGCGTCGGCGCGAGCGACGCTTGCTCGTACCGACTACTGCGTCGTCGTCTCCGGAGTCCTGGCCTGGGATCGTGCCGTCGAGTCTACAGAGCTGCTGCTGTGACCGGCGGACGCCAGCGGTGTACCCCAAGGACAGTCGGCTCGCATGTTACGGACAGCGTGTGGACATTTCCCCGGCGCGGCCACTGTTGCATGTACCACCTTGTTCGCGAAGCACGGGTTACTGTTAGACCGTGTCACATGTTTCGCCGGAATAAGAAGTGATTTAAGGTTGGGGGGATGTGGGGTTGCGCGACCCTCGCGCCTCCCCTGATGTTTTTCCCGCATAGCGCGTCTCCTGTAGTGCGGCTTCGCCGCACACGCGGCGGTCCGAGTGGTACAGGCGCAGTCCGAGAGATGGCGCTAGTGTTGCGCGGCTGCGGGGTTACCCTCGGCGGGAGAGACAAGGCGCGCTCTCTTGGGTTGGAGACAGCAAGCAGTACGGACGTGCCGCGGGTGGAGCGACCCTCTTTCCCGGCGGGTCGGCGCGCGGCGGAGGACGTCTCCCGCGAGCGCGCGGCGACCGATGCATCTGCGAGACCGCCTCGCGTGGCCGCCTTGGAACGCGCCACGATTCGCGTGACTATACACGCGAACGACCAGGCGTTGGGATCCAGCATGGAGCGAACATATTCGCTCGCGAGGACGCGGTGAGTCGGACTTCTAGATTTGTCGCGCGCCTATCGGCATGTTTTGGGGATATGAACTCGGCTAGCAGGCATTGATCCATGAAAGGTGCAATAAATGCCCTTGTGACTGTTTGCACTACTGTGTGTTGTCGTTCCTTTGTCCCAAGAGTACGGAGGAGAACCACCCCGTATCTCCCACAAGGTAGATAGACAGTTAGCCCCAGGAATTGCGTGAATTGCGCTAGGAATTGTAACACATTAAAATTGTTAACATTTTAGCCAAGCGTCTTGAAGCACTGTAGTTTAGTGCGCTATAACTGAAATAGTTATTCATCTAGCTGTGTATGTATCTATTTATCTCTCTATCTATGAATGTATCCTTGCTTGTTTAACTCCAACCATTGTTCCGCCTACCTGGCTCCCTCGGTTGTCTGGGATCAACTGGTCCGTGCATCGGGATACTGTGCGGAGGTAACAGCGTTCGCAACAAACCATCGGATGTACTACTTCGCTAACCTATTATAACTCAATATATATATATATATATATATATATATATATATATATATATATATATATATATATATATATATATATATATAAACACGTGCCTCTCCTCAACGAAGCTGTAGTGTCAGTGTATAGGCGGGGCTCGGGCAAGTCTAGAATAAATCGAAATCAATGAGTAATCATAGAATTTGACCGGATGCGTGCTACATAGCGCCTCTTAGCGGCCTCGCGTAGCATCTTATGTTTATTACCACAGCTTGTATAGTAGTTGCTTACCTGATTAGTTAGGGCAGGAGGATCCACTGATGGGGTTAAAATTACGGCCTGGCTAAGGTAACATCAATAAATTCACTGCATGGCTTGTTTTTATTCAGTTCTAACGATATTTGGCTCCCTCAACTGGGAAACCCTACATCAAGAACACATAGAACGCTCCACGCGTTAATTGTGTAATGGATGTTGTGCCAGTCAGTGATGTATCAAATGGCACCGTAAGGTAGGTTGCCAATTTGCAAGAATAAAATCTATCAGCAATATAAATCTTTTCAGGAAATGAGCTTGTCAAAAAGTCTGTAGACATCATTTATACTGCTATGTACAACACAAGAGGACGTTCAGTTTCAGTGGTTCTTCTGCAGTTGCCATATTATATTGCAGTATACACAATGTAACGGCAGCACTTATAATTGTAAGGATGTTGATGAAAATGAGCACAAGTCATAAATAACGTATACATACCATTTCCATTGCTTCGGCCAGGTTAGTCCAATTCTTCCTAATTACTCGTGGAGGCGATATAGGCGTCGTTCCACCCGCAATACAGAAAGCCATAAGTTCGGCGATGTAGAAGATTGCTCCGATACTGTAATACGCCATGACTAAGTGAGCGGTAAATACGACTTGTCCACTTTCAGAGATATAGGTATGCTGCAAGTAAATGGAAACAACGGAAGTTTTCTGATGCACCAAGCATGAAAATACTGCGATCAGCTGGCAAAATGCAGCAGCTGGAAGAAATGGACGAATACCAGTTGTGAGTTGTCGCGCAGCACATCCGTTAGTCAGGATGCAAAACCCAGATAAAAGAATCTGCGCCGAGTATTTACCAATAGTATGCTTTATCTTCTTTCTTGGTAAAGAAGTGCATTATCCTAACGTACGCGCCACTCGAATAGACTTAAGGAAAAGGTTTCCCCTTGTGGAATATTAACTTTTCCAGTGCAAAAAACAGGAATTTCCTTTCAAACTGAAGAGACCTCAGTTGTGAAATTGAAGCAAACTCTCAGGAGAAGCTATGTAAACTTTTGTATCTGAAAAATGCACATACCCGCTCACTTGTGGCACGACGAATTTCGGCTGTTAGACGGCGACAAACGCAAATTAGGAGGCTGCAGCAAGCTCAATGGCGAGCTCCTCAAAAGCGATGTTCTAGTTGCGCCAACCAGCGGCGGGCAGTCAGCCCACCGCGGTTCTGTACTTCTCGCTGTCCCAGCGTGCTGGCTGCCTGCTGCTCGGTGGAGTAAGCAGAACGTTGCTTAGAGGGGCGCGTCTTGGCGCTCGCTGTAGTCTTCCGTATTCAGTTTCACGCGATCTGATTGCCGTAATTCGTCGGGCTACAGTTCCGCACATAACCGCATTTTTCAAAGTCTCAAAGTAGACATGGTTTGTACGGGGAGCTTGCCTATAATTCGCAGCAGCAATGAGCCCGTTGAAATTCAGCTTTAAAGATCAATGATGAATTCTTTGTAATTAGTGACCAGTTGCCACGTGTCACATGTCACCCCGTGGCGGTCACCTCTGACAGCTAGTATGCAGGAACCTTACTTTCATTTCATAACCGCACATTTTAAACAAATCCTAAAAATTTCGTAGAACCATGCAGTAAGTGGCAGGTGTGCAGCGAATGCTGTTTTTCTCGAACAACTCTTTACATGATGGCACACATGGTTGCTTTCAACTGTGTACGATATATTAACACAGTTACGTGGATGGGAAGGACATTCGAGTATACTCCAGTGTAAGGGAATGGAGGCTTCTGGAATGTCTTTGGATTCTTTCGTTCAAGGTTTACGGCGTCCTGAAGACAACGGCGGGATGTCCGAGACGCCTGTCTTATGTATACAATTCCTAATGGGAGGAACCTAAAAACATATATATAAAATAGACGCAGGCTTCCTATTGTTTTTTCTGGAAGGAGATATGAGAAGCATGACCAAACCGAGCTTTTAAAGTATATCTTCGTATGATTCATTAGTCTTTCTAGATAACGTAACCAGGAGCATTACTCTGGATGCTTTCAACCATGTTAATATGATTAGCTTGCGAAGGGTTCAAATGGTTATAGCTAATCCAGCACTGAGTGAAACACGACGGAGAAAAATGAAAGAGAGAGAGAGAGAGAGACGATTTTTATAGTGGTACACAGGAAAAGGCAACTACCCATTTCCCCCGTATGGGTGAGTCTGTGGGCGCTATCTGCGTAAAGCCGACGCCAAATGGATATGTTGCCTCCTCCGAGAGGCATTAACGTCCAAACATTCACCGCGGCTCAGCCCTAGCTATCTTATTTTCCCCGGACGCGGCTACGCCATGAACGGTTACGCTTGGGAGAGTCGGACACCCATGTGTTCGCGTACGTGGTGTCACAACACGCGAACCGCCTGCTGCAGCGAATATGCAGGAATAAGTCTTTTCTTTCTTAAATATGTAAGATCATTGCGTCCTTTCGCTTGTGCTATTTAGCTCCAGTCTAACTTTGATGAAATAAAGCAAGACTACGGCCACAAACGATATAACGTTTCGTATGTTACACAGGCGCCTTGTTCAGAAATACGCGCCGTAGTTGATTGGTGGCTTTGGTGTTGAGCTGCTAAGCACGAGGTCGCGGGATCAAATCCGGGCCACGGCGGCCGCATTTCTAAGGGTGCGAAATGCGAAAACACCCGTGTACTTAGACTTAGGCACCCGTCAATGAACCCCAGTTGGTCCAAATTATTTCGGAGTCCCCCATTACGGCGTGCCTCATAACCAGATCGTGCTTTTGGCACGTAAAACCACACAACTAAATTCTTTTTATCACATATGAAACTAAAATAGATAAAAGAGTCACTGAATTATGCCGTATGACGTGACAGACACACCTCATCTATAGAGGCGGAAAATTACCACGGTTTTGATTAAAAGTGTCTGTCTTGATTTCGTTACCAAGCGACTGAAGATAATGATGCATGTTTTTATTCTTTTTTTTTTGCAAGTACACGTGATTAATCTCAGTTGATATCATTCCATAGCGAAACACAAGGTCAAGAAAGCGCGCACGAAGGCACGGCTTGTTTATCGACGTTGTTTTGATACTGCTTGAGACGCATCCTAATGTTGCCGCTTAGGGCGACGTAAGCATACAGACAGTTCCCGCATTATACGGCATACACTACAGCTGGGAACGTTTCACTCCTTACCTTGGCCTTCGCGTTCACAATTTCATGTTGTAGTTTTCGCCTTGATGCATGGACAGTCTGCACGTAGTTTGCAGCGTAGGACTCGGGGTACGGCTTGACTTGCGTTGGAGCGTGAGAAATGGCAGCACACGTTCCTACTTGAGGACAAATTCTACTTGACTAGGTTATGCGATAAAGCCTGCGCTGCACGAAGCCGACGCAATACTTGGGGTAGCCGATAAATTAGAACTCTTGGTGTACGCGAGCGACATTGGCTTTCTTCATCGTGGATATTCGTGCACATTTTCTTAGCCTATGTTATGAGGGAAGTGACATCCCAGCCTTTCTATGAAGTAGGGCGTACAGAATAAATGTAGCTAGCGACGATTATGAGTTTGGTTTCTAAACAACCTGAAGGAAAGACCGATACGGTCACATTTTGCAACGATGTCCAGGTACAGAAGAAGGCGGTTAAGCTACTCCATGACCGTGAATTGTATGCAATGTTCCATGATCTTGATAGGTATCGTGAAAATGTCGAGGCAGCTTTTTGCAGGACTGAATAGCAATTGTCCACGTAGTGCCAAAATATATTTTGGCATGAATGAAGGGGCCCAGGGTATGAGTCCCAAGGGATTCCATAGGTAATTCATGGCAGTGCCAAAACTGCTGCTTTCTTGGTGGTTCCGCGTGTTGGCATGAACAACGTATTGTTGCAGGCGATATATGTGAACAATAAGCAAAAATGTAGCAGTCTCCATTAGGTCATGCACTCCAATTGGGGATCCTCTGATAAAGGTGCAGTACCCACATCAACGGTGAGTTGAATAAAAACGCTTGCGATAGGAGACCTAACGACACATTGACTCAAATACTCAATTTGTGCGTCCTAAACCTTCGGGATGGATTCTTTAGGGGTGCCGATCTGGGCGCTACTTCAGCAGATGACCTGAGACATAATGCGATGCAGGAAACCAGGAAGGTTTTGCACAGGGAAGCGAATAAAATTCACCATGGGTCATAATGGGGCAAAAATTTTGCGAACTTTACGAAGGCCGAACAAAGCAATGGTGGGCCCATTATGGCAAAGCAGTTCAAAATACAGTTACTGATGCTGAGGAGGCAACAAGGGGAAATTGCCAACAAGCAGGCCTGCAACTATTTACTACCTTCGCACTCAGATTGCGCTGTAAATGGCAGTCCTCTTAGTCGCACAAGCGCTTGATAGCTGTGGCGTTACCTTTCTTTGCCACCAGTATTCACAATGTCCCGGTTAGTCCGCAGCTTCTTGAAAGCCTTGCGCTCACTCAAACATCTTTAAGTGAGAAGATGGTGGCTACTCCAAGCTTCTAAAGGGTACGTCAAGTAACTAAAGGATGCGTCTGGATTGGAGCTGTCAACTATTTTTTTTACTAGCTTCCTCGCGTCATCCGCCAGAGCTCTATTCAAGTTCAAGCCGACGCCCAATGCAGGCAGCTTTGTTTGGTCAGGTGAATAGGTTGATTAGTTGCGCACAGCAGTCGTCGCCACATTCCTCGGTCGGTTGTTTCGATGATTCGTGAGTTTTTCCAGCCTATACTCAGGGGTGCGTTCATTTTTGAAGGAACGAAAGAGACCTCCGCCAATGTATTGCTACTGTAAACTTTCAAATTATTCTGGAAAGCTGTATTCCTGGCGGTGACTCGTATAAAACGAATCATTTTGCAGGTTAGAATTCTTGTATTTGGAGTCCAAAATGCCTACATGCTACAAGTGCCATGCGGCTTTGGAAAAGGCGGACGTTTTGGCTTGCGAGACGAAATATTTCCAACAGGTATATTCAAAACAGCTGATTGAGGTGGAAGTACATGAAACCTTGATGACAGCTACTGCCTCATCAACAGCTGCTGAAACACTGATTTACAGAAACACTGAACTTCCAAAACAGTTCAAGGAGAACTTATGTATGGCGGCAATCTAAAATGCCACGAGGCCGACATCTTAGGCAGA
The DNA here is from genome assembly GCF_023375885.2 of Dermacentor andersoni. NCBI lineage: Eukaryota > Metazoa > Arthropoda > Arachnida > Ixodida > Ixodidae > Dermacentor > Dermacentor andersoni. Next base: position 48,019,273 of record NC_092823.1, on the reverse strand, counting down.
TAGGTGTTAGGGCGTTGTCTTATTGAAGATTGAAAAAGATATATAAGTAACACATATTGTCGATACTACAGCCAACTATATTCATTCCTTTCTAAACGCATTGCCATCGAAAGTCATCGTGGGATGCGTGCTGCGGCATTTTTTTCTCTCAAGAACCAACGGGAGACCACTTACCTAGTCTTGCACTAGCACAGTGCACGCGCACGGAAGCTTATTGAAAGTGTATGTGGCATACTCTACCAAATTTTATACCAAATAAATTCTATTTTTAGGTTTTTTTGTCAAGACTACCATATAATTATAAGGCAAGCCGTAGTAATGAACTTTTATGTATTTTTTTGCCACCTGACTTCTCTTGTGCGTACTCTATTCACAGCCTGGGTTTTCGTTCCTTTCGCCCATTTAGAATTGCGGCCGCCAGGCATTGGATTTGATACCGCACCCTCGGCCATCGCAGCGAATAACCAGCGGTAACTACGTCCCCATCGTCGGTCACATTTCATTTTCCTGAGAGCGCAACTACATTGTACAGACTGGGCCTCTATTATGGACATTCCGCCGCTTCCTTCGAGGCGTGACGTAGGCGTGACGCGCACAAAAGGGCGCGTTTTGTTTTCGTAACGTGATGCAAACCTAACGTTTTGCCCAAAAAACTGAACTGAAGGCATTGAACCGAAGGTTCTTGATAAAGCAAAACAGATTTCCTCCTCAGTAAAAGTGAAGCACCTAGTTCACAGTGTACAATTTTTTCTGTGGATAACGCTTCTTGCTTCCGTAATCTGTTGCTTGCTTAATTAGCTATGATGCGTGTTCCGTGGAAACGCAATGTGTCATCGGATATTGGCACGCCAACGCGCTTGTTTTCTACCTTGAGACAACATACGCGATCTACCAGTGGTGACGCGCGCGAGTTCTAGGCCGCGTTATTGCTATCTCGTGAAACGCAAGTGGCTCAACCCGACACGGCTGGCTGAGAAACCGCCGAATATCACCTATAGCGTTGCACACACCAGGCGTATCCGCTTGCACTATGCAAGTGCCGGCGCTGCCATCTCATGTCATAAATTAAAGAGCCGCCGCGGTCATAACCTCTGACGATGGAAAGGTCATTGATATTGATTGCAATACAAACGCAGCAGGGTAAAGTGCAAAATGCTCTAAAAGCTTTGCAACGTTCAAGCAATATTATTCAAAATCAATGAGTTTTTGAATGATGTCATAAAACACAAATGCCAATGCCACCCGAGAGAGATGCAAAGAGTATGAGTACGCGTTATGAACAAAAGGGGATTTTCATGGCCCGAAAACGACGCGAAAGATGCGACGATCGATATGCGTGTTTTTCGGCCGCCATTGCTTATGACCGCTCATTAGCAGGAGTCACGCTGCTTGGCGGACCAAAAATTATGGCTAAAGATATCTGTAAAGGAAACCCAGCGCAACGTCATGCAACGACTATTTGACGCTTACAAAACGACCCTTATGGGACCCTCCTCGGACCACTCCTGACCGGATATTCCTTCAGCCAACGAGAAAGCTGGCGTGGTATTTCTCATGGACATCTACCGTATATTTTCGAAATTGTAGAAGCATTGCCCGGGCTTCTGGAAGCTACCGCTCACTCGCGTTTTAAAGCGCTAAACTCACAATATAGCTGCGCAGGTACCAAAACAATCTTTTTTACGATACATTTGCAGCTCCACATCAGGTTTCACCATCTTGATGGAAAGGAAAATTTGCATTTTGCAAACCTTGCGTTCTCACCGCAAATTTTAAAACAAGTGAGCTCTCGGCAGAAAATCAGGAAGTCAACATGGCGGATTATGCTGGCCTCGCGGATCGCACTTGACGGGATCAAAGCATCCGCTGTCCAGCTAGATAACGGGTCGAACGCAGTTAAACATTTAAAACAAAATTTAATTACACTGAGAAAGTCAAAAAAGCAAGTTAAAAATACACAAAACGTTCAGTTTTAGCCCGTAAAAAAGTGGTCCGGTCTCTAGGGCCGGTGGGGCGAGTCTGCCCGTCCCGCGCTTTTCCAACCGCGGTTTGCATCCCCGTCGCCGCCCCCAGGCCCGGGAAACAACACCCGACACCCCGAAGCGTCGTCACTGGGTCACTTCCAGGAACCGAACGGAGGGAGCGGTCCCTTTCTTTTGCGCACAGCTAGGAGTCCGCGGGGGGTCAGTGAAAGAGAAAGCAATACAAGTAACGAAGGCTCGCTTCCCTCTTGAAGGAAAGTCTGGCCGTGCATTCGCGATGCGCACAGAACACGGATAATAGCGGCCGTGCAGCCGCCTTGCGTGTCGTGAATGGAGCCCCTGGTCCCTGCTGCAATAGTAGGCGCAGGGAGCATTGCAGCCTAATAAACAATGCCCATTGTTCGCGCTTTGTTCTACATCACACCTAATGTGGAGTCGAATCACTTTTCTAAGATATACTCGTCTTGGATGTCATTGGCTGCAGCAGTGGTTATACCTGGCTACAGATTGCGTAGAGATGTACGCGCGGGCAATTTTCGTTTATTGAAAAACGCCTACATGGTCGCTTTTAGCGTGTGTCACGTACATGCAGGTAAAAGCGTTTGAGGCGTAGTGCGCGTATAGTACGTGGAGCTTTCACGTTTGCGTGCGTGAAGTCTCTGGGTACGTGCAACTAAAACAGTCTAATATTGTGAGCGTGCAAAAAGAGACTCCAGTAATGCAAACATTGTTCAAGACCATATACGAAGTTATTGTAAAATAAAGGGCCTTAGATATACCCTTGAGGAATACCGGAAGTTTTTTCATAATGCAAAGAGTACTTAGCACCAGTGCGAACGTAACTTCATCGAGTGGGCAGATAAACCTATATAAGCGTGCGCAGGCAGGAACGCCGTACCTCAAGTGTTTATCGATAAGAAAACCAGGAGTAACTACATCAAATGCTTCTGACAGGTCGAAGTACACTGTGTCTGTCCCCGGTTAGTAACAGTGGGTACCTTAGCATCAAGAAACAAGCGTTGTTTCCAAATACCTGCCATGAACAATATTACATTCGCATATACTAGTCTTAGACCTAAAGAAAAACAAAATAAATGTGCATACATAGCTATTTCAAACACTTTTGCAAACGGTGACAAGTAGGAGACGTGGCGATAATTTTTGAAGTCGCTCATGCTCACACTTTGACTTCTTAAGTGAAATGCCTTATATGACAATGTTGGCAGTGGCCTTTGCGAAACTGCTTCGACACGAGAAATGGCAGAGCCGCAAGGAGTAAACACACGGCGAAAATACTACGATTGACCTCAAATTTCGCGAGGTGGTTCTTGTAAACAAAAGGAACTACTCACATTCAGGAAAAAATTTCGTGCGTTCCCTTCTGAGCAGAAATCGATGCCGAGCGTCCGGGTTACGGGACACGAGCGCTCCGCTGAATGAACCGCTCCTCCACTTTTCAGGCTCAATAAATTTGTGCCTATGGCGCGTCTGTGGGCACACGTCACCTCGCTGCCATCTCGCTGACTAGTGCGTGAGTCATGGGGCGACGCACCTCTCGGTGCGGAGGAGGTAGGGCTACGTCAAGAGTGAATCAAACGCCCACGTTGATGACATTCCGAAGTCCACAAACGGTATGATGCTTTCGCATTTCAACACGTAAGCAGTCTGACGTGCCTTAAGATTTTCGATGTGCCTCATGTTGACACCTATTTGAACTGGTAAACCTATTTCAATCTTCGAACAAGGAAACGCATTTGTTGGCAAAGCAAGATTGCAAGATTGGCAAAGCAAACTTGGTATTCTGTCGTAAGTAAGACAATGCGTTGGTTCCAACTCACAGCCGCCGCATTATGGTCTTCTGCAAAATATTAAATGTTGCAGTTGTCAACGAACCTATACCGCTAGTCACCACAGCTAGCAGCATGCACTGTTCTCAAGAAAATAGAGGGAAAATGCTAAGCAAATGCATTCGCGAGATGGTCATAGCTTCTAGCGCATAGTTTCTAACTTATGATTTTTATCTCAGCCCACTCAGAACTGTAGGCTTTCAGAGAGGCACATAAACGTTTTGGATAATATTTTACGCCCTCTTCCGACAAACGTACTGTATGCATGAGTGTCTCTATTCATTACGCGCTTCACATGGCTTCGCAAGACGCTGAAATTTTCGTAATGCCCCGATCATCCTGTGTTCATGAATTTCTTCTATGGTACCTTACCTCTTTTAGCAAGTAGACCGCGTTATTCCTTAGTAAAGCATGTAGATTAGCGCAGGGCAAATCTTTTTGCAGTGAATGAATGCTTCCAAACCACATTCTACCATATCGGTCAACTTGCTAACTTTTTTGTTGATGTCTCTGGCACAATAGAATTCAGACCACTCCTGCATCCCTGAAATACTGATAAAGACCAGGATAGTCGAAATACGGAAATACAAATGAGCCTGCAGGCTCATTTAACACATTGATCGCCTCTAGGAAAACGGCGAGTTCGAGCGGCGCAAGTGATTAGGCAAAGAGCCACTAAACCGCTAACAGCAACAGAAAACTCGTTAACACAAAAAATTACCTGAACCAGATCTGAAGCATTTCCAGCGGTATTTGGTACCTTGTTAAACGGAGCGTTTTGGTTTATCTCAGGATGCAGAGCGCTGTTAATAATTTATTTGCTTTGAAATAAATGTTTCGAGAGAGTTCAGTGCCTGTCAGTCTGCCTTTCTTTGTTTGATAATCCTTTCAGCAGCGCGATTACACGAATCATGAACTGAAAAAAAAGTATTACCAAGAATGTCAAAATACGCGCATTTCTTAAGATGCTTCCAAGGACCTTCTTGCAATAAGTCACCCCAAATTGCAGCACATGCTGAACGGCCTCCGGAGAGAAAAATAACTCGATTGTGAAACGGTCCGCAAAACTATTACTCTAGAAAGCTTTTAGCAGTTAAGCTAATCGTGATGATTAGCATAAGTGACTAAAGCTTTATATGCATAACAAACATTTCTGCATAATAATTGATTTGGGTAATCTACTCCTGTCCCTAGGAGCATTCGACAGTGCTCTAATGGCCATAGTGGCTATCTTGCTTTTAATTGCATCCTTCGTAGCGTACGTATATTCAAGGGCACTAGCGTTTACCTAGTGCATGAGAAATGTGGGTAGAAGGGTGTGATGCATATGCCACTAAGGATAGTAGCTACAATAGTTAATACTCGCAGGGCGAGATGTATTACACATACACAAGTGAGCAAGAAAGTGAACGGGAGGGGAGCCACTGCGGTAGCTAAATGATTAAAGGAATTCATGTGTCAAGTGGACGTGGGTATGTTTTCCATCAGCAGTAACTGGGTATGTTTCCACTACTTCCTGCAGCGAAGCTGCATATGCCTAGAGTTCCGTGCATTTTTGTTCTCCGTGAGAAAAAAGCTATCATCACCAATGGCTCATAGCCCCGTAAGCATTCATACTCTCGTAAGCATTCGTACTCAAGGAAACAAGCAAAAAATGCAATGGCTCATTGCCCCGTAAGGCAGAGGCTACAATCACTCAGAAAATTGAAGCGTACTGTGCCTAAATTATTTCTAGTCACGCATAAAACATGCAAAACTGCATGTCGAAAAGTCGAAAAGTCGAAAATGTCGAAAACAGAAAATTCAATGACTCCGTAGTCCCCTAAGCTTCATGGCTACTTACTTTGCGTGATTTAGCTGTGATGAAACTACCCCTGTTTTCATTATGGATGATTTCAATATGGACGTATCTGTACCGAAAAAGGAGTCGTTTACACGTTCCGTGCGGTCGGACTATCCTTTCGGGTTTCACACAGATCCTGCCCAACCGGCCACCCATCAGCGTACGTGCATCGATTTGACAATATCAAAGAATGTGATTGCAATTGCGAGTGAAATATATACCTCCGATGAAGACACTAAATGAGTGTGCGTATTTTTTGTCACGATAACCACTCATAAAGACAATAAATGATTTCATACCTTCGTTCAAAATGTTGTGTGACCTCCGTGTCGTGTGTTCACAGCTTCGCTGGTTGACCACCTTCACCGAAAGAACTGACTCATGATTAATACTTTCTTCAATAATTTTTTTGTTTTCTTTGGGCGGCGATTTTATGTGATTGTTGTGAACACAAATGAAGCCCTGAAGTTTCCGTTCTCCTTTATATTACATTCTGCATAGTCAACCAGTAGTGCACCTAAGACCCAGGGCGCCTTTTAGACATTCTATTTTATCAGTATTTTCCTTTTTGTGTCGCTATACTTTAGTGTACTGTAAAAAAAATCTACAGAACACTTTTAAGAGAAGGTTAATCACAAAATGCCACCGAGGAATAACATTGCACGGTCTACAACTTCAAGGTGTGTATATATATGTATGTAGTCACATCTGTATGTATATATGTATGCATGTATGTATGTCCTCACTCTCGAAAAGTCTATACTTTTAATACCATCGTCATTCCTAGGCGAACCAGCTAGGGAATCTAAAGACTGTGCAGCAGGAAATCACCATCCATGACTCTGCTGCAACACCACGCCCATGTTCACCATAACCCGCAGTTACTCCACCTCCGAAGAAACTGGTTCAGAATCTGTGGAAAGAAATCAACCGGCGACACCAAGTTTGTTCGTCCTTGCCCCACCCCCCTTTCTTCTTCGCTCAGTCTACCAGGTTGAAGCGTGGCTCAGGGCCTATCGTGGAACGCTGCGGCAGCCGGTTTACACGCTGTCTTGACGGCTAGATAAGTGCCGATGGATAGGTGTTGATATGACTTGTCTAATCAATTGCGCCTTTGAATTCGTTGACGTGGTTCTCTCCCTTTCAACCTTTTCTCGGGTTTACAGGTAGTGGTGGGTTAAGCGCTTTTAGTCGTCCACGTCACGTTGACATCTGGATAAGAGGTGCAGTGGTTCGACACGTGGCAAACGTTTAATTAACACCCTTGGTGGTTTGGAGACGTAACAATATATCCAGCTTGAAAACAGTACTTTGCTTACAAAGATCATCTTTCAAATCAAAAACGAAGGAAAACAATTCAACGATGCCATTTATCTTCTGCACCAGAGCATCTTAACGTAGTCGTCTGCAGTTAGTTAGACATGACGCCTAAAGCAGTTTCTAATGCGATAGTTGTAGCTGTAACCAACTAGGCTTAAACATGCGTTGACGTTGTCATGCTCGCTTTAAGACACCAGGTTTTTGCAGCAGTAATAAAATGTTCGGACACATCCCTGAGAGACCTTGCAAATTTCCACTGCAGCAGTACCAGTGCCGTAAAGCTTCTACTTCTTAAACCCTTCGCTTGAATAGTTCAAGTTTGTGATAAGCTGCCGCGTGGTTAGTCTGTAGAACACCTGAACTTTCTGAACTTTGTTTATTATGATAATAGTGTCTTTATTGCGTCGTCTTCGCCTTTCTTCATTGGACCTGCCTTCAATTCACCGTATCCCGCGAGAGGTAGTCAAATATTAAACAGAGTAAAAACCACATACGGCGAACTACATGACAATCAGCTCAATATATGCTACAATCAGGGAGACCGTCACTGCAAAATCCGTACGATTGCTTCTAGTAGTAGCAGCGTCCCTTATTAAAGTGACCTGGAAAATCTCGCATCGCAAACGCTACATGCGAGGTCTAGCACTGAATATACCGCAGACCACAGTATAGATTACACTTAGGCGGCGCCGGGCGATCCCATTGTCTGTGTGGCCAATCACGTTTGCCATTGTAAGCCGAAAGCGGCGTCACAAACACCGTAGATTTTTACTCTTCAACAAGCGCGTAGCAAGCAAGCGAACAAGAAAACCAAGCGGCTAAGGTCATCGTGGCCTTCCGGACCGTGTGACCTAAACGCTGAATCATTCGTGCGGTTTCTAACCGCAGCCTTCTGCGTTAATATTAAAATATACAATCAGCTTCCCTACGCCAGCGCTTGGAAGTATTTGAATGTCACAAATGTCACGGAGCGATGCGAAGATCAGAAGTTCTCTTTAAGTGAACCATATTTACTTATTTCTACGTGTTATAGGCAATCGTAGTTGGTTACACCGTTACTCTTTAATCTTTGAAACCAGGGTAAATTATCTACTTCTAATTCAAGGGTCCCGGTGCAGTCTCTGACTTTGGGACCCTTGTCTGTATACCATTTCTTGTAACAAATTGTTATGAACGAATAATAGACTGAAACTGAAACTGAAATGGCAGGTTATAGAGTTGCAAGAGGCGTAGTTCGTTACTCGCTGAATAGGCCTCTCCAGAAAACAAGGTGTAGCGTGGCAGTGTTGTGTGATATTCGCTGAAAGGAGAACGTAAAGAAGTGCTTGGAAATTCTGCACTAGCAGCCTTTCTACGTGAACGTTTTATCGGTGTGCCCCCTCTTTAGGCAGCGATCAGGTCGTGTGGAAAAGAACTTGCCATAGATATATGTGACATTTTCGGCAGAACCACCACCCAGCCATATTGGATCCCAACGAGGAGACGCTGCTAGATGAAGCAGCGTCTCCCGGAGACGCTCCTGTCTAAAAGACGCTTTGTGAAGACGCTGCTCCCTAAAAGAACCATGATTTCGATATAGCTTTGGTACAGTTGCTGCAAGAACATTTAGGGCATGTGGGAATGTAAGAGAAATTCGGAGTATGACTGGTAGTGCCGTGAAGACATGAGAATGTGCTACCAGTTAAAAGTTCAAAAAAGGCGAACTACAGATATTTCCATCATTCTGCAATTTTTTTATTTGCTTTAGTACACTACGCGGAATCATCTTAAAATATGTCCTCGGAGGGTAGCCTACATTGATAAAATATGCACTATACGTAGAAAAACAAAAGTAGGAACGAAGCAAATCGTAAGTGTTTACGTAGCCCCAGTGGTACTGTCACTGGTGTCCCCGAACAGTGTTTTGTCAGCCACGCTTTTCACCACGACCCTAAACGTGTCAATCATGACTTGTGCGCCACTCAGGCGGCTCTTCATGGAGCTGCGCTTTCTGCGCAAAATACGCGAGTGAAAGATTCCTTACTGGCCACCAGCAATAAAGGTGTGCTGAATATTTTACTTGAGTAAGTACGATATCTGGAACGGCTGTAGAGACGACAACATAAGTCTTACTACAGCAGGGATTTGAATATAGACGGTGCGCGAACCTATAAGCAATAGCGGTGGTGCTTGGGGAGCATAGACACTCAAGTTCACATTGAGATATGAGTTATCGTGTGTCGAAAAAAGGTACTGCTCAGAGCAACTAGAATCTACGGGTATTCTTACTGCGTTCGAGAAAACTCTAAACGTAATAAAGCGAAACCATTTATTCGCCCTTTCCTAGCATATTTTCGTCTCTTTGTCAGGCACTTGACATTTGATAAAGGATTCCCAGCTGCTCTCAGACGCATGATGTAAGTGATATTGGCCTTAAGTTGTCCAAGCTTGGAGGTTTACCCGGTTTCGGTATTAGTATAACTTGGGAAGTTTTCCATTCGTCATCATTTCCAGGGTTTTGATTCTTTCGCCAAAAGCCTTCAGTCCCTCCTTAGGGTCATTCAGTGCCGTCTGTATTTGGCCTACATTCATTGTCAACTGTGAGACGCTGTCCATAAGCCGCCGAGATCAAGGTCACTATTAAGAATATTTATAACTAAATCATCGGTTATGCAACTTAAGCTCGAGGCAAAGTACGAGTAAACTATACAAATACATTTAAACTGCCCAATTCTTTTATGAGACAAAAAAGCGATTTAAAATAACGGTACTATAAGGGAAACTTGGGCTAGTTGGTGGTAATTCGTGTTTCGAAAATAACAGCGCTAAACAGACAGGTACGTGGGCAAAAAAAGAACACGGTATTTTACCTGACTCACAACTGACCTTTATTTCGTGGAATAACATTTATATATAGGCAACAACTAAGTGACTGTGCATGTGCAGCAGGAGCCATCCTGCGAAGTGTCGAACCAAACGTGGAATACTCCAGTGCGTCATCACGTGGGGTATACCAGCGCGTCATACAAAACCAAAAATAAGTAAATCCAATGGTAGACTTTCCTATTAAACTTAACAACAATCTACAGGCATATGCTTCCTTGCTAATATCTCAACTCTTTACTACTAAGAGCAATTAACGGCTTTCTAAAATTTTCCCTTCCCTTTCAATATAAAAGGCTTCCATAAGCTCTCTTGTGGTTTGATCTATATGCCAGGACAAAAAAGAAACATTTCTTTCCGCTATCGGTCATCATCCACACGCTCTACAATGCAAAGGCCCCGTACCTTTAAATGCCAAGTGCTTCTTTGATGTAAGTTTCGCGCGGCGACCGATCAGGCCGGCATAGACCTTCCCGCATAGCAGTGGAAACCTGTACACAACGGAAAATCTACATCGAATGTATCTATTTTTTAAAATTAAAAGAGAAACTGAATTCCTTGCCATGACCCCGTAATTTTTTTTGCAAACGGGAAGAAATCCTAGCAGCTTTGTTGGCAGCGGACATTACCAGTGCACCTACTAGCCACGTTCTTCAAGCAATGAGAAAACTTGTGAAAATATGGCACCACCACCGCTCTGTATTCATTGCACATGGAATTTATTGATTTTTCTCTACCTAATCTGTACACTTTACCCACTTATTCAGACTATGACAGGCCCTCAAGATTTCACTTTCCGGCTAACACGCATTCTGTAATCTCTGAATCTGACCGACGAAACACTCCCACAACAAATTTTTGCGTGTCGTCTGTACCACCGAGCGCAGAACTGCGTAAACGGTACCGGTTTTTACTGTATTAGACTGTCCCGAGTAAAAGTTCCGAGTTCTTCTTTGCCTTTGGCTTTGTCTGTTTAGCGCTGTTGTTTCTCCAAACATGGATTTTAAATAAATGTGTTGCACTTGAGAGATAAAGGTAAGTCAGTCAAACTATGAAGTACAACTTTGAGGCTTTGAATTCGAGCACGAAAATTTTCCAAAATCTAGCAATTGTCAAGAACGGGAAGCATGAAGCTCACAAATCCGTAAATGTGCACCGAATATGCATATGGCAGTTTTGTCAATTAGAATTGTTGGGGCATCCACAGTAAAGAAGTTTTCTAAATGGTTATGCATCTTGAGTGAAACTTACGATCATTACGTGTGTTTTGCTAAAGTGGTACATATAAAAGAATGGTACACTGCATAGAAATGCATAGCTGTATCTCATGAGCACTGGAATGCTATGAGCTGTACTTCATGCATCAATAAATGGAATTTCGACAAATTTGAAAATATTTTTATTTACGAGTTCATGTTTTCAAACTTCGTAATAAAGTAGTTTTTTTTATTTTTTCTCATCATTGCTGACGTATATCAAGAATGCACTCGCTGAAGTTAATATGTCTTATTTTTAACATTTATATGCAAGAAGCTTCATCAAAGTCAGAGCAGTGATTACTAAGGAGATCGATTTCTACGTGTCGGTGTACTTAAAGAGAATTCCCCTTCACCCTTCCGTTATTCTTAATATATGAATACTGCCACAACAACATAATTTTCACCAATACCAATATAGAGGGGAAAGACACAGTTTAAAGACAGATAATGCAAAAACGTTATACATTCAGTCTACTGGTTAGTATGATAAATGAGCTGCGTTACCACAGATTCTCACTATATACATGATGTGTAATTTTTGATAGGCAACATTAACATGTAATTTAAAGAGAAATCCCCTTCACCCTTCCATTATTCTTAATGTATGAATACTGCCACAACAACATAAACTTCACCAATACAAATATAGAGTGGAAAGACACAGTTTAAAGACACGCAAAGCAAAAACGTTAGACATTCAGTCATCTGGTTAGTATGATAAATGAGCTGCGTTACCGCAGATTCTCACTTTACACACGATTTGTAATTTTTGCTAGGCAACATTAGGATGTAATGTAGCACACATAGCGCGTCACTGTGTATGGCTAAAGTCACGTTTAAAATTTCTCACTGGTTGGCTCATAAAGTGTGTACTTTTAAAGGGTGACTTTTAGTTTTATTGCAAAAATAAAAGTTGGTGTTGGTTGTTATCATTTTGACATCCTCAGAGTTATATTTCGGTGAAATGATTCTGTGCTCTAAATACTATTTGCAGTTGTGGGTGAAAACACTTGAAACGTTTATTACTGATGAATAGTAGGAGCGCGTAAATATTTTTGTGTTCTATGGATTTACCGAAACTTACGCAAACAACTTGGTATTTCACAATATATTGCACTTCTTTGTTTGCTCAATTTCATTGAAAGAAATATTGACCTGCTCTCTCTCATTTCTCAATTGTGCACTGACAATGTCTTTGGTAACTGGCCCGCTATATGAAACATAAACCTTCTGTCAACGTAGCCAAGTATATGACCAAGCTTTCAATCAAAGTAATATTTTACTTCAGGAAATGGATATCTCTGCTTCCTCTAATAAAATACTAAGATATACGTACGAAATGAGCAACGATAAACTCTCAATGGAGGGTTTTATTTTGTTTTGAAAGTTTGGGCCGGAGAAAAAAAACACGCTATTGTAGTATGTCCTTTCAGTTCATATAATATTGACGACGTCTTGAATAACGCTTGTAATTTATTACAGCGACCTGTCAAATTTATGAGAGTTGATGTCTACAAAGATTCAAGAAAACATACAGCTGCCAAGATTCGCTGGCGGATTGTAAGTGGAAAGGGCTTTTTACGCCAACATTGGTTGAATGCGTTTTTTTCTTTCGAGCGGACATTGTTTAGTATTGCTCTAGTTTTTAGAGATTTCCTATCTCAACAGGCAAATCCTTTACGCTATTATTTTAATTAAATTTATGTAACAGCAGCATACGAACCTTTTCAATATCGTGCATGAACAGTCATCAATTGCTACACTGTCCTTGCCTCTTCAGCTGTTTTGGAGCTGAAAAAATAATTCACTTCTCTGGCTTTTGTGTTTTGAAGAATCATTGAACAATATGACTACCATCTGCATTCTGGTTTTATTTTGCCCTTTTGTGCGTATGGTAGGTTTGTACGTATATTCAGAGACCTGGATTGGGAAGTAGTGGGGATAAGAGATAATACCGAATACCTTAGTAATTTGCGATTCACTGATGATATTGCCTTGCTTTGTAACTCAGGGGACCAATTGCAATGCATGCTCACTGACCTGGAGAGGTAAAGCAGGACGGTGAGCCTAAAAATTATTCTGGAGGAAACCAATGTAATGTGTAACAGTATCGCAAGAGAGACCCTCACGGAATTATATGTCTACGCAAGGAGACCGTCACTGCAATATACGTATAATTACTTCAAGCAGTAGCAGCGTGCCCAATTAAAGTGACCTGCTCGGGTTGCAAAAGCTGCATGCTTGGTGCAGCGCTGAATATAGCGTAGACCACCGTATAGGTTGCATTTAGGCCGCGCCGGTGGATCCCATCGTCTGTGTGGCCAATCAAGTTTGCCATTGAGAAATCTGTTAAGCCGAAAGCGGCGTCACAAACGCCGCAGATTGTTACTCTTCAACAAGCGCGTTGCAAACAAGCGAACCGGAAAACCAAGCATCTTGGCGCAGAGGCTGAGGTCATCGTGGACTTTGAGACAGTGTGACGTACACACAGAATCATTCGTGCGGGTTCGAACTGCAGCGTTCTGAATTAACATTAAAATATACAGTCAGCTATTCGAACGTCACAAGTATTCGAACGTCACAAATGTCATGGAGTGATGTGAAGGTCAGAAGCTGTCTTTAAGCGAACCCTATCTTATTTCTAAGTGTTATAGGCAATCGCAGCTGGCTACACCGATACTCATTCATCTTTGAAACATGGCTGAATGGCAGGCTATAGAGTTGCAAGAGGAGCACTTCGCTACTCGATGAATAGGCCTCTTAAGAAAAAAAAGTCTTTTTCTTAAAAAAATATTTTTGGGTTATTGGTAAACACGTTCCGAAGCGTACTATTGAAAAAACAAAATTTAATATTCTTTATGGCAGGTGAGTAGGCCGAGGCTGCTTCTCTGTAAACAGACCACTTGGCCTGAAAAAAGACTTGTCCGATAGGCGTTTCAGAGACTTATGACCCTGTCACACGGGAAGATTTAATGTCATTCGAATCGAATGGCATTCGATGCAATGAATGCCATTTGGTCTCTTGCAGTGCTATAGAGTAAAATATAATGGCATTCGCAAATGATAGCAATGAGTACACAACACCACTGCCGCCGTTGCTACAGAAACACATCCAATATGGCCGACCGCGACGACAGAGTCCTCAAGCAAAAAGTCATAGCGCTTGAGCTCAGGCCGTGGTGAAAATATCATCGTGGCAAAAATAATTATTCCTTTTTATAAATCTAAAAAGGCATCTTCTGACTTCGATGATGAACGCATTATTTTTGCGCATTGCGTGTCGCTGTTGTCTGTCTTGGGTCAAAAGTATACATTCGGTTCGAAATCGAATGCGCATGAGTTCCCCTAACTCACTCGATGGCAAATGTCATTCCATTCGAATGACACTAAATGTTCCCGTGTAAATCCCGATTAATGGGATTATATGTGAATACCATTCGATTCGAATGACATTAGCTTTTCCCGTGTGACAGGGGCATTAGTATGGAACGAAGGATTGTTATTAAAGAAACGCGCCTTCTTCGATTAAACCTATTGGCAAGACCGTGGCTTTTTTTTACTCTATTCTAGTTTGAATCGAGTGAGCACTCGGCAACAGTAGGCAGAAAATTATAAAGAAAAAGAGCATGTTCGTAGTTGATCGCTGTGAAGTTTCCTTTTTTATAATCACAAATGGTATTAATACCGTTTTGCGATGTTAGAATTGCTAGCCTAATGGAAAAATGCAAGAAGTTGTGATTGCTCAAGCCGGGCGAGTGTGTGACCTTAGATGTGATATATGTTGATAGCGCTAAAACAATATTTAAAAGTGATGGCGTGGGGTAGGTTACGCGTGTATGGGAAATAACAACCTGCAGCAAGTTGAAACCTGCACATATGTCGACAAAATGCTTATATTTAATAAAGGACACATACCTGACCAGGAAATCGTGGAGAAGCTGAAATAACCCATGAATAAAATTGGCCCGCCAGGGAAGCCGAAACTTATCTGGCATAAACAACCCCACATGCTACCACAACACGTTGGGGCAGATGATGGTGCTCGGTAACAAGCACCGATCATAACCTTTTTGAGATATACAAAAACTCAGCACCATAAACATTCTATAGAACATGATATCGCTACAGAAAAACAGTCAAAGTATTCGTGAACAGCAAATAAAACACCACCACCTAGAATGTTAGCACGATCGGTAAGGTAAGCATCATACTTTTTATTATAGCGGAATAGTAGAGAGTTTGTAACTTTACCCGTCCATCATGTTTCTGTGACTGCAATTATGTCTGCATTACAATCATTTATTAGGCTGCAAAGAGCATGGTGTTTAGCTTAGAGGCTACAATTTTTAGTAAAAAGAACCGGTAGTTTATTTACTATAGTATCGGGGTCTCTGCCCCTCGCTTCATCCTATCGGTGCGCTGTTGGAATATTGAGGCCTGATCCTAAGGATAGAACAGATGGCGCGGTATCATCTGCAGTACTGCTTAACGACTTCATTTCATAGACATTTTCTTTAGTGGCCTCGTATCTATAACATTTTCTTCCAATCACTAGCTTGTTATATCGTATTTTACCTCATTTAATGCCAAAGCCGGCGAATCGATGGGCATACGTGCAGTGGCAATGTTGCCGAAGCCGGCGAATCGCCGGGCTGCCGATTTTTTTTAATTTCCTGAAGCTGTTCATAGACGGCGACACTTATCACCTTATCTGAAGGTGCTTGGATATGTTACCGATAGATGGCGGTACAGAGCTGTGTAGTGTAGAGTTCGTTTTCCCCGCGCCGCCGACACGTTCATTGGCCCAACCGTACCATGTGACCTCTGGGGTGCCATATACCTTCCAAGCGCCGGGCGGGCCGGCTGAGTTAGAGCGCAGGCAGCGCAGGTTCCCAACGTATTTTTGTGTGTGTGTGTGCGTGCGTGTGCGCGTGTGTGTGTGTGTGTGTGTGTGTGTGTGTGCGTGTGTGTGTGTGTGTGTGTGTGTGTGTGTGTGTGTGTGTGTGTGTGTGTGTGTGTGTGTGTGTGTGTGTGTGTTTGTGTGTGTGTGCGCCTGGCTGCTGCGCCTTCGGATGCAGCAACCGAACTGAGTCTGGAAAGACTTTTTTTCTCGATTCCGACCGGGAAAAACGACCGAGAGCGTCATTCTGCGTGGTTGCACAGAATCGGCCGGGAGAACTTCAAGCCTACAGAAAACACCCGCGTGTGCGAGATATAAGTACACCTTGCTTGTGCTTTTCGGCGCTGTTTAGAAGATATTTAGGCGAAGTGCACGCGGTGTTAGCGATGCTACGAAAATAGGAGTTCATTGCTGGGATCGTTCGCGTCTTGCACGCTTGACGCGGGTACAAGTGTACGCGTTTGTTGCTCAACACACGTGGTTATTCCGTGCTCTTGGCACGCGAAGGCACACTGGTCGCGCGAGAATTCCGCGTCCTCACGTGCACCAGGTACTCGCATGATTTCTCCGCGCACGTGAGCGCGCCCTCGCCTCGAGTCGCTCGACCCATATGGTATACTTGCTTTTCGCAGATCGTGACGATCGCAGTCAATAAAAACATGGTCAATACGAGGCCCATGATACTTCCTTTTTTCCACTTATCCTTTGCCCATTTATACATATGCATTTCGAGCTTGAAACCAATGGCCAGGTGATATTCACAACACATGCTCCAAATATTGAGCTTGTAAGCCGAGCACATGCAATGAACTGAAGTCAGCATACATATTATGTTTTATGTTGAAATGCTACGGTGCATACCCAAATAATGTTGTGCTTGATGCATAACAAGAAATACAAAACAACAGAACACCCAGTAGCTTTAGTTTCACTCTGTCACTATGCATGTTATATAAGCCGCTCTAAAAGCACAAGAATTTCATACATCGCCTATGTAACTTAGAAAAAAAATTGCTGCGTCACCAGCGGGCGTTCCTGCTTTTTTTTTTTTACACTGGCAGCAAATCTTGGCATTCTAAGAAAACAGTCATAAATAAGTTGAGAAGAGTAGCCGCTCATGAACGCACTAGACAGCCGCCTTCATAAATCGCAATGTAGCAAACTATCGCTCATTATCAGTGTAAAGAAGTACATATACGTTGCTGTAATCACGCAAATGGCTCATATTGGCCTTCCACAAGATTTAGTGCGCAAAATGGTCATCGAAGTTGGTTTTTACGCCTGCTGTGCACAGATCGTCTTACGATCACGGCCAAACTCCGGTGCGCACATGGCAGTCGCAGTGTGTCGTGCGTATACGGCGGACAAAGTCGCCCTGCAGAATCGAGGACGCACGGTATCCGTTTACAAACTAAATTAGATGTATGCGATTTAGCTTGTGAAATTATACAATGAACGTACGTGCCTGTGACACTGTCCGGTGTTAGTTTCGTCCTGCTTGGAAACATTCAATAGAAGCCTATGGCGGTCCACCATGTTCATGCCCAAAAGCACAAGCTTCCCTCATTCCGGCTCGAAGTGACGAAATGTTTCCTTCGTAGCTCGCTCCGCGGAAGAAAAAAAAAAACGCGTGCATAAGCTCCCGATAGCGGCGGTAAGCTGCTGCCCACAATCGTAGCACAGTTCCAGCAGTAAACACGATCGGCGTGCAAAACAACCACCGGCTGCATTACTTTGCACAACATAGCATTTTATTTTCGTTCTGAGCAACCATTATCTCCGGGCACAAAGTATTTGTACTTCAGTAAACACTCAACCCGATGTGTCAGCGAATATCAAGCTCTTCCAACACGGCGGCCTTCCCGCGACGCAGTCGGCTTGGAAGGTATATGGCGGTGGCCGCTCAGTGTTGCCAGTCAAATCCCGACCTTTGCGGTACTCTGAAATTTTTTCTAGTGACTCTAGTGTAGTGTCATTCCAACGGACTTTTCTATGTTTTCGTTTTTTGTGCGTGTGGTGGTGTCTGGCAGCAGAAGGAATTGCGGCGTCTTGTGGACAGTGTGCTCTCTCCGAGCGTGAGATACTGAATAACCTCTTTGATAGCGATAGCTATGAGCAGCCTCAAGGCAATGCCAGGTGTGTGTAAGGCTAAAGAAAAAAAGCGAAAGCCGCTGGGAGCGCGAAAAGTGTGGCGCTGCTCTTCACATGCCTGAGTGTATCGAGATTTTTCTCGCGGTGAAACGCCTGTGACTTGAAAAAAAAAACTTTACAGAGTGAAGTTTGAATATGCCTCAAATGTCAATGAATGTACTTTGATAAGCGTCCAGCAAATATTTTGCTTAGGCGCTCATGACGCACAAAAA
Source organism: Dermacentor andersoni (assembly GCF_023375885.2). Lineage (NCBI taxonomy): Eukaryota > Metazoa > Arthropoda > Arachnida > Ixodida > Ixodidae > Dermacentor > Dermacentor andersoni. Next base: position 48,000,897 of record NC_092823.1, on the reverse strand, counting down.
CGTGAGCGTGGGGCACGCGTGCGCGCTTTCGGTGAAAAAGAATGCGTGGTACGTGTTTTCCGTATTCGATAGGTGTTCTTCTGGCGTGATGTGTGGCGGGACTGAAATCTTCACTAGCAGTGATAGTGATTTGTTTTAGCATGGGAACGTTCAATAATATGTCTTCTTTGGTTTCATAGGCAGCCAAATATACTATCAATGGACGTGATTTCGCTGGAGTGAACCTACCTATACGATATGCTATATGTGTGCGCGTGATATGCTGTCACAAGTTGTGGTCAGACTTGGGGTGTTGGTTAGAATTTCAATAATTTCTTGCTTTGATTGTACAGCGGACTTGGTAAAGATATCCGTTTAACCATGAAAAGTACATTATTCCTACGAGAGCGGTCTTGCACATCATCTAACCGGGGGCGTAGGAATGCAGCGTCTTTTACTATACTTCCAAGCGCTTCATGCACGTCACCGAGTTCATGCTGCCCTTTTTCAAAATTACCAGTCTGAAATTCTATGGTCACAAGTGTTACTTTATTTCAGCTATCACATCCCCCACAATTTGCTCGTCTGTTTTGAACTCTGTAATAGTGCCCAGCATTGCTTTTTGGTTGCCCTCCATAATTTTAACCTTTGATTCAAATCGCGTGATGTTGTCAGAACTTCAGTTATAATATCCGATGCTCGTTCCGTCTGAGGACCGGGAATACTTTCAATGTCGCAGCAAAAAAGCAATAATAAAGAAAAAAAAACAAGCACTGCTTCTCTGAATATATATATATATATATATATATATATTTGAGTAGGTACCTTGCCACATGTTCTATAATGTTTGTTCTATCATAACTACGTCACACTGTACAACACATGGTTATTGCGGCATTTTATTGAATATTTCCTCGTTAATTCTATTTTAGCATCATTTATCTAATACTTTTATGACGTGTGCCAAGGTACCCTCTGCTTTCTCATTTGAAAGCCCTGAGGGTATATTTTTAAATAAAATAATACTTCAAATGTATGGTCCCTTATCATCCCATTGCAAATATCAGGATAACTTGAAGGACAAGTTCTTTATCTTCGACACAAAGACCTGCACGTATATAAACTGCAGAACTCCACCATAGCACGACACAATTGTCCTGTATTGAAGATGTGAATATTAGCTCTCTATTAGATTCTTTTTTCTTACTTCGTTTGCCTAGTCAAGGAATTCCTCGCAATTGTGGGCTATGTGGGGTAAATCTTCTAACTTCTCTGAACATAAGGTCGTTATGTGCAGCCTAAGAGAACTACTATACTGATTGGATTCGTCATCAATATAACCACAACATCAAGCAAATATTTTAACGCCTTAATATATTTTCTGAGTCATCATGTCTCGACACAGTTGTTGACAGTTCCTTAGGCCCGCAAACTAAATAATCTACAGATGTAGCTGCAGCTGTCGCAGGCGAGGTTTAAACAATTCAACGGATCTATTTTTCCCGGCCCATCACAATTATTTTGTGATCCGGAAATGGATTGGGACAAGACTCTAGCACTAGTGAAAGAGTTGGATTTTTCAAAGGACGAAGCCCTCATATTTATTGAGAAACAGAGAGATCCTCCAAAAAGAACGCGAGGCCGAACGTGAGGTAGCCTGAGAAGTGCATGCTTGGGAGAAGGAAATTTTAGAGCTCAAACTGAGATTCGCACAAGCAACAGAGGGTCGACGGGATGACGAGAGTTTCACGTCAGTGTCCTCCGGCTCGTAGTCTCCAAAAGCCAACCAAATCTGTCCGCGTAAGCTAATGGCACCATTCGATGAAAAGTGCGATGACTTGGATGCATAGTTGCGCCGGTTCGAAATGATTGTCCTCGGGCAAGGCTGGGACCGGAGCGAATGGACCACAGCCCTAAGTCTTTGCCTGGTAGGTGAGGCACTGAGTGTCTTTGGGAGCATGACCACCTCCGACTCCCTAGACTATGACAAGGTTAAGAAGGCGTAACTACAAACATTCCGACTTATGGCGGAAAGTTTTCGCGAGCGATTCCGAAACGGTAAGTCGGAAGACGCAGAAACGGGAAACCAATTTGCGTGCCCCCTGGCAAATTATCTTGACCGGTGGGTACAAATGGCCGATTTCGCGAAGACTTATGCGGGATTCTGTGAGTGCTTTGTCAGTGAGAAATTCTTAGCTTGCTGTAGCCACAATCTGGGCATCTTCCTAAAGAAAACAAAGTTGAATTCACTCAATGATCTAGCCGAACACGCTGATCAATTTTTGGAGGCACAGGGGCTGCGAATCCTAGGAAGAGTGCAAAAGGACCTAGCCAGAGAGAAAGTAGACGAGGCAAAATACGAGCCTCAGGGAAATGTGCGCCCACCCTAGCTAAGGTGTTTCCTCTGCTACCGTACAGGGCATGCACCGTTAACTGTCACGTAGGGAACAGCCGCTCCCACAAACAAATAATGCGCCAATTATGCAATAGAAAGGAACACCGTGCGAATGAGTGTAGGTCTAGAATATCACAAAAACAGCGTGCATATTAGGCAAGTGCGAAGAAGCCGACTTGCAAACCGAACTGTGCAGAGGTGAACCAGGCTCAAGAGAGCCAACATGTACCGAGGGAAAAGCGGAAATAAGTAGACGCAGAGGCGGCAGCTATACGTGACGTAGGAGAGGTTCATGGACAACCGGTAACGGTGCTAAGAGATAGTGGCACAATAAATATTTACTAAAGGGGAGCCTGCGACGTGATGAACATCTGACAGGAGGGCTAACGCAAGTTACTTTAGCTGGCAATACAGTGAGGTACCTACCTGAAGTCTGTATCCAAGTCTCCACGCCGTATTACACCGGGTGGCTTAAGGCAAAATACGTTGAAGAGGCTTTATACCATCTCATTCTAGGAAATGCATCTGGAGTACGGAGAGTGGATGATCCAGATTGCAGCTGGAAGAGAAGTAGATCTATCGCAGCAAGAGAGATGAATGACTGTGGTGAACAACCACGTCAGTAAGGGAGCAAGCAACAACTGTACAGCAATAATTCACCAGAAGCGGCAACTGGCGTATGTCGTCCAGTTATATCGTCGGCCGTACTATCCAAAACCCAAAACCACAGCAGGACACCCATGGCAGCCCTAAAGGTACCTGCAATTCAGTGGTTAAGAATCACGCCCGCGGATTTGCTGGAGGAGCAAGACAAGGACGAGTCGTTGAGATCGTGCCACAAGAAGGTAGGAAAATTTGTGAAAAGGAATAGAAGCCGCACTATGTTTGGGTTTGTTATGCACAATGGACTTTTATATAGAAGATACGTATTCAGCTTGGAAAGAGAGGCTCAGCAGCTCATTGTGCCTAAGGCCTTTGGGGAGACAGTGATGAGAATAGGATATTATAGTGTCATGGCTGGTCAATGGGACGACCGCGCCAAGCTCACAAATGTCATCTTTTACCTGACTGACGTGGCAAACCTATGGTTCCGCAACCATGAAGCCGATTTTATTACCTGGTCGGCTTTCACGACAACCTTGGCTGAGGTCTTCGGCCGTCCCGCCGTTCGCCGGCTTCGCGCTGAGCAGCGCTTGCGTGGTCGAGCTCAACGCCAGGACGAGACCTTCACCAGTTATATTGAAGACGTGCTCTCCCTTTGCAAGCGCGTCAACTCCTCTATGGACGAAGCTGACGAGATCAAGCACGTCATGAAAAGCATCAATGACCATGCATTTCATATGCTCGTCGCGAAGAGTCCCCGGACGATTGCCGAGGTCATACAGCTATGTCAGCAGTACGACGAGCTGCGTAAGCAGCGTGCATCAACACGCGCTGCTCATCATGACACCACGGATCTATCTCCGTTGGATTACGGCCGCGACGCTTCCGACGTCTCTATTTTAATGCCGGAGATAAAGCAGTTTATCCGTCAGGAAGTCACCCGCCAACTCTCTCTGGCGAATAGCACACCTGAGCCGTCGACAACCTTCGCTCCTTCGCTTCGTCATGTCATTCAGACGCAAGTTGCCGCGGCGCTGCCATCTGCCCCTTCTCAGCAGCCTGCAGCTGGACCACTAACGTACGCTGACGTCGTCGCGGCCTTACGCTCCTCCGGCTCCTGATGCTTACCGGGCCACCGGCGCCTTCCATGTGCCGCCGCAACCTTCGCGTCCGATTGTCGTCCCTTACTCGGCCGCTGCAGCCCCTGTCGTCAACCCATGGCGAACACCTGATAACCGGCCAATATGCTATTCTTGCCATTTTCCGGGCCACGTAGCACGATTTTGCCGCCGTCGCAGCCCCCGTTTACCTCGCAGTGGGGGCGCCTCAGGCTATATGCCTGCTCGACTTCCGCGTCAGGACCCATGTAACCTTCCTCAGGACTCGTCTCACAGTCGCCTCCCCTTCGGTTCACGCCGGTCGCCTTCCCCACGTCGCCGATCCATTTCCCCAATGGTTCACCGAACCAGCCCAGCCCGAGAGGAAAACTAACAGCCGCAGTTTCAGAGGCAAGAACTGCGTTTACATCGAACGTTTCAAGGCCTCATTCTTCCCCGGCGAACGAAATTGAACTGTACGTAGACGGTGTCACCGTACATGCACTTGTCGACACCGGAGCTACCGTTTCTATTATTAGTGAGAAGCTTTGCCGCAACTTAAACAAAGTGACCATTCCCCTTACCTCTCTTTCTCGGCGTACGGCAACCTCACATCGCATTCAGCCTTCAGCGTCGTGCACAGCCCGGGTCGCCATTCAAAACGTTATGTATGTCATCGAATTTGTCGTCCTACCTCGTTCCTCGCACGACGTTATACTTGGCTTGAATTTCCTATCTGTCAATCAAGCTCTTATCGACTGCGCTCGTGCCGAACTTACGTTATCAGTGCCGTGCTTTGACCCTGACGACCATTATTCTCCTAAAGTTGTTGCCGCCTCTGACATCGATATCGCACCTTTCTCCGCCGCTCTGGTTCCTGTATCATGTAACTCTGCTGCGAACTCATCTGTTCTGTTTATGCCTTCGGCCACTTGTGCGCGCTGCCGGAGCTTTCTGCTTCCGTTTGCTGTCGTCACTTTTTTGCGACGGTTCTGCTGCCCTTTACGTGTGCAATCCTTCCGCCTGCCCATCATCCCTACTCCGCGGCGAGTGCCTGGGGACCTTTGAAGCATTCGATTGCGTTCTCCCGGCGACCACGTTTGGTGATACGGCATCAATTCCGATTTGTGCCGTCACTCCTCCCACTGCGACCGATGCCCCTGCAGACGTCTTCGCTCGTGCCGTCGACGCAGAACTCAAACCTGCGCAGCACGCATAAATCGTCAAGCTCCTCCAACGTTTTCGTTCCTCATTTGAAATTGATCAACCATCCTTGGGCCAAGCGTCCGCAGTCGTTCACCGTATCGACACCGGTCAACAAACACCATTGCGCCAGCGTCCGTATCGTTTGTCGGCCGCTGAACGCCGTATCATCGACCAGCACCTTGACGACATGCTATAGCGTGGTATGCTTACCCCCACCAAAGGTCGTGGAATAGAGCGCCTGAATTGCCTATACATTAATTAAATGCGCGCTAATTACCTTCGACGTAACACCACAGACCGTAGGTTCCACTACCACAACATCTCCAGGGTTGCACTACCACCGAAGCTCTTGGGCTCGAGTGCAGGAATTACCTTATATAATTACTTTTACTTTTTTTTGGCATGGTGAGCCAGATCGAAGCTAGGTGCGGAAAAACACAATAAACGCGCCAGCAGTGGCATGAGCGCGTGTCAACGTGAGGCGAGCTCTGCATTTTCAAGACCATCCGGGGTATGAGTCACTTTCGGATTTCGCCATCATAAATTATTTATGCATCAAATATAAGATATTAGAACAGTAGCCACTAGGTGAACAGGTAGAAGCACATGAGTAGGAAAAAATATTTGAGCTGCATTACTAAATTAACCTTCCACAATACGAAGAAAGCTACACTTGCCGTGAGAAGACGCGTTGTCAGCCAGAAAAGACCCAAGTCAAAAGACGGGTGCGGATACTGTCTTGAAATCATGCACCCACCCGCTGTGACCTCATGAGTTTTCACATCGTCTCCTGCTCCTTCTCCTGAGGAAGAAATGTGGAAAGCATCAAGATGCGACTTGGAAGACGCTACTGTTCTGATACACAGTGGTCATTTCGCATATGTTTCAACTGATGGCCGTATTTCGGAGGATTGAGAGTGCCTGACGGCTGCACACTGGATGTGTACCGCCACCCTTACCACCAGTAGGAGCAGCAGCAGCAGCAGCAGCAGCAGCAGCAGGCGTTGTAACAAAGCGTCGAATTAGTTTAGAAATTGTTCGCGCTTGAGCTTCTGAACACTGTACGGAAATGGGGCGGTGATTTACATGTTGTGTCGGCAATATTCAAATGCCCATACCGGCAGTCGAACAATGTGCAATAGTGAGCGTGCGTTGTTCGCTGCTGTGCGGCACCGGCCATGCGGATGAACAGACGCGGGTGATAGCGGGCACGGTGGTGTCCGGCAAAGACAATGTCACAGACACATCGCTTCCTCTAATTCAAGGCGCGGCCGCTAGACGCGGTATGTTGCGAACCGTGCAATAAATTCATTATTTTCCACTAGTTTCTGCCTGCAAATATGGTTGTGTTAACCTCTTTCGGCATCCAAGCTTTCATTTAAATAGACTGAAAATCTCGGCGGAAGAAGGTTTGTTCAGTATCCATTAAATATTTGTCGGCAAAACTGAACGGCATTTAAAAATTGTCGGCAAAACTGAACTACATTAGGTTTTAATACATTAAGTTTTGAGCGTCTCCTTTTATGAATAAAGTTGTTGCCGCAAAATCAAGTAGAGTTCATTGTGAATACTCCTCGGTGCGTATATGTCCTGTTATTAGGAGCCTTAAACACGAAACTATGACTGCCTGTGTCCCACTATAACTGTAAAACGAGACTACTTTTTGTAAGCGAAGCATCTATGCCGAAGTGGAGGTTGTTCAATCCTATGGCATGGTCCTTGGAAGTCAACGCAACAGCACATTTTGCCTTTTAGAAGTTATCTTGTAGTCTTATGCTAGCTTTTGGATGCATTTCGTGCGTTTTCTTGCCATAGATTAATGACGTCTTCGATTTGAAGAGACTTCTGCACTTCATTGACGTAGAAGACTTTTTGAACGAACTTATCAGCAACTTCATGCAATCGTTATAGAAGTATGTGCCCACCCCCTATGCAATGCCCTCTTCTCGAGGGGCTTTGCGGTCTTTTGAATAAATAACAAAAATGAGCGGCAGCCACTCTGGTTGTTCATCGACAGCAGTATGTTGAAAAAACTGGTGAAGGGCTGTTGGAGAAAACGTGAGCCTTCATTAGTCACTCGATCATTTTTCTAGAGAAATCAGTGCACTTAAACTGGAGCAACCTAAGGGAGTCCTGATTTTATTCGCCAGCTATAAAACTGCAGGGAAACTGTTGGATGCCTGCAGTAAGGCCGACTGGTTTTTGCCGGGAATCTATTAAAATTCCCAAAACGTTGTTCATCAGATCAGGGCCCGTCAGCAGAATGCTGTTGAAAGATGCCCCTTAGTGTTTAGTAGAGTCGAATGGGACCCAGATTTGATCAAGCTTTTGGGGGTGACGAACACGGAAAATGGGACGATATGTGCGCCATTCGCGCCAGTGAAATAGGGAACCTTGCTGTGCACTACCATTGCTTAAGAGTTCGATTGGGAAGTCGAACAATAGGTATTGGACTGTGTGGATTTTCGCAGGGCATGGCGTGGCTGAAGCATATGACGCAGAGCTCGTTCTCGATTGTTCAGAATACAATTTCTCTGTGTGCGAAAGAGGAGAAAGGTGACACAATTGTTTGATTTTCCTTAGGTGAAATCATCAGCAGCAGCAGCCTATTTTCATTTCCACTGAAAAGAACGAAGGCCCCTTCCTTTGATCTACAATAACTCTTGAATTGCGCTAGCTGGTTCAAATTTGCGCCCAAAGATTTTTTTATTTCATTACCCCATCTAGTTTTCTTCAGTCCTCGATTGCGCTTCTCTTCCCTTGGCACCCATTCTGTATTCTAATGGTCGACAGCTTGTCTACCCTACGGATTACTTGGCCTCCCCAGCTCTATTTTTTTTAAATGGGTGAGCATTTCTATGCTTACCCAACATGCTTATCTTATTCGTCCGCCCGTCCCGTACGACAACTGCTTTCAACCTAGCACCCACAGCAGAGAACGCTTCCCTTTCCGGCTGTCTCTCGCGTCAACGCCAACGAAACGGCGAGACAACAGTGCTCACGGATCTCTCAGGACATGGCACATATTGCTACTTTGCTACTTTCGCAGATCGTTTTCGAGATCAGGGCCCACGCGTCAGCCTTCAATGCTAAGTAAGCAGTGAAAGCACAGGGCGCGAAATATGAGCAGTCGGCACTGTTCGTCAGCATCGCAGCTCGCTTTCAACGTACGCTCCCAGCGGCGGAGCATACGAAGCTGCCGCCTGAGTACGTTTTCTCCCGGTTCCTAATTGTTCGATGCAAATGCATAAGGCGATAAATAGTGATAACAGCTTACAATGATGGGAACGTCATTAGCGCACTTGGTGCCGCCACTTCCAGTACTTTGCTTGCCTTATCAATGCACCTTGTGCCACCGCTCGCACCAGTCGTTGTCGCCGCAGTACTGTCATTTGTACTGGCCAGATAAAGTTTCATCACTTTGATAATGAAACCGGGCTGCGTGGAGATGGCCAAGTAGCACAATGCTTACGCAGAGATGTTTATGCTTGCATTATTACAGCGAAGCAGTATATGGCTTGTTTCTAGCGGATCAGTGTACGGAGACAAAAAAAACATGGGTCAATCCATAAGATGGTGCAATATCGAGCCGACGCGCGGCGGAGGTGAAGCAGGCTTGGAGCACTCCGCCAACTTGCAAAAGATCGTTTCATATTTTAGGCTCAAATTTGACAAATATCAGAGATTAAGCTGATAAGAACAGATACAACACTTTGACCCACGTAGGCCATATCTACGTGTGGACCGCCCTCTCCTTATCGGCGTTCCGAATGCTTCCGTATCTACTTTAGTTCTTTCCACTCTCCGGTGGTGGCGGTCCCATCAAAACTTCGCGCTTGTCTAGTTTCCTCCAGCTCGTGGGAGCGGGGGTACTTTCTTCAACGCCAATCAAGATAAATGAGCCCGTATGTACGTTCAAACTTCCGTGTTACCTCTGTGTAGTAGGATAGACAGCTCCGCTGGTCATACATTTCTGCGGAATGGAATGGAATATAGTCAAATGGAATATAGGATACCCCGTTCAGTTTACGATCCAGACCGCTCTCTTCCAGTGTCTCGACGTTACGCCTAAGATATTTCGCTCCATCACTTTATGCGCTTTCCTTAACTTGTGAAATTCACACTGATTACTGTGAGGAATGCCGAGGATTTCATGGTTAGAGTACGCCGCTTGTCTTGTTCTGTTAATTTGAAGAGATGTTAAGGTAAGATGACATTACTGTTGTTGCCGATCACAAATATTTTGTGACCAGATGTCTATCTGCAACGAAGAGAATCTGTTTTCTTCACATGAGGTGTGCTTTGAGCAAACCTCAAAGACATGAGGCCTTCCATTGCCAAGTGCATGCCTCTTGAACACAAAGACGCTCGCCGGTTTCCGGGTACCAGCAGGTCCGATGTGGAGCTTCTTGGCAAGAAAAGCGTCGTGTTCTTCGGTTATTACTGGGCGAACCTTCTGAGATCTTAATATGTCTCCTTCAAAGAGCAGCAGTATTCAGCCTCTTAAAAAGTTTATTATTATTTTTTACAACTTTCGAATGCGGGTATTGGCTTGACGCGGAGCGGTCGGAATTTATGATTTGTTTTCAGAGATTTTATTGCATTCGAAAAGAGGTGAAACAGAGCGCTTGACTTAATATGACATGGTCTCCTAAAAGAAAGCATGAGGGATCCTTCCAACTAATTCCCTACTGCAGGAGTAAATGCGTAGTGTGTTCTCGGTAGGAGTCCACTTCGAAGTAGGTAAGAGTTCCAGCTGACCTGAAGAATGAGCGATTGTTCAAATCATGAAGAATCGAGTACGCTCAGCGTGTCCTCTAAAGCCGAGGCTGATGTGTCACCTGTACTAGCCATATTTCCGCGCGTGACCTATTGTCGTTGCTAGCTTTTGTCATTTCAGTGCGCGTAGATGTCGACGTAGTTTTCGGCATTTTGTGTGTTACTGTCGTCACACCACTAGTTTTTGAGGGCACTTCACTTGACGATGCAGAGTGAAGTGTTGTGGCACGGTCACCCCAGTTGCATATGCTGTATATCGCAACTAGTTGGCATTTCCGCTACGTGTTCTCCCTAAATACACAAGAATGCAGGCAGAACAATTGCATCCTCAGGAAAGTTATTCACAGTTCGAAGGTTTTTTTTTCACCAAAAATGCAAAACATACACATTTGGAAAAGTTCATGTTTCTTGTGGTGTAGGCACTACTTCTCAAAGCACAGGAATTGAACCATCTTTTCGTTTTTGTGGGTTCTTGTAGCTTTGTAGAGGCAGGATCCACGTGTGATTTTCTCGTTGACCCGCATTTTTTTTTTCCCCACGTCGTCATGGTTGAATTTCTCTCCTTTTTTGATTGGACTCAGACGAGGCCTTTGCGGATGTAGATGAAACTCAGTTCAGTCTTTATGCTTGCCTGATATCTAATAAGATTGCGAGAAGAATCAAAATGGTGAAAATGGACTGTTATGTCCTTTTTCGTATTTCAATCTCATGAGCCTCCAATTCTTTTGAAAATCGGATCCTAACATCAAGACAATTTTGTTTGCTCATCTAGTAGTATCTAATGAGTGAGACCGCCAGACTTCGTATCATTTTTCACAGACTAAAGTGTCGTTGGAGGCCACTGAGCTCTTTTAATCTGCTATGATAGGAATATGGTAGTCTTTTGGAAGTTTTCAGCCGCATCGGCAACGCATGTTCACTTGCATCATGGCTCTACCGAGTATAATGTTTACCAGTTTGTATAATGTTCAAGCCTGTATAGAAGTCCTTCATATGCACAGATTTCAAACTCCTGGCCCTGTGTGACAACTTGTGCCTGATCCATTAGATGAGATGGTTGGGCACTTCGTGGGCAGAAATTTCTATATCTCGGATGATAACTTTGAACGATGGCTTATAAATGAGAAAGGTTGCAGGTCAGTCATCAAGCTTGGTAAGACCAATTAAAACAGGATATTTTAGGGAAAGGGATGTAAATTGGCCACCTATCTCTGAGCTGTGGCGTACACAGACGGCTGCGGAGCAAGTCGTAAGTCCGTGGGACGGATCCTACCTTCAGCCTGCATCGATGTCGGGTTCTCATGGGCAGCAACGTACTCAAATGAGAATTCAATGTACACATTGAACAACCAGCAGCTGTGGCCCCATCGTTGCGCCATATTAACATTATTTACGCGGTCACTAGAGCTAATATTATCCACCTCAATGGCGGCAGCGTCGCATAGGGCTTTCTGTTTATTGATACATTTATTCGTTGTATTTGTATAGCAATTGCTACAAACGAAACTCATAAGGGTCTCTAGAATTGCTTTGTAGCAATCGCTACACACGGGTGGTGTCTCATTTTCCGTTTATTATTTACCTCTCTCCACCTTGCCGGTTTCCGCAGAACTATTTCGTGAAACTCTTACCTTTGGTACGAGTTGTTGACAAATTCGACTTCGCCCGGACATTTGCTAGCCACCTGGTTAGCTCAGGTGGTAGAGTGGCTGCCCCGGAAAGGCAGCGGTCCCGGGTTCGAGTCGCGGACCAGGACGAATTTTTCTTCAACTGCGAGGCTATTCTTTCGAGGGACCCGTAAGGGCTTCCTTTGTAGCAATTGCTACGAACGGGTGGATGTCACATCTCCCCTTTATTATTTACCTCTCCACTTTGCGGGTTTCCGCAGAACTATATTCGTCAAAAAGGGGTTTGTGTTTCAGTTTACGCGTACGAGAATCATGTTTTCTGCTAAATTCAAATTACAATCCGACACCGTCATGTGTTTAGGCTGTGCGTAAGTCATACTTTACCAATTTTCTTACGCATTTACATTTCTGAAATTCAGCTAGACCAGTAACGCTTCTGTGCCACGTGGAGAGCGAGCGTAGCTATCGTTCGGTACGATGTTTTGGTGGACAACACAACCGATGGCGGACGCCGACGCCAACACCGGACTTTCTGCGACACGCCCTTAACGCTGTCGCGTTATTTCTTTTTTTTTTTGCAGAGTGCATTCAGCTAATGGACTATGCCAATTTGAATGCAGTAGATTCGCGCCCCGCTACCAAGGCTTAGCAGAGGGGCAAATGTATGTGAGTGGTGGACCGGATGCGTTCATTGTAGCGCGCTACTACGTGTCACAGTAATCCGACCAAAAGAATATGACGACACTCCCAGTACAATGACGGTGCGCGAGCAGTGGTTTCGGCGGCAGAACGATCCAATGACAGAGGCGCTTGGTCCCGCTCCCACCTGATTGAGCGGGCCATGTCAATGTTTATTTTTTGAGAAATACAGGCGCCAACACCTGTTTGGTTTTTCCTCGCCCATAAAGTGGTGACTCCGGAGTTCGCTTCATGAATCTCAGCTCCTGCACAACGGTTCCCTCAGCCGCTTCGCTAGGCCTACTGCAATCAGGGGCTCAAGCACAGCTGTCATCGCAGTCCGCTTTCTGTCTAGTAAGCCATGACCTCGGATTCCTCCAATCAAGTGTCCTCATCCACGCCACCACCCCGCGAGTCAGAAGTCTCTGCAGTGAAGCTCCCCGAGTTTTGGTATTAAGGCACCGAACTTCGGTTGATTACTTTAAATACTTGTTTCGTCGTCAGCGCCTCCGTTCACAGTTCACTATGTTTGACCACGTCGTTGGAGAGCTTCCGACTAATACTGCTGCAGTTGTTAGTGATGTTCTACGCTATCCGCATGTCGACCGCTCCTATGACCACCTTAAGCGGACGTTTATACAGGTTACTAATGACACAGAGAGCATCGATTAATGCAACTTCTTACATTGGACGTGCCCGGCGACCACATACTTACCGACTTATTAAGTCCCATGTATGCCTTGGCTGGCGACCTGCCTCCTTCAACGGACAGCGCACTTCTACGGGAACTCTTTCTGCAGCGTTTTCCAATGCAGCTGCACATTATCCTGACCGCGTCTTGATACTCCACGCTGGTATCTCTAACTCAATTGGTCGAAACGATTATAAATGTCGGTTTTCCCCCTGTGGCCCCAGTTCATCGCACTCAGACCCTCTGTTCCGCGGTGAAGCCGCTGGCGAAAGCAATGCACGTCTCCTTGAAGCTAGTGAAGAGGTCACACACCAAGCAGTGCGTTTGACAGCTGAGGTCGCTGCCGTCCAAACGCGCCATCCCAGCCCTAGTCACACTAGATGCTGTACTCCACTTCCCGTTACACTTTGCTGGTGCCACCATCGCTACGGCCCTCGGGCAAACCAGTGCCACCAGTCCGGCTGCTACAGGGGAAACAATCGGGCCGAACAATGACTATCACCGCTTTTCACCGACCCAAATCCAGTCGCCTCTTCCACATCACGGACCATGTAACCTAAGCCCGGAAATGTCATCGACCCTGGCCCCGAGATCTGTGTCCTTTGTTCTACATTGGTTGAGCGATGCCATCTTCTCGCGTCGCTTTCTCTCATACCGGTGCGACCGCTTTTTAACCACAGGTCTGTATGAGCGGACCTATAATCAGAAATCAGTGCCTCTTGAGATCGGTCTCAGACATACCATTCGCTGGATCTTTATCATCGCGGTCTTGCGCCATACAATCATCGTCGTCCACATTCTCTGACACTATAAGCTCCTTGTCCACGTGCAGCACTATCGGGTCCTGAACTGGGAGACGATCTCAGCGCGCTGAGCCGTCGAAGGCGTCTCCTGTCGCGCTCCACCGCCTCAGCTTCTCTAGACGCAGAGGGCCGTTCCCGAGCCTTGGTCATCGGTCCTTGTAGAGTTTCCGGATGTCTTCTGACCACCCTCCTTTCAGTCCTCGGTGGCTCAGGGCGTGACACATCATATCGTCACGGCTGGCCCTCCCGCGTTCAATCGGGCTCATCGCCTCGCGTCGGACCGCCTAGCTGTCGCCAAAAAGGAGTTTGATCACATGCTCGACATTGGCTTCATTCGTCCGTCCTCCAGTCCTTGGGCCTCGCCACTCCATATGGTGCCCGAGAAGACCGGTTGCTTGGGCCGGAACTGCGATTAGTGGCCTCTGAACGAGGCCACTGTTCCGGGCTGGTACACAATACCTCACATTCAGGACTTTACGTCGGCACCATCATATTTAGCAAGGTCAACCTGTTGAAGGCCTACCACCAGATCCCTGTGTAACACTCAGATATTCTGAACACTGCTATTATAACACTTTTTTACCTGTCCAAATATCTGCGCATGCGCGTCGGTCTTCGTAATGCGGCCCAGACCTTTCAACTTTTCGTTGACAAGCTATTACGTGAATTGACATGCTGATTTGCCTATCTTGACGACATCTGCATATACAGCACCACCACCAAAGCTCATAAGCTCCATCTACGTCAAGTGCTCACAAGACTCAACAAGTTTGGCCTTGCCGTTAACGGTTCGAAGAGCGAGTTGGCCGTTACGCAATTGGCTTTCCTCGGTCATTGCATCAACGCAGATGGCATTCGTCCACTCCCGATCCTCGTCACAGCCATCCGTGAGTTTACTGAGCCATCCATCGCCAGGCAACTGCGCGAATTTCTTGGCGTCGCCCACTTTTGCGGCCGCTTCGTTTCTCTCTGCGCCAATATACTGCAGCCTCCCCACGACCTTTTCCGGCGCCTGAAGACACAGAATGCTCGCGTGCCCTGGAACGACACTGCTGAACGCACGTTTAGATGAATCAGAGGCATTGTCGCCTCGACGCTCCTCGTGCACCCAAAATCCGACGCCCCAAGATTCGTCATGGCTGACGCATTGGACGCCGATGTCGGCACAGTCTTGCAGCAGTTACTTGCTGGTGTTCGGCCCACCTACTTCTTTTCCAAGAAGCCTGCGATCTATTTGGAAGTGAAATATTTTGGGTATTTTCTCGAGGGACGCTCCTTTAATGCCCTTACTGGCCATAAACCACTGATGTCTGCCCTAATGTCCAGCAGCACCTCCTATGTCCCCGCGAAATTAGACCCCAGAAATACACCAGCGACATTTGTCACATCATCGGAAAATCCAACATTACTTAAAATTAAATTATGGGGTTTTACGTGCCAAAACCACTTTCTCCTTATGAGGCACGCTGTATAGTGCGGGACTCCGGAAATTTGGACAACCTGGGTTTCTTTAAAGTGCATCTAAATCTAAAATCCAACATTACTGCCGACGCACTTTTTCGCGCCACCATTGATGCAACGGACCACGGACGATTGGTCATCGACATCACGGCCGTGGATGCCACCCAGAGTATCGACTCCGTGCTCCAGCTCCTTCGCACGAGCGGTACCTCTCTGGTGTTTGAAAATGTATTGCTCCCTGACTGCGACGCGCCCCTCGTTTGTGATAGGTCCACCGGATGTCCTCGTCCCCCGTGACTGTCCAATACCACAGGACCGTTTTCAATGCGAAGCATTTATTCGCGAACATTTGTAAGTTTGGTAGTATCTATCTATCTATCTATCTATCTATCTATCTATCTATCTATCTATCTATCTATCTATCTATCTATCTATCTATCTATCTATCTATCTATCTATCTATCTATCTATCTATCTATCTATTTATCTATCTATCTATCTATCTATCTATCTATCTATCTATCTATCCATCCATCCATCCATCCATCCATCCATCCATCCATCCATCCATCCATCCATCTATCCATCCATCCAGCCATCCATCTCTCCATGTCTCCATCTATCTATCTATCTATCTATCTATCTATCTATCTATCTATCTATCTATCTATCTATCTATCTATCTATCTATCTATCTATCTATCTATCTATCTATCTATCTATCTGTCTGTCTGTCTGTCTGTCTGTCTGTCTGTCTGTCTGTCTGTCTGTCTGTCTGTCTGTCTGTCTGTCTGTCTATCTATCTATCTATCTATCTATCTATCTATCTATCTATCTATCTATCTGTCCATCTATCTGTCTGTCTGTCTGTCTGTCTGTCTGTCTGTCTGTCTGTCTGTGTCTGTCTGTCTGTCTGTCTGGCCGACTACTTCTTGGTGCTCTCATGATCGTTTAGTAAACTTGGTAGGTATCAAAACTGGCATAGTATGACCGGATTGTGTGACGAACTTAAATGATAGCTCATGGCATGCATGTCATGACATGAGTGTCATGTAGGTCATGGCACATCAGCCTACTGCTTGGTGTAACAAAAATGATATAGTGTGACAAGAGTGTATGACGAACACAAAATGAACAGTCATCACATGAATATCATTAGATGTGTGTCATGCGTGTCATGAAACTGCCGCCTAGGTCTTGGTGCTCTCATGGTCGATTCGTTAACTTGGTATGTACAAAAACTTGCATGGTACAACACTGTAAGGCCAACATAAATTATATGTGATGACATGAATGACATGACATGCGTGTCGTGTAGGTCATAAAACAGCCGCCTAGGTCTTCGTGCTCTCATGGTCGTTTCGTTTAACTGATATGCTCCCCACACACTGTTTCGCATCGCATGTATTCCAACAGTGCATGGGATCTGTCCGCTTTTTCCTGCGCTCCATTTTTTAGCTCATCCTGGCATTCGCGCAACAAAGCGACTAGTCACTTCTCGTTATGTATGACCTAGAATCGACGTCGCCGTTTGTCTCTGGTCACGCAGGTGTCAACGGTCAACAGCCTAAAGTGCATTGCCACATTGCAACTCCTCTTTGGACATTCTTGTCCCCGGACGCCCGCTTCAGTCATCTGCTCGTCAACATTGTCGGCCCCCTACCCCCCTGCCGGAACCATCCCTACCTCTTAACCTGCACTGACAGGATCACCAGATGGCCTGAAGCGATGGTCCTTCTGAACACAACGGCGGTGTGGACTGCTGGAGCACCCGTCATTCTGTGGATTAGCCGCTACGGCCTCCCTTCTACCATTAATACCAACCGTGGTCGTCAATACGAGTCAACATTGTTCACCAATGGATTTAGGCTTTTCGGCCTCAATCACATCAACAATACCTCTTACCACGAGATATCAATTGGAATCATCGAACATTTTCACCACCAACAGAAGGCTTCGCACATGGCTTCGACTTTTCCTTCATCATGGATCTAGCGCCATCCTTTTGTTATGCTTACCATCTGCGCCGCTCATCGCAGTGAGTCTTCTTCCTCCAGCACCACCGAGTTTACTTTTCGTACCACTCTTCGCGTCCCTGGCAAATTCTTCGACGACTCCCCTGCCAACTCCCCACCAAACAACTGCGTTATTGCGGTTGTGTATGCGCCAGCTCTGATCTTCAGAAATACGCGCACGTGTTTGTGCGCCACGACGCTGTGCGAGTTCTCTTACAGCTCCTGTATGATGGTCCGTTCAAAGTGCAGAAGCTTGCACCCTAATGCTTTATATTGCTCATCAACGACCGGCAAGGCACGGTCTCCGTCAACCCTCTGGAGCCTGCCTACTTGGACTCTGACGCTTTAACCACTTCTGCTATCAGATTGAGTCCTGAACAGGCCAGTCCTACCAGCCACGTGCGTTTCGCACCACCACCATCCGCTCGTCGCCATTCATCCCAGTATCACGGCTTCCTCGACCTAACGGGGGGGGGGGGGTCGGCTGCAGCGCGCTATTACGTGGCACAGCAATCTGACCGAAAAGACGATGACGAGACGCCAAGCATGCTTACGATGCGCAAGCAGTGGTTTCGGCGGTTGCAAGATCGCACGCCAGTGGCGCTTGGTTCTACTCCCGCCTGATTGAGCTGGCCCTGTTAAATTAACATTTGGCGGACACAGTCACCAACATGTGTTTGGTCTTTCTCTGCCGCCATATTCTTTCAGTTTGTTGTAGATGCAATCTCGATAAGCCAAAATTAAGCAGAAAACTCTTATGTGTCCGATAAATGAGCACTGTGTCTAGACTTCCCCTTTTTCATTCAGCATAATGTTTTCTTGCAAAGGATGGTAAGGGCAAAAATAACACGTACCCAAATGCCAAAATGTTTTAAATTGGGAAAAGTTCAACGACTAGCAATTCCGAAACGCCATGGGGGCAACACTTAGTGTCAGGGTGGAAAGAGGCAGAAATTTGGATCGTACGGATTGGAAGTATTACGGAAGTACGGCACACAAATTGGCACAAGTTGGCGCCGAAGCATTGAAGAGGCCGGAACTGATGAGGTATACGAGAGAAGGTCGAAAAAGGATGAAGCCGAAAGGTCATCACATTGTTCGGTAAGAAGAGTGACGAATTTAAGGGACGACAAAGTGTACGCACACGGGGACTCATGAGTGACGTCTGGCGAGATTGGTGAGCGTGAAAGACGGTAAGCTTCGGAATACTTCCATACAGAACGATGTTGTTGTTCTCATTTCGCAGGGCCCAGCGAGTGAGGTTGAAGGGTGTTTTTTTTTAATACGCAGGCCAACACAGCGCGTTGTGGTTGGTCACGACGCTAAAAGCAGTCATTAAAGAAGTACTAAACATTCCAAGCGCCCAGAGAATGGCCAAGTACTCGGTTTCCATTAATGTGTAATTAATTGCCCTCCAGTTTGGTCAGCGTGCAGCTCACATAAAGCGTGGCGTATTCTCTGTGACCAGGTTGAAGATGTGCAAGCATAGCGCCAAGCCCTATAACAGTTGCGTCAGTATGTACTTTGGTAGGAAATTGATGGTCGAAATAGCGAAAAATAGGTGGCATTCTCAAAAGACGGCGCGAAGTGGTAAGCACATCGTCCTAGGCAGAGAACCACGATCAGAGGTCCTTGACGCAGCGAAGCAGTTACGTGAGATTTGATAGGATCGATGCAAAATATCGAACGAAGCACCAATAATAACAGCACAAGTCAATGAAACTGTTATGTTCATGCATTGTAGTGCGCTTAGCACACAGAAAGATGGCCCTAAATTTGTCTGCGTCCGCAGGAATGCCGTCATTGGTCATTGAATGCCAATTTGCATGCGGCCAAGCAACATTTCTTGAGGCTAAGCTAAAGACTGCCGTTGGTCATGTACGTCAGTACATGTTGAAGGCCGCGCATATGTGTTGCGAAATCAGAGGCAAAAACCACGGTGTTGTCGATGTAATATAGGCAGACCTTCCGCCTAATGCCACGCACAAAGTTATCCAACATCTTTTCGGATGTAGGAGGCGCGCTGCGCGGTCGGAAAGACGCTGAACTCATATAGAGCATAAGGCATAACAGAAGTAGTTCGCGGGCAATTAGCTTCAGCCTACGGGACATGCCTTGTGGGGCTTCGGGCAAATGGGGGATGTGGGGACCCCTTTTTGACCCCTGTCTCCTGTTCACGCGCGACTTGGGCCATTCGCCCGCATGATTGCTGGGGACACGCAGTTCCAAGCCTTATTTTGGATAGCGTACATTCCCGGCGGCCGCTGGCGCCGGCGCGACGCGGGGACTGCTGCTTTCGCGCGCGGCTCACGTTACGCCGTGCGCCGCGCGTAAGAACAGCGTCTGAGGAGCGGGCCCCTCTCGCCCTCTCTTCGGCTTCTCTTGCCTTCAGCATTGGAGGTGCGCGGGCGCTTTCGCCCGGGCAGATTGACTTTCGGTGCTCTTGGCTGTCGGACGTGCGGGCCACTTGGTTCGGGCTTCGGGCTAACGTGCCCGGACCCGGCTAGCTATGGTCTAAGGAGACACGTAGCTCGTCCCCGCTCCGCAGCGCACGCAAAGGGGCGCCGTGGCGGGTTCGCTGACTCAACGGCAAGGCGTAGACATGACTCCAGCCGTGGCACCAACGAATGGGGTTTTATTCCGTGTTATGCAAAAAAGGAAGCCTAAAAGCAGTGAAGAAGAAACTAGGAATTCGCAGAATCAGATGTATGCGTTAAGAGACAAAGCCGGCAATATCATTACTAATGTGGATGAGATAGTTCAAGTGGCTGAGGAGTTCTACAGAGATTTATACAGTACCAGTGGCACCCATGACGATAATGGAAGAGAAAATAGTCTAGAGGAATTCGAAATCCCACAGGTAACGCCGGAAGAACTAAAGAAAGCCTTGGGAGATATGCAAAGGGAGACGTCAGCTGGGGAGGATCAGGTAACAGCAGATTTGTTGAAGGATGGTGGGCAGATTGTTCTAGAGAAACTGGCCACCCTGTATACGCAATGCTTCATGACCTCGAGCGTACCGGAATCTTGGAAGAACGGTAACATTATCCTAATCCATAAGAAAGGGGACGCCAATGACTTGAAAAATTATAGACCGATCAGCTTACTCTCAGTTGCCTATAAACTATTTACTAAGGTAATCGCAAATAGAATCAGGAACACCTTAGACTTCTGTCAAGCAAAGGACCAGGCAGGATTCCGTAAAGGCTACTCAACAATACACGATATTCACACTATCAATCAGGTGATAGAGAAATGTGAGGAATATAACCAACCCTTATATATAGCTTTCATTGATAACGAGAAAGCGTTTGATGCTGTCGAAACCTCAGCAGTCATGGAGGCATTACGGAATCAGGGTGTAAACGAGCCGTATGTAAAAATACTGAAAAATATCTATAGCGGCTCCACAGCCACCGTAGTCCTCCATAAGAAAAGCAACAAAATCCCAATAGAGAAAGGTGTCAGGCAGGGAGATACGATCTCTCCCATGCTATTCACAGCGTGTTTAGAGGAGGTATTCAGAGACCTGGATTGGGAAGAATTGGGGATAAAAGTTAGTGGAGAATACCTTAGTAACTTGCGATTCGCTGATTATATTGCCTTGCTTTGTAACTCAGGGGACCAATTGCAATGCATGCTCACTGACCTGGAGAGGCAAAGCAGAAGAGTGGGTCTAAAAATTAATCTGCAGAAAACTAAAGTAATGTTTAACAGTCTCGGAAGAGAACAGCATTTTACAATAGGTAGCGAGGCACTGGAAGTGGTAACGGAATACATCTACTTAGAGCAGATAGTGACGGCAGATCCGGATCATGAGACGGAAATAATCAGAAGAATAAGAATGGGCTGGGGTGCGTTTGGCAGGCATTCTCAGATCATGAACAGCAGGTTGCCATTAACCCTCAAGAGAAAAGTGTATAATAGCTGTGTCTTACCAGTACTCACCTACGGGGCAGAAACCTGGAGGCTTACGAAAAGGGTTCTACTCAAATTGTGGACGAGGCGACGAGCTATGGAAAGAAGAATGATGGGTGTAACGTTAAGGGATAAGAAAAGAGCAGATTGGGTGAGGGAACAAACGCGACTTAATGACATCTTAGTTGAAATCAAGAAAAAGAAATGGGCATGGGCAGGACATCTAATGAGGAGGGAAGATAACCGATGGTCATTAAGGGTTACGGACTGGATTCCAAGGGAAGGGAAGCGTAGCAGGGGGCGGCAGAAAGTTAGGTGGGCGGATGAGATTAAGAAGTTTGCAGGGATGACATGGCCACAATTAGTACATGACCGGGGTTGTTGGAGAAGAATGGGAAAGGCCTTTGCCCTGCAGTGGGCGTAACCAGGCTGATGATAATGATGATGATGATGATGTATAAAATGCGCGTACAGTACAGGAATACGGCACTGGGGTAGAAGTCCCAGACTACGGGTGAAAGCTCTCGGGAAGTCTGCTCCACCACGCTGGCTCTTCCGAGCAGTTTCACCACACAGAAGGGGGCCGGCTTGCTCGAAGGTGCGCTGAACCAAGTGGGTCCACACGTCCGACAGCCAAGAGCACCGAAAGTCAATCTGTGCGGGCGAAAGCGCCCGCGCACCTACGATGCTGAAGGAGAGAGAAGCCGAAGATAGGGCGAGAGGTGCCCGCTCCTTAGGCACAGTTCTTACGCGCGGCGCACGGTCTAACGTGAGCCGCGCGCACGAGCAGCAGGCTCCGCGTCGCGCAGGCGCCAGCGGCCGCGGGGAATATACGTTATCCAAAATAAGGCTTGGAACTAGGTGTCCCCAGCGATCGTGCGGGCAAATGGCCCACGTCGCGCGTGAACAGAAGGCAGGGGTCCAAAAGGGGTCCCCGCAGCCTTCAGCCAGACAGGAATTCCAATGAAGAGAACTCGGTGTCTTTTGACCGCTCTGCAGATATATTAATGTGATGCAGTCGGTAATCATCTTTCTGCGTTACCTTGTTTAGGCAGCGAAAATTAAACAAGCGTATGGTGCCGTGTTTTGTTGTGGCGAGTGCCACGGCAGAACCCCCCGTCTCTGCGATATTTCAATCATGCCTTAATGGAGCATCTAAGCGACCTATTGTGCAATAACGCGGTGTTCCGTGGAGGATATGCGACACAAACGTTGGTACAGTGGTGAGTTAAAGTCAGTCTCGATGTGGCCCTACCCTGTTGATGTGCTGGCTCAGGATGCTTGAGCGAAGTAGAAAGAAGTGGGGAAGTCCTGTAGAACGGTGGAGAATGGGCTGAAGACATCCGTAGATGTTGAGTAAGGAGCGGAGCCGGTGCACAGGATTAGGAAGGCGGTAGAGGGCGCTTCACTTTCGACAGAGCGAATCTGCATAGTATCGATGGCCTCAACGTGGCCAAGGCATTTGTGACGAAGCAATGTAAGCGAGACTAAAACTGGGTTACAAACGGGCATTGTGCTTGAATCGGCGGGGACTTAAACACCAAAAGGCAGAATATTGGCTTTGCGAGCAACGAAGAGATAGCATATAGAGAAGACTGTTCCGTCGGAGATAGCACCACATCAGGCTGGTGCAATTGGAGCACCGCGCTATATTTGTGTGGTTCATGACAAGAAGCTTAAGCGTAAAATTGAGAATACAGGAAGGCGAGGTTGCTGAGTTGTGTGAAGTTAACTTCAACGGGAGCGCGATTGGTTGCAGCACTGTGGCAACAGGGAAAATCTCATCTTATGCCGAGATGACTGCGCACGCTTTAGTGTTACCTAACCACCTAAATATATAGGTGGGTTGTACTCGCTTTGGTCGGTTTCATCTGGTGCAGACACTTGCAGTCCGAAGCGACAATCCAAAATCAGGAACGGTGCCGTTAGGAAGTGAGCGGCACAATCTGGTATCCATACTAGAAATAGGGGCGCTGGTATCAACAAGAGCGACTGTATCGTCACCTTCGACAAACACGTCAATAAGTTCATCAGTTAAGGAACGAAGACTTAAACGTTTATGAATTGGCGCAGCCTTTGCCTTGAAAATATTGTCGTCTGATTTTTCTTGTCATTAGATACTAGCCGCAACACTTAAGTTGAAGCAAAAGGCAACGCGGCGTTGGCAAGAAGCGATGGTTGAAGCGAGGATGATCAGTTGCCGCCGGGCTGAAAGGAGTGCAGTGTGCATTGCATTCGACCAGGTAACGAGGCGCCCATAGGTAATTGTCGAGTGTTTGCACATGGCGCCAGAACTTCGCGACGTATCGAAGATACCTATAAGCAAAGCACGTAGGCTGACCATCCCACTTCAACCACGGGTTCATAACGGCAGAGCAGAAACAGGAGACGGGAGGAGGAAGGCGATCGAAGGTCTGCTAATATGGTGGTATCGGCTCTCGGTGTGGCATGGCTACAGCAACAGCTAACTGCCCGTACAAAAATGACTGTTGATTAACCATTGATATATTGTTGAGGAATTGTTGAAACAACGGACTTCAACAAATTTTCAAAAGCAATTGAGTTCGCTCAACACTTGCACAACAATATTACCGTTGAGTGTTCTCAATAAACAATTTATTGGGTAATTTGTGTTGATATTTGTAGTTATTTTTGTTGTCTAGCATTTGAGTCCAGTATCAATAATTATGACTCGCATATGAAGACATTGAAAAAATTTAATGCGAAGCGTCCCAACCTCATTGCTGTCGATTTGCGGCAGGTAGGTTCTTCTTTCGCCTCGTTTTCGTAAAAAGAAAATAATGTGTGACCGATGGGGTGGCACTGAACGTCGGCCGTTAAGCCCGGTGCTCTAACCATTAGGCGACGAACGCGCGCATGCTCCTCTCGTTCGACTCCCAGTAAGTTCTGAAATGCTTGGCGCGTGCGCAGCGTGCCACTTCCTCGTGCTGTCGATAAAGCTGGCGCTTTCAAGCGCCTATCTCCAGGACCACCCCACTTTCGTAGCCGTTTTCTCTCTCTAAAAACTGCAGCGTTAGACTAGCTTCATGACCGCCCCAATTCATAACGATGTATTTCTTCGCCGGTGTACAAATGCCATTGTCGTTTTAACATGCACTAGATGACATAACAATTGGTACGATTCAAAATGAGCACGTTTCGGGGAGCACAAGATTGCGAAGTTCACTCGCAAACACGGTGACTACGCGCATGTGAAGTTCCCCAAAAGTAGACACGGCGTCAGCGCGGCCGGCGATAAGACATGCGTCGACACGCGACGACGCTACCTTCGAGCATCCGACGCGCTGTGGGAACCGTAGGATGCAAGCGGCGCACATGCTGCAAACATACACGTGAGAGATCTTCGATTTTCCTCCGACGCACCCTCTGTCCGGAAAGTAAATATAGCTATTTTTATCCAACGGCCGTGGTACTAGACATAAAACAACGAACACGCTTTGAGATCGCAGCGCCCAGCTGCTGTAACCATTGACTTCAAAGAGCTTCTGATTCGGAAACAGCCGCAACAGTATCGCAGCTAATCGCTGTATCTGCGGCTGCTCCCGACTTTCGCCTTGCAAGAAGCCTGCGATTTATTTAAGCCTCGCCGAACTGTCGTCCTCTCCCAAGCCTGCAGGACAGGTCCCGTATGTTCAGTTAAATAGACGAACACCAAAGGGAAATGAAAGAAATACTGGTAACGGACTCTTATCACACCTTACTTGTCACGTCGTCATCTGCAAAGGTGCTATAAACTATTCCAATAGCGTTGCTGTTGTAAAAATAATAAAATTAGTAGTAATTTTCATTTCTAGGTGGCGCTACCAACGTCAAGGCAGCGTTCGGGTGTGTGCGTGTGCGCACGCAGTTGCAACCGTTGTAGCTTCGTTTTGAGCACACTTTTGCAACAGTACACATCGTTACCACTAGTTTCGTAGCCGCATATCTTGGTCGTAGTATATGTTGTTTACGCTACAAATTAGGTTGTTCTTGAAACTTTCTGAAGGTTAGTGGATGAAAAATTATTACAAATAATTAGTGGTTTTTCCGTGCGGTTATTTTCTGTTTGAAATGTTCTTATAACTCCATACGATAGTGAAGCTGTG
Organism: Dermacentor andersoni; assembly: GCF_023375885.2. Classification (NCBI taxonomy): domain Eukaryota; kingdom Metazoa; phylum Arthropoda; class Arachnida; order Ixodida; family Ixodidae; genus Dermacentor; species Dermacentor andersoni. The sequence continues at coordinate 47,975,538 of NC_092823.1, read as the reverse complement.
AACGGCTTTCGGACTCAGTTATTTGGTTGCCTTGTGTGGTGGTTCACGTTTCGTGCTTTTCAATTAAAGTATTTTTTCTTTTCGGACATGATGACGCACATTTTAGTGAAATGTTCTAACGACGATAAGTGGGACGTTTATCCGTTGAAATCGTTGGCTGACTCAGCTACTAGTCTTCGACTGATGTGCGAGCCTGGCTGTTTTGATGAGTTGCGCGGCAGAGGTCATGATGAAAGTCGCAGCCGAGCTTCTGTAGATAGGTAAGTAATCTCGTTTTCTTGGGCACGTAGCCTTTTTTCTATTTTGACATTGACAAGCGTGAGATGTTAAGCACACCGTTCACTTTCTTCAAGCAAACCGTATGCCCCGGAGCGAAAGCGCGCGATGCTAACGCTCGCTGCCGCCGTCACTTCGTTTGAAACAATAGTAGGCGAACAGGCAGCGGCGCCCCACGTGCGTAATATTGCATTGCTTCATTTGCTCCTGCCTAATGACCTTTCCTTAATTTGTATGAGCGAACACCATTGGAACATAAGGATAAGCTTCTCTGAGCAGTGATAATTTTGTACAGTGGCCACGCCATCTTTCCTAGGGGCTCACGTGGCCATCTAAGCGCTTCTTATCGCGTTCCGATACGTGAGAGGCGCGCTGCCTTTCAAAGTATTTAGGCAGACACTACGAGCTTAGGAGAACCGCGACAAATAATTGTGCAGCAGGTGTGCAGCTGTGCTACGTTTGTACCACACTCGTACCGGAAGGCGGTGTTGCACGTCACGCTCACGCATTTCGTAACTACGGCGGCCGCCGTGGCAATTTGGGGCTCGAGGTCGTGGATACGATCCCTGCAACGGCCCCATTCCAAAGGAGCGGAATGCAAAAACGCTCGTGCAGTGTGCATTGTATGCACGTAAAAATTTCCAGGAAGTCAAAATTAATACGGAGTCCCCAACTACGACCTGCCTCATAATCAGAGCGTTGGTTTCGCAGGTAAGACATCATAATGATTTTATTTTTTATTCTGCAGTGGCTCAATCAGCCCAACAATTCTCCAACAAAATTTCCACAATTCCTCAATCAAAAACTCAACATTGACCAATAATAATTCAATGCCTTCTCAATAATTTTTTTGTACGGGTGCGTGAGCAAGCGAAGCAGTCACAGGCAGCAGCTGGCGGGACAGCTGTCGTGAAACTTTTTCACTGCCGCAGGTCTTGATCGGCGTGATAAGCGACGCTTCGTCGGTACTATGGGCCAGAATGGGCATTGACACGGGGGTGTAGAAGGCCATCTCAAAGCTTCCAGCTTGCGTAGCTCGCCGTAGCTCTAACATAGCGTAATAACGTCGGTAACAGTGCTCGGGCCAGTCGCATATTGAAGGCATCGTCATTCATTCCATTCATCATCACCAGCCCATATAATATCCACTGCAACACGAAGGCCACTCCTTGCGACTTTTAATTTCCCCAGTCTTGCGGTAGTTTACTCTATCTTGCACCTCCTCATTTCCTAATTTTATCACCCCACCCAGTTTTCTGCCGTCCTCGAGCGCGCTTCTAATCTCTTGGCACCCATTGTGTAAATCTAATGGTATACCGGTTACGTACCCAACGCATCACATGGCCCACCCTGGGTCTTGGTCTCTTAATGTGAACTAGGGTATCGGCTATCCCCGTTTCCTCTCTGATCCCAACCGCTGTCTTCCTGTCTCTTAATGCTAAGCATAACAATTGTCGTTCCATCGATCTTTGCGTGGTGTTTGTTCTCGAGCTTCTTTATTTACTTCGAAGTTTCTGTTAACTCGAAGTTTCATTTATTTTTTGAGGGCACATGTTTGCCCAATAAAACAGGCGACACTCAAAAAACAAAGATAGTGGCGAACACAGTCGGCCGATGGTCAAAAATCTAATTTGCCGGTCAAGCGCGCCGGCTTTATACACGAGTCATCGAAGGTTCCAATGTAATCGACGATACCCGCGTGTCCCCCAGAAAATTCTACACAATTCGCGTCACACATGCAATGAGATTACACAAGTTTCATTCACAACACAGCATTCGAGAAACTCTCGATACATGCGGGTGCGTCCCGCGCCCCAACAATACCATTTATTAAACGTGAAATGCCCTCACCAGTAGAAAATAAACAAGTCTATGTCCCAATATGTTAGCACCGGTACAATGCAATGAGTGTGCACTTTTCTTTTCAACGACACACTTCTCAGTTACCTGACTGATTACGTGAACGTGATCAAACGCAGAACAACCTTTCCTGAGGCCAGCCTGTTTTCTTGGTTGACTGAGGTGTTGCCCCGATGCTATTCGAAATGATCTTGGTGAATATATTATACAATACAGAAAGAAGCTAATGAGCGTTTAATTCTTCAATACTTTACCGTGACCCTTCTTGTGGATTACTATAAAGTTGAAGTTCTTCCAGTTCTATGGAACATTTGAAGTAGTTAGGCACAGTATATAAAGCCCTCAAGCTTTTCACATACGATATTTTGTGAATTCATGAATAAATCAACTGTTATACCATCTAGTCCTGCCATTTTTCACCTGACCGTGTCTTGCAAGGCCACTCTCATTTCATTGCTAGTTATACAAAAAGCCTCTGGATTCTGTTCACCACAACTTTGAATGAGGTTAGCGTGGCTGCTCTGGGTACTGTGCAAGTCAGTATCGAATACTTCTGTTGCTTTCACTATATCACCGAAATCGCTGGTGACATTACCCTGATTATCTTTTAGTGTGTACATCTTGCCTTGTCCTAAGCCAAGCTTTCTTCGCGCTGATTGCATGCTGCGGCCATCTTATAGCGATATCAGTTATGCAGACACTCCAGGTGCATTTCTGCCGTCGTATAAAGTCCAAGGGCGAGAAAATTGTTGCCGTGTGCGATATGCTGTACGTGCGAGTGCAAGATTTCAAGGGCAAGCCGCCTATCGCGTCTATCGCGTCTACCCCGACTTACACGAGGGAGGAAAGCGGGAATGAAGCGCGCCTTCTTCTGTAGCTCGCAAGCCTGCGGCGGAAGGTAGAAAGGGGATTGTTCAACTCCGGCCGGGCGGCGCTTGGCCGCCCGGGCAACATTATCAGGGGGGGGGGGGGGGACACTCCCCGGTTTCGGTGGCACAGGAAATGGGCGCCATCTCTGTAATGGGCGAACCCGAAAATCTGTTTCCCTTGCATGGCCTCGTAGATCGTAGCGCGCACGCACGCCGATCCAGGTGGCCGAGCCCTTCCCCTCTCCAAATCCTCTCCAATCGCTCTCCCTCGTTACTACCCTCGCAACTCCCTCACCCTCGACTGTCTCCGCGCGCACGCCGTGCGGCCCCGCCGGCCCGGAGCCAGCTCAGCCCGCTGCATGACGTTTCATGTTTCGTTATCTGCTGTTATCGCGAAGCATGCGCTGCTGTGCGATGACCGGCGTGGCTAGTTTCGTCAGTTTCGTGGTCCTCGGTAGCTGTGTGCTTGTGCTCCGCGATGTTTCACCCGTTTCACGACTCGTACCGCTCGTGCATCGTGCAGTGGTGCACAAATACCTCAAAAACAAGCCCTGCAGGGTTGTTCCGGGCGCCTAAAGACACCAGGTGAGCGCTCAGACCCAAGGACATCAGAAGGCGCATGTACACGAACACAGCCCTATCCATTTGTGTGCTCCATTAGGCTCCGGACGTCGTTGCGCCTTGATTGTGCTACACTTACCTCTTCCCGGTAGAGAAAGCTGACAAATAGATGTTCCTCCTCATTGTCACCTGGTATGTGACGTGTTTTTCTGTGCCAAGTCTCATTCTGCAACTTCAGTAACTTGCCCAGCTTTCCATACCGCCCTCACTGCTTTTTCTGTGTGTCACGTTCTACAAACCTACTAAGAGCTGAAAAATTACTGTTAGTGTTTGTGTACTATCTCAGTAACCCCCGATGGGAAAACCGCGCGAACAACCTTCATGTGTAGGCATGATACGCTTTTTTTTCTTCTGGAAAGCATGAGCATTGCTAGTGTCCTACATGCAGATTTTTGCAGTTCGTGTTTACTATACAAAGGAGAGCCCAGTAGGTACGACTTAGTGCCTTAAGTGACGTAATTTTATTGCTAAGCATTGCATTCGGGTCGAAAGAAAAGTTGTGTTGTTGGCTTATTTTACCTGGTCTTTGATTGAGGAATAAGCCTTTCTTTCTGCGAATGTTTTCTATGTGCTGCTGCTAAAGCCGACTACCTTCTGTTCCCCTTGCCACCGTTACTCAAGCTGTATCCAAGTGCAAAATAATGTGATAATGTGTGTTTCAGTTTTTAGTACAATGTTATTTTTTTTCTGCCATGTTTTTTCAATTTGTTCAGCAGTGATGAACATGTCACGCATGTCATATACTTTCGTGCAGATTTATAAGTAAGCTTTCTTTTGGTAGGGGGGGGGGGGGGGCGCTCTCAATCAAACAATGCAAGCATTTTATTCTATTTTGCAGGTATTTTGCGTGTCATTGTTTTTGCCATTACCAGTGAGTTTTCCCTTTTTATAGTTGTCATGACTATGTCATACACGTCGTCCAATTTTGTGCAATATTTTAGTGCATATATCAGGAGCTCGTCTACATTTCGGTCTTGAGGACGTTATATAAACATCTTTTTTTATGTGTGTACATGAAACGGCCTCCGCGTTTTCTAGCGCTTTCTTTTGCTATTTCACCATCTGTGAACTTTTCTCTTTAGTACTCTTGTATATGTCATGCACCTTTCACTTTTGCTCATTTTTTGAGCGTGTATCACACCACATTGTAAGAAAAATCTGTTTTCGGAAACGAAGTCAATAAAGCGAGACTAAACATCTGTTGTGCTGGAAGTGTAATTTTTTTTATGCCCCGGCACATGCTGCTATAATATAAGTATGGGAAAGACTGCGTGCATGCCAACGCATAGCCCACGGCACACCACGCGCCAGCTCGCAAGCAATGCCAATGCGCTGTGTAGCGCGCGCATTGCTTGCGAGCTGGCGCGTGGCGCACTGTAAGAACCACGCTATAAAAAAACAAGCGCGCCGCTAACGAGTAAAAACAAAAAAATGAGCGGCGCGCGCGGCATGGGGGAAAGGGCGATAAGGAGTGGAGTGGGTCGGCATAATAAAAACAAAAAGGAAAGAAAACGTTTGGGAGAGGAGGTGCCACGCGGCTGCTGTTGCTGTTGTCATGACAACGTAAGCAATCATGTGCGCCGCCATTTTGCTTCTGCGTCGCCCATTGGCTAGGGCCGTAACTGAAGGGGACCTTGGCGCTAGCGTCGAAAGAGCGTCTGCTCGAAAACGGCCAATGGGAGCCATACGGAGTGTCCCCCCCTGACTTTATCATGAAAGCCTTCTGTCACAGGGGCAGATGCCTCTGCACGCTGCCTTTTTGAGCCGTTGTTTGCGTTCATGCGAGACGCAGAACGAAGGTCATTTCGGTTGCTGCTGCTTGCGCGCTGCCTTACTTCAGCGTTTTCACACTAAGTTTTCGCGATCAAGGAATGATATGCGTTTATGTTTGCTTGTGCAGGCGTGACACCATGCTTGTTAATTTATTTAGTATGCCTATGTTTACGAGTTTATACGGTCAATAAAACTACATAATGCAAGAAAAGTGAGGCATGCAGACAGGACACAAGAGAAGTGGACAACACGAACGTCGCTCCACTTCTGTTCTCTTGTGTCCCGTCTGCACGCCTCACTTTTTTGCCATATGAATCTTTATCAACTAGTTCAGATTTCTGTCGCTCTAAGATAAAACTACGATCCTCATTTCGTGTATCTGTCCACTGATTTACTATCGCAATCGACGCCATAGTTTTCGGGTGAAACTGCGACTCTTTTGCTGCTTCCTCACTCTTTCCCACGTGATAAGTTCAGTTGCTTTCATCATCTGCTTAAATCAGTCCTATTCCGACATGATGGCTTTGACGCGTTTGCACAGATGGGCAATATCCACCATGTAACTGCTGAATGTTTCGCCTGTGTGCTGTGCACATGTCCACATATACTGCTCGGCTCGGAGCTTGCGGTCAGCTGAACGGCTAAATACTTGAGCAAATATTGCCTTGAACGTGGCTATGTTCGAAAATACACCTCAGAGATCTTCAGTCATAGCTTGAGCGAACCTACGAAATCGAAAACAACTAACGTTAGCTTGCTTGAGACACCTCATTTGGTATGAGCGCGCACGCACTCGTAGGGCGCCAAACAGTCTTCAACGTCGTTGTCGTCCATCCCTTTCAATATGGTAGGATCCAACTGGCCAATAATGGCAGCCTAGAGAACAGGTGGTGACGCCAGCCTCTGGAATGGTTTGGTAGGTAGCTCTCTATATATCAGGAATTCTGTATTACGCTGGCCAGCGATGCGACATGTTGTCAACGTGATATCCATGTTTCAGGTGTGCCGTGCTTCACTTAGGATATCGCCTTGCCAACTAGCTTGAATGCAGACGTTAATTCAGTTATATAAATTTTCTATGTATATATATCGAACCGTTTGTGGAGCCTGGTAACTTTGCTGTGTTACCGATGCACAAAGTATCTGCGTGTACGGCGGTGCAGTGTGAAGCTGTGTGAATGAAGTGTCGCGAAGGAAAGCCCACTAGCCGAAACCCTACGACAGCCGATTTTTTGCATGCGTTGCTTTCTGGTCTCGTATATATGTATGTATATATATATATATATATATATATATATATATACGATCAATACTTTAAACGAGGAACCCAAAGTTTATCAGCCGACACTCGAAGCCCGATAATAGCGGTCAACACCATCGGCGATAGGTGACACCTTCTGCGGATCAAGCATCTTAGTTGGATGGAATAAGGTACAGAAGGAAGGCCACTCGACTTTAAGTAAGCTCTCCCAGAAATCAATCTTTCATGGATGAAGGAATTGTGCTACTCAAAAATATTTCCTGCCTTTTTTTTCATGCATTTTGCTTTAGCCTATAGTTCTCAATTTTCCGTCATGTGAAAACTAGCTGGTATATCTGATGAATTCTTCCAGGGCTACACTCGTTGAAAATGGGCAAATATTTTAGGGGCTATTCCTGTCACCTCGTTTATGAACGGAAACAACCTTCCCAAATTAGAGTGATACTGTATTTTACTAGCTGAAAGTGAATACGAAAAAAGGAAGCACATATTATCCGCGCCATCCTGTCCAGCAATATTTGCCAGCTTTGACTTAATTTTTCGTGGGCTGATCATGTGAGTTTCATGAAAGATACCGTCCGCGAAAATACAAAGATCAAGTCGATATTACAAAAGGCTAGCAACGTCTATATCAATTACGGTTGACTCATCATCATAAGTAATTATCACAATGCGCGTTTCTTGTAGTTCATCACCCTACACGAGATTTCGTCCGTTATTGATTACACGTCTTCGGAGGTCACCGGGAAATAACCACGTTTGACTTTGCGAACAACCTATAGCTTTGCAAGTTCAGGCGCGCAGTAGTTTTCTCCTGCACACGTGCTCCTGTGCAAGCCATCCGACAGCTGGTCCGGCACTGATTGCCAGCAAACAGAGATATCGTGCGTTTTCCGTCATATTGACGCAGACCCGACCTTTTCTGCATACAATACTTTAAGTTGAGTAAGCTGCTCGAAAGTGTCAGAGTGTATCACCGAGTATTCTTTCAAATTTAAGCGGAAGAATGACGCCTAATGGGACAACGCAACACGTGCTATTCTTTCCTACAAAGCAAACCTTACGACAATGGGCGCTCGCACCTATTGGCGAAGGAAAAAGTAAAGGAGACTTGAAGAGTGGTTAGTGCTGCTAACTGCCCGGTGAATTGTTGTGCTTCTTTGTTTATTTGGTTTTCTTTTCTTTTATGTTGGGTGATCTCGGTTATTTCACGCCTACCTAATCGGTTCTCAAGCTCCTTTATTAACTATGACGTTTCTGGCAACTCGAAGTTTAATGTTTTTTTTTGAGAACACAGATTTGCATAATAAAATAGGCCACGCTCAATGCAGAAAGACAGCGGCAAAAACAGTCGGCCGAGCGTCAAAAATCTCATTTGCCGGTCAAGCGAATCAGCTTCATACACGTGTAATCGAAGGTTTCAAAGTAATTGACGATACCCGCGTGTCTTCGAGAAAGTTCTACACTTTTCGCTTTACACATGCAATGAGATTACACAAGCTTCGTTGACAAAAGAGCATTCCAGAAACTCCCGATACATGCGGGCGCGTCCCGCGCCCAGCGATAACAATTCTTAAACAAGAATGTGCTCACCCGTAGAAGATAAACAAGTCCACGTACCAATATGTTAGCACCGGTACAATGCAATGAGTGTGCACTTTTCTTTTCAACGACATACTTCTCAGTTACCTGACTTATTACGTGAACGTCATCAAATGCAGAATAACCTTTCTTGAGGCCAGCCTGTTTTCTTGGTTAACTGAGGTGTTGCCCCGATACTATTCGAAATGATCTTGGTGAATATTTTATACAATACAGAAAGAATCTAATCCGCGTTTAATTCTTCCATACTTTACCGTGACCCTTCTTTTGGATTACTATAAAGTTGACGTTCTTCCAGTTCTATGATACACTTGAAGTAGGTAGGCATTGCATAAATAACGCCGGAAGGTTTTGACATATAATATCTTCTGCATCCATGAATAAATCAACTCTTATTCCAACTATTCCTGCATCTTTCCTCCTGATCATGTCTTGCAAGGCCATTCTAACTTCATCGCTTGTTATACAAAAAGCCTCTGCATTCTATTCATCTCCACTTTGAATGAAGTTAGCGTGGCTGCTCTGGCTGCCGTACAAGTCTGTATATAATACTTCTGCCGCTTTCACTATATCACCGAAATTGCTGGTGACATTACCCTGCTTATCTTTTAGTATGTACATCTTGCCTTGTCTTAAGCCATGTTTGCTTCTCACTGATTTCATGCCGCGGCCATTTTATAGCGATATCAGTTATGTGGACACTCCAGGCGCATGTCTGCTTTCTCCGTCGCCGAGAGCTTCCGTATAAAGGCCAAGGGCGAAAAAGTTGTTGCTGCGTGCCATATGCTGCATGGACGAGTGAAAGCGTTCAAGGAAAAGCCATCTATCGCGTCTGTCGCGTCTACCCCGGCTTACACGAGGGAGGAAAGTGTAACCGAAGCGCGCCTTCTTCTGTCGCTCGCCAGCCTGCGGGGGAAGGTATCGAGCGGTTGTTCAACTCCGGGCGGGCGGCGCTTGGCCACCCGGGCCACTTTATCATGAAAGCCATCTGTCACAGGGACAGATGTCTCTGCACGCTGCGTTTCTGCGCCGTTCTTTGCGTTCATGCGAGACGCAGAACGAAGGTCTTTTAGCTTCCTGCTGCTCCCGCACGGCCTTACTTCAGCGTTGTGACAATAGGTTTTCGCGATCATAGAATCAGATGTGCTCATGTTTGCTTGTGCACGCGTGACACCATGCTTGTTAATTTATTTAGTATGCCTATGTTTACTAGTTTATACGGTCGATAAAGCTACTATACTTATATCGTATATCTTTCCACTGATTTGCTATCGCAATCGATGCCCCGCTTTTCGGATGAAACTGCGATTCTCTTGCTGCTTCCTCACTCTTTCCCACCTCATACGTCCACTTCCTTTCATGATCTGCTTAATTCAGTCCACTTACGATATGATTGAGTTGACGCATTTGCACAGATCGACAATGTCCTCCATGTAACAGCTGAATCTTTCGCCTGTGTTCTGTGCAAATGTCCACACATACTGCTCGGCTCGGAGCTTGCAGTCGGCTGAACGGCTAAATGCTTGAGTTAATATAGTCTTGTACGTAGCTACGTTCGAAAATACGCCTCACGGTTCCTCGATCACAGATTGAGCAGACCCGCGAGATCGAAAACAACTTACGTTACCTTGAGTCGTCCCATTTGGAAAGAGCGCTCAAGGGTTAGTAGGGCGCCAAACAATCTTCAAGATCGTTGTCGTCCATCCCTTTCAATATGGCAAGATCCAACTGGCGAATAATTCCAGCCTAGAGAACAGGTTGTGACGCCAGTGTCTGGCACGGTTTGGTAGGTAGCGTCCGAGTGAGTAGTTACAGGGCAGTAGAGCTGAACCTCCATGGCACGCAATGCTGTTACCCCTACCCGCGCATTCTTCATTACTATATATATATATATATATATATATATATATATATATATATATATATTGTGCCAGTGTGTCCTGTATATGTCAGGCATTTAGTATCTCGCTGGCCAGGGCCGCGACACGTAGTCAATAGGATATGAATGTTCTTTGTGTGCTGTGCTTCCCTTAAGACCCCGCCTTGCCAACTAGCTTGAATTCAGATGTTAATTTGGTTATATAAACTTGCTATGTATGTATATCAAAACGTTTGTGGAGCCTTGTAGCTTTGATGTGTCACCGATGCACAATGTATGTGCGTGTACTGCGGTGCAGTGTGAAGCTGGGTGAATAAAGTGGGGTGAAGGAAAGTGCACTAGCCGAAACCCTACTACACCGGATTTTTGTACGTGTTTCTTTCTCGTTCCGTATATATATATATATATATATATATATATATATATATATATATATATATATATATATATATATATATATATATATATATATATATATATATATGCTATTTAATCCGTAAACAACGAACCTAAACTTGTTCGGGCGAGCTCATGCCCACAATACAGGCGACACTAGAAATACGATAATCGCGGTCAACCCCACCGGTGATAGGTGACACCTTCTGCGGATCAAGCATCTTAGTTGGAGCGAATAAGGTGCATAAGGAAAGCCAGTTGACTTTCGCAAGAAAAGCTCCCAGAATTCATTCTTTCATGGATGAAACAGTTGTGCTTCTCAAAAACAATTCGTACCTTTTTTTTTTTCATGGATGTTGCTTGAGCCTATATTTCGCAATTTCCCGTCACGTGAAAACTAGCTGGTATATCAGATGGATTCTTCCAGGGGTGCACTCGTTCTTGAAGATGGGCAAATATTTTAGGAGCTATTCCTGTCGCCTCGTTTGTGAATAGAAACAACCTTCCCACCTTACAGTGATACGGTATTTCATTAGTTGAAAGTTAATATGAAAAAAAAAACAAGCGCATAGTATTCGCCCCGTCCTTTCCAGCAATATTTGCCACATTTGACTTAATTTTGTGTGGGCTGATCATGTGAGTTTCATACCATTATAGACAAAAAGATACCGTCCGCGAAAATACAATGATCAATTCGATATTCCAGAAGGCTAGTAACCTCTATAGCAACTACGGTTTACTCATCATCATAAGTAATTATCACAATGTGCGTTCCGTGTAGTTCATCACCCGACAGGAGATTTCGTCCGTTATTGATTACACGTCTTCGGAGGTCACCGCGAAATAACGCACGTTTGACTTTGCGAACAACCTATAGCTTTGCAAGTTCAGGAGCACAGTAGTTTTCTCGTGCACACGGGCTCCTGTGCAAGCCATACGACAGCTGGTCCGGCACTGATTGCCAGCAAACAGAGATATCGTGCGTTTTCCGTCACATTGACGCAGACCCCACCTTTTCTGCATACAATAGTTTAAGTTGAGTAAGCTGCTCGAAAGTGTCAGAGTGTATCACCGAGTATTCTTTCAAATTTAAGCGGAAGAATGACGTCTAATGGGACAACGCAACACGTGCTATTGTTTCCTACAAAGCAAACCTTACGACAATGGGCGCTCGCACCTACTGGCGAAGGGAAAAGTAAAGGAGACTTGAAGAGTGGTTAGTGCTGCTAACTGCTCGGTGCATAGTTGTGCTACTTTGTTTAGTTGGTTAAATTTTCTTTTAAGTTGGGTTATCTCGGTAATTTCACACCTACGTTATCTTAATCACGTAATTTCTAATGTTTCTATGTAATTTCTAGCAGAGTGCAAATGCATTACTCATCAATTTCTTAGAAGCACACGCTGCCGATGTATCACGAACAATAAGCATCGAATGAAATTCGTATTTACTTTTTTTGACAGTGCGCATCAGTGTTATCGACGCAGACATGGCAGTTGTTGCAGCAGTGATGTGGATGCTTACTTGTGCCGGCTGCGATCACTAAGGCAAGCTTCACCGCAACACCCACACAATAATGGATAACGGTAGGGAACCGAGTATTGAGCTGTTCTGAGTGTTCATTAGTGACATATCTTAATGTGAATCATGCCAAAACAACAGAGATACGTTGCATGTACTTCCACACAGAAACTACATTCGTCTAAAGCACACGAGAAAAAAAAAAAAAAAAACTCACCGGCGATTACGATACTCCTTACTGCAAAATTTGAGCGTAGCGGTTTCCGTGTTATCATTTTGCGATAGACTGGCTGGCGCGGGCCATCTGACTTGGGCAGCACTTTCCAAACAGAGTGAAATGTAGCGCAACTGCCCCACTAATGGTATGTTCGCAAGACGCAGCGTGTGGGTGAGGCGTCGGTGCGATTCACAGCAGCCGCCACAAACAGACCTCCGCTCAGGCAGCGCTTTCTTTCCGTACAGATGACGTGCTTTACTCTGGCACCATATCGTAGCCATAGTCGCCACACAGCCTGTTTTGAATTAACTACTCTTTCCTTCCCGCGCTTTCGTTCCACGAACGACGAGAGCTGCCCTTTGCGGTGAAGTCACGCCACCAGTGTAAGCTGCGACAACACCCATCGGAGCGTCGCATCGAGCCTTGCTCGTAGCAGCTCGCCATCGACCCTTACAGGAGCAGTGCGCCCTGCAACAAACGCTGGTACGGTGGATTGACCTTAGCAGAGCATGAGCGTAGCCCTCCTCACCTCTCGACACCCTATCCCCCCTTTGGAAGCGCCGATGAGATTTCCCACGCGACTTCGGATACCGTGGCCCTCGGCAACTCAGCGCGTATGCGGGTCATCTTGTTTCCGTTCCTCCCGCGCTTTCCACTTAATGCATCCGCCGCATTTACCTCCTGCACGTTCCTGCTCCTTTCTTTCACTTGCCGCTGCCCTCCGCGTTCGCTTTCATTTTTCATGGTGCTCGTTCGCTAGGTTACCCCAATGCCGCCGGCGGTTCCTACCGGAAGCGGCTATTAAGAGCTGCGTTCTAAAAGTGGAAGGTATAAGGTGGACGTAACTGTACCTGCAACCTTTCCTTAAAGCGCTTAAGTGTGAAAGTGAGAGCTATCTCAGTAGCGGATGTGTTGTATAGCGCGGCAGTGCTATGCCGCCAACTTTTCAATAAGTGGATGTCCTTCATAGTGCCTGGAACTGCCGTAGCTGCCGTGCAGCTGGCTGGGAGCACGTTTGTACATAATGCCAGTAGGACCGGCAACACTCGTTTGCCTCCACAGAAGTGACGAATGCTCGACTATTTCACCAAGGCTCTTGCGAGAGAAAGTGTGGCCACGGACCCTATATACGGCTCCGTTTCGAGATGAGGACCCATACGAACAACCGAACGCCCGTTGGTGGTACATGCCTACCCACTAGAAAAAAAGCAGGTGGGCTGCCACTGGTCTAGGACGCGAGCCATATACCTCCCGCATACTAGGAAGACGGTCTACTATTTCACTACCACTGCAGTATTGCTCTTTTTGTGCACGGGTGTTGATAATGGTGTGACCTTGTTCAGGAAAATGCTGTGCAATTGTTTTATGTGATTACCTTGATGTATGCATTTTAGGGTTTTGCTGGAAGCCGCCAGTAAATCCATAACAATTTGCCGTCAGTACGTGGCTGTGCGCGTTTACTGTAGATTGACACCGTGTAATTATATGTATGTCATTTCTTCGTTCCCCGGTGGAAGAGCCGACATAGTAAATAAGAACAAGTTTAATCAATTAATGGGGTACACACAAAACACGGTATTCAGGCTTTCTGAGAATAGTAGGTTTATATGAACCTCCTGTAGGATAGAGCAGGGATAATGTAGTAAGGAAAAGCTCGATGTCAGGGGATCAATTCGGGGCCGTGGCGGCCGCATTTCGAAAGTGGTGATATTCAAGAACACCAGTGTTTGCATGTTAAAAGAAACCCAGGTGGCGAAAATTTTTCCCATGTTTCTCACTATCTCACTGTGGTGTGCATCATGGCCCTATCTTTGTTTAGGAACGTAAGGTACAAGAATAGTAGTTTTTAATAGGAAAAGACGGTTCAATTGTAACTGGTGTCACGTCGAATGTTTCTTTATTTTAATTTCTAGGGTTAAGTGCGCAGAATTGCGTTAGCCAAACAAAATGTGTGCTAACGCAGTTGTGAATTTCGGCATGGTGGGTCGGCAAGCTCTCAGGTGGCAGTGCTTCGCCATCGGATAACGTTATCAACTTGGACGTTAGATTTTCCAATGCGCTGTTTCGGTTCAGGAAGTCCATGCCGGGAATCACGTCTCGCGGACACTTTCAAGTGTCAAAGAAGGTAACAGGATAGGTCTGGTCATGAAAGGTACTTCGTGCAATGAAAATTCCAGTCGCTGTTGTCATTTGCCTTCAAGCTATTCGGACTCTAGGGCCACTAGGACCGGCATGCAGTCATGACCTAGGGCCAGTATGAAAGGCATGCAGTCATGACCTTTTTTTCTAATTGGCCATGAAGGATCCACTCATCACGTCGAAAACTCGAGAAGCTCCTTGACGTAGTTGGCTCTTTGTCTTGCATTGCGGTTCAGTCGGTCATCGGGCCATAGCTGCGAGCATTGCTCCGTTTTGCTACACCTCGTCGTAAATTCTTGCATCGGCGATTCTTGCAGGATATTCAGGATATCGTCGAATAGCAACCACACGTCTATCAGTCATTGTTCTTGATTTTTCCAGACAAGAGATATGGGAACGGCCATGGGTAGGGCTACTGCACTATCGGGGATGCGGTGACAAGTAGCTGCCTGGTGACAGTGAAGGAGAAGGCCGTCGAGATCCCCACGGAGTAGTGGTGACGTTGTCAGAAATCTCATGTGCTCGTTCGTCAAGCCGTGGACTCGGCACCTTAACGGCGAACCCTCCTATTTCCCTTTCATGGCAAAAAGCCCCGGTGGGATACGTGGGCTGCTTCTCTACATGGGTACGAGAGCGGGCGGTGATAGAGGGCACGCCAGACGTCCATCTTCGTTTTGGAATTGAGAAGGCCTACAGGCTGGCGACGGCGGCTGCCAACGAAATCGCGGCATTACTGGCCTCCGATGCGCGTGCAGAGATCTACAGCTGGACCTCCTATAGAACGATTCAAGCAATCGAGGAAATGTTCGGCTTTGACGAAGGGAACAACATCTGAAGCCCCTCTCACACGACCACTCTGATGGTCTAGGGCAAGTAGTCATGCTATAGCTTTTAACCTTCGGCGTATTTTCCCATCAGTGTACGGCAATTGTATTGCCTCTATCGCGTGTCGATTGTTTCTAGGTCATTATGGCTGCTGAAACAAATTTTGGACGGTCCCTGATGGCTCCCGTAGATATCCGACGTGTAGCTCTTGCTTTACGACATGCATCAGGAAACGAGCTTTTCGTTTCCGGTGTTGTAGTCAGCGTTGCGGAATAGGCAAATGATTCATTTTCTGAAAATTCGGCTGTTTTTGTTGGGTATCTGTACTAGGGCTTCAAGAGCTTGGCCTTTCTTTGCGTACGGCATAAGTGAAGACATTCGTGAATTCTTAGGAAAGAAGTCTCACGTCGCTAGGGTTGCCTCTCTTTCCTGGAACAAGGTCTTACCGGTGTCCTCTTGGATGAAGTGTACATGGCGTGATTTGTGCTCAGCGTTCTAAGTTTCGAAGGGTGAGATACTTTGGAACGTCTCGAGTCAGACTTCGAAGCTGTGCGACAAGGATCCGCAGAAATGTAAGACTAGCTTTCGAGCTACATGGCGGTGGGTGCAGGAGACACTGCGGCTGTCGTTGTCGCTGCTGTTTTGGCAAAAATCTTCTTGGTCATCTCGGCGATAAGACTTTCCTGCGGGGAAAGCTCTGTGGCCTGGGGCTAGTGCGCTGCTGCGTGGGGACGTTGGCGATCTCTTCAGGATTTGGGCTTAACGGTGGCCTCCAGTGCATGATAGCTTTAGACGAACGTACGAGAATACCGCATTCTCAGGTGGCGATATCAGCTGATAACTTAACCTGATGATGTGATCACCTGAAACATGACATCCAGCGATGACAGCTTTGTGAAGTGATCATTTGACCTGAGGACGTTATGTGATGCCCCTTGGGGAAGCAGCATATTGTGGGCTTTCCACTTCCTTGCACAGTTTCCGGGATCGTCCGACAGTTTTCTGTGAGCACCGCGAAACAGACAGGAAAAATCTCGCCCAACTAGAGGCTGACAGCTTCGCTGCAAAAATACATCTTGACCACTGCCTCCTCCTCCTAAAGCCTCTTGTAATCATTTCTTCTGAAAATTGGCCACAGCGAAATCTTTAGGTTGTAAGCTGTTTCATGGTGTTTACCATTGTTAATCCTCTACAGTGATTTTATTGTAATTTATCCGCTAATAAAGATTAGCTATATTGATTTTCAAGTTGTTGTAACGTGCTCTCTTCTTATGATATGTTGCTATTTGAGTATGTTGCTAATAGTGTCCCTATTAGTATATCTGGCTCACACTACGTGACACAATTTATTACGGCCTTTTATTGAACACTTCTTTGTTAGTTACAAATTTGCTATTATTGCATGCAACGTTTTTATTAAGAGTGCCAAGGTACCCCCTATCTATTACATCGAAGCGCTGCGGGAAGATCAATAACTAAATATTTCAAAAATAGGGTCTCTTATGATTACATTGTACGTATAAGGATACTTTAGATGGCTAGGTCCCAATCTTTAAAGCACACATCTACGCGAGTACAAAATGCGGAGCTCTACCTTCACGCGACACAATTTGATCCTCATTCTTGAAGACGGGAATCTTAGCTTACTATTAGCTTCGTTTTTCTGATCACATTGGCCAGCTCAATGAATCTGCTTTAATTCTGGACCTCATGTGGTAGTTTTTCAGACTTCTCCGAACAGATCGTGAATATGCTCAGCTTCAACGCTGTACTTTGCTGATGTGGACCGTCATCAATATAACCACAGCAGTAATAGAATATATTAACGACCTAATATATTTTCTGTGGCACCTCGTCTCGAAGCAGTTGTTCACATTTTGTTAGGCCCGTCGTCTAAAGCAAGTGCAGATGCTGCAGTTGCAGCTGTAGGAAACGGTACTTTTGCTTTTGTAACTTGCAGTTTTTGCTTTAGGACAGTTTATTTTTGCAGCAGTATCAAAATTATACACCTTTGAAAACAGGCTGCATCTGATACTGCTGCAGGAGGAGGGGATTAAGTTGTGTACTAGCATTTCGGCCGTTTGCTTGAGTTGATTAATTTTGTCTCCGGTAGCCGCATGGGTCGCTATCAACCCTACCTGAACTTGTTTATGTTAGTTTATTGTGACTAGTGCTTATTAAATCGCTTCACCTGCTGCCTTTGACATTTATTCAACGTTCCTTGTTGTCTCCCAAGGGAATTGTTGAAACATCAAAGAAGATGCAGCACAGGCCCTATCGCCCGCATAATAGAAGATTTATAACGTCGTTATATTCAAGGAATTCAACACTGCACTCCGTCAATTATTGCTTCTATAATTACTGAAAGCGTCACTCATGCAGGTGACCTGCAATTGCTTGGGTAATAAACTCAGCAGACTTGATGCAGCGGCGAGTCTAACGTGGACCGACACCTCTTGGTGTTTCTGCTGAGTCAATCTTCGCCAGAGCGCCTCCTGGTTGCCAGTTGAAGTGGCATGTAACAACCAAACGTTCCTTCAGAAATGCCCGAGATGGCTAGTTTAGCCCCACATTATGTCAACGTAATGCACTCATCTCTAGTGATAGTTAAACGCGACAAGTTTTTCCTTTTACTTTGAAGTCATACCTTTTTTCAAAAGCTCATTAGAGCAAGTGAAAACAGCTGGCTCAGGTTTGTCGTCACTGCAGTGTATATGCATGAATAGACAAACAATATTTCAATAAATATTGCACTATATAATTTGCAGAAGGCTGAGTGACATCTAATAAATCTCCAGCAGAAGAACTCTAGTGCGCATTTCGTATATCGCTCTCCAGAAAGTACCTCAAAGGGCCAAGCGTGTCGGCGTTGTGCAATATTCAGTGAAAAAGGAACGTAATGGCAATCCTTGCAATTATAGCAAAAGCGTTTGCTTTGATTGTGTGATCAGAGCCAGCAATAGCCACAAGATTAGCCCTCACAGAGCCGCTCAAGTTATTGATGACCATGTCTATTGGGAACTCTTTCATCATCATTTGGCTCTGCCTCCAATGTAATACAGCTTCGAAGGCCTGTAAGTTCTCTTGTATTTCTTCATACACATCTTATTTAATGGATGTTAAATTTATTTCGCGGCGATTTTCGATGAAAAAGTATTTGATGATTTAGCCGACTGCAAACAGTAAGTTCGCTGTTACATGAATTAGCTGCTATTCTCAAAACGGCATAATAATTATCAATCTCTTGTTGTGTACAGCAAGACATGAGCCCCTGCTAGTGATCGTAGATTATCGGCCATCGGATATCGTCCCATGGCTACAAGTTTCCTCTTTTAAATACATCACATAGCTCTCCACCATATTCGACTAAGCACTCATTGCGAAGCAATAATTCACCACCGGATTCGTCTCACGTAATATATTGCCCACGAGAATCCAACTTTTTCCCTCTAAATCTCAACTAGAATATTAGGTATACCGGTTTGCTCTTTGCTCTTCGCCGCTGTCTTGGAACCTTCTAGCCTTAGAGGCAATCATTCTATGTTCCACAACTCGCTGCGCTGTCTTTTATGGATGGGAAGGCGTCAAATGGCTCAGTGAGCAAGAACGCGAGCGTCGAAACAAGCTAAATATGCCACCTAAATACCCACTGGCTGCGAGGCAACGTCACCAGCTGTGCGAAAGAATAGTTTGTTCATTTTCTCTAATTGAGTTTATAACATTGATGTTATCCCATTGCAGTCCATATTACGAGAACAACCATTTAGCCGCCTGCCATCCTTAAGTGAGGCCCTGTCCATGGCGTCTTTATTTTCTTCAGGCAGAGTACGAGTTCCTGTGTCTATAGAGAAGTGGGCACCAGTGTCGACTAACGCTGTCACCCTCTGCCCATGTAGGAAAACAGCAATGTCGGCGTTCACGATTTCTTCGGTGTCGGTGTTTGTCGGCTTCACGTCGTTCTGCAGCGAGAGTGTTGAGGGCATTTTATTATCTTGCGGGCCTGCAACCTGACCCCCGAGGCCGCCGCCTTCAGTTTCCCCGACGATGGCTGGGCGATTTTCGTCCTCGGTGGTCAGCAAAAGCACGTCCAATAGATGGAACCATGTGACGTGGTGTGGTCAGACAGCGCGACTGACGGCCGAAATTGGTCCAATCGTTGGGCACGGGTTCGTCACTCGGGTGCGCTATTTTAGGTCCCTGAAACGCAGCATCGTTGCGGCGGCGCATGGAATCGTCCTTTTCACGTCGACCATAGGAGCATGGACGATGAGGTCGAAATGATGTGTCGCGATGCCAGCAATTACGCGAAATATGGCAGGCGCCTCCGCAGTGAAAACAAAGTGATCGCCTATCGACGGTGCGCCATGCGCCGGTTCTGCGATATTGCGGCCGTCCCGTAGCGTCGTTTCATGACGTTGACCAAGGCGCGGGGAATAACGGCTGTTGGTGTGATGGCAGCGGCTTAATGGGTGGGCGCCTCGAAGCTGGGAGGGCGCCTGGAAGGAGCGGCGGTCGGAGGCTGGTGGTGCGGTGGTGTGGTTGTGACGGGTGGTGGACATCGAACAGTGGCGGCGTAAGTCATGGGACGCTGGTGATCTTGAAGATCGGTTGCCAGGGAACGCCTGCCTCATTTCGTCGCGCACCACTTCGGCGATTGACGCTACAGGTCTATCTATTGTCGGTGTCAGAATCTTTTGAATTTATTTTCTGATGAGCCCTCCGATCAAATGACGCAAGGGGTTCTGATGCTTGGCATTCACAGCGGCGGCATTGATTGTAGTGTTGGTGGACAGTCGATCGTACTGCCTACATCGTTGATGAAGGGCTCGCTCAATAGCCGCAGCCTCTTTGATAAAGTCAACGACGGTGACTGGTGGATTCCGCACAACCCCGCGTTACAACTGCTGGTTTACACCTCGCATGTGGTAGCGCAAATTCCTATCTTCGGTCAAGTTCAGGTCGGCTCTACAAGAGAGGCGGGCCATGTCCTCGGTGAACATTGTGACCGACTTATTAGGTTGTTGTACCCGTAGCTCCATCATCTGCTGGCCGCAGTCGTGTCAGTCGGCACTCGCAGAAATATCCGTGATCTTCTGCCGAAAGTCATTCCATGTCGTGAGGCTACCATTGCGGTTCTCGAACCAAGTACGGCTACTGTCGTCAAGGGCGAAATAGACTTGGGAGAGTTTTTGCTGCTCAGTCCATTGGTTAATCTGTGCGACGCGTTCATAGTTCTCAAGCCAGTCTTCAATGTCTTCGAAGAATGCACCGCGATAGCGATCGGGAACCAGTGGATGCCGAACGGTTACCTGTTGTGGACTGGGAAACCGGCTCTTTTGGGGTGTTCGTAGTGGGCTCGTTTGTGTGCAGCTCCTGGAAAGAGGTGGTTCAAGAGCGCAGAACTCCGGGACAAGGCCTAGCAGTCGATGACTAAAGTGATGCACGGGTGTCGTAACTGGTGACAATGCGTTCGGGCTAGATAAATGACTCCACGAAGGACTCCGGCGCATCAGACGTGGTCAGTACCTAGCACTGCCACTAGTGTGGCGGTACAACGCGGACAGAAGACAGGGAGACGTTCCTCAACAACAACAGGATAACCTAATCAAAAACGAACAGAGCAGAGACACACCTTCTTCGCCATCGCCCAATATCCTTGAAGAATAGGCCTGGACTTGACAGAATCTGAAATTCTTTCGTTCAAAGCGTCCACTTTTGGATTCAGCCACAGGGATGCGTGCTTCGCTGTCCAAGCATTCTTTACAGAATCTAAGTGAATGCCCCGCTAAATTCTTTTTTTTTAATTTTAAATTCATTGTTACTAATTCAATATGACCTTCTTGATTTTATTTTAACAGGTAATACTACGCTATTCGATGCTATTTCTGTAGATATTAGGAAATTTACGTTCCATAATAATTTGGAATAATCCACCCATTTCTTGGCCAATCCCCATTGTGGGTAGGAGCCACACGTGTGACAGGCTACAACTAAAATAATTTACCCACTTGACGGAGCCCGTTAATGCCTTCATCGTCATTGTCGTCTGCATAGAATACACGCTTCAATATAACGAATGGACCAGCATAAAGCTCGATGACACCTACGCCGGGAGCCAA
This sequence comes from Dermacentor andersoni, assembly GCF_023375885.2. NCBI lineage: Eukaryota > Metazoa > Arthropoda > Arachnida > Ixodida > Ixodidae > Dermacentor > Dermacentor andersoni. The sequence continues at coordinate 47,954,182 of NC_092823.1, read as the reverse complement.
ACAAACGAAGCCCCCTAAAAAAAACTGAAAAGAAACGGACAGCTGGGTTTCCGAGCAGGCCAACGCTCACATGCGCAGCCGGCGTCGCTCTCTTCGGCGGCGTGTGACGCTTGATGCCTACATCTGGCTCATGATTTCCCTGTCGCTAGGTAACGTATGTAAGGAGCAAAGTATAACATAGTTTAAGCGCAGACTTTTTTTAGTTTTGCCGGGAAGGAATAAAACAAATACAAGAATGTCTGTTCACTTCACATAACATTCTTTACCTCTCATGCTCGTGCAGTAAACGGTCGACATTATTACTAGCGTGACGTACTTCATGTTGCCGTTTTCACCAAGTCTCCCCATTTGTTGAATTTCTCCATGCTAACAGCTTCGCTGTAAAAAAACTGAATACCAGTGACTCCTGTTCAATCCACTGGAAACATTTCTTCTGGTATTCGCGATGAGCAAAAGCTTTTGGTTCGACGTTGTAGTGATCTTATTCACACTCCTTGCTTCCAAATACATGAAATGACTTCAATCACTTCGCACACTCAGTCAAAGCTTTTCTCAGCACAATCAAGCTGCAGCCACATTGCAAAATATCATAACCAGTGTCTATTTTTTCTAAATGTCTTTATATTTTGTTATTTCAAAGTGCAAGATTGTCGACTATAGTTTTCTTGTTTTTTACTCTGTGTGACTATGAAATCTGCATAGCTGTTTCATGGCGGTTATTATTGTTTATCCTCCAGAATGAGTTCATTGCAATCTTTCAGCTAAGTGAACGTGATCCATGTTCATTCGTGAATTTTTGTAACGTGCTCGTTTCCTACGCTATGTGTAGTTGAGGTCGTTGCCAAATGTTCGATAAAGTTTCTTCTGTCATACCTGCCTCATACAGAAATACGCATTTTGATTACGGCCTTTCATGGAATATTTGTGTGCTCTAAATTTGTTATTCCGTCATGTAACTTTTATATAACTTTTTCGTGTAAGTGTTATATGAAAGCTCTAATGGTAGAAAAACAACTAAATATTTCAAACATACGGTTACGTTTGAGTGCATTGTATGTATAGAGAAACCCGGAAAGACTAGATCTCTGTCTATAAAACGAACATCTCCGCCTGCATAAAATGCGGAGCTCCACCCTCACGAGACAAAATTTGATCCTCGTTCTTGAAAAGACAATATTCGCTGGCGATTAGCTTTGCTTTGCTAACCAAGTGTGGCTAGTCAAAGAATTCAGTTTAATTGTGAATCTCACATGGTAATTTGTTCAGCTTTTCTGAACAGATCGCCCTTATGTTCAGATTCAAGGCTGTACTATGCTGATGGTGATCGTCATCACTTTAGCCCCTACACCATTAGCATATTTTAACGACGTAGTGCTCTGCGTCACCTCATCTCGAGGAAGTTGCTGACCTTTGGTTAAGCCCGTCGGCGAAAGCATGTGCAGGTTTTCTAGTCGCAGAAGTCTCACGGCTTAAACTAGTTTGACGTTGGCGTTTTTACTTCGGGACATATGATTGTTTTTCAGCTGTACTCGAATTATTGGGCACATGTTGAAAACAGTTGCCGTCATCCCTTGCTACAGCATGAAGAGTATATGTTTTCTTCCAGCATTTAAGCAGTTTGCTTGAGTTTACTTTTGTCACCAGCAGCCGGATGCTTTGCTAGCAACTCAAACTTACCCTCAATAAATTCGTTCATTGCGACTAGTAATTCTTAAATAGCTTCATGTGCGTCCATTGCCCTTTTATCAGCGTTAACTTTTCTCTGCCTCGCAGCTTCTTGACACTTCAAAGAAAGCGCAGCACACGACCCAGCATGAACATGAGAGCAGCTTCACTACATCTATAAAGTCATGTGGTTTAACATTGCACTCAGTGAATAATTACTACCATTAATACTAGAAGCGTCACTTCTGCTGGTTACTTACAAATGCTTTGGTAATAAACGCAGGGTCATGGATGCAGCGGCTAACCTAATGCGGAATAAAGCATCTTGGTATTTCAGAGGAGTCTACTGTATCTAGAGCGTATCCGGGTTTCCATTCTAGGCGGCATGTAACAGCCGAAAGTGCCGTCAGAAACGCCCAAGATGACAAGTTTAGTGCCGGATTATGACAAAATAATGCGAGATTTTCTAGTGGTATTAGAGCGCAACTATTAGGCACCCGTTCTTGTGGTGAGTGTTAGCGTGCCTCGGCAGCAGGAAATGTTACGGTCATCCACGGCGTGAGCTGCTGAGGTCACTCTGCGGTACTAGCATGTGTGACGTGTGACGTTCTGCAAGGGGCCATGGGGAGCTGGTACGAGTAACACTCGATGGGACGAGTAAAGCTCGATGGCACGAGTAAGGCTCGTTGGGAGTTGTCACCGCTGACACTGATGGTACGAATTCCCGGCACCGAAATGCCGTCTCGTCCTTGGTAAAAGAAAAGGTAAGAAGAAAAGCTCTGGTGACGCGCAAGACGGGCTGTGCTAGGACGATGGCTATGATATGGCACCAGAATACCGCGCGTCGTCTGTATTGCAACAAAGCACGCTACTCACAGCGGAATGTTCCTAGTATAGACCGTGCATATATATATATATATATGTATTTATATTGAGCTACGCTAAAATTTCGCATTAGGAAGTATCGCAATTCTTGGTGAATATTTCATCTTCACAAAATTTATTTACATTCAAGGCATATTTTCCCGTCAGCTAGTTAAAGCAAGTGAAAGCAGCTCCTGTTTGTCGTCAGTACTTTGCATATGCAGGATTAAAACCATATTTGAATAACTTTTAAAATATATATTTTATATATGTAAATCTATCAACAAGATGTAAATCCCGACAGATGAAGAGCAACAGATACTATCTACTGGAATCTGCATGGAACGATGCGAAGTACCGTTAATGATCAGACCTACCCTGCGAATATCCTCATGATGCTACAGTGCTCGCGAGACCTGATTTTTGACGTGGATTTCCTGAGCCGAAACGGCACAGTCTTCAACCTGAAGTCCAAGTCAATAACGCCATCCGAATGTCAAGCGACGCCACTGGAGAACTCACGGCGAAACCATGCCAGACTTTAAATGTGTATTCGCAAACATTTAATTTGACAGACAGAATTCTGCGCATGTAACCCTAGAAGCGAAAATAAAGAAACGTGCGACGTGACATCGGCTATGCGTGCCACCGTCTTTTTTTCTTTAAAATAAATGTTCTTTTCTCCTACATGCACAAAGAAAGACATTTTATTGAGGAACACCATAGCTGGAGAGTTCGCAATAATTTTGACCACCCAGCGGTTTTTCGCCTGCGCCCAAGGCACGGTACACTTGCGTTTTTGCATTCTGCCACTATCGAAAAAGAGCCGCTGCAGCCATTTTTTTCCCCTGTCATTTAGTTATTCCTAACTTCATCATCGCTTCCTATACTAATGAAGGGTCAGTCGTAAACCTAATATTCTGAAAAATCCCTCATACAGTGTTTCGCGTATACGCTAATAATTGATTCAACTTGATTTTACGTACGTTATTGACTCGTTCTCAGCAAAAGATGCCGTCCATTAGAGCAGACGTCATCACACTGCAGTAAAGGCGCACAGAAACGCCTAGACGGAGTATTTTTCTCTAATTATGGGGCACTTCCAGCAAAACACAAGAATACCTATGTAACTCTAAACACTTAAATTAAGTTGCTATACGTTGTATGATTATGTGCCACAGATTGCATTTTTTTTTTTTGCTTGTGTAAGCTGCACGAGCAAGCAAGGCCTCGGCAGTGTTGGTTCGAAGAGCAGTGTTGTTTGATTGTACCTACTTGTTATTGTGTTTTTGGTTGGGCGCATCTCGGTGACTGATGACGTGCCCAGTCAAAGTGATGTTTTGTTAAATGTGCTGCGCAATTAGAATTACGAGCTATGACCTGTTAGTGCATCGCTTGAGACGTGAGCGTAAACAGTTTTTATTTTCGTTTTTTTTGCGATTTCACTTGCATGCTCTCGAGGAGCCGAGTGAACTAAAACATTTCAAGACCGCGTTCTCAGGCGATAAACAAAGCATACTTGTTTATTCACAGCCGGAACTATGGGATATCATTAGCATTCACTTATTTATTAATAAGGTTTAATGTGACCACTGGGGCTTCCTATTCTGGATGCAATGATGGCAGCTGAGCATTAATGGCGGCAAAATTAGCTCTGGCAAATAACTTTTTTCCGAGGCCTCGCTTATATACATTGGTTAAGCACAACACCTTTTTCCATTGAAAACAGCTGTAATTTCCATATTATTTAATCTACGCCAAGACAAATGGGCCAGAGCTGCTTATTTTTGTCGCACGTGTCGTGGTTCATTTTTGTAGAATCTTTCACTGAGTCTAGTAAGGCTCAATCCTATACGGTGGCTGTTTCTTGTATCCGAAATCAAGCATGAAAAACAATTTATTGCAACTAATTAAAAAGCGAGGTTCTTGAGCTGTTGCATTTCTAGCTACCGCCTTTCCAACGATGCCACATTCCCTATAATGGTTGCCACTCGAAAGACTTCGTCCACTATGGGTGTATTTCGCCTCAGTTGCTATTCCCTACGTCCCTATTCTTTCCAGCCAATGTGTGCACATCAAATACAGTTTAAGAAGAACGTGGTGGCTCCTGTTGCGCTACATTTCGCGCCTTGTATTGGCAGCCGGCGACGTTCTTAACAATATTAGGCCTCTTTGGCACGAATGGACGCTATGTGCAGTCATCACTGCCTTGTTATCAAAGCAGTGGTTTTACTTTTTCTCTATTAGCATTGTAGTCACTTAACCTGTGCAGCGTAAAACCATAATTGTAAATGGTTCCCCAATTCATTGCTCGCAAACGAATTAAAAATGTTAATCTGTACTTCGCGTTCTTAATCCATAGAGGTCAACTAAAGTTGCTCTTGGAAGATGGCCGCATACTGTTTCAACGAAGCCCTACCAACTAGTTGAACTTTCTGTCGCTCCAAGGTTTCGTTATTCTTTTTGCAAATTTATGGGCAGCTGTTGCATTAGAAACTTCAGTCAGCGGTTTACTGCCTAGGCTATAGCGATTCTCAGAAGTATGAAAAGAGATCCTGCTTGACCAATGAACGCTGTTTCCTATACAATATTATTTTAATATCCAGCAGAAAAATTGCACCTTTTTCTCTAATTTGCTGAAAATAGTTTCTATGGTACCTACAGTTTCAGAATATACTTGAGGCTCAGAATTTCGCTTTCGTTTGGTTTTGAGAACTCGTCCACGCAGAATGTGTTAAAAGTGTGCTTGCAATCAATGTCTCGATAATGGACGTGGTTCTCTTCGTTTAACTTGATGTTATCACTGCAATAATTTATGATTTCCGAGATGTCATTTGAGTATTCTCGCATAATAATCACAACTCATGACAAAAATGTTCTGCATTGTGGTGCTTCCTTCAGAAAACGTGGGGCCTGCGGCATTCTACATCTTACTACACCAACGAGCGAATTCACAGTCACATAAGTGTCAAATGTTTGCGTTCGTGAGACCAGGTAGACTTTTGCAATATCAAAATTTTCGTTCCTTCACATTTGCAGTGTCTCCTGTGACGCGCTCTTCTGCTAAAGTGGGCTTCTTATTACATAAAGCACGCAACTTCCTACAGGAAAGAACGCAGAAAAATGGCTAAGCACACCCGGTAATACAGGAAACTGGGCTACACACATTTATTATTGCTTTGATATGATGTCAGCCAAGTGTGGCTAGATAAACCTTTGTTCGGAGTGTGTATGATCAGTTAAGCTATTTATGCACTTGATATTATCTACTCTTTCAGTGGAAGTATATCCGCCTCAACTGTCCCCTGTGAAATAAGATGTACAGCGAAGCTGTTTTCGAAATCGGACTAGCATGACCGATGTTAGAAGTTAGACGCAAACCACCACGTCAAGCGACGTACGTCACGCGCCCACGCATATGTGCGCAAGTGCAGCACTTATGCTCATTTCTGCAGGCCCTCCGCCAAGCACAATTGCATTATTGAACAAATTGAAATATTCAAAGTAAATTATGACAGAGAGTTCGCTAAATACGACGTACACACAAGCTGCAGACGTGATAATTTGAACATACGAGTAAACGTATTGTTACCAAGCACAGGCCAGCCCCGTATTAATATTTCCGTTACGCGGAAACTCACAGAGAAAGTTATTTTACAGGTGCAATTTGATGCATGTTAGAGTGGCGGCGGCCGCTAGGTGGAGGTACGGTTTTAGAGCGCAGCTCTCAGGCAGCCATTCCTGTGGCTAGCGTGGGCGTAACAGAGCGAACGAGTGCAGCGAAAGATGAATTCTAACGCGCAGGTCAGCCGCAAAAGGAAGTCAGTGATAGCGAAGAGAGCGCGAGGTGTAGGGTGCAGCGGAACATTGAGGCGGAAAGCAGAGGATGAAGGTATCGATGAAGCGTGAGAAGAAAAGCGTGGTGCCACCCAAGAGAGGATCTGTGGCACCTGTTCCTTTCACAACCACGGTCTCTCTGTCTCTCTGTGGTGACACTGCCTACGAGATTAAGCCAGAGTATCGCTAGTCGTGTGGAAGGTCCACCTGCGGCAGCTCCGTTGCGACGTATCCCACAACGCAGATTGTCCTCGTCAGACAATATATCGCGAAATGAAAACACGTATAGAGCTGCGCTCAAGCTCTGCCTTCCGGACTATAGTAATTGTCTTTGAGTTTATTTTGCACCATAGCTTGCCATTATGTCGATGATTGTCGCAGCACACGCGGTGTGACACTTGCAACGAGAAGAGCGCTCCCTCATAAATATGGATACTTTGTGTGCACACGTACGTCAAGGGCACGCACTTGTTCAGAAGTGCAGAACAAATCATCCTTCTAATAGGCCCCCCGTCAAGCGCAAGGGTCTTAATGAACCAACTGAATTTCTCATAGTAGACTGAGTCACAATATTCGTAAACTACGACTTACGCAAAAGCTACAGACATGACAGCGTTGAATTGTAATACGAATATACCAGCATAACGGCAGCATCAAAGGACGATATCGCCTGAAGGCGCCACCTGATGGCGTCATCACCGCAAATGCGATGCCACGCGATGACATCTTCGCAAAGTGATGATGTCACCTGAAAACGTTATGTGATGCCTCGTGCAGAAGCAGCATACCCTACGTTTCCAAATTCCTTGTACTGCCTCCGGGATCGGCCCACTTTTTTGTGAGCATCGCGCGTGCAGACAGGAAAATCCCGACCATCTAGAGGCTAACAGTATCTCGGCTCGCTTAACAGTATCTCGGCTCGCTTAACAGGCTCTCGCGGCTCGCTTGAAGCAACGGTTCGTAGAGATCTATCGTTGCCGATTCAACTAACTTCGGTTGGATCTGCGGAATTGAAGCTAAGGAGGCCTCATTTGTACCTACAGCTTGTCCATATCGACGGCGGGATCGTCTCCTCCGGTGTTGCACTGACGCTGCCACCTCTTTCTGGAACATACTTGTCTTGCTTATCTATTTTGGTATTTCTATGGCATTGTTCTCTTTAGGGCACTGGCCTCATCATGTCTATCGCAATTCAAGTAATTGATTTCTTTTACTCTACATAAACATATGTCATGGGTGCCGGCACATCGGAGGTATGCCGTGTGGCCTGTGCAGACAGCGCTGACGTGGCATTGCTTTAGGCACTTGTGACGTTGCAGTGGTCGGGGCACATAAGGATGATCCGGGTATTTCACGCAGCCCACCTGGACATGATCCGTTCGCTGCTCGGTTCGCTAGTTCGCGAGCTAGTGCGTTCGCTCATTCGTTTCCTGAGAATTCCAAGTGTCTCGGAGACCATGTAATACGTTGTAACACGCGGAGTCATTCGCCTAGCAGCTTGAGGAATATGCGTGGTAGACGTCAGTTTATGAACATCCAGCACGCCGCTTGTGCGTCTGTCAGGACCACTGTCGATTTCCTGCTCGCGTCTGCTTTTCTAATTGCTAGAGCTGTTGCAGTTGATTCGGCACTGCTCGTGCGATTGGTTCGCACTGAGGCCGAGATTTCTGTATTTGACTTCGCGTAGTAGTTCTAAATGCCGGTATGGCACCTGCCAAACCTTTTAGGGAGTTGTCTCGCTGTAGCCGTGCGCCTTGCGTCATGGAAGAATCGAGTCTTCTTCCTCGGTATTGGGGCAACTACCACTTGTTCTCCTATAGTCTAGGGGACAGAAAAGAGGCCCTCTTCGCACTAATGTGGTCGGATAGGGAAACATAAATCCCCGAGGACCCGTCTTCCTGCCTTTGAGCGATCGAGGCATGTCCTTTTCCCCAGCACAGTCGCTACCCTGAGCTCCTCAAAGGTATTGAGAAGAGAAGGGTGCCGCAGAACCACAAGTCGGAAAGCGGAGGGCGGTATGGCGAAAGGTTGAGGAGGAAAGCGTAGGTCCGGGCGACGACTAGGCATGCGGCCAGCGCGGACCCACTGCGCGTGTACTTCTTCGCATGCGGTGCCACCACCGCTGGAGAATGCGGTCCGCGCGAGCCACGCGTTCGCGTGTTCACAGTTTCTTTACGAACTATGAGCGACGCAGCGACTTGAAATGCTTCGTCTGCCGCTACAGCTAAACAGCTGCCCGAACATAGGCTCCGCGCCACCGCGGAGAGGACCCTGTCTTTAACAGTGAAATTCTTAGCGACAATATATCGTGAATTCAAGACTGAAACAGCTGCGCCCAAAATTCGCGTTAGGGAGTATTGTAATCGCAGTTCAAATTTTTTTCAACACGAAACGGCAAATTGCGTTTTCTAAAATGTTTGTAAGCACGGTTGTCTCTATAACGTTCCTTACTATACTGTGAGTACCCCACTTGTGCCTAAGCCTTTACCGCCTCACCTGAACGGTAAATATGCCACAGAAATCTCAAGAGCTTACACTATGAGCTCGAAAATGCCACCTACCATTTTTTTTTCTTGCACTACGTGTCTCTCGGCAATGTTTTATGAAAAGAATGGGATATTCCAGCTCTAGCTTATCTTGTTGACACTACATCTTTGCCGAACACTGTTTGTGTCTCTTTTTGTAATCAGCGTTAAATCTTCGAACGCACACAATCACGTAAAGTGTGAAACACGGCAACCAGCACTGTACACACCTAGAGTAAGAGGGTGGCGCAGCACAGATTTCGTTATCTGAAGCATCGTTCTTCCTGTTTTATGCGGCACCCCCAAAACAATGAGAAATATTCGCTGCATTTGAGCTTTGAATTCCATTAAATAGTTGGCTCTCTTTGTTTCTGTATGTTGCAAACTCGTTAACTGGGGCATTCTCTCCGCCTGACCCGTAAGAAAGTTGCAGGCAGGTACTGCCTTATTCATTATTGACAATAAACAATGTAAGGTTACAATTTCGGAGTGTTCTTTTGTCAGTGGAGGCTTCTTGGTAATAAAGTTATCTGCAGTCATGTTAGAGTGCCGTACACACGAATACCACCCCGACAGTGGTAACAGAACGCCGAAAACCAGCGAGTGAGCAGCGCGACCTGCCCCACCAGTCGGTAACGCAGCGGCCACATTGCTCATTATATTATAACGAAGATATTAGTTTTGATTTTCACAGCGCCATCTCTCGGTCGAATATTTGAGTTCAGGACGCCACCGCTACTCATATTTGCGTTGTACTGTGGAAGGTAGAGTTTCCTTTCTCTAAGTATTATAGGTGTTCCGTGGTCTAACAGAGTCGTCGACTTGGGTTGACGGGGTCCTGACGTGTTTCTGAGCCTTAATTGAAGGTTATCTCCGACGATCGCAACTGATAAGTGCAGCACTTATGCTCATTTCTGCAGGCCCTCCGCCAAGCACAACTGCCTTATTGAACTAATTGAAATATTCAAAGTAAATTATGACAGAGAGTTCGCTAAATACGACGTACACACAAGCTGCAGACGTGATAATTTGAACATACGAGTAAACGTATTGTTACCAAGCACAGGCCAGCCCCGTAATAATATTTCCGTTACGCGGAAACTCATAGAGAAAGTTATTTTACAGGTGCCATTTGATGCATGTTATAGTGGCGGCGGCCGCTAGGTGGAGGTACGGTTTTAGAGCGCAGCTCTCAGGCAGCCATTCCTGTGGCTAGCGTGGGCGTAACAGAGCGAACGAGTGCAGCGAAAGATGAATTCGAACGCGCAGGTCAGCCGCAAAAGGAAGTCAGTGATAGCGAAGAGAGCGCGAGGTGTAGGGTGCAGCGGAACAATGAGGCGGAAAGCAGAGGATGAAGGTATGGATGAAGCGTGAGAAGAAAAGCGTGGTGCCACCCAAGAGAGGATCTGTGGCACCTGTTCCTTTCACAACCACGGTCTCTCTGTCTCTCTGTGGTGGCAATGGCTACGAGATTAAGCCAGATTATCGCTAGTCGTGTGGAAGGTCCACCTGCGGCAGCTCCGTTGCGACGTATCCCACAACGCAGATTGTCCTCGTCAGACAATATATCGCGAAATGAAAACACGTATAGAGCTGCGCTCAAGCTCTGCCTTCCGGACTATAGTAATTGTCTTTGAGTTTATTTTCCACCATAGCTTGCCATTATGTCGATGATTGTCGCAGCACACGCGGTGTGACACTTGCAACGAGAAGAGCGCTCCCTCATAAATATAGATACTTTGTGTGCACACGTTACGTCAAGGGCACGCACTTGTTCAGAAGTGCAGAACAAATCATCCTTCTAATAGGCCCCCCGTCAAGCGCAAGGGTCTTAATGAACCAACTGAATTTCTCATAGTAGACTGAGTCACAATATTCGTAAACTACGACTTACGCAAAAGCTACAGACATGACAGCGTTGAATTGTAATACGAATATACCAGCATAACGGCAGCATCAAAGGACGATATCGCCTGAAGGCGCCACCTGATGGCGTCATCACCGCAAATGCGATGCCACGCGATGACGTCTTCGCAAAGTGGTGATGTCACCTGAAAACGTTATGTGATGCCTCGTGCAGAAGCAGCATACCCTACGTTTCCAGCTTCCTTGTACTGCCTCCGGGATCGGCCCACTTTTTTGTGAGCATCGCGCGTGCAGACAGGAAAATCCCGACCATCTAGAGGCTAACAGTATCATTGTAGAAAATTTCGTCACTACTCGCACCTGCTAAAGCCACTGGTAATCATTTCTTCGGGTATTGGCCAGAAGCAAAAACTTGATGTTCGACTTTTAATAATATCATTTACCCACACTTATATCTTTCAAATACATGCAATGAGTGCAATCACTTCGCACATTCACTCAAAGGTATAATCAGCATAATCAAGCTGCAGCCACATTGCCTAACCTGATAGCCAGTGTAACTTTTTCTAGATGTTTTATTTACTTTTATTATTTCTGACTGTCACATTGTTGGTGGTAGTTTTTTTTTTGTCTGTGTGATTATCCAATCTACGTCACTATCTCATGGTGACTATTACTGTTTGTCGCTTAGAGGAAACCTGATCTATGATCATTTGTAAATTATTATAACGAGCTCTCTTCCTATGGTATGTATATTTGAGTACGTTGCTAAATGTTCCTCTACAAAAACTGTCTCACACTGTACGACACATATTGATTATGGCTTTTTACGGCATGCTTCCATGTTTTACATTTGTTATTATTTGTTGCAACATTTTCTTAAATGTGCTAAAGAACCCTTCCATTTGTTATGTGGAATACCTGAGGGTAGATTAATAAATAAATAAATATTTCAAATATATGGTTCGTTTTGATTGCATTGTATGTGTAATGATACGTTAGTCGAACATATTTGCATCTTCAAAACACACACCTACGCGTGTATAAAATGCTGAGGTCACGCTACAAAAATGCCAACGCTACAAATTTTAACAAATTGCTAACATCACTCGACAAAATGTTATCCTTATTTTTAAGATGGAAATCGTATCTTCTTATTAGCGTCACCTTTCTAGCCACGTTTGCCTAATCAACGAATCCGCTTAACTGTGGACCTCGTGTGGCAAGTTTTTAGTTTCTCAGAACAGATCGTCATTACGATTAGCTTCAAGGCTGTACAATGCTGACGTGGATCGTCATCAATGTAACCACAGCAGCAACACAATCTTTTACGGAACTAATACATTTTCTGCGTCATCTCGTTTCTAGGAAGTTGCTGGCATTCGGTTAGGTCCGTCGACTATAGCATGTGAAGATGCTGTAGTTGCCCCCCCCCCCCCCCCCCCAGGTGTAGGAAACTGTACTAATACTTTTTATTGTAGCCATGTTCGCTTTACGACACGTGATTTTACACCAGTATTGAAATTATTAGACACATTTTGAAAACAAGTGTATCTTTCTCTAGCGCAGCCCGAGGGGCTTAAATTTTGTTCTAACACTTAAGTCGTTTGCGTGGGTATAATTTTGTCAACAGCAGCCGCATGCTTGGCTAGCAACCATTTCTGAACCTCGTTACGTTCGTTTATTGTGACTAGTGCTTCCTAAATCGCTTCAACTGCGGCCTTTGACATTTGATTAGGGTTAAATCTTCCCTCCCACGCATATTGTTGAAACGTCAAACAAAGTGCAGCACACACGAGATCAGCCGCATGACAGTAGGTTTGAGAAATCATTATATTCATGGGGTTGAACGCTACACTCAGTGAAATATTGCTTCTATATTTACTAGGAGCGTCACCTATGCCGGTGACCTACAAATGCTGCTGTATTAAAAGCGGAATCCTTCATGCAGCGTCGAGTCTAACGTGGACCAGCGCCTCTTGGTGCTTCTGGGGAGGCGATCTTCGTTGGAGCACATCCTGGTTGCCAGTTGAAGTTGTATGTAACAACCGAAAATTCTGTCAGGAACGCCCAATATAGCCAGACTACGGCCAAATTATGAGAAAATGATACGCATGTCATTAGTGGTATTTTAGAACGAGAAAGGACAGTTAATTTAAAGTAATATCTTTTGTTCGCGAGCTCGTTATGGCATGTGCAAGCAGCTGGCTATAATTCGTCCTGATTGCATCGTATATGCAGTTATAGAGAACTCATAATTGAATAAATTTAATAATATATTTTGCAGAAGGTTACAAGAGGTGCTATAAATACCCAGCAGAAGTTTTTCAATGCGCGCTCGGTATATCGCAGTTCGTAAAGTGCCTCAGAGGGCCAAGCGTGGAGGCGCTGAGCGATATTCAGCGAAAAAGGAGCGTAACAGTAAACATTGCGATTACAGCAACACCATTTGCTTTGATCTTCTGATCAGGGCCAGCAATAGCCACAAGATCTGCCTTCGTAGAGCTGGTCATGTTATTGGTCACCATGTCTAATGTGACCTTTGTCGTCGTCATTTGTCTCTGCCTCCTACGTAATACAGCTTCGAAAGCCAGTAAGTTCTTTACTATTTTTTGTCAAACCCATCCTATGTTTTCGGTGTTAAATTTCTTGAGCGACCATTTCAGAAGAGAATATAGTTGATGCTTTACCAACAGCAGCTACTAAGTTCGATGTTACATGGATTAGCAGCTAGCATCACAACATCATTGTTATTATCACTCGCTCGATGTGTACAGCAAGACAAAGACCTCTCCCACCCAACGCCATTATCGTTGTCTTCTGCCATGGGATATCCTCTTACCGCTCCAATTTTAATCTTTTCACTCAATGACATAGCTCTCTACCATCTTCAAATAAGCACACATTGCACAGCTCTAATTTACTACCGGATTTCCTTCTCACATAATACATGACCTGCTGAATTCCAACTTTTGCTCTCTAAATCTAAACTAGAATAGTAGCCTCATCGATTCGCTCTTTGCTCTTCACCACTGCCTTGCTGCTCTCTAACCTTAACGCTTATCATTCTACGTTCCATCACTCGCTGCGCCGTCCTTTATGTGTGCGAAAACTTCAAATGGCTCAGTGGGTGAAAAAGGCGACATCGGGTGAAGCGAAAAAGGACAATTCCCATTAGCTTCAATGCCACATCACGAGCTGCGCGAAAGCACGCCACGTGTTGCGTGAGGGAAGGGGGCATCTCATCGACGCCACGTCACCCTCCCTCTCGCACTCGGTAGTCGACGAGGAACGCGTGTAACCCACGCGTTCCTTCTCCGCGCATGCTTTCGCCAGCGTTCGAAGAGCGCCTGGGAAATCACTATCAAAAAATAATTGTATAAATGTAAAATTAATTTCAAGGAGAAAGCGTTGGCGGTAGTGAGTTTCGAGCCTACTAGCCCACGCTCAGAAGCCGAATGCAGACAATCACCCGTACAATTTTTTTTTTCAGTTTGGAAAACTTATAATACCTTGGGGCTGTATATGGTTGCATGCTAAAATGGCAGGCTTTTTTATTCTTAATCAGAAGCACCTAATAATTTGCCCATTAAAAATGACGCACGTATGAGGTTGCAGAATTAGTTTACGTTAACATATGACGGTCTTTTTATGGTACGCTTCATGAAGTGACCTGTAGTTGCCTCTTGGAGACGATACATTGGGTGAAATAAGAAAGGCCGTGAAATGGTGAGATGTGGCTGTCTACTGCATTTCCCTGGTGGCGCGTGCTGCCCAGTAAAATATTTACCAACGAATATATTGGCAGGTACCGGCTATCACTGAGGCTCAAAACTAGGTAATGTATGCTTCACCTTTAGTAACCACGGCTAAAGTGGGATTTTTGTCTTTTTCACAGAAATAATTTTGAGTGTCCTTAGGTCTTCATTGAAACATAACTTACGGCTGCTCTAGGTTTGTTAATTTATTAACACAATACGGACAAGCTTAAGTTTAACGTGGGCTCAAATACTAACCAATTGGAATGGGTAGAAAATGCTTTCTATTGACATTGCTTGTGATTATGTGTGGTAGTTTGAAATGAAAGCTTGTGGAGATACTTTTTGCACATTCTGAGCGACATAAGAAAAGCTCCTAATTTTGAAAATGTTATTTGAGCACAGTTTTATGTAACTAACAAGTATGTGCACCAGCAATAGTTTATTTTCTCGAATTGAGTCTATAACAGTGATGTTATCCCATTGCAGTTCATAACACGAAAACAATCGTTTACCCAAGAATACTCGAAGAAAGATCTGAGGAAGGAATTTATCTGCTGCATGTCAGCAACAAAATAAAGTTAAACTTGCAGAAAACAAACCCTTTCGCGAAAGATCTCAAAATTCTCTACGAAAATGCAGATAATCAAGGTCTTGAAAAGGTAAGTGCCAATAGCATACTGTGTGTTACAGTAACGTGAAAAACGCATCTAAATTAGAGTGACCTATGTGGCATTGCACTTATTTTTTAGCAAGCAAGATTCTCTATGAAAAACTGTAAATGGAACGTCAACAATGTAATATTTCTTAACCGAGATCCCCTAAATATACCGCATGTGTGTAGGTAATTACCATACCGGTCAAAGGTTGTCGGCACGAAAGCAGAATTTTAAGGAGATATTCAAGTCACGGATAGAAATTTCTTGCAATTCAAAGTGGAAAAGACAAATACTACCTTTACTTGCAGGGAATACGCAGTTTTTTCTTTCCTTCGCTTTAGAATTTCAGAGAGAAAGAGAGAGAGAGACAGACAGAGAGAGAGCGCAAAATGCGAGCTAATTTAAGTGAAACACATCCATCGTGACCAGCCTACATCGAAAACAATATGCTACGCAAGCAGCGAAAAACTTAAATATTTTGTAAAACTCTCAAGGTCATTCACTTGACCAGGCAACACTGCTCCACCCTGTAATCTTTACTACAACGCCGCTAAACATGAAAAGCTTGCGTACATCGCTGCACTGACAGGCTAGCACGGAGCAGCATATTGAACGCATAACATCGTTACTTTATTTTTATTGCAATAGCAATTATATGAAAAGGACAGGCGCATTTCCGCCTTCGCCATCGATGTCAGCGTTGCTGTGATGTTTCGTGCAAAGTCCAAAGGCCATAATAAGTTCGCAGCGCGCCACAGGCTGTATATGGAAGTGAACGTGTGCGAGGGTAATGTGAGGATGGCTGCTTAATCTCGAGCGCGGAAGGCAGGAAAGCGAGGAGAATTGGCGCCGTCTTCCTCCGCGCGCAAGGCGCCGGAGGAATGGGAGGGATGGGAGGGTGGTGTTCTAGCCCGGAGGCTGCTTTGTATGGCGTGGCCACGCGCAGCCTTGTGGGCTTTATCTTGGAAGTCATCTGCAATGGGGCAGAGTACGGTGAATGCTTATACCTTCGTGCGCGCAGTGTTCTCGCCACTTAGTTCGCAATAAACCGAGAGGTAGCACGAAAGTCAATTTACACGGTGTCTCTGCCGCGCTTCTTCATGCCAACGTATTTACAGCAATGTACGTGGTCATGGAATGAGGTGCGTTCGCGTTTTCTTGTGTGCGCGGCACCTCTTGCTTGTCAACTTGCTTAGTAAGCGAATGTACAATTGTATACGTCCGGTAAAAGTACTATCCTTACTTCGTATAGCTGTGTTCCAATTTGCTATCGCAATCCATGCTTCGCCTTTGGGGCGAAGTGGTGACTTTTTTTATAGACGTAAGCACTACACAAAAGCTAACCACATTACATGAATAACTACGGTACCTCGATGGCACGCAGAGTATAAAATACTAGTATTACTTCACCTGCGGTTTCATTCAAGACAATGTGAGAACCGATACATAAAAGGGCTTGGGAAGCGGAGCATATATGGGCATGAAATTGCACATTCCATTATGATGAATCTTCACGTGAACAGATTTATCGCGAACAATAACTAGAATCTACATATGGTTTTAATGCTTTAGAGAACTTGGTAACAGAAACTTATCATGACGACGGAGTTCATTTGAAGTTTTCAAAAGCATACTGGGGGTTATTCGGTATTGCCTTGTCAATATAGCGCAGTTGATATAACAATATTACAGAACCTAGTGAGCATTCTGCATGCAGCAAGTGGGAAGTGTTAATCCAAATTAGGGCACCCCAGCTGACCACTGTACCAAATGCATTCAGCCTATTGCATTTCGCGATTCTGCTCATTACGTGCCCTCGCGAATGTGTTACTGTGGCATTCACCTTTCCGTCTACCTTACAGGGTATTTGCCAATTTCGTGAACCGTAACATGTTTAATGAATGTTACACAACCACTTGAGATCTAGCAGTCTACGCGCACAATTTTCATGGAAGGTGGCGCTGAGGCAGACAGTCGTGGTAATACCATGCTGAGCAACCTCTCTGCTTCGACAGCGCTTCTAGTATAACGATGCTCGTCTTCTGAAGGAATAACATCAGTTGGTAGCTCGCGCTCATTCAGCTTATGCGTGTCTGCCTTTCTCCATTTTTTTACCTCCCTAATACAGATACCAGTAACGGGCCACACATCTAATGCGGAAGATGTGAGTCCGGCTGCCGCCATAGGAAACTTGTGTTTTAATCCACTTTTATTTGTTTTTTCAAACAGAAGAGTTTCATGTCAGACCGCGCAAACAAATATCTCCCATGCACATACGTCAGACAATCATCATCGCACAAATCGCCAGATGGTGATACCTTGCCGTTTTGTACCTTCATAATGGCCAGGAAAGTAGGCATAAATAGGTTTGAAAGATTTGCTTTATTATAGGAATGGCGCTCTCGATGACGTTTATATCGTGCAATAAGAACATTTACCTGTAATTTATGAAAGGAAAGCTTTATGTGGCTCCTCCATCTACCCTTCCACTCCTGCTTCTGCTGTCTTCGTTGTCTAGCAGGTCGCGTCGGCAGGTGACGTAGCACGTGTATATACGTAGCAGGAGCACGGCATGTACGAAAGCCAATGCCAGAAACTCTCGCACAACTTTCGAGCGCGTCACCTCAATGCCCTCTGGAGCTACCTTGGCGTAGCCACATTACCCTTTAGACGGGTGCAAATATCCGTGACGCCCCACAAAGTTGTTGCAGAAACTGCAGCGCTTACTTTTGCACTAACGCGCCACAGTCCAGATTGGAGGTAGATAGAACATTATAAATGAGGTGTGGAGGAGCGGCAGTGAATAAGAAGAAAGGATGAAGCCACTAAATGAGTGAATAAAGAACACCCATGCCAGTCTTCGCTCGCAGCTCGCATACAGAGGGAAGTCAGGAGAACGAAAAGGCGACGTACGAAGGCAAGGAAACGCCACTTTTTGCCACGACGGCAGTTGCGGACATATCGGATAGAGATAGATATATATTTTTTTTTATGACAGAAAGGTGAAGAGGTCGGACTGAGTAAAGTGCCTCTAGCCTGCTACTCCATTCTGGGGACCAAAATCGGGGGAGTTAGACAGCTAGAATGTGAAGGGGGAAGAGGGTGTTGGTGGTTTCCCGATTAGGGGCTCCGTCCTGTGAACAGACGGCCCCACTGAGCAGCAGCGGTGTCGCCCTCCTCAGCAACGCCTGTGGCGAGCGGTGCGACACTGGGATGGTGGCAAGTCAGCGAAATTTAAACTACGTAGGCATGGCACCGAAGCCGCACGTACATCCGTGATTTGCCGTTTCGTGTGTTTATGAAGGAGCAAGTGGGGTGCTTGGTGATATCGCAAATATTTTTTTACGAGTTCAGGCATATTAAAAGAATAAGAGTGTACTTTCATGTTGCTGCCGTAACCAGCGGAGGTAAGCTGTACGCGAAAGAAGGGAACGGCTCGACGTTCACTGCTTTCCGTTCGCAACAGGGAAAACAACTCTACAAATAAATGGGTAACGTGTGTAAAACCTACTGTGACATTCACATTGAAGTCTCCAAAGTGGCACACTGAAAACGTTGTCCTTCTAATAGTTTGACCGATCTTTAATTGAAGCCTCATTGTTGGTGAAGCAAGCCTCATTTCGCTGCCGTGCGGTTTACGCCACAGCCTATCATTTAATTCCCTTGGCACATTGTTATTTTAGATCACTATATAGCTCGATCTGGGCTGGGTACCGCTGCATAGTCAATTTGCATCGCGATTTCACTCAATCTGTATTCAGTCAATAGCAATCCACGCATTTAGTTCGCGCTTCAAGATCGCGATCGTATGCTGTTGTCAGCACCATCATGCCGAGTGAGCTAAACTAACTCGATTAGAATTGTTGGACCATGAAGCAGTTGCCACATGCTTGATCGAAATTGATAAATTTGAACCGGTCCATCGCGAATCTTGATTGAGTGACTCTGTGACGCCGCGATCCTCTAACGTTCTCTGTGCTTCGTAGTTGTCGTCTGTCACGGCCTCAAACGAAAGCCTTTGCGGCTTTGAAGCAGTTGTAAGCGGTCTGCTATTACTCAGTGCTGAACATAGAACAGGGGCCTACTTGATCACGTAATTGGTGCAACTGCAAGTCCCTTCGCGTGGCAAGTGAGCCAAGCGAGCCGTTATTTGTCAGGTCTCTTTATTTGTCAGATTATTCTCGTCAGCTTGCCACTCTTTTTAAACATCCGGAAAAAGCGTTGCTTTATTGTCAGGATGACTTTGGATGGTGCTTTTTTTCTCTAATGAAGAAATGCTTAAAGCATATCCTGGTTGATTTCATTGGGAAGCACTCGGAGCCATCTGCAGCTGGGAAATGAAATTTGTTACCACGTAGTCTGAATTTATATGAGGGAATATTTGTTTTTCAACATGTACGCTGATCGAGGCTCTTTATGCCTTTTTCAGAAAGTGTGATTTCGCAAGAAAAATCACACCATGTGAAATGGCGCCTCTGACGCCAGCGGCCGAAACGAGTACCGTCTATGAATTAATGCTCGCCAGCATAAAATGAATTTCCTCGGCATAAAATATTGCTCATCACGCACGCGAGTGTAATCCTGATCATACCAAATGCTAAGGCTTCACTAAGCAGTCATGAAATCAGCACAGTCGTGAGTGACAAGTGCCTTTTACATATCGACCAGCTGACCCGGCCATGACCGCAGACATCGCAAAACAACCCGGGTAACGTGCACGTGTAGCACGATTTACAAAACGAACCCTTCTCACAAACATTATGAGAGAAGCTGACTTCCTTTGCTCCCCTCACAGTTGCGACCAATTTCTTTCGCCATTCTAGTTCGTAAGGCCTGCCAGGAAACCTGCGAGGTATTCTGTAATTGTCCACCTAGTGGACTGTCCATTTCGGCAGCTGCTAATTTTGTAGGGCCGCTCGTCTCCTCCTCTCTCGTACAGTTATATCCAATCAGCAGCGGATCAAACAGACAGTCCACTAAGTGGAGCCTTACAGAATACCCCGCCTGTACAAATTGATCCAGGGCTGGATTTTGTAGCTCTGAGTCTCTTAAGCAGCAGTATCGCCCATTCGAATTGTTCTTTTTCGCTCCTTTCTGATTTCCACGCTTGCCCGTGGAGTACATGTCATTGCACTGTCGCAAGACCTATCCGAAAAAAAGCCGGTGGGGGGCTAATGAACAATGCAAAACGGTCTGAGCCGAGGGCGACATTGAGTGCAGTGAGCGTGAAGGAATTCGCGTCGTGTCGGCCGAGCAGCAGAGCGACCTTCCCAGTGTTGTCGCGTCCCTATGGCAGATGGCGCCAGAGTAGCCGCAAACTCGACTGTACTGAGCCTATGATGAAGACGACGGCTCCACAGCATACTGTTTCTGTGCAACGCGTTCGCGCACACTTCACACTACAGCAGAGTCATCTTCGCACCCAGAGGTAGAACTTGCTGCAGCGCAGCTAGCAGACTGTCTGTAGCTCTTATATTTGTTGCCGCTGTTAGTGCAACTGACGTATTTAAACCAGACAGCAGCAGCTGCAGGGCGTTTATTATTTGGCGCAGCATGCGTTTATGACAGAGTCCGATGGTGATTTTTCCGTGCACTGTCCTTGCTCACGTTGACAGTCTAAGGTGCGTGTTCACGGCGGCAAGTGTCGCCATACATTAGCATCCTGGCTCTCGCGGCTTGCTTGAAGCAACGGTTCGTAGAGATCTATCATTGCCGATTCAACTTCGGTTGGATCTGCGGAATTGAAGCTAAGGAGGCCTCATTTGTACCTACAGCTTGTCCATATCGACGGCGGGATCGTCTCCTCCGGTGTTGCACTGACGCTGCCACCTCTTTGTGGAACATACTTGTCTTGCTTATCTATTTTAGTATTTCTATGGCATTGTTCTCTTTAGGGCACTGGCCTCGTCATGTCTATCGCAATTCAAGTAATTGATTTCTTTTACTCTACATAAACATATGTCGTGGGTGCCGGCACATCGGAGGTATGCCGTGTGGCCTGTGCAGACAGCGCTGACGTGGCATTGCTTTAGGCACTTGTGACGTTGCAGTGGTCGGGGCACATAAGGATGATCCGGGTATTTCACGCAGCCCACCTGGACATGATCCATTCGCTGCTCGGTTCGCTAGTTCGCGAGCTAGTGCGTTCGCTCATTCGTTTCCTGAGAATTCCAAGTGTCCCGGAGACCATGTAATACTTTGTAACACGCGGAGTTATTCGCCTAGCAGCTTGAGGAATATGCGTGGTAGACGTCAGTTTATGAACATCCAGCACGCCGCTTGTGAGTCTGTCAGGACCACTGTCGATTTCCTGCTCGCGTCTGCTTTTCTAATTGCTAGAGCTGTTGCAGTTGATTCGGCACTGCTCGTGCGATTGGTTCGCACTGAGGCCGAGATTTCTGTATTTGACTTCGCGTAGTAGTCTAAATGCCGGTATGGCACCTGCCAAACATTTTAGGGAGTTGTCTCGCTGTAGCCGTGCGCCTTGCGTCATGGAAGAATCGAGTCTTCTTCCTCGGTATTGGGGCAACTACCACTTGTTCTCCTATAGTCTAGGGGACAGAAAAGAGGCCCTCTTCGCACTAATGTGGTCGGATAGGGAAACATAAATCCCCGAGGACCCGTCTTCCTGCCTTTGAGCGATCGAGGCATGTCCTTTTCCCCAGCACAGTCGCTGCCCTGAGCTCCTCAAAGGTATTGGGAAGAGAAGGGTGCCGCGGAACCACAAGTCGGAAAGCGGAGGACGGTATGGCGAAAGGTTGAGGAGGAAAGCGTAGGTCCGGGCGGCGACTAGGCATGCGGCCAGCGCAGACCCACTGCGCGTGTACTTCTTCGCATGCGGCGCCACCACTGCTGGAGAATGCGGTCCGCGCGAGCCACGCGTTCGCGTGTTCACAATTTCTTTACGAACTATGAGCGACGCAGCGACTTGAAATGCTTCGTCTGCCGCTACTGCTAAACAGCTGCCCGAACATAGGCTCCGCGCCACCGCGGAGAGGACCCTGTCTTTAACAGTGAAATTCTTAGCGACAATATATCGTGAATTCAAGACTGAAACAGCTGCGCCCAAAATTCGCATTAGGGAGTATTGTAACCTCAGTTCAAATTTTTTTCAACACGAAACGGCAAATTGCGTTTTCTAAAATGTTTGTAAGCACGGTTGTCTCTATAACGTTCCTTACTATACTGTGAGTACCCCACTTGTGTCTAAGCCTTTACCGCCTCACCTGAACGGTAAATATGCCACAGAAATATCAAGAGCTTACACTATGAGCTCGAAAATGCCACCTACCGTTTTTTTTTTCTTGCACTACGTGTCTCTCGGCAATGTTTTATGAAAAGAATGGGATATTCCAGCTCTAGCTTATCTTGTTGACACTACATCTTTGCCGAACACTGTTTGTGTCTCTTTTTGTAATCAACGTTAAATCTTCGAACGCACACAATCACGTAAAGTGTGAAACACGGCAACCAGCACTGTACACACCTAGAGTAAGCGGGTGGCGCAGCATAAATTTCGTTATCTGAAGCATCGTTCTTCCTGTTTTATGCGGCACCCCCAAAACAATGAGAAATATTCGCTGCATTTGCGCTTTCAATTCCATTAAATAGATGGGTCTCTTTGTTTCTGTATGTTGCAAACTCGTTAACTGGGGCATTCTCTCCGCCTGACCCGTAAGAAAGTTGCAGGCAGGTACTGCCTTATTCATTATTGACAATAAACAATGTAAGGTTACAATTTCCGAGTGTTCTTTTGTCAGTGGAGGCTTCTTGGTAATAAAGTTATCTGCAGTCATGTTAGAGTGCCGTACAAACGAATACCACCCCGACAGTGGTAACAGAACGCCGAAAACCAGCGAGTGAGCAGCGCGACCTGCCCCACTAGCCGGTAACGCAGCGGCCACATTGCTCATTATATTATAACGAAGATATTAGTTTTGATTTTGACAGCGCCATCTCTCGGTCGAATATTTGAGTTCAGGACGCCACCGCTACTCATATTTGCGTTGTACTGTGGAAGGTAGAGTTTCCTTTCTCTAAGTATTATAGGTGTTCCGTGGTCTAACAGAGTCGTCGACTTGGGTTGACGGGGTCCTGACGCGTTTCTGAGCCTTAATTGAAGGTTATCTCCGACGATCGCAACTGCTCGGCGGCGGCGCGGTGTTGACACGCCTACTACGTGACGCGGCATTTCGCGCGGGAGATGTTGCTGGAGCTCTATCGACGTAGTTTCATCACATGCACACTCATCTTCGCGTCAGACAGGCCGATTTGCGTTGTAACTGCCCGGGTCTTGTTGATGCTGCCCAACCGCACAGCACTCGCGTGCTGGCTATCGCTCTCATTGCTGCGCTCTCTGAGCAAAAATTTATATATGAAAATACATTGAGCATTGATTGCCTTGTATTTCAGTATGTTAAACGAACTGCCAGTGCGACCTAGAATACATGTTTCCTTGTCGTGTCATGATACTTTTCTGTGAAAGAAGTATAGGCAGCGTTGTTTATTTAGTAGTGCCCGTCATATAAATAAAAGAAGTATCGGCAGCGTTGTTTAATTAGTAGTGCCCGTCATATAAATAAGGCAGCCAGCTTTCCACGTGAGGACTGCAGCTTCGTTCTCTATTTCTTTCATCTGGTGTATTTTTAAGGAAATATTATGAATGCCCTAAATAGGTTGTAGCACAATATTTGCTTTTGAGTGACATGCTGTGGCTCAAGAGGGCTATCTACGGAATTATCATAATTTGAAAGACTTTAGCGTCTTAATTTTATTACAAACTCCTCTGAACTCCTTTAGGACAGCCTGTCATTTTGTACCCGGGCTCTGCTTATGTAGATAACGGTTCTCACTACCTATAATAGGAAGTTTGCAGCCACTGTTTAGTTTATCCCATACCAACTTTTCATTCAAAACAGAAAAATACTTCTGGTAGCCCCTGTAGCGCGAGTAAGTTTCTTTCCCACTTTCTTACTGCAAATGTGGAACTAAGAGCTTTCTGGAACGCAGAAGATCCTGTGTAAAGAAGTAAGCTGTTGCCATCTTATCCAAACGACCGTCCTTATTTCTACGTGGTGATTGTGACTTGTGGCGTGCACTTCCCTCCCATCGTCATCAATGCGAAAAAAATGACGTTATCCACACTAGCTCTTTGGTCACGCTTCTCCAGACTTGCTTGGCGGCGCAAGATCAAGAGGCGATTTCATTTTGTTGTTTTTATTTTTTTGCGTGTGCCTTTTCTCCTAAGAAAGCGTTGATGGCAAGTTTATTACGGTTTAAGTTAACATCTCGCTCGTGTATGATTCATGATGGTCAATGTAGTGCCGACTCCAGTGAGGATAGAGTACTGAGGCAAGCCACAACAACACATCGAAATAAGAATCATTCTATGCCTTGTTTGGCACCGGCTGGCAAACATTGAAGACATCAAGAGCCGACGTTTCTTGTAGACATGATTTGCTGCGCTCTTCAAATGACAAGTTTCAGTTTTCCAACGAAGAACAGCGCTTGTGCTTGCCTTGTCTACTCCGATATTCACCTTCCCTACCTGCACTCACGTTAATGGACCACAAACCAGCTGGGTCTGCCACCCTTCCAGCGAGATTTGATAGATCGTCTCGTACTGCAGGCTCTCAAAAAATACATTTCGGGTGATAGCAAAACGGAAATTTGACCACCTCGTGAGTAGCTAAAAACTATATGTTGTTAGTAGTAGCTTAGCAAAGCTCAATTTGTAGAATCTTACAGCAATAATATATTAACCAAGCATATTAAAACACCTAACATGCTTCCTGACGTCCGCCTTTCGCATTTTTATATTGAGTGACCTATTTTAAGAAATTTTCTTCATGCTTCTAATAAACATCTGTATTCTTAGGTTTTAGCTATTCCAAATGTGAAAATAATATATTACCTTGTTATTGTTCCTTCAATTATTGACAAACTTAACACTTCTTGCTTGTTTGTGCACACTGCCGAAATTTAAATAACATCCTATCAAGTTAAATATTAGTCTTTTATGTTCAGGTATAATCCTGCAAGAGGAATAATCTGTAGGCATCTTTTTTCTCTAACGGATTTAAACAACGTTTATATTTCGTACCTTATGTGAAGCGACAGAATAAGGGTATATGGCGGAGCCCACGAGGGATGACGCAATATTAACCGGAATTTCTTGATAAAAAAGAATGGATAGTATTTTTTGATATACAATGTTAATCACCTTGACAGTAATCTCCATTGGTACTGATGTACTTGTTGAAACGTTCATTCCATCATTGAACCACCTTGCAAATTCGGCATCTTGTGTAGCTGCTAGCGCAATTATGACATTGCGTTTCACTTCGTTGACACCGGCAAAACGTTTGCTTTTTAAGTCGCTTTTCATCCGACCGAACAGGAAGAAGTGCGCAGGAACGAAATCTGGCGAGTACGATTGATGGGTGACAGTAGTCGTCTGTGGTGAGGCTAAAAACGGCCGAACACGGAGAGCCGTGTGCGCAGGAGCATTTCATGATGCATGAACCAATCGCCGGAATTCCACAAGGCCGGAGGTTTTCTCACCACTCTTCTGCGCAGGGAGCTCCAAGAAAACCCGGATAAGCCTTCGAGTTGGCCGACTGTTCTGCTTCGATCTTCCTTGATGAGATCACGGATTTTGGCAATGTTGTCCTCCGTTCATGCACTTGAAGGATGACCGTCATGGGGCTGATCTTCAATTATCACTTCTCCCCTTTTAAACCGAGCGAATCGTTCGCACACTTGCGTTTTATTGAGAACATGCTCTTTGTAAGCTTACTGTTTGCATCATCACGACAGTTTCTGCAGCGTTCTTGCTGAGTAAAAAGCAAAATACCACAGCCACACGTTGTTCGTAAGAGTCTGATATTTCCTCTTGTCACGAGTGCACTACAGACACACACAAAACTACCAGAAAAACAACACCCGTCGTTTTCGCTTGACGACACTTCGCATTCTGAATCATGGCAGGTCTTCCCAGAGCGCCCTAGCGTCGAAACTTCGTACTACAAGTGCATGATGTGGTGGAGCACGGTACCGGTTTCTGGGTCCCCCCTCGTATAATGAAAATTTTACTCTAGTTAGACATTTTCTGTATGGCGAAAATGTGATGGTGCCCTTCCTACATTACATTTGCAGTCGGCTAGCCAACAGAAAACTAAGTATACAAAAAGATTCTGGATATTGTTTGGCTAAGGACAAGACTGCTAAACTGTGCTGCGCTGTTACCTTCATTTTTAAGTGTGCTAAACATTGTGCTTGGTTTGTTGCAGTTAACCATAAAAGATACGACTGGCGAAGTCTACAAAGATGAAAGAGGCCATACCGCTGTCAAGCTTTCATTCAATAATGGCTTGCGAGTTGTAAGTGAAAAACAACGATTTCATTGGTTGCAACATTTGTTGCCTCTTTTCGCCTTTCCAGTGCACACCGTGAATACTTGAGTGACGTCATAGAGCTTTTGCTTCTCAACAAGCAAACTCCTTATGCTATTACTTGTAGCTAAGTTCACGTGCCACCAGTATTTCTTTCAACAATTTCTAATTTTATGATACTTTAGTTGCCAACTGTGTACAAATTCCGGTAATCTCTTCTGATGTTCCAGTACCATCGGAAATAGAAAATACCAGCTTATTTTCAATGCGCTGCACTATGCAACATTTTGTGCGTTCTTGTTTTTTATGTTGTCATTTTTTACCACGTTACATTGTAATCTGTCTGCAAGTTTCAAACCCGTCAGATGTCTCAAACGCAAAACGCAATAGTGACGTCTTGAATGAGATTATAGTTACTATTGTTATTAAGCCGTTAATTTTAAAAATACACTAGCATCATAATAAAATCGTTTAACGTAAAAACAGTTTTCTAGAAGACATAAAATGCATGTAATCTGATTATTATCTTAGCGAAAAACCTCAGTACAGCAGCCCGGGGTGCGAATTTACGTGTAGAATAGTAAGACGTTGGGCCAGTTGGCAAAAGGAAAAAGAAAGAAAACCTGCACGGTGAGCATCTTTCCTCTAGAGGTCTCCTTGTTTTCCGCAACGCTTCTGCGCTCCCTTTTGCAAAAATTATTACATGTGGAATAGGAATATAGCCTGAAATATCTTTATAGGGACATTGTTCGCAATAAGAATGTCACACGCGGCTTCATTTTATATAGAATGCATGTGGTAACGGTGGCATTTTTTTTTCAAATTTTCCCAAACAGAAAGGAGTTATAAACAAAAAATTCATCATTGAACCTGTTGAAGCTGCAGAACTGAAAATGGGTCTTATTCCTCATCTCCTAACTCCCATTACAAATCAGGAAATTCCTAAATCGGACGCGGTGGATGAAGGTGAGATAATTTTTTACTAATATAACGAATATACTTCACTATGACATCTCGTTTAGAATTCACTGATTCAGTGATACATTTCGTTAAAGATATAAACAACAAGATTGCTGAATAAAAAAAAACACAACATGATGTCGTGTGCACTTAGTGCTTCTGTAAGATGGCCAGCTTATAATCTGTGAAAATATGAAAATAAGTCGGCCAAGTATGATACGATCTTACTGTGGCTCTAGCAAAATTCCATAAAATTTGAATCAAGCTTTTTCTTCCACTCAAAACTTGTAATCTTTCAAGCTTGACCAACACAACTGTTAACCACAATTTCTTGTGGGAATGCTTCCAATTCTTTTTAACTAAGAACACCTTTTAGTAATTGCTTTGATGTACCAATATTTTAACAGATCGACTAGGCCTGACTGAGGCCGCTTTCTCTTGGTATAAAATTATTTGAGCGTAGCTAGAACCTCAAAACGACCTCTTTTAAATAGATCCCATAATTATAATACATTATGCCGCATACTAAACTAGCTATGCTGAATTCACTGCACGTGAGCAATCAACTGGTTGAAAAGGTTTCGGTATGCTGAAGAGAAATGGTGCTGTCATAGTGCGTTCAAATACTGTTCTAAAAGATCACGGACAGTGTCAGTAAGAAGGCCAATCACTAAATATTGTTCAACATTCGCTCGAGCTAGTAAGTAGTAAAACATCTTTAAGGGGCAGCGCAATAAGACGAATACAGAAGGCAGGAACACACAGGACAGCGCTGACCAAGTAGTAAATCTTGATAATATTAACAACATATATGATGGGAACCTGTTTTTGTGTAAACAAATTCCACATAAGAGTAGCATAAACTTCATTCGAGTATTTCACAAATACACATGAAACATGATTGCAGAAAGAGCGTCACGAATGTATATAGAGTTGCAAGAAAACAATGTATGTTACGTTGAACAGTGCTCCACACACCTGCGCATAGAATCCTGCTGAAGCATGAGGGATTTTCGTGCAGCTTAGTACCGTACAAAAATCATCTCGGCGTGACTTCAATAAAGCGTGGTCTCAAAGTGCAATACTGCTACAAGTACTGAGAAAAATCCCAGCACATGGTCACGAGTTCTTTGTCTGCAATGCATCCCAGCGAAACTACAGTATCGGCGCTTCAGGAAAATATATTGCGGTACTAGGCTTTTTGTGAACAATGTTTGCAGCACATAATAGCACAATGGAAGACGCTCATAGGGTAAATGTGTTGATGGGCACGCGACTGAGGCCAAATTCATAAAGGGTGGGCAATGTCTGTGTAAAAAGAACTAAACCTTATTTTTGAGACACGCCACATGGATATCTTAAAACAAAATGTTAATTCACTAAAGCTGGAGAAGAGCATTTGCGCGACTTGCACATTTTACAAATTCGAAAACCTGATTGCAGAAAGAGAAACATTGTACGCCACCAAGCCTATTTGGGTAATTTTGCACTATTAGAAGTACTCGTGAAATGAAAGTGAGACTTATGTCACGCAAATGTATTTTTTTGAAATATTTCCTCACTTTGAATTTTGATCGAGCGTCTCTAACTGGTCGAAGATTAGTAGCTTTGTGGAGCCATTTTAGCTGAGGCAACGAAATTGAATCATATAGGGCACTTCAAAAAACGTTTGTCGCAAATTATATGCCACGAAATTAGCTATTTATTCTGTAATATCCTCTAAACACCAAATATGCAGAAAGAGTAACATTCTTCAAAATTTTACAGAAGGCCAAGGCAGGACTGAAAACTATATTGCTGCAGAAATGTGTTGCTTTATTTTGTTTTAAGCGGCAAAATTTAGTTTATTTGTACAGATTGCCTTGGCCATCTGGATGATCTGTGTTTTCTACATAAAAAAATCGAACTTAAACTCACATTACACTTCAAGCTTGTTGTTTTTGCAGTAGTAAAGAAAACTGACTCATGGTGCTTTTTTTCACTCTGATGAGCCACACAAGGAGTTGAGCTTCGGTTTCCGAAGCTTCTCTATCTATATTTTTTTCATGGTAAGGGGAAGTACCTAACACGCGAGAGCACCCACAGTGAGCTGTCTAGGGCTGGTCTAGGGAAGGTACTTCCGGTGGTACTCTATAATTACACGTGTCACCTAAAATGCCCCTAGTGTATATAATCAATGACCAGCATAGTTGGAAAGCGCGATGACACCTCTGCAGGGGAGAACTCAAATGAGTGTGTTTAGGTAAGGGAAGTCAGAAAAAGGGTGCCGAATATATTAGAAAAATCCTTCCACACAACCGAACCGAGACTACTTTCGCAACGCACGTCTTTACCCGCCGCGGTTGCTTGGTTGCTGTGGTGTTGGGCTGCTGAGCACGAGGTCGCGGGATCGAAGCGCGGCCACGGCGGCTGCATTTCTATGGGGGCGAAATGCGAAAACGCCCTTGTACTTATATTTACATTGACGCTTAAGAACACAAGGTGTTTCAAATTCCCGGAGCCCCCACTACCACATTCTTCATAATGTGATTGTGGTTTTGGTACGTAAAACCTCATTACTGTTAGACTTTTGTTTTACACAGAAACACACGTTAATTGAGGCGAGAGGCCAATCTAGTTATCGAGTCGCAGAATTCAGCTTAAAACAGCGCTTAATACAGCGAATAAATTTTTTTACACAATAAACAATTTACGCTGCATATATAAAGCTTGTCTGACGGAAATAAGGTAAATTGAGTTTCATTAGCCACTACATTTCTAAAATATATGAAAGTGAAACCCCAGCTTCAAGTTTAGGATGGACGAATCTGCGTTTTGATGCAAAGATCATAATTTGCCTACTTCAATAGTTTAAAGACTATCTGTCTATCTATCTATCTATCTATCTATCTATCTATCTATCTATCTATCTATCTATCTATCTATCTATCTATCTATCTATCTATCTATCTATCTATCTATCTATCTATATATCTATCTATCTATCTATCTATCCATTCATCTATCTATCCACCCATCTAGCTATCTATCTATCTATCTATCTATCTATCTATCTATCTATCTATCTATCTATCTATCTATCTATCTATCTATCTATCTATCTATCTATCTATCTATCTGTCTATCTGTCTGTCTGTCTGTCTGTCTGTCTGTCTGTCTGTCTGTCTGTCTGTCTGTCTGTCTGTCTGTCTGTGTCTGTCTGTCTGTCTGTCTCCTTTGTATCTATGTTTGTTATGTTTGTATCTAGTCACTTTCACGTCTACCCAGGACAGTGGATTATCAGTGGTCGAATGGGAAGCACATCTGGCTGCTGTGGTGAGAAAACTGGCAGCTGGAACTGAAAACCAACCATCGGCCCCGCTGAGGTCAATGAGTACCTGCCAATGTGTACATGCGTGGCGCTTTTCAGCGAGTCTCCCTCGCGCCGACATGGATCACTGTAGATGCGCGACTGGGTTGGCAACGTTTTTCGAAGAAACTCTCACCCTGAATATGAATCTCTTTGGTGCCAATTTGGACAAATGGCTATGTGCCACTGGGAATGTAGCGCTATAAAATAAAGAAAAGTTCCTTTTAATTTCTCCCATGCTAGCGCGGAATCGAATTCATGGCAGGCGGTTTCCTCAAAGAAAACAATCCGATAGAAACCGCCGCAGATGCACTGGGCCTGCGTCGGTTTTCCATAAATGCCTTTCACGCAAACGATTTAGCGAGTCCGAGTCCAATATGACCGTCATTAGAAAGCAACAGTGAGTGCTCCCAGTGAGGTATTTAACACACGTTTTCTCACCACGATGTTTAAAGCTCCGCTGCTCATCCTCCTTCGCATGGTGGCATCGGCTTGATTTTTATTTGCGTTAAAGAAAGCCGTATGTTAGAGGAGTAGTTTGAGTTACGTTGAGTGGAACTGTTGTTCTATTAACTTAAATAATTTTAGGAATTATGGAAAATATTTGCTACCGCTTTAGCGGTTGTCCTTGCGTGAACACACCTAACGGACTCCTCCTCTGCTGGAGCATCATCGCGATTTCCCACTGTGAAGGTGGATAGATCATAAACACGCAGATAATTTCAGATAGCAGTTGTAATTGTAGTAGTACCACGAGTTTGTTTAATTAAACCAGCGTTAAAAAAACTAACTGTGTGCGCTCTCGCGTTCTTGCTACCTGCAGTACGGTAGATAAAATACCGTTACAGGAGCCTGGAAAACCCTAGCTCAACTCATTTCTTGGCTTGGCAGATTGCGTAAAGAAATAATTTGAGTATATTTACTAGCTCTTGAAGAATGAGCTCGGAATGCCATGTGAGTATAATTTGCGTTTTGTTATTATAGCGAGGAATTATAAAAATAACCATAGATGGCTCAAAAGACAGGCTGAATTTTACCGTCCATAACAAATTATAGCAACATTTTTCGCCGCACTATATGATTATTTCAGAACGGTAAATATTGCATATATTTGTTCGACATACTGCAAGCGAAGGGCAAATGAGCAGGGGCAGACGAAGGGTAAAGCACATGCGCAACAAATTATCTATTTGAAAAGGACAGGAGAATGATTTTGCAGCAGCAGGTTAACTACGTAGCATTATGGGCAATAATAATAAACGTCTCGAATCCCTTGTCACTGTAGATTAGATGCCATTGTGTTAAAAAACAATCACTAATACATGTTCTACATTTTTCAAGTCGTCCATCCAGACCGGTTAAAAAATGGTCTGCACCTGTTTCAAGAAAGGGAGACCGCCGAGCACGAAGAAAGGTCCCAGAAGTCAGGTAAGTTCTCTTAAAATGTTCACTTTAAAAAGGAATCAGTGAATCTGAAGAGATTTTGCAGAAAACTAAGAGCTGCAGTGATATTATTCAATGAAATTAGTACGTAAGGAATGTAAAGCTTACTAAAATTAGGCGGCACATCCTATTTGCAGCAATTTAGTTCTTCCACTAAAGTCCATATAGTAAAACGTTGTGAGAAAGTTAGACCTCTAGCGAGCTCTTTACCTGCAGGACAATATCTGAACATAAAATTACTGAATGGCCGTCTGCGGGTGCGTGAGTTGCTACGCCGTCGTAGGCGAGAAACTGCTCAAGTGACTCTTTAAACAACGGGACATAATTTCCTTACATAAGTACGACTGTCATCTAGAAACGAAAAATTTTGTTAATTGCATGGATTTCTTCGCCTTTTCCTGCGTTTTTCATGCTTGGTATGAGGTCGAATCTTCAATGCTCGGACCCGGCAAATAAAATGTTCGTTCCTTCACTCTCTACATAGCGCTCTCTGTCGCTCTATTTTTCAGTTCGGTCGTGCGTTCATTTCTTTTACGGCTACGCGCTTGCTTTCAGGGTATGAAATCCCACAGACCTAAACATAACCGGTGTGACACAAAAAATTTAAGAATATCTCAACTGCACTACAAACTCCGACTTTTTACCTATGCGCTAGATGAGTATGCTGAATTTCATCAAAACGTTTTCTTACATCCAATATATTTTATTTATTTATTTTATTATTTCTTATACAACGAACGCATTGTAAAGTTACACCAGTACGATGAAAACTTTATTTATTACGAGTACGCTTTTAGTACCATAACAATCACCTAGAGTGACTAACGCGGCTGGCTACAAGATTTCCTAAAACTTGAGTGCACCATCTTCCCTAAACTATCGTTTACAATTGCTCCATGTAGCACGGTGTACATTAGGGTAAAAAAAAAAAGAAAGCGGTTTGACAAACTCAGCCTCAAGTGCTTCACGTCACTATTTTGCCTCCGCCCGAATCACGCCAGGTCTAGTATCCATAAGGCATCTTCAGCAAACGCAAATTCCTACTCTGTTCATGTACATCGTTTAGAAACTTCGCAACAGATGTGGAATTTTGTTGATGTGGAACTTTTTTGGCATGTGTCAAGCACAGGATTTTGTTAACTTTCGGAAATTTTCGCCTTGCTATCGTGATTTGATTCGAGCATACTCATCCGAAGTTTCACGGCTGCTAAACACTGTAGTGCCCACCGACGCCGCAATGCGGCATGCTCTGGCCGGCGCTGTGAAGAAAATAAAGTTGGGCGGCGTGTTGTCGAAGCGCAAGATTGGCGCGCACAGCGTCGTTCTCGAAGGCTGCTACGCTGGTGGTCACAAACGCGACTCCGCGCACCGCCTTCGCTTTTCGGTCGAAATAAATTAAGGAACGACGGCGCGGCTCTTGCGCCTCCATATAGACTTCCTGCAACACAAATATTCTCCTATATTTTGGTCCTACCTATTTTCGCAGCGACACTGTTATGGGCTACTTTCCCCACTATCACGTCCGCGTGTAGAAAATAAAATCTCGAAGATAGTGCGATGCCTGGCGGACTGGCGGCGGAGGTGCCATTCGATATCAAGGGGCCTGCATGCATAGCTTCTCTGGTCATCCTTCCTCCCAGAGTGGAAGGGCGCTGAGTTTCTTTTCTATATTTGCCCACCTGCGGTAAAAATTTTGCAAATGCGAACAAGAAATTTAAGTAAGTAAATTTATCCATCCATAAGAACAGTAAAGGCACATCCGAAATCATTTCATCATTTATGTGTTCGTTCGAAATTATTGAAGGCGGTCCACCTAGCAGTTATATTGATCGGAAAGAAATTGTGAATTATCTAGCCAGGAGCCGGAACTGTAAGTCCACCAGTACTATGACAGAGGCAATTCGTGCTTCTCATTTGAGCGCTGCTGCAAAATTACTATTGAAATGAATGTGATTATTTATTTTAAAGATGAGTCCCCTAGGACAGGGTCAATGGACGTTGGGGTTTTTGTCTTTTGTAAGATTGGATATCCCCGAGTAAGAATTCAACTGCAAAAAATGATTCAGTAAACGAAATTAACATACTTAATTACGTGCGTGCAGCTGTTAGGTTTACACATGCGGGTAGACTGTCTTTGATAATTTTACAGCCGGACATTAGGAGGCAGACTTAGCCCAATATTGAACGTTACTTACACATATCGTTGAGCACAATGTATGCGCGTTTACTTGCTATCGAAATGCTTTTTTCATGTAATATTTGCCTCCTCGGAGACAAATAACGCTTAATACATTCGTAAATCTTCCCATCCGTTGCGAGGTGTCGCCACATCGTTTATATAAAAGATTTAAACGTTCGAAATATCAAGAATTAAATGCGTAGGAGTTAAGTTCGTAAAGCTCATTACAAAGTGTTACTTTTGTGTTCATTCTATTCGCAGACAATGATCGTACGCTATAGAGTTTCCGAAAAAGCGCAGCACACGCTTTTATATGTCGGCATCCGTAACACGACTTTGACAATTCTCATCTTTAGCAACCTAAGAGACGCCCAATACCGCCCACGCACAATGTGTGCCCTATTTGCACGTTTGTACTGAGAATATTCTCTTACCCTCATAGTTGAATTTCCCCTTCTCACAATACGCTCCTTCATGTCCAGCGGGTACTTTTCCCGATTCACCTCTCTACTCTCATCTCTTTATGTTATCTTATCGCTTAGGTCTGGTCTGCGTATCTCTACTAAACGTCACACGCGATATGCAATGTACGTAGTTGTTTAGTACGAGGTGTTTTCAGAATGAAGCTCTATATGGCTAGCTCATTCATCCATCCATTCGTCGGTCGCCTGGACGCCGAAAACTCATCCGGCTAAACCTCACGCGCTTGCACGAAAAAAGAAGAGCAAGATAGAGGCGGGCGATTAGCCAATACCTCCTACATAGCTCAAGGCTTGTTTACTCCGATCCATGGCGACACGCTACTTGGCCAGAAATTTCCATTTGCCAGGCAAGCGTGATGAAAGCGGTGGCATAAAAATCACTGTTGCCTACTGCGAAGCATCCTCATTAGATTGATTGGCAGTCTTGTCAGGTAACATGATGTCATGAGTAGGAATGAAAAGCGTTTTGCTATCTAGGTGGTGTTAATTTGATTAGCTGCGCCAGTATTGATGTCGTTACCGAGCGCGCACGCAGCAGTTTCTCTGCGGTTCCAAAATGAGCAGGCAACACCTCATACGTACCCCTGAGCAGGAGGCAGCTTTTGATCAGTAACGCCGCCAGAAGAAGCGAGAAAAAGGTGGTCTACACCTTGCCGATGCTGCAGCACAGGTACAAGCACAGGCATGTGTGATTTCGAACAAGGCTCCTCAGAGCAGCCCACTGTTCAATACGTTTTTTGTTTATTCTGTATTTTTTAATGAATACTTACCCCGCATTGCCCGTGGCTGTTCCAGCAGGAGGGTTACATCATGATTAAAAAGAAATCTACATTTTCAGAGCCCACTGCGTACCGAGGATCATGCAGCCTACCAAGCCGTGGTTTTATGAACCATTTGCATTAGCCCAGTCATAAACACTGGGGCCGCACGTTTCAGCTTCCCTGGTTAACCATCTGTACAGAGTGCTTAAGTGGTTATTTTTTTTCCTTAAGCACAAAATTAAACAGCTTGGGCCGAAATCATCGCCCGACAACTGCTGACGTTAGTGCGATTATTAATAAGACATGGTAGCAGTATACCGTGTTCACACCATCGAATTTTTTCTTCGATGCGGTATGTACTGCATTTGCGGCTCCAGTCTCGCATTTCCCTCTGGATGCGCCCTGCCATCTGACGACGCTACCAGGAAGCGCACGCATGGCGCGTATTTGAATATATACTGAGTAATGATTGCATAAATACATTTGCATGAAGGGAGGTGGATTACGCACAGAACCGAAATTATCCTAAGGGTCTTTCTTAATATTCAAAGGTGTTTTTACCCAGAGGTTCATGCCCAGTGTCGCATACCAAGTAACCCTAGTTGGTCTGAATGTTGATTTCGAACACGGCTCCTCAGAGCAGCCCACTGTTCAATACTTCTTTTGTTTATTCTGTATTTTTTAATCAATACTTACCCCGCATTGCCCATGGCTGTTCCAGCAGGAGGGTTACATAATGATTAAAAAGAAATCTACATTTTCAGAGCCCACTTGCACTTTATTCAGCTTGCTCCATTCCGCGATGCTCTTCGCAATGAAGGAGTCAGCCAACAGGGGTGTCACGTGCCTGTATTCGTTTTTTTAAGGCGAAGAATGTGTTGGCTCTCAAGTTTCGGTGGAGTTGTCGTCGTCACGCAAAAAAAATTCTAGTTGCTCGCAGAGCAGAGTAGCTGCGAGAAGGGGCGGTTTGATGAATTGGCAGCTGTGCCGCACTGGCGCCTGAGTCATGAGCAAGGATTCCAGTTGCATAGGCGTGCACTCATGTCTCGCGCCTAACTAATAAGAGATGTTTCGCTTCTGCGGCGAGGAAAATGGAGGAAATGGTTTCGCGCCCAATGCACCGGCTTCATTTCCATTCTATTCAGTCTCAGAAAATAAATGGGACGACCACGCATTGTTAATTGCCCCAAGGAACACGCAGCCTTCGGCGAGCGGCGGCGAGAATTCGCCCGTGAATGCGCTAGTCATTGGCGTGCCGATCCAGTCGTTAGAGCCATTTCGCGCACCCTGCACCGGCTCCGTTTCCGTGCAGTTCCATCTAGGAAAATGAATAGGACGGCCACGTGTTGCGCATTCCCTTGAGGAACAGGCAGCCTTCTACGAGCGGGGGCAAGAACTCGTCCGTGAAAGAGCTTGCAGTCGGCGCGCCGATCCAGCCGTTCGACCCATCCGACCACAGGCAATCCGACAACAACGAGAAGATCCTGAGCTGAGGGAGCGGGAGGTCGAACAAATCCGGTACCGTTACCTGTGGGTTACTTGACCGTGACGAAGGTCAGGTGCATGAAGGCCAAGCTTCGCTTACCACAATTTTGTGGTGGTAAGTGAAGCAGCATATTTTAGAACGTGGTCATCTCGTTGGTAAATATAAAATGTAAATATTTAACACGGCCTTACAGTGCATCAAATTCGCGCGAGAAAAGTTGCATACGACAAACGCAGAAACAGGCAAACATACTGCAAAATCGGTGAAAGTCCCGATCACACGACAATATCAATGAAAGCTTTCATACAAAATCCACCGGCAATACTGCAAATGTGCTGCTTTACTAGATGGACATTATCTGCAAGAAACGTCTCAAACTATAATTGCCTGAAATACGGTAAGTTTTACCTCAATCACTTTCTCTATGATTCGTGTTGCAGCTCTGAAACTGAAGCCAAGGTGCAGTAAAGTCATGGTTCCTTGACAGATATCCGTCCTCAATATCTCCAATACGATACCTGGGCTTCGTAGTTGAGACCATCGTTACTGGTTTAAGCAAGGTCTTGGACAAATATTTTATGAAACGCCTATTTATTTCTTAGCACTTTGTAAGTTGCATGTGTCCAAAGTGGTGCTATGGTCATAATCTTTCTGCCTATTAGAAACGACTTTACTGCTGCTTAGCTTCTATTTTTTCTAATAAAACTTGCTCAATAATGTCAGTTATAAATAGGTAAATACTATATGTCAAATTCATACTGCAGTTATGGTAAAATTCTTTTTTGTTGCTAATATCTGTTTGCCACATCTCCTGTCCACTAAAAAAACTAAATCATTGGGGATATTTTTCAAGGTGTTTTACATCACAAAGAGGCGTTTTA
This sequence comes from Dermacentor andersoni, assembly GCF_023375885.2. Taxonomy (NCBI): domain Eukaryota; kingdom Metazoa; phylum Arthropoda; class Arachnida; order Ixodida; family Ixodidae; genus Dermacentor; species Dermacentor andersoni. Next base: position 47,916,074 of record NC_092823.1, on the reverse strand, counting down.
TATGTAAATGTAACTTGCCGGACGCATTTTAGGCAGGTAGTATTTCATGCAAGGAGCTTATCTTACAGGTCCCACATCTGTGACTGTGAGGGCGACCATCATGGCCAGTCATGCATACCTTGAAGAGTTCAAGCAATCAAACTACAGCGAAATAACTGAGGTTACCGACTATTTCTCTATGTTCTTCTGTTTCGTAAGTACTTTTGGCAATATTTACAGTTTATGCATTGCATCCTAGAAATGGTAATATTACTGTCAATACATTCTTGTAAAAAAACTGAGGGACGTTTAAGCCTTGCCTTTAATAGTAGGACGGGACAGCATTCAAAAATTCCTGACTCCTTCTGAGGTTTCACGGCAACTGCAACTTCTGCAAACGTATTTTTTGCCGGGAAACGCTTGCGGATAACGCTTTGCACGAAGGCGGGCTTTCTTCCAGAAACGCGGCTCCTTGCGTTGGCCGATCCCGGTGGTAGGTTGCAGACACGCCAAAAAAATCACATCAATGGGAGGTGCCTGTTATTGTTTTGCACTCTAATCATATATGTTTGCGAAGATGTAACATAAATGGCATGCGCTGTCGGTGTTTTGTTTCATGACATTTGTTTGTGGCCGATCATTATCAAAATTCCGAGGAATGGCCCTGATGCGCTAAGCAGTCAGGATTGTGAGCGTAGTTTTGACCCTTCCCTCTCTTTCCATGAAATAGTTAAATACTGACCGGTTGGGCGCAGGCAATTCCCGCTCCCACAGCCACAGCTAACTAGATCTCAATCTTCCACATTGAGCATGTTGCAAACGGGATGTTTCCCTTCGAGAGGAAAGTTTAGCCGCTTTGCTCCGGACATCGTCCCACACTGCAGGAGTGCAATGAACACTATTGCTCGTTAGCGTACTTGCTCTGGCAATGATCTGCGTTAGAAAACGGATCTTTTATTAAACAAGAGGACTGCGAAGAGGCCCTTAAAAGTGGCGATCCCCTAGTCTAACTAAGGGCTGTCCAAAGGTTCCGCGACCCGGCGGATGAACATGGTCTTCCGGCCCCAATGTGAGAGCAGCCCGCAAGTACGATTTGGTAGTTCCTTATGACTTTAATAAAGTTTGTTGACGGACTGACCGATTCCACGACAAGCGCGCACAGAACCAATGCACCATCTCTTTCTTCTTCTTCTTACCCCCGGTCCCACCAGATCTGTCTTTTGGCATCATGGCCCACTACACTCACCCGGGCTTTGTTTCATCCATCCGCTGTAAATAAGGGATGACGTTGGCAATGGCTGCTATTTACATCGCATCGTTTTCTGTCGTGTAGCCGATTGTCTTGAGTAGTCCTTCTTTTCTACCCAATTTTTCTACTTTATATGGACCCACAAGTTTTGTGTTCAGGCGGCCATATCCTTTCCGCACCAGAACCATATCGCCTAATGCAATTCCGGGAATATTTGTGTCATGACGTTTATCAAATGCTCTCTTCATCGCTTCCCTGTGCTTCCTTTACTGTTATGTAGTCTTCTTCGTTCCCTTGAAATTAAGCTTGTCTGTTATGCCAAGTATATCGTCCACTGGCAAATAGGCAGGCTCCTTAAAGGCGCCGTATTGAGGACTGCATCCGAGAGTGCTCGCATGAGATCTATTTTGGTGCGACACAGCCTCTTGTAGACAACACTTCCACCCTCCTGGGAATCCTGAGTACATACTTATATATTGTTTTATATGTCGGTTAACTCGCTCTGATAGTCCAATAACGGATGGAGGTTAAGGTGCTGGGAACTTCAGGGTAACGTTTCTGTTTTTTGCCCACTTTGCAAATGCCTAGCTCTTGAATGCAGGGCCATTATCGGATACGACACATTTCAATACTTTAAACATGTCTCTATTCAAGAGAGATATAACAGCATCAGCATTTTCTTTTCCTGGTTTGGCAACTAGCATCCTTGAGCATCCATCTATGCACACTATGCACATAGTTCCGCGAAATCAACATGTACGGTTTCGAATGGTACATTTGAATGAGGTAGAAAAACCATGCTGTCTGTCTTCTCCTTATATTTTGCTTTGTTCCGTTGATATTTTTAACCAGAGTTAATGTAATCGATAATATATTTCTTCATATCGGGCCATGTAAATCTTCTCATTTTATAGTATGTTCGCCAGAAGCATTCATCCGTCCCTGCCTCTAGACTGTCGTGATAGAGGTCGATAACTTTTGTTTTCAGTGTATCCGGTACGTGAAACCTTCCATAGAAGCACATTAGCTGTTCTGTGCCTTCACACATTTTAATTAAATTCATGCTTTCCTCGTTCCCACAGTTCTAACAATGGGAAGTCGAGAAAGTGCAACAGCATCTGACAAATCTTGTCCATTGCTGTGTGCCACCTTTAAATCAAACTGTTGAACTTCACTGATCCAGTGAGCAATCCGCCCTTTCAGTTGACTACCATTCAGCAAATGAGTAAGCGCCTGATGGTCAGTGAACAGTTAGGATATCCTGCCTTCTAGGTACGATCAAGAGTACCTAATCGCTAGCACAACAGCCAATGTCTGCTTTTCGATTGTGCTGTAGCTTTGTTCCAATCTTGTTAAAGTATAAGAGTAATATCCAACCACTTGTCTTCCTTTTTCGCTGCCACTTGTGCTTCCTCGTTGATACAGCACTCCACCTGCTCCGTAGCTCGATGCATCCGTTGTAAACTCATGGAACAATGAAGTCCGGTATTGTGAGGACCGCGTCTGATGATATGACTAATACCAAATCTCTGTGCGCCTTCTCACATTCCTCAGCCCAAATGAAATCTGTTTTTACGGAGTAGGTTGTTCAATGGTTTAGCTCGTGCTGCAAAATTCTTTGTTTTTTTTCTAAAATATCCTGCGAGCTCAAGAATAACTCCGACTGCGTGTACATTTTCTGGCTTCTTCATCTGTCGTACAGGTTTCCCGGACTCCTCTTCCGTGCTCTTTGTGAATCCATCCCAAATGCTACCGAGAAATGTAATTTTGTATTCGAAAAATTCACTTTTCTTCAAATTTTCTTGAAGTTTGATGTCACTTAATGTCAGCAAGAAAGATGTCAATTGTTTGGCGTATGATGTCTCATCCCTGGAGTGGACTATGATGTCGTCTACATACGCATTACAGAAGAGTGCGAGATATGGCTTGAGAACTCTATTAACCTTCTTTTGGAACCATGCTGCACTGTTTTTCATCCAAAAGGCAAACGATTGTATTCGTACACAAGAAATGAAGTGACCAAAGGCTGTATACATTTTATACTCATGTTCTAGTTGAACCTGCCAATATTATTTGCAACGGTCTATACGGGAGAATATTTTACAGCCTCCGGTTTCTTCAATTATCTCGTCGATCCCTGGAATTGGAAAAAGAAAAAAAGGACGTTTATTTGACTATTTAAGATCCGGTAATCAGTAACTGGTAACAGAGATCCTTCTTCTTTCGGAGCTAGAGTAATAGGTGAGGCGAACGTCGACACCGATGGCCGCATTATTCAAGCACCTAACATATTCTGGATCTTGTTTTTCAACCAAAGTTTCTTTTCGTGTGACATACTGTAAGACTTTTTCTGACCGGCGTAACATCTTTCAGCCTAAAGGGAACAGTAAATTTTGTTGTAGCCGGTGGGTATTTGCCTAGACAGATAAGTGCAGGGAATTATTAACGAACGTTTTCTTCACAATTAACAAGGCGGCCCACGACGTTCGAGGACGCGCACGTCTCTTGCGCCCCAGTTACTTCATCATTCTGATAAGGGTTTAACTTCAGTGTCTTCATATCTGGTCTCGAAAGTAAAAATTTATAGTCACATCCCTTCATGACAGAAGCCTCATTTATTACGGATACAGATGCGCCACTATCAACCAATCAATCAAGATCGTCTCCATTGATATCGACTTTAATGTAGATAAGGCTCAGGGCGGTTGGAAAAACAGTCTCAAGTTTCGTCATCAGGTGGGACTGAATGCCCTCTTTTATTAGTTTTTGGGTTGCGCTTCCGCTGAATCAGAGACTGCTTGTTCAGCGTCATTGCTGTTAGTGGACATTATGTTGACGACTCGATTTCGGCCATGAAGATTTTCGAGATCGCGAGACCTCCATGAGTCCTTTCGAAAGTTTGATCTGTTCGATGCACATCTTTTGGTGTAAAATCAGTCCAGATGTTTCTGAAACATCCCAACAGTTCCTCGATAGTTTTAGGCGACTTTGCTTGCACCTGCCTCTGAAGTTCCTTGGGTAAGCCATGAACAATCAATAGCACCACTGCGGATACGGATAGTTCTACGTTTGACATGCGAAGAAGCCGTCTTTTCGTGTAAAAATATTCTAGGGGCTTTCCTGAGCGATATTTATGACAAATAGCTCGGCCTCACCTTTCAACCGGGTTTTCGTCAAAAGCTGCCAAAAAGCTCGTTCTCCGCTGCTTTCATGTATCTGTCATTTGTCCAGTGGAATGGATGGCATACCACTTTTTGGCAAGTCCGCTGAGAAACACGCGTGTTCCTGATGCGATCGCATGGTTTCTCCCAGCAGTTCTCGTCACACACTTGTTAGTAGAACTGGATGCAAGTCTCTGCGCTTGAGCTCTCTCCATCAAAGAAGTCGGTCTTTACCATCAGCTTGCTTTGTCGCTGTTGGGCTTGAATAACAGTCAGAAGATTTTTCATGAGTTGCTGCTGTCGCTCAGCTTGTTGCTGCTGCAGGCGAGGCATTTCTAGCAGGCACGAGTCCATGGAAGAATGGGTCTTGCTCGGTGCACTTCTTGGTGCCAGCTGCACCAGCGGCGTCATGATGTGTTCTTGCAATTCGGAGGCTTCATTCTTATTTTCAATCAAGCTTGAACATCGATCTCCTGCAGCGTCTTCCCAGCCTTTTGTGCGACGAACTCACGAAGCTTAAGAGTCGTGGTGTTTTCGTGCAAATCATACTTGATGTCTTCATACACTTCAGACGTTAAAACATACGACTGATCTTGAGCGTCTCTGGCTATACTAAGCATTATCCAAATAATAGAGGCTTCTATCCTGTCGACTGTGCCAATGTAACATTCCACGACAAGCGTGCAAAGAACCAAAGCATGATCTCTTTATTCTTCTTCTTCCCCGCGTTCCTACGAGATCTGTCATTTGTCATCCCGGCCCACTTCAAAAATATTGGTTTATCTTTGGGCAATATTTATTTAGTATCATTTAGAGGAAAATGGAAGGCACATTTTCCTTAGTAACGTCCGCTTTGCCATGCTTACGATATTCAGCGTCAAATGAATCTTTAAAATTGGGAGGGATGCATAACTAACCGGCGTGAAATCAACGAGAGTGCCATAGCTATGCTTCTCGTTCCCCGTTTGCCTTCCTCATATGCGCCCTCCTCACTAACGAGATGAGAATTAGTCGCGTTACTATGACTTCCCTTTTTAATGCGATAGCAATTCTTAACTCAGTCGAGCTATTTTGAATCTATCTATCTATCTATCTATCTATCTATCTATCAGTCTATCTATCTATCTATCTATCTATCTATCTATCTATCTATCTATCTATCTATCTATCTATCTATCTATCTATCTATCTATCTATCTATCTATCTATCTATCTATCTATCTATCTATCTATCTATCTGTCTATCTATCTATCTATCTATCTGTTCACTTATGTCTCAAAATGGCCCCACTTGTCTAACAACACAGCGGCTAGATATTTACATGCCGTCATAGTGCCGGCGTGGCCTTTCGATCTTAGTCATTCTACCTCGTGATCTGAATAACCTGATGTCGTGGACGTTACTCCAGCTAGGCATACCCTGTGACCCAAATTGTCTAAAACCTTGGGCATCGAAATGTGCTGGTGGCTCTCATGCTGTCGTTGTAACTACATCATCGTGATTCCAGATCCCTCACCCGACTCTCATCACACCGTTACCGCAATCGTCGTCGCACAGTGGTCGCACATTCACTGTCACAACACCATCATTACCCCGTTGCGATCGCTCCGCCGTCAGCCCAGCTGCGTCATTCAACTCTCATCAAGCGATAATTGTCATACCATCGCCCTCATACAGGCATCAAAGTGCAGTAATCGTCATGTCATTGTCACCATACACTCGTCGTCAACCCATTGTCTTTGTACCTTTGTCAAGACATCGTCTTCCTTGCGTCATCGTCATACAGTTACAGTCTTCTTCAAGCATGCGTTGCCATACAGTCATTGGGAGGCCGTTGTCGTGATTGTATTGTCGTCATTCTAAACTGTACATTCAATTTTTTTTTATTGACTCATCTCCTCGCCAACATCGTGATACAGTCGTCCTCATAAGATTGGCATCATGACTTCGTTGTCACGCTGTCGTTTTACTACCGTCATCACTTCAGTAAGGTCGTCTCACTGTAGTCATGCCAACGTCGCCATACCGCGTTCATGCACCGATCGATGTCATATCTTCGTCACTGATGGTTAATCATCCTATCGCCATCCAATCGCTATTAGGCAACTATTTGCATGCCACTGTCATCGTTCCGTCCTCGCCAGACAGCCGTTAGTGTCACGTTGTTGTGACAGTGAAGAAAGACGGAGTGTCAAAACTTAGTTACAAATTTTAGTGCTGAGCGAACCTGTGCCCACGATAACAAGTAACACGCCGCCCAATCATAGCGGCGAACATTAGTCGGTCGTAGGAAATATAATCTGCAGGTCAAGCGCGTCAGCTATTGATAAACGGCTCCACAAATATTGCAGCGTAATCGCTAGAGCCTCGCATGCCTTCCACAAAACACACAACTATTGTATTTTGTTCTATTGCATCTGACTGGCCAAGTTCTGTCGGCAACACGGCCAAAAGATAGAATCAATGATAACACTCGCAAAGGTTCCAAATCACAGACGCTTGCCTTGCGCTGAGCAATAACTTCAGTGGGTAGCACACGAAAAATCGTCCCCGGCTAAATGATGAATGAATGATAAACACTAAGCGTGTCAGCCTCGTGCATCTGCGGCGACACCATCGTTGTCATTCCATTGTGGTCGTGCTATTGTCGTCATGACAGCTTTGGCATGCGGTTATGGTCACAGCACCGTCGTCCTACAATGCTAACTTGCAAATGTTCTAAAGTTGTCGTCGTCATATTGTCGTTGGTATACCAACAAAGTCGTTTGAGGATCTTCATCTCATCGACCCTTCATCTCGTCGAATCATAACAACCTCGAGTTCAGCAAAGTACAGATTACAAACAGACTGCGAAAAATGATTTTACTTCCAAGAAAGTTTCGCAAAACGGCTCCCAGTTTGGTAGTGATGGTTCCTGAAAAAGCACAAGGGTGAACCAAACAATACTTTTCACAAGACAACACAAGGGTCCCATGTACAGAAATATATGCCTTTCGACTTGCGTCGCTTGCTGCGTTCGCTATGAGGTTTTCGTGCTTAAAACGCTACGCTAAGGGCGGAGAATGGGTAATATCCTTCAAAAAGCGTTTCTTTTAATATTTGTTACCGAACAACACTTCGTTCTATTACAGATATATTTGCGAATAGCCACCTTATAAATAGCATTTGAAGTGTCTCAACAGTGGTGGCAAACTTATAACCAGCCTACGAAAGCCAGAAACTTTCAAACAGTTACTTTTTCTTTTAACATTGTGGATGCGCTTCACAACATTGTCTTACTTTTAAAAGCTTTGAATATTCTTCTGAAATTGCATTGGGGACAATTGGCAGTGGCATGCTTGTGTAGTGGCGCATTCGCATGCTAAACTCACGAGGTATGCATTCGCCATTTCATATTAACCCGAAGGTAGAGCAGACACACTGTTAAAACATCTGTCCCACAAGCATTAACAAACAGCGTAGTCAGTCCGGCGCACGACAGTCTCGCTTGTGTCTATCTCACACCGTAAAACAAGTCAACGAGAAATGGCTAGCTAGAGCGAAATAAGTTTTTAAAGATATGCCGGATCAGATATCCTGAAAATTACACCGCTGGTACACCTCACGCTCGAGAATTCACCGCTAACCATCTTTTACGCGATTGTCGAAAAATGCCGTCTTCTCATAAAAGGGACAGCATCTCCACAACGAACACACCTTTTGGTGCGAGATTTCGAAAATTTTTATAATGTGTCTAAGGTATCGATTGAACTTCATCATAATGTTACCTCAATAAAATTTTAAACCATAATATATTCATTTGCAACTTGCCGTCATATTGAAAACTAACGTTTGAAATTTTGGTTTGAATCAAGTTGTCAGTTAAATGGAAAGCCCACATTGTGAGCAACTCTAGTTCAATGCGATGCTTTCTCAATTATTTATACAATTTCAAGGACACAAAAAATATCACAGCTTTTATTGCTAACACTTTTCAATATTTTAGAGGGCAGTTCTTATGCGCCCGTTCCTGCGGCTAGCGTCGGCGTTGGCGTAACCGAGCGAACGAACACAGCGATGGATGAAGGAGCGAACGCAGAGCGCAGTGGGGCTAAAAGACGCGAGGTGGAAAGTAGAGGAGGAGGCTGTACCAAAACTGTGAGGCGGAAAGAGGACGAGGAAGCTATGGCGAACGCGTGAGGGCAAAACATAGTGCGGCGACGTTGGCGCTAGAGTAGCACGCATCGTCTGGGAAGCCTGTCGGGAGCGGCCGCTTTGAATCGCGCCCACGCGTTACCAACGCGCTGTCTCTCGCGATCTCCCGATTAGCGAGGCAGTCGCGCAAACACTTCGCTCTAATTACAGCGTGCCGCACGAGAAAATTGACCGCACTAGGAAAATATATCGTAAAATGAAAACAATTATAGAGCTGCGCTCAAATTTCGCATTAGGGAGTATTGTAATCGTCGGTAAATTTTTGGATAATACTTGGCACGCATGGCGCGTATCCTTTCTTAATCAACATCGAATAAAAAATACATTTAGAGCAACTCGGAACGAGTCAGTGATCTCTAACTTCCCTGCTATCCTCTCTTAATACCTTGTAATCATTAGGGGACGCAGGAGCTACTTCTCGGGCATGCTGGTGCTAGAGGCGGCCACTTCACTATGAATCGCTTGGATGGCAACCATCATCTATTGTTCATCGTACTTAATCAATTATTTAGGCTTCCTCTTCTTTTACTGGCATAAACCAAACTTTGATTGCTAGGGAGTACAATTGCTTAGATAATTCGCCTACTTTGGCGCTCATGTGCCTGAGGAGAAGTGCCAGCACCAAAACGACAAGCCAGCTGCTGATGCATTGCTGTGACTTCTACGTGTGCTTGCGCGTGTAGACGCCCACATTTTAGTACGCCGAGCACACGATTCAGGTGAGGCACGCCTTAACCTCCAGCGAAGTGCTTCCGTTTGTCACACGTAGCTTCCTCACGTCCCCCTATATTGCTCTATAGTAGTATTCTGAAGGACGACAGGTACGGGAATACACCTGAAGAATTACGTGTTCTCTGCCACAGGACTTGTGAAATATTTAGAAGACTTTTTCTTCTTGACAAGTGATATGCATTAAAGAAAATGCTCGCCGAATTTATTTTCCTTTGTACCATCTTCGGTGCAATTTGCAATACCTAGCTACTGCGCGTACTCATTTATGGATACATGTATAATTATAGCGCTGAGGCACCTACTAGTGTCCAGAAACGTGGTGCGCTACACCATACCTTGCATTGCCTGTACAATCAAAAGATAACTTTTGGATTCTTTAACAGGCAATATTTTTTTCCTTTCTTTACTCATTGAAATGCAGGTGAACGCATTCTTGACCAACTTTCCTCCCAGCGTATTGGACTTGCAAATTCGTGTAGTGAGAATAATTCTTCTCAAGGTCAGTACAGCCATTTCATATCTATAGACGGCTCGCTAGATGCAGAAAATAACATCTTTGCAGCACTGTTCTTAAACCTCCCCATTTCGTTTCCTACATATATTTTAAACAAATTTAGAATCCAAGGTGGAAGTATTACTTCATCCCTCTAGTGAACTACAGTTTCACGTTTGCGCATCTCTTAAACACCAACACAGCCTGTTCATCCATAACACCGTCGCATTTTGTCGATTTCTCATAATTAAGAAATAATATTTTTCGGCAAGGACAGAACCTAGTGTTTCTTAAAATGTTGCTTTCGTTATCTTATGGCAAATAAATTTCCTTCTATAAAAATACCCCACTGGGTTTGGCAGCGCGCACAAGTGTAGGCTATATCAGGTGGAGAGTGTGGTGTTTAATAAAGGGAGTATTGTTCTTCATACTTTCCATATCTCCAGGGTTGGGACTGCCGATACATTTTTATTGCTAATACAAATAATCCCACTAACAGGGGAGATTTCGTTGCTGAACTTTAGCTATTATAGCTCTGTTCAGAAAGCCAGAGGAAGAAGTGCACCATCACTACATGCAAGGGCTAGGCGAAACAGGATTGCAATAAAGCAGTCACACCGAGCAATCGTAACCGACAGACGCACAGCCACTTTACTTTTCACATTATGGTGCCGTAAAACCCCGGAAGGAAACGGCTGCCCTCAGAAGCGATCATGGACTGACTACGCTGTCAGCGCGGCATCATTAGAAGCGCCGTTATCCGAGTCATCGACACCGCCACCGAAGCCTTGCAGGGAATCCAAACAATGCCTAGCAACTTGCAAGTGCACCTGAACGAACTACATGACTAAGACCATTGCTTCCCCGAAGTAGACGCTAAAATCGAAGATGTCCTTACTGACGTTGACGAATGCGTAGTCGAATCGATGAAGGCCCTGTAATACCACGTGAAGAGCGGCCACGACATCAGTAAGCTTCCTTCACCTAATAAGTCCCCCGCCGTGATTGAATGTTTTCCTACCAGGACAACAGGCCGTGAATCTAGATGGTAAACCCGCTAAGCCCTCGAATACCAGCGCAAATATTCGAATCATCTAAGCTTCGGACCAAGACAAGGCTACAGTGGCAGATGGTTCTGAATAACACCAAGTTGATAGCCGACATGGGCCCCCAGATTGTGGCTAGAAAACTAGACAAGTTCTACCTACCAAATTTTCAACCACCCAAATACATGGGCGTTGTTCCACGTCGCAGAACCAGTCGCCATGCAACGTGCGTCAACAGATGAGGGTGACCAGCACTCTAATATAGATGGACGTACATTTCCACCCATGCGGACTACACACTGTGATTACATAATGCACACGGCCTGGAAGACTGGGAGCCTGCTCCCCACCATCAGAACCACAACACACAAACAAAATTGCAAACGCTCCTGCTGGTCTCCTTACCGCAGCGAGGAGACCAAATACCACCAGCAAGGCCGCGCTCGGAACCCTCGTCTCGAGATCAGCATATCGACATACTAAGCTACGATAACAACCGCCGCAAGAATGACTGATTTGCCGTTAGAAGTGTCGCTTCGTGGAGCCACCTGATCGCATCCTACTGCACCGACGTCTTTGATCAAGATCACCGTCATCGACCAATGACGCTAGGTATCGCCGACTAGAACGATGAGTCCGTCTTCTCGAAAGATCTGCAATAAATTTCGCCAAATGAGACCAAACGTTTGCAATTGTCTCAGCATTGTTTCACCTATCGTGAACGACTTGGCTGATTTTCCACCGGATACCTTCTTAGGGCATACATTGAGAACGAGAACGGCCACTTGGGCGACCTCATGATTATTAAAAATTCAAGAAGGAAGAATCCACCTCCTGCGGCTGATCATGCCACTCGTGCCATCGCCGGTTTAATTGGCTTACGTACCAGCCTAGTGGAGCGCCAGCAGCAACTTTCGTTGCAGCCTACGCATAAGGCTGTTGTAGTAATCGATAGTGACAGCGAGCGCGGGCATAAATTGAACGCAACCTACAGCCCACAAGTTGGGAGAGAAAAAGGCGAAGGAAAAAAGCAAAAGAAAACCAACCACCTAACATCATCTGGAGCGTGTATCTGCACCCATGCCCATGTGCCTGTCGTGTTCATGTTCGCATTGCCAGCGATGGCAAGGCCACACAGTAGAAAAAAATAGCGCCAGATTTAGTGTATAAAGACGTGAACAACGAGATGATGAAGGCCCACATCAAGCACGGTCAGACGAGTGGTCATGTGGACGATAATTTTCGGCGTTACCTGGGGAAGAATGGTCTTTGGGCGGAAGCGGTTCTGGTGGAAGAAAGCATGACCTGCTATATTGGCGTAATATGTTCCAACGAGCATAATCGCCTAATATGCTGGGTGTTTCTTTTAGCTGCACCAAATTTTTAAATTTATGAAAATATAAATCCCAGTAACGTTACGTTTACCGTTCGAGTGTAGGGACTCGTAGTCTCTAGATACAGAGCAATTTCCGCAATTATGTTCGTAATTAGCGAAGTTACCGTAATGAACTTTTTAATTATCAACAATAGGTGGCTACAGCAAATGAGTACTTTGAATCCCGTCCTCTACACTACCTATCCCAACGACTAAATTATGAATAGAGGATTTCATGTGGGAGCTAGGCCAACAATTAGTTCCCCTTGACAGGCTTCTTGAAGCCGGAAATGGCTGGAAAAGGAGGGTCTGTATCATCGCTGTTTCCAACCCCCCCCCCTCGCTTTTCGTCACGTTTCCGAAGTTACCACCGGTCGGGCTCCGCGAGCAGCTTGCGTTATCTTCTTGCTGTCTGCGGCGTTCGCCTAGCGCTTCGATGCCGGCGGGCCGCCAAATTTCCATCCTCATTCCCTTGGGCCCCTGAAACGGCATTTCGTCGCTGCAAGTGGACACGTGGCGCTCAACCGTGTATCACATTTTTTTAACAAGGCTTTACCTCTCTGTTTTAATGGATTCAACACCGTGGCATAGAAGAGAAGCTATGGTACCAATTCAAGTGAACATGGCATAACATTTCTCTTAGTAGAACTATCCTGAATAAGACTGTGAATGAACGTACGTCGCATGTATTCCTTCATCTTTTTTAGAGGTACGTGAGGCCGATTTCCCAGTTGTTTAAGTACGTCCTACGTATGCCATTACTTTGCCATGTTTAACATTAGGATGGATTGGGTATAACTACGCTGAACTGATAAATAAATGGCTTCCTCACGTGACTTTAACCGCACTGTATCTTTTGCCGGAGTACACCTAAGTAAGCGCAGCCTGCGTGGATTCCAGTGCTCATCACTGTTAGCACAACTGCTGCATCTGCTTCCAAAGCGTAGATGTACAATTTATCATAAAGAGAAATGTAATACCATTCAGTGCCGAACGGCCGATACCGCAAGAACATGCGCATCTCGCGTGTGTGCCTCATCTCGCTCAGCCTCATTCATGGCATCAGACTGTGCTTTAGTGATGAGTGGAAATGCACCTTCGTACGAACAATTAGTTGTATATTCTGAGATTGCGAAATTGTTGAATTCAAAGCTGTTCCCTCGGGACTGGCTCTTATAACAAAACTAACATATCGAAGTTGCTTTAGATGGTCCATAAGCGAAAGATGACTGTTCAGAGTAGAGTGTTGGTAAACTTCACAAGAAATGATCGTAAAGAAACGCTGAGGTTCATAAAGATATTTCTACACAAAGCTTACCACATTAAAGATATTGGAATATATTATCAGTACACAAGCAATGGAAAATGTGTGATCGTTTGCTTCATGGCGCAATTCCATTGTCATGCTAGGGTACATGGATTCGATTCCAAGTCAGTATGGGTTTGCAGTTCCTTGTGGCAGGCTTATTGACGAGGCGATAACCTCTTTTGCTATTCCGCAACTTGCATCAAGATGAAAGCTAACAGTGCCTCTCACTGCTAAAGGCAAATTTTACAGTGGAGTCATGCGTTTAAGCAAGTTTATGACGCAGATTTTACATGTGCTAGAGCACGCACGTAAAAACAGCGAAATAACCGCTCTAAAAGTAGCGGTCTAATAGATGTCCTTGTTGAGCGACAATGGGAGAGCCCTGCTTGCCACATCTGCTTGCCATCTTGTCCTTGCCAAGTGTGAATGATGAAAATGTTGTGCCAAATCGGACAAGGAACCGTAATTTTGGAATAAAAGAAACATTTTGCATAACATTCAAATGAAACCAGTTAATAATGGGAAAATGAGACATGCACCCGTTCGTAGCAATTGCTACAAAGGAAACCCATAGGGGTTCCTTTCAGATATCCACGCGCTACGAATGGGTGGATGTCTGATTTTCCCTTTATTAATTACTTCTCTCCGCCTTGCGGGGTTCCGCAGAACTACTACGTCAAATGAAACCAGTGTACTCAAGCAGACCAATACGAGATTCTACCGCAATGCTAGCAACGTAGGATACTGAGGTGTATCTGTAGTGAACATAACAGCGTCTGAATGAAAGCATTCAGGTTCAAGACAGAATTTACTGGCTGCCTTCTAGTAACTTCTGGCGTTCCCCAGAGGAGTGTACTTGGCCATCTACTTTTATGTGATGATTGTGTTTTGTTTAGACAAGTTACCTGCATTACTGACCAATGTGACCTTAACTCTAACTTGGGCAATGTGTTGTAATTTTGTGAGCAATTGGGAATAATGCTTAATGCAAGTAAGTTTGTCTATCTCCGCATAACACGCAAAAAAGTCCCCTTAGACTACATATACAATTTATCTGCAGCACCTTTACTGAGTGTAACCTGATATAAATATTTAGGCTTAACACTAACGAATGACTTATGGAACTTGGACTTAAATACCATCTCCTCTGTCACTTTCCTGAAGCTATGCCTTGTGTGCCACAAACTCAAGGCTGCTCCGCCTAGTGTTAAACTACTCTCTTACTTTTCCTTAATTAGGCCAAAACTTGAGTATGGATCCATAGCTTGGGACTCTCCCAAAAATTAACATTAAGAACTTACAAAGAATTCAAAGAAAAGCAGTACGATTTATTTACAGTAAATTTAAGGCTACTGACTCCCCTACTCCAATACTAACCGATAACGCCATTGAACTATTACAAATTTGTAGATAGAAAAGTCCGCTAGAGTTTCTTTCAAACTTAATCATAGGCTATGCTTAGACACCGCAAAATACGCATCCCCCTTGCTAAGCAGACCCACTTGACACCACTACCCGCATTCTCTACCACCTATTTTCGCAAGTACTGACGCTTTTCGGTAATCTTTTTTTTCCACAAACAATAGATGACTGGATTAAACTAACTGAAGCATACCCCCCGCGCCCGTGAGCTGTATATCATTTGTGTAAATCTTATTTTGTGTAATAATTATGGTTGTATTGTAATCAAGTTAAAATTTTTTAATCGTCTACCTTATGACCAAACAATTTGTGAAAAACTTGTTAAACCCTTGTTTCATCGTGTTCTTCTGTGTATTTAATCTTTTGTATTTTGCTCACCCTGCTTGGACTTTGTGTCCGCAGTATTGTATAAATAAACAAAAAATAAAAATAGAAACAATTTAACTGTGCTGTTTTACAAGACGTAGTCGCGATGTGATTAGGATGGGCGCCACAGTGGTGGACTCTGGAATAATTTCTATCACCTGGGCTCTATATCACGAGCCAAAACTTGTGTGCATGAATTCTTATGTCACTTCGCTAATGACTGATGTTTCTGCCACATGATTTTTGTTGAATATTTGCATTTCCGAATACGAAATGTTGCGGACTGTATATAAATTCTACACAAACCTTTCTATAAATTTAAGAAGTTATGCCAAGAATGTCTATGCACCTCCGAAGTAATACTAAAAGCGAGCCCTCTGCTGGGCTAGCCCCGAATGCAATCGAATTGCAATACTGCCAGTACATTGCTCCTTTTGTTTGCGGAAGCTCAGACCTAGGACATGTAGTGGCGGTAACTTACGCATGTAGGACGGACAACTTCCCATATTTTAACCATGGAATTGGGAAATTAGCGCAAATATGCCTAGTTAACGGCTTTGCGGAAGGTCTGTGTGCTTATCTGTTCCCTATAACTTTAGAAACGTCAACTGGATATGTGAGATGTCAGACGGAAAGTTAGATAAAATCCATTTGACATAGCTTTAATAAACCTTTGCGCCTACTTATACATTTCTTTAGACGCTTTGAATAAACACGAACGATGAACCTATTATTGCAATAAATGATTTCTTTTGACAGGAAGAAACGGACTCGTTTATCGAGTACACAAACCAAGAGGATAAAGTGATTATAGGGAGCAGTTTATACGCGTTGAACAATTTTATTAAAACAAAGAGCAAGGAATTTTCCAAGACGGCCGTGGTCTTCTATTTCACGCCGTAAGTTGCACGCATTTCTGCCTACAGTAAATCATTCTGCATAAGTTTAGCCGGTAAATGATTACATATTAGTGTAATTTCTGCTAAAAAATAGAAAAAAAAACGCCGAATGGCCCTCTCCGGGTGCCTTATCTTCATCAATTCAATTACGTAGCTTTATTGAGCAATCTAAAGTAACACCTGTACTCGTCACATGCAAACCACTTATCTTCCGAACATCCCAGATAGCCAGATACATCCGTCAGATGTGCATATTACAGTACACCTTGCGGATTCAGTACGTCTGTTAGATATCCATATTTATCCAGAAAACATTGCATGTATATACTATGGATCATGGCAAATGCATACGGAACATGTAAATAGCACGTTGTGGGGATGTAAGCGCTTGATATATGTAAATCTAATAGATGTCCACAACATCCTATAGGTGTATTTATTACATCTAATAGATCTCCACAAGATCTAATATATATTTGCTACATCTAATGGATATCCACATTAACCACACTTACGTCCATAGGACAACGATTGTACTATTTTTGGCTGTTTCTTTAAACGTTATGCATGCATGCAATGGGTCTCTTCAATTTGTTGCCCCAGACTGCCACAGATTGCTTGAGACGCTATTAGAGCCACTGGTTATTGGCGTATACGCAGCTTCTCGGACAGTCCTGGACAACAAATCAAAGTGGCACTATTACTAAGCGAAAAGAAACTCGAGTCATCACCAGCAGCCTTTTTATTGTGAAACCCCTTAATGTGTCAACCGTTTGACAAGTACGTAATAATGCACACAATATTTGCAGTGAAATACAATGGCAGACTACAGCTGTCTCATGAAAATAAAGTGAACACTAAAAATGCAGCAATGTCATCTCTTGGATTCTGAAAGGCACAATGAACACTTAACACACGTACCAATATGAAAATATCACTTTTGCATAACAACTACGCATAAACAAACTAAATGATAAATAAGATGAGACATTAAAGGCAACACTTGCAAAGGAACACTTCTCACAGGGCAGTGTTAGTTGCATTCTCTCCGGTAAAATAAAATACAGATGGCACATTATCAGACTTAGTTCTCGAGAATAGAAACAAAATTCACATATGGAAACATCAAAGCACTATTTGACTAGTCTTGTATTCAGCAAAAGAAATGGAAACAACCTATTAAAACATAAAGGAGAGCAGCAGTTGGAGGCCCAAAAGAGCATTATATCCTCTAGCTACTGAAAACCACTAATACGTTAGCACAACGATAAATTCAGTAAGAGAAGCAGGCCACCCACGGCAGCAGAAGGGTGCCAAATTAACTTCTCCATAAATGAGAAAAATTCGGAACAGAGCTGCTGCATAAAAATAGTTTTAACATATTGTTCTCACTCGACGAAGAAGTCATTTTCCTCGAATAAGTAAGCATGCAGTACAAGTACAAAATTGGTATGCTCTATCAATTATCCGAGTAGAATAACTATACCGTATTCTCATGCGAGTGATACTGCAGCTAATACGTATGTAGATTCTTTGATCATAAGGAAGCTCAATGTAGTTGCAGTTTGCAGTTACCTGGTACCACAGCAGACTTGGCATGTACTATTCAACCAAATACAGTGGTAACAAGCCACACCATGCTGCTGAGAGTACTGAACTACTTGTAGCAGTATCCAATCAGCCCTTTCCTTTTAAACTATCTCACTGCTTTCCGTACACTCAGCCCCCGACGTCACGTAAGAGCATTTTATATTTGTCACATTTTTTAAAACATACAGCACTACTTAAATTTCAATTAGGTAACACCAAAGGCTGATTATGGACGGGTATGAGATGATGAACTGAAACATGAGACAAAGGGAGACAAACAAAATCGTTGCTTCTCTATCGCCATTTGCTGCGCGTTTCAGTTAAGGTATTCAAACTAGTATTAGCTATGCACCAACTGGCTCAGTTTAATACATTCCCAGAAGAAACATCACCGACATGCCTTGAAGGGTACTGCCTGAACCACTGGGCGTTTTCGCTGTGCAACATCTCTCGCGGTCCGTGCTAAGCACTCATTACCGGCATAAAAGAGAAGAAAGTACAGAAACGAACCACCGACATACCTTAAAAACCATGTGCCTGAAGACGACGGCACACCACTGCAGACGTGGCTGGGAATAAGGTATTAGTTGTCACAGGGTCAGCGCCGCAGCCCAAAAGTGCTTCGTTGGGAGAACGGAAAGCTTGGCCCTATCTTGCCATCTTATGCAGCCCTTCAGGGGGCACAACATAGATAAGCACGGCTCAGCGATAGAGAAAGCTCACGCGCCAGCACTGGAACACACGCTCACACATGCCCGCATAGGTTTGCTTGCTTCGCCATTGCAATGGCTGCGCTTATGGTGACGTATGAAAAACACGCGACTGTGAAAATAATTGATAATTGGACAATAATGCTGCGTAAATTCTCATTAAATCAGTTAACTTTTCCGACGTCATTAAACACAACATCTCATTTAGTGCAAAATTTGTGGCGTGCTTCCGGCTCCTTGCGTTCGAGCATGTTTTCGACACGTGGCATCTGAGATGGAGCGTGAAGTATCGGAGGCCACGCAATCACTTCCACACTGGAAGTTTGCCACAGTTTAAGAAGGTTTGATGGTGCTCACCAACAGTACAATGCCTTGACATAATTTTTATGCAGTTTTTTTTACTGTATATATCGTTGTATTGCCAAACATACTGTAGCTTGTTTTTTTCAATTACTTTTCCAAACTCGGAATTAAAGATGTCAATATTTGCAAAAAAATTGGACATCTATGGACATCCATTACGTGATCACTGTTGAGACCGCGCGATTGTCGTACCATACTACAGGCTCCAACTGCGCAGCATAGTCCACGCTAAAATCATAGAAGCGCGCGCGTAGACAATGCGAAAGCTTTGGGAGGCCTACAATGCGCGTCTAAAATACGAACTTTACGGACGTTCCATTGACATGCAAAATTTTGTCTGCTGTACGTCTGATGAACGAACTAAAGAGATGTTCATTGGACGTCCAAAACTTTGATGCCTATGTACGTCCCTTAGACGTATGTGCATGCAAAGTATGGCCATAGGACATCCCATTTTTGCTGGATGTTCGGATAAACTCGGTACATCTATTGGAAGTTTGTGACTATCTGGGATGTTCTTGCTATGATCAAAAAGGCATACAGGCAATCATATATACCGAGCCAAAATGAGCTAAAGATTTCTGAAAAGAGATACACCCTAGGTCAATGAAAAACAATAAATAGAATACCTGAAATTCAAAGAGGCTCGATGACCATTTGTCGTGGCCTCATTTCGGAGGGGGTGCCAATAAACAACCACCTTCATCACAATTATCATCATGAGCATCATCGCCGAAGGACATATTATTTGGGGTTGTGTGGTGCTCTTCCAAGGACTTCTTTGCTTCTGCTTGATTAGATAATAAACTACATGAGTTATAAAACAAAATTTGTATTAACATTGTGACAATGTGCGTTTCACTACATTGAAGTTGGAACTCAGAGGTAAACGATCTAGCTTTTTTCAACCACGCACATCCTGCAAGTTAATGCTTCTATTATTGAAACAATTTTTATTTTCGAAGATTTGTGGAACCAAGGAAGCGCGTCTTGCTCCTAGGCTAATGGATACAGATATTTTACAAAGTACTTTCTTAAAACAATACAATCGCCGTCGAACGACACCAAGTTGCAATAGAATCGCCTAAAACAGAAATGGAAATAGAAGTAAGCGACATATAATAGAACATGCTATAAATAAGTACTTCGCTTTACAAGTCTTATAAAGAAGAAATATTGCAGATGCTTATAGTTATCGTTAACGAAGCCTATCACCGAAATTCAGTGCCCCTGTTTGCGGTTAAGCATAGACTGTTTAGACCTGCGACGGAAGAGACGGAGAAGGTAAGATATGTTTCCTCTTATAGGCCTATATCGCTAATTGTCTTTTTAAAATTTTGATGGCCGTGCTAGCATTACAACCAAAGTATGTCAATAAAGATTTGGGTGGTCCTTGCAAAACGTGACGTTATGGGACGATTCACGTTCACTAATATACATAAAAAGAGGTGCGTGCTCGAGCGTTGCACATACAGCAAGCACGCGTGGCAATTTTGCACTCAATCATGGGAATATGTTAAATTGTGTAGCTCACATTCTTTTTCTTACTATGGTAAACCACGGCAATATCTGGTCTATAACGGAAATGGGGTCGCATAGGCTTGCCAGAACTCTTCATTGTTAACAAGTCATTGGTGGCCACATTGATCTAAAGCGCTCTGCTAGCTAAGCCAATCCCCTGAGCCCTTTCAGTATTTGTAATAAAATTCATGTGCCTAGCGATCATTGAAAAATTGCGGCACAACTCATCCCAGGATGAATATTGACAGTAATACACTAACTTTGAATCAATAATGCTACACAAAGTGTTGCAACTGTCCAAACTAGTTACGTATGGCATGCGCTGCAGCGGTACTCCAGTTTCGCACATCCCCAAGAGCACTCGGAGAAGACTAGTGCTGCTGCCGCGAAGCCTGCGCATGCCCTGCGAAATGCGTGGTGCGCCGGTGAGTGGGAAACGCTAAGAAATGCGACATGCGGTAACCGGACTCCTCTCTGGCACTACTGTCTGCGCACTCTACGCCATCTATTGGCGCTGCCGTTAAGTCCTCATGAGACCTCCGGGACGAGAAACTAGTTCTCGTCCCGGAGGTCTCGTGAGGACGAGAAACAGGGCTGGTCAAAACTAGGACGAAAAACAGGGGTGGTCAAAAGTTTCCATTCCACAGCTTGCACCAAAACGTTGACTTCGTGCCCATGTGCCATGTCATATATTTGAACATGAGAGCCCTAAACTTCTGGTGAAGAGGGTGAGGACCAATATTTCTTGCCACACACAGTTTCCCAGTGCCAAAATTACTCCAGAAGCCCCCCCCCCCCCCCCAACCCTCACAAGCATGAGGTGGAGGAGGAGGAGCAGAAGCAATATTTATTTTAAAAAAGGACAAGAAGGTTGAACGCTCTAAACACGCTGTGGCCTAGGAACTTTGACCACCCATGTACAAATATCTACATACGTAATTCTCCCCGTCCCAATTTACAGGGTGGAATACATTGGACGGCAAGACCAAGACAAGTTTAATAGGGTGAAAAGAGTGCTAGTGACATTAATGAACAAGTCTTTTCTTTTTAAGCATCACAATCACAGATTTCCAGTAACAGCTATTCTTGACATTTGTGCTTTTTCTTACCTCGGGTGTAAGGTTGCTTTACCTGTAAGAAACCAGAATCCAAAAACCATGTGTTTGCAGAGCGTATTTAAACGGTAAATGTTTAGGAGGAGCTTTGCTGGATCAATACAATATATTTTATCTAGGTCCATATGGTGTTAGGTTTTTGCCTACAGAAAATGAAGATAGATTGTTTTCTAACCTTATCATTCTAACATGCCTCGACTGCTTATGGCGTTCATGTCGGCCGGTGTTTCATTGCTAGCCGGATGCACGGCCTGCACGAATATATTTTCTAAAATTAATGTGCTGTTCCATAAAAGTTTTAACAGCAGAAAAGTGTGTGCCTACGTGGCTGTTCTTGGAGGAGCCCTATACAGCCCTCATGAAATTCTGAAATACTGTCACTCCAGTAGTTGTGACGTTTTTGCTTTATGGTGATTCCCAATCACTGGTTGTTTTTTGATTTAACATGTACAAAAGAAGCAATCAAGAGTACAAAAAGCGTAGAAGGCTTTTTTCCTTGATTTCCGTAAGTGTCCATGAGCAGCATGGCGATGTGGTTCTGAACATGACGCTGCTATCATGCATCGGCTTTACGGTATTGACGCACAATGGTGATACATGTCTGCAATTTAAAATGAAGTTTTCTGAACGTCATTCAGTGCAACACATCTCACATTTGCAGGTTCCTGATATCGACGCGTAATGCGGATGGCCTAAACACAGTATATGCGTCAGGCAAGTGAAGACAAATGCATAATTGAAAGTCCAAAAATAAGTGTCCCTTGCTATATATTTATGCGCCACAACGTTTAAAGCATGTTTTCGCATCGATAAACGAAGCAATCATAATGTAAATGAGAAGTAAAGCTCAGTGAAGCATAGTACTGGCAGCTTAATATCCCAGATTGAAAGCATTAGGACGCACGCTGATAATGAGATGCTTGATAGCTTATACTCTCCTTCATGCCTCGAGAAATCCCAGGAAAAATGCTTTTGATATGACTGCTTCCCTTTGTAGGTATGTGTAACTTTGTTAAATGTAATGTGCTGTCGGCTATATTGCCCCACTGCAAAGCATATCAATATAACACTGAGAAAAAAGCTGTATACGGTTAAAGCTTACTAAAGACATTGATTTTACCACTTACCACATACATGAAAAAAACTGTACTAGGGTAGTGATGCTTCTGAGTACTTGAGTTGAAAATACCATTCACAAACTCCGTTGCGACAACATTTGTCAAAGCGCGTCCTGCTCCCCACGTGTCCTGAGTCATGCCTTTCCTTGCGTGGCCCGGTTAATCCCTGTGCTCAAAAATTTCAAACATCCAATCTTCTCATTTGCTGGCCCAATGTGCTTTAGAATTCTTGGCACAAGCAATTATTTATTTATTTGCAATACAATAAAGGTCCATATATAAATATTGCAAAAGGGATGAGCGAGAATAAATTTCAAGAGTATAAAATATAAGATTAGTTCTAGGAATTCACAGTGCAGGGTACAAAAGAGATATGAAAAAACTAGTAATGTATTCATAACAACCAAAAAAGGAACTTACGTAATACGAAAACACATAAAGATTACACTTTAAGAAGCAGATAATCTTCGCGAATAGGTACGTATTTGTGCCATTTGCCACCATACATTATCTATAGTTGATCATTGCATTCTTCAAAAAAAAATGGGGTCAGCGATGCTTACTAATGATTTAGATAGATTATGCCAATTGGTTGATGTCCTAGGAAGGAATGATTGTGAGCATGCGACGATATTATCACGGGGTACGTTAACTTTATGTACGTGATCATGACGAGCCGAATTAAAAGGCGCAGGGTGGATCCAAAGCAGGTGAAGAGAGGCGTTGTGGTAGTAGATTTTATGAAAAAATGCGTTATTCCTTTTTGCGAAGAGAAAATAATGGGATTTGAAGGGTACTCTTCATTAATGTACCACTAGCAGTGCGATGGTAGTTAGCTAAGACGAAACGAACAAACCGATTTTGCACTGATTTGATTTTGTTAATTAATGTGATCGAATGAGCATCCCAAACAGATGAGGTATATTCTAATTTGGGGTGGACGTATGTTGTGTACAACAGCCCTTTTAATAAAACTGGTGCAAGCGACAAATTTCTCTTCGAGTATTCTGAGGAGCGGGTCGCTTTAGATATTATGTATTGTACATGCTGCTTCCAAGAAAGATCGCTAGTTATATGAATGCCAAGATAACGGTAGCATGTATCGGATTGAAGGAGGCAGTCATTAAGTGCGTAGGTAGGGAACCTTGTGCTAGAACGAGAAATACGCATAGTTTTGCAATTAATAATGTCAAGTTCCATTCACCAAGTGAGGCAACAATTAGAAGTTATTTAAATCAGTTTCAAGGGTAGTTATATCAGATGCATTAGTTATATTCCGATATGTTACTTAGTCATCAGCGAATAAAGAAATTTGGGAGAAGTTATCAGGTAAATTGTTAATATATATCAAAAATAAAACAGAACTAAGGACAGACCCTTGTGGAACAACGGATTCAACTGGAGCCGCGTTAGATGTGGATGTGGGGTCATTAGTTACACCCAATTGGAAACGAGTCGAAAGGTACGATTGGATCCAGCTAAGTACTCCCGGGTCAATGTTGGGTGCGCTTAGTTTGTGTAGTAGCAATACATGCTTGACCTTGTAAAAAGCTTTTGAAAAATAGCAAAAAAATATGCAATCTGTCAAAAAAACCGCTGTCAAATTATACATGTAAGTCATGAGTCAAAGTGACCAGCAGAGTCTCACAAGAAAAGAGTTTGCGAAAGGCGTGTTGACTGTTAGAGGAAAATTTATTTTCTTCAGGAAAGTTGAGAAGGCTAGCAAATATATTGTGCTCTATTATTTTGCACGGTACTGAGGCAATCGATATGGGTCTGTAGTTAAAAGGATCATGCATTTCGCCAGATTTGTGGATCGGAATAATCTTTGTCGCTTTCCAGTCATGAGGCAAGGGTGAAGAGAGGTACGACTGGGAAAAGATGCTTTCTAAGATATTTTAGAAATTTCGTTGTGCGGTGCCTGTACCCAGGTTGTCAATTCTATACATCATACATCTCACATAATAGCCATTTTTTGCCTTTTCATTTTTATCGCATCATATGTGCAACGCTCTTCATGATAACCTCTATGATATTTATGTGCATCATGAATTGTGTATGACCTGCTGTAAGTTTTTTATGTCGAGCGCAAGGTTTACGGCGCATAATTCAACATTGTGCATTTTTAGTGAATACTAAAACTTTAAAGAACAGACGACATATTCTATAGCAAACATTAGCTCATCCTCGAATTGCTTCATAAGAACTAGCTTGGAAAACAAAATCACATACAACTAACATACCCTGCAATATCAACGTAGATATGCTTTCTGGCCTTTGTCCCAACGCATAGGGCCACGTTTGCAGCGATGTTTAGTGATCTCTTGATGTTAGTTTGACCAATAAAATCAATTTACACGATAAAAGGTTTCGCTACAAAGTTCTGGTTGTATCTGGTGGATCTGGGTCAATACTTGCAGCCTAGATTCGCCAGATATACCATGTGAGCTCTAGTGCCAGAACCGTTTTTATGTTCAAAATGTGATAACTCATACTAGTGTTAATACCTCTGACATTAGGTCCTCCTTCCCCTCTACCTGTGTTGTTACCAATTAGTTGGGCTCTGTCGCTGTGTGTGTGAACTCTATGTACATGTGAGAACTACCTTCAGTCAATACACCTGTCTTCTCTGTCAAGGATACGCAACTGTTGGAGGAGCCTGTACAGAGAGCCGAGGTATTTTTGTTCAAGAGAAGCCACGTACCTACGAAGGAGTGTTAACCGCTGCCCATGAGTTCCTACATTCGTAAGTAAACATAATTTCGCCGTTTTAAACATTATATATGCCCTGAGTGGTTAGCATTCTGTGCAGTAGAATGGTTTTTCGCCCTCAAGAGCCTTTGATGTGTCCTCTGTTACATATGTAATTTTGCACGTTATCACTCTAAAACATGCGTGTTAAGAAAAGGTGTTGGGTCGCACCGCATCATTTTCATTTATTAATGATACGCATAGTAAAAAAAAATTCTGCAGATTCAATTATGAATAATTGGTGAGGAAATCTAGACAGGTTCATTTGGACAGAGCAGCTTTGCTTAGAACACAGACATACATTTCGGCAATTGTGCTGCTGGTACTTTCACATTTACTTTCTCTCGATCATTCAATAATGTTTTCCTAGAACGTCTGTACTGCACATCTCTAGAAATTTTTTTGCGAGATACTCATAGTATTTTGTTATGCTCGAGTAGGAAAGCAGTCTGGAAACCTTTGTGTAACTTAGTAAATGTGTGGACATGCAAAAATGTCGTGGTAGAGCATTGGCATGCATCATACAAATTAGTTTCTTGTAAAAAAATTACTATCAGGTTGGTGTTCTTTATGGAAAATTTTGCATCAAATCACATCACCGCAGAACATTTCTTCGTTATAAATTAGACCGGCCCTTAACCCATTAAGGACCAGCGTGACCATATGGTCACGTTATACCCCTGTCAAGCGGGCAAGTTAAGTGCACTTACGGGGAGTGCACTTCGGTACCTTGAGTCACACTTTAGGCAACGGGCTTCTTAACGGGAAAACAGAGTGCACTCGCAGTAAAAACAAAATGGTGACAGACTAAGAGCGCGTTTTTTAAAGATGTAAATTAACAAGAGAAAGCTGCTAAAAAGCGATTGTTTTAAGAAGAATTACATATAAAAACAAACTTCATCTATTTGTCTCAACAAAAAACGAAGAAGTTTTATTATAAGTGTGTTGCAAGTCAATGCTGGCCAAGACGAAGGCCTAGCCAATCCAAAACAACATGGCGGTGTGCGGCAGTTGATCCTGCTCATAATCCTGCTAGAACCGAATATGAGCGAGTATATATGAGCAAAGACGGCAAGTTCGATATTTAGCTACACTGCAAAATGCCACGCACACGGTTCAAAGCACGACCGGCGTGGTCAGCACGCTTTCACACCAAAATAAACGCGAACTGAATGAGCATGGCGGCACCGCAATGCCGCATCATTCTGGCGCCGTTAGTTGCGTACATGATAAATTCGTTTGTTTATTGTGCTGTTTCGCTTCTCGCTAAACAAAAATATATTGTTAAAAGCTGCTCAATAACTGAAATGAACATTTGTGTCCTTTTTCTATGCATTACATTTTGCGTCGTTGAAAGCGTTGGTGGCGAGGCTAGGCACTCCTTCAAACCGTTGGCGGCGAGGCTACGCACTCGGCCAGCAAAGTGCGTTCCGTGAACGTACTCCGACTTGAGTGCACTCATATGAGAGTACACTCCGCTGCGACGTTAAGATTTGGGAAAGTGCACTTAAAAACCGAGTGCACTCGCCGTAAGTGCACTTAACTTGCCCGCTTGACAGGGGTATAAGTCTGCACAGTGGATTTCATTTTATTACGATTAACAAAACGGCACCAAAATCGCCTTTGACATGTCCTTAGACAGATGAGAGTTCCCTTTATGGATATCAAGTGGCAACAGGTGTCAGTCGTTTTGTGGGAGCCCCTCCCAAAGGCGGGAAGAAGTGTTGCTGTGCGAGTAGCGTCGCCATGCATCACTCCAAGGGGTAATGTGTTTTTTTTTTTCACTACTTGTTTAAACAATAGTCCGATATCCTTGCCTCCATATTGCTCATCGAATATGTGACCTTCGATGAACATTTGTGAAAAATTTGTTTGATTTATCCATCAACGAGCGTGTTATCTTGCGCGTTGCCATATGGTCACGCTGGGCCTTTAGGCTACCTAACTTTTTTTTAAACTGCATTCTCATGTCTTCAACGGCTGCTGGCGCATTCCCGCAGGTTATTTCTGGTTTTATTGTCTTAATAGGTTGATGTTGGAATAAATAGTGAAGATACTCGAAGAAGACGATGACGACGTGTCAGTGATTTATATCGACCCGCGAGAGGCTAGCACCTATTCGGATGAAGAGTCGGCCGATGAAGACTCAGGCGGAGTCATTGACAATTTAATCTGGCGGCAGCTATGAGCCGGCGTTGAAACTGTTTTCTCTGATGGACGCCGCATTGGTGGATCCGACTCGGACGATGACGACCCCAGGCGGGCAAGGTGACGGAACATGAGAGGTTCCTTCTGCCGTAGTTGATGCTGCCATTGCTGCGAAATTATCCACTGCTTCTAAGTGGACGAACGGTGATCTCCAGAAAAGCCTTGGCATATTTCCCTACCCAAACTTTGCTGCTTATAGGGGCTTTTCCCCTGTTGAGTTGTTCGAAATCTTTTTTGACGAAGCCGTCGTGGAGCTGCTAGTCGAACAAACAAGAAAGTATGCGTTATTTTTCAATATGCCCGATCCGGAGGTTACCATAGAAGAATTAGGTTTTCTTGGAGTGCTCCTTTTGTCCGGCTATAACCGCTTGCCAGGCAAAAAGTGCTATTGGGACAGCGGCTTGGATATGCGCAACACGATGGCCTACAATGCTATGCGGAGAAAGCACTTCGCACAGATAATGCGATTCCTGTATTGTACGAAATGCAAGCCTAACGCTTAGTGACAAGTTGGCAAAGTTACGTCCATTGATGGCGCTATTGAAAGCAAGGTTTCTGGAGCACTTTCAACCTGTGCGTCACCTGAGCTATGGCGAAAGTAAGATTGAGTATTATGGTTGTCATGGCTGTAAACAGTTTATACGCGGAACGCCTATCCGCTTCGAGTATAAGGTATGCTGCCTAAATGCCAAGAACGGATACCTTGTAAACTTCAAAGTGTATCAAGGCAAGCAGGGGATCCCGGAACATCTGAAAAATATGAAAAGGACTTCGGAAAAGCAGCGGCGCCACTTCTTCAAATGGTGGATGAACTTGCAGCAGAGACGCACGACCTTCCTTTCTTTTTCTATTTTGATAATTAATTCACAGGCATGCCGCTACTCAGGCATCTCAAGGCACAGGGCTACGAAGGCACGGGCACAGTGAAGCAGAATCGTGTTCCCAAAGGGTGCTCTATCGCTCGACCCCAATTCGTCAAGCGCCAACCTCGCGGGCACGAAGAACCCGTGCTGAGCGACAATGGGATAATTGTTGTCCGCTGTACGAACAATTCTGTAGTAACGATTATAAGCACCATTCACGGCGTAGAGCCAATGTCATTTGCAGACAGGTACTCTCGTGTTCAGAAGAAGCAAATCGAGGTGGCCCGCAAAAAACACTGTTGCTCTGTACAAGTTTTATGAGAGGTACGGACCAGATTGATGCAAATGTATGCGCCCACAGGATTGTAATCCGTGGCAAAAAGTGGTGGTGGCCGATTTTCACTTGAATTTGTGATCTATCTATCAGCAACGCTTGGACGCTAATTTGTAGCACAGGGTTCAACGTCACGCAGGTGGAATTCCGCAGGCAAATTGCACAAAGCTACCTGATGCGACGGGAAAATGAGTATAAAGGACCTGGTCAACACAGAATCCCAAAGACTGGTTATGTCCTGACTGGTACACGGTATGACCAAGTGGCCCACTTTGTTGCACTAAGTCCTAATGGCAAGAGGTGGAGGTATGCATGAGATAATTGCAACAGTGCAGTGCACACACAATGCACAAAGTATGACGACGGCATGTGTATTCCATGATTCAAACCATTTCACACTAAATAAGTGCTCGACTATTCGCTATATAGGTTTTTTGTGATGTTTCGTGGCTTGAGATAAATGTTTTTCACTTCGCGTATTTTGCTGTAGCGGAAGGGCCCAGTGTGACCATATGGTCACGGGCTATATTTCAAAAACTAATTAGGTAAGAGTAATAATTTTCTGTATGTGAATTATTAGTACAAGGATAAGTTATTATATAAGAGTTATTTCAAGATAGCAAGAAAAAAAAGAAACCGGTCCCTAATGGGATAATGCTCTTGAAGCTGCAAGGAGAGAAATCAACACAAAGCGTTAATCGGTCTTCACTGTGTGGAAATCGGAAGGCTAACGGTACAGTACCTAAACAATGACACAAACGCGAATAAACATCCAATCAGAAATCTCACGATCATTAAACTGTTTTTTTATGTTCACGTACTGTGGGGCGTCATGACTATACAAGTATGCTTGATAGTTTCAGTAGATGGCAGAAACGCTATCGATAAGTACATCTTTAAAACAAAATTAGGTATAAGAAATAGTGACAACAGAATGTGCCGTCGATCATACAACGTGTGTGAATTCCGTTACAAGGTAGCAAAAAAATGGACAACATAAATGCAATCGGACCACGTGGCTTCATTGCGTGGTCTAAAATGTTATACATTTGTCCAAAGCAAGTTTTGCTTAGGCTATCAAAAAGCAAAACGGTATGTTTACTGATATTGGGAGATATCGCGGCCAAGGGATTTCAAGGATGACAACGCTTGAATTTATTGAGGATATAGTAAAGCATGCGTTCAAAAGTACCAGCTTTGTTAGAAAATGAAACATGATGATGCAGGTTACAGAACTGTTATGTGTTCTTTTCATGAAAATATTAGGCTTTCTTCTAGCTAGAAGCAAAGTTCACGTTATTATCCATAATTATTAGTTACCATATTACCACATCCAATACGCGGCACGTAGAGGAAGACGAAGACCTCTCTCATAGCGGAGAAGAAGAAGAGGTCCCTGTGCGATCATTTTTGACTTCGCCTGCAATTGAAGTGTTCTGCTCTTTTTATTAGTTCTTGCTGCTTGTGAATCGTGACACAGGTGGAGGCGCTGGGTAAATGTTTGGGATGCCTGTGAACAGCCTCACATCAGGCCCAGGACGTTTTCCTCGTGTCGAAACACCGGTTTACCGCGTCAGCCGTCGCCAACTAGGCCTAAGCCTAGAATGCTGTCCCCTACCAGGAAGTCTGCCTGTTAGCACGAGTGCCCAGGCCATGGCAGACCCAGGTACTGCGCAGGTGACTGTTGACTCCCCGATCTCCCGCGAGCTTCCACGGCAATACCTACGAGAATGCAGAAGACTGGCTAGAGGAATACGAGCGAGTAGCCAAGTATAATTAGTGGCACGCTGAAGAGAAGCTATCCCATGTGTATTTCGCACTTAAAGACGGAGTCCGCACTTGGTTCGTAAATCGCGAGGAAATCTCGCGAAGTTGGGATGAGTTCCGCCGCCAGTTTCTCCATATGTTCGGGAGCGCCGAAAGGTGAGACCACGCGCAGCGTCTTCTCTACATACAGACTCAAAAGCAGAGTGAAACTGTTGCCATGTTCTCTGAGGACATGGCTCGTCTTTGTCGGCGTGCAGACCCCGATATGCCCGAGGCAAAAAAACTAAGTCACCTCATGTGCGACGTAAAGGAGCCGCTGTTTGCCGGTATTGTGCGGAATCCGCAGAAGAGCGTCAATTAATTTATGAAAGAATCCACTGCTATAGAGCGCGCGTTACACCTACGCAGCCGCCAGTACGGTCACCTGACCAGCACTGGACCGGCAAGCGCCGCTGCAGTGACGGTCACAGACGAGGGTACCTTGCACCGGCTGATACGCGAAATTGTTCAGGAAGAAATTAAGAAGCCCACGGCCACGCCAAATGAATGCACAGCTACGTCGGCGGCTGAAGTTGTGTGTCAAGAAATAAAGCAAGCGTTTGCAGCTCCCGAGCCAAATTCCCAGACGTGGCAGCCCAGCTACGCAGATGTCCGTCGACCACCACCTCCGATGCCGAAGCCGCAGTATCACCAGTAGACAGCATCCGTATCACCTTGATACCATAGGGAATGACCGACGTGACAACCACTTCGCAGAACCGACATTTGGCGCGCAGCTGACTACAGGCCCTTGTGCTTCCGCTGTTGGGAAGCGGGCTGCATCTGACGCCATTGCCCTTATCGCGTCGAAGGTTACCAAGCGTTTCCATCCACTCCTCGTCGTGCTTTTGACGGCAGCCGAGTGAACATCAACGCGAGTTCGACGAGCTGGTAAGCCTATTCTCACGGTTACCAGTCGCACTCCCCTCGTTTTCCAGCTGCAAGGCACAGTTCCACTAACGTGACCTGAGCGCGATCTCCCAGCCCACGCCAGGGAAAGTGAAGGCCGCGACCTGAGGGTGGAAGGTTGCCACACGTCGACGTGCCGAAAATCCCACGTTGCCGTCGAACAAGAAGCCGATACAGCCTGACCATTTGACAACAGACGAGAATGTTGGCGCCCATGTTACTGTATCAATTGACAGCCACGATGTGACGGCGCTAATAGACACTGGCGCGGACTTTTCGATCGTAAGTGAAGAACTGGCGGACAGACTTCGCAAAGTGAACATGGAATGGTCAGGGCCGCACATTAGAGGTGCTGGAGGCCAGCTACTGGCACCGACTGGCAAGTGAATTAAAGGGTCAACATAGAGGATTGTCATTCCTAGCAAATTTTGTTATTCTCTCCGACTGCTGCAAGTATGTAATCTTAGGTATGGACTTCTTACGCGAGTACGGCGTCGTAATCAACATACCAGAATCTATACTAACCTTTTCTGAGGACGAAAGTGCAGAACCACAACGCAAGCCTTTGGTGACACGTGACCGTGTCACCATTATCTTGCCGTCTTGGTTCCGTCAGGTGCGACACAGAGTACGATGGAGATTGTATTGCCGAGCAGATAATTACGCTTTTGCTCACTCAAGGTTTTGCCACTCCCAGAAGTCTCGTCAAAGTAATGCATGGGAAACAGTACTGCTAACAAACTTCAGCAAGCAACAACGACACATTGGAAAAGGCGCAGCAGTTGCTTACCTCGACAAGATTGCGGAATTCGGCAAATGCGTTGCATTGCAACAAGGAGAGCAAGACGCTGCCCCACCATTACCTGTTCTTGACGTGAGCGCGAGCTCATCACCAGCGGAAGGGCAACGCCTTGTGTACCTGCTTCACCAGTTTCGCGATTGCTTTTTTGCGACATCCAGAGTTGGTCAGACGTCACTGACGAAGCACCGGATTATCACGGAGGAGACAGCGAGACCAATCCGACAAAACCGGTATCGTGTAGCACCAAAAGAACGCGAACCAATCCGAGCAAGTGAAGAAAACGGTCGACGATGACATTACCCAAACCATCAACACGCCCGTGGATATCGCCGGTAGTGATGGTCAAAAAGAAAGACGGCAGTCTACGTTATTGTGTCCACTAGCGTAAGCTGAACCGGGTGAGAAAGAAAGACGTGTACCCATCACCGCGTATCGACGATTCTCTTTACAGGCTGAGGCATGCCCTCTACGTCTCGTCGATGGACCTCAAAAGTGGCTATAGGAAAATCGAGGTTGAGAAGAGAGACAGAGAAAAACTGCTTTCGTAACGCCTTTACGAATTGAAGGTCGTGCCTTTCGCTTTATGCTCAGCTCTAGCAACTTTCCAGTAACTCATGGATATGGTTCTGTGAGGCCGGAAGTGGCAGACATGCGCTAGTATACCTCGACCACGTCATAGTTCTTTCGGAAACGTTCGAAAGACTCCTGAGATGGCTTCGGACTGTTCTACAGACGATGTGGTCCGCCGTCTTAACAATTAAAGCAGAAAAGTGTCACTTTTGGTTTCGAGCAGCTGCAGTTCTTAGGTCATGTTGTGAGTCATCAAGGCGTCCACCCTGACGCCGACAAGATCACGGCCGTCGCAACGTTTCGAACGCCAACGGATAAGAAGGCAGTGAGGCGTTTCCTAGGTCTCTGTTCGTATTACCTAATATTTATAGCCAAATTTTTACATATAGCTTCACCGGGAATGCGCCTTACAAGAGAAGACGTTGCCATCGTATGGGTCGAAGAAGAACAAGCAGCGTTTAATGATCTCTGACAGCGCCGGTAAACACCTCCTGTACTGGCTCACTTTGACGAGGACGTTCCTACCATGATTCATACGGACGCTGGCAACGTAGGTCTAGGTGCAGTGCTCGTGCAGTGGCAAGACTCAGCAGAAAGAGCGATTGCATACGCAAGTAGGACGCTCTCAAGTGCTGAGCCTAATTACTCAACCACAGAAAACGAATGCCTTGCGGTGGTATGGACAGTTATGACGTTTCACCCGTATCTCTATGGCCGTTCCTTCAGTGTTGTCAGCGATCATCACTCACTTTGCTGGCTGACGAACTTGATGGATCCTTCCGGTCGACTAGTATTCAAGAATTCGATATGACAGTGGTGTACACGTCTGGACGAAAGCACTCCGATGCCGACTGCCTTTCAAGGTCACCGATAGAGCAGGAAGTCACGGAATATGACGAAGACATGGCTTTTGTAGGTGTTCTAGACACGGCCACTATTGCTCGTCAGCAGCTGGAAGACAGCGAACTGATTCCGCTTATTGAATTTTGAGAAGGCCGAAATACAAGTGCGCCCAAAGCATTCGCAAGGAGCTTGCCATCATTCTGCTTACGTAATGATGTTCTTTACAATAAGAACTTCTCTGCAAGTGGAAGAAGCCGCCTACTTGTCGTCCCAACGTGCCTCCGTCATGAGGTCTTGCAAGCCTGCCACGATCAACCGACATCCGGCCACCTCGGCTACACGTGAACATTGGCCCGAGTCAAAGAGAAATATTACTGGCCAAGTATTGCCACCTTTGTGAAACATTACGTGCGCACGTGCCTTGATTATCAGCGACGCAAACCACCGCCTATTAAACCAGCTGGGCTACTACAACCAGTCCAAGTGTCGACGACCCCATTTGCTCAAATAGGGATGGACCTTCTCGGACTATTCTCGACTTCTAATACTGGCAATAAGTGGGTAATAGTTGCCACCGATTACGTGACACGCTATGCAGAAACCAATGTGCTTCCAAGTGGCACCGCCGTCGAAGCAGCGCGATTCTTTATTGAAAACGGGCTTCTGAGGCACGGTGCCACATCGGTGATAATAACGGACACAGGGACTGCCTTTACTGCTACACTTCTAAAGACAGTGTTTAGCTTCAGCGGCCGACATGCTGAGTATGTACATAGACGTGGCGCACAAAAATTTGGATGACATTCTACCGTACATCACACTCGCTTGCAACACGGCTCAACAGGAAACAACACAAAAGACATCATATAGCCTTCTTAATGGCCGTGAAGTGACGAGCATGCTCGATGCGTCGTTGCCAGATGACTGTGGTGATATAGGCACGGACGCTGAAGCTTTCGCTCAACTTGCTGAAGAAGCGAGACAACTCACCCGCGTCAGAATCGCCCAACAACAGGACTACGACGCTCGACGCGACAGTCTACGGCACCGCTCCATCACATATCAGCCAAGCGACAAGGTCGGGGTTTGGAGTCCCATCCGTCCACGAGGGCTTTCAGAAAAGCTACGCAGGCGGTACTTTGGTCCGTACAAGGTTTTACAGCGCCTCAGTGACCTGAACTATGAGGTTATCCCCGACAGTCCTGCTTCTTCCACGGCGAGGCAGCGTCCACCAGAAATTGTGCACATTGTACGCATGAATCTCTATTGTTCGGAATGAACTGTGCACACCTCGGCTGACACATCTTCCTGCCACTAGGTGAGCATCGGGACGATGCTCTATCTGGAGGGAGGCAAATGCCACATCCAGAGCGCGGCCCGTAGAGGAAGACGAAGATCTCACCCATTGCGGAAAAGAAAAGGTCCTTGCGCGATGGTTTTTCAGTTGGCCTGCAATTAGTGTTCTGCCCTTTTTATTAGTTCCTGCTGCTTGTGAATCGTGACAATATGATGCCCTATAATGAGCTCTCATTGAGGAACTTTTACTTCTATTAGCACTCTTAGGTGCCTTAGCTCAATGTCTAGGGTTTAACTGTCTATCTATCTACCTACCTGACTGGCCTTGCATTCTATTCCTGTTTTCCCCTGAAACATCGCCACTGGCTAGACCGCAGTGGAATGGCTACCGAATCTGGCAGCTGTACTGAGCGAACAGTGTTCTTAACCAGTGGTCAGACCAACTTGTGTCACTGGTTATGTGGCACTGGATGCTTACGTGTTGTTAATCAGCAAAACTCTTGACGCTGTCATGGACCCCTAGGGATACGGTACTGGGCATTCGGCACTGGAGATGTACAGTTCTTCAATCTATTCGACGTCAGCTAGATGCATTGCGAATGCGCCACACGCTCTGTGCTGCTCTTCAACAAATTTTCATGCCCACTTGGGGTCACTGGGTATGTGCGAGGGATGCGTGCCGCTCTTCACTGAGTCTCTGACGTTAACTTGGAAAACTAGGTGTGCGCCTCACTCGGGGTAGGCGCCGCTCTGCAATGAGAAAAATGGTCCCTCAAATATCTCGTCTCCTTGGCTGAATAAAACCCCTGCCGCACACGGACTTTACGGTGGCGCCACTTCACGGTTCAGCGTACGCATGAAACGCAAGAGAAAGGCGCCCGGCTTCAGACACGTATCAGCATTGGCAATACAGTGTGTCCCTATGTTGTTTCCATGCTTATGTATTAGGATGAACTTTATTTGCGCGATGGCTTCTGCCAGATTTTCGCCCCGGGTTTCATGTGTCGAATGGATGGATGGATGCAAAACTTTAATAAGGTCCTGAGGTACGCGACTCAGCGCGCTGCGGGCAGCTCCCACGTTGGGACAGTCAGGCCTTGCCCGACCGCCGCATCGTGGGCCCTCTGGACAGCCCATAGTTGCGCCCCGGCATTGGGGCTCTTGATAGCGGAGAACCACTTGTCCTCATTGCTTTGTTCTGTGCCTCGTAACGAGGGGCAACGCCAGAGCATATGGTCTAGGCTAGCGATGTCATTGCAGTGCCTGCAAGAACTAGTGGCATAGGTGTCGGGATAAATTTTGTGGAATAAAGCCGGGTTGGGATATGAGCCTGTTTGCAATAATCTGAGGGTCAATGCCTGCGCTCTATTTAACTTCTTGTGTGGAAGGGGAAAGTCTCTCCTGCCGAGATAGAAGTGCTGCGCAATTTCGTTGTATGTGGTCGGTTGATCTCTGTTCTCCACCACGGCGGGCCGGCGTTGGAGTTCTCCATGGTCGCGGAAAGCGAGACCTCGCGCCTTGGAGTGGGCCAGCTCGTTGAGGTTTGTGGGGCCTCCCATGATGGATCCCATGAGAGCGGGGAACCACGTGAGAGTGTGGGTGGCGATGCTTTTGCCGTCGAGGATGCGACAGGCTTCCTTACACACGGCGCCAACGCTGAAGGCGCGAATGGCTGCCCTGGAGTCGCTAAAGATATTGGCATGTCCGTCGTCGAGGAGGGCCAAGGCAATGGCCACTTGTTCGGCCGCACGCGACGACGTGCTTCGTACCGAAGCGGCGTTAATGGTCGAACCCCTGTGGTTGACTGACACTACCGTGAAATTGTTGCTGTTGCCATACTGGGCCGCGTCAACGAAGCAGCTGCCGCCAGGGAGTTCTGTTGCGCGGCGTAGGAGCGCCACCGCTCTGGCCTTCCTTCTTTCTACGTTGCGCCGGGGATGCATATTGCGCGGGGCGGGCGATATGATGATGTTATCTTTCTGCTCTTTCGGAAGGCCCTGGTAGGCGTCTTCGACAGTGGCCGGGGGGACGCCCATCTCTGTTAGGAGTCGTCTGCCCGCCCTGGTGCCGGAGAGCCTGAGAATCTGCGCCCTTTCTTGTGCTTCTGCAATCTCTTCCAGGGTATTATGAATACCCAACTGCAGGAGTCGGTCGGTGCGTGTGTAGTTTGGTAGTCCGAGCGCGCTCTTGAACCCCCTCCTTATCATGGCATTTAGCTTGTCTCGCTCGGCCCTCTTCCAGACGTGCATGGCCGCTACGTACGTAAAATGGCACAACAAGAAAGCGTGGAATAGCCTTAACAGATTCTCTTCGCTCAGGCCTCTCCTTCTGTTAGCTACCCGCCTGATTAGACCGATGACGCTATCCGTCTGTTTTGCTAGCTTGTGAATGGTGATGCTATTCGTGCCCGCCCCTTCGAGTGTCATTCCCAAGATTCGAATGGACGCGACTTTGGGAATGGGATCTCCGCAATTGGTGTAGAGATTGATGTCAATTTCAGTGGGGGGTTTCCAGTTCTGTGGCTTGCGGCCCTTTCTACTTGGGCTGTAGAGAAGGAGCTCCGATTTCTTTGTGGAGCACCGGAGTCCCGTGTCGGTTAGAAAGCGCTCTGTAGTGTCGACAGCTTCCTGGAGAGCGGCTTCGACTTGTCCGTCACTGCCACCCACGCACCAGACAGTGATGTCGTCCGCGTAGATCGTGTGACCGATGCCCTGGACCTTGCCTAGATACCTTGAGAGGTCGACCATTGCGATGTTGAAGAGGAGTGGTGAGATGACTGACCCCTGAGGGGTGCCTCTTCTGCTCAGCTCCATTTTCTCCGATTCCAAATCTCCAGCCTTGAGGATGGCGCATCGTTTGCTCAAGAAAGACCTGACGAAGGCATGGAAGGACGAGCCCAGGTTGAGCTTGGAGATGGCGTCGAGGACGAACTCGTGACGGATGTTATCAAAGGCCTTCTCCAGGTCCAAACCAAGGATGGCTCTCGTGTCCCGAGTGCAGCGTTCCAGGATTTGTATCTTGATAAGCTTCATGGCGTCCTGGGTGGAGAGGCCTGGCCTGAAACCTATCATGTTGTGAGGGAAAAGGTCGTTGGTCTCGATATACTCGGCAATTCTGTTATGGATGGCGTGCTCGGCCACCTTCCCTACGCATGACGTCAGTGAGATTGGGCGGAGGTTGTCCAGGCTCGGCGGTTTACCGGGCTTTGGGATTAGTATGACCTTCGCCAACTTCGATTCTTCAGGTACAATTCCCTGCTCCCAAATCCGATTTATCTCATCTGTAAGAAACTCGATCGATGCGTCCTCTAGGTTTCTGAGAGCCTTATTGTTAATGTGATCCGGGCCGGGTGCTGACCTACCATTGAGGTCGTGTAGGGCGCGGCGGATTTCACTGATCTTGAAAGGCTCGCCCAGCGCGGAGTTCCGCCTCCCTTTGTATACTGGGTATGCCGCCTCATCGGCCATAGTTTTGAGCGGCAGGTACTTCTTAGCTAACATCTCCAGCATGTCCTTTTCCGAAGACGACTTCTTGGCTTCGTGGAGCGCTTTAGCGAGGACACTTCTCTGGTTTGACTTGGTGCCGGAGTCGTCGAGCAAGTGTTTGAGAAGATTCCACTTCCCTCCCGTGCGCATCTGCCCGTCGATTGAATTGCAAATGTCGTCCCATTGCTGCCTAGACAGGGCTTGGCAGTGCTCGTCGATCTGCTTGTTGATCTCGGCTATCTTTTTTCGGAGCTTGCGATTCAAGCGTTGGCTTTTCCACCTCTCGAGAAGTGATTGCTTAGCCTCGAGAAGGTGTGCTAGCCTGCTATCCATTTTGTCTGTCTGTAGATCCGTCTCTATGGTTTTGGTGGTGGAACAGACATCTTGCAGAATTAGTGCGCACCACTGGACGAGACTCTCCGGCTTTTCTCCACGGGCGGCGCGGGCCTTGCGAACCTCACGGAATTTGTCCCAGTCAGGCACCGAGAACGCCTTCTTTCTTTTCTGCTCCACTTGTAAGCTGGTGACCGTGATGTAGTGATCACTACCGAGGTCTATGAGCAGATTCGACCACATGGCTGAGATAGCGTTTTTAACAAAGGCGAGATCCGGGACAGAGTCCCTGGTCGAGGAGGTGCCCCGTCTGGTGGGAAAGGCTGGGTCCGTCAATAGAGAGAGTCCCGCATCTCCCGTCTCCTGCCACAGGCTTCTGCCCTTGACCGTGTCGTGCGTGTAGTTCCACGCGTGAAAGGGGGCGTTGAAATCGCCGGCCACAACCAGGGGAGAGTTTCCGGCGAGTTTCGTTGCCCTAGTGATGATGGTTTTGAAACGTTGTCTGTGATCGCTCGGGCTGCTATATACGTTAAGTATAAAAATGCTAGAGATATTGGATTG
Organism: Dermacentor andersoni; assembly: GCF_023375885.2. NCBI lineage: Eukaryota > Metazoa > Arthropoda > Arachnida > Ixodida > Ixodidae > Dermacentor > Dermacentor andersoni. The sequence goes on along the minus strand of NC_092823.1, from coordinate 47,876,670 downwards.
GCTTGGGATGACTTCTACTAGGGAGGTCTCCGTCTTGCTAGGCCGGACCCCTAGATCGTGTGCGACGAAAGTGAACTTGCTGCTGACTAATGTGCAGATTCCTCTGCCATCCCCACGGAGAGCAAGAGCTTTGTATCCCGGGAGTGAAACCTGATCAGTCATCGTTTCTTGCAATAATATAACATGTGGCTTTTCTTTGTGAGTGCGAACAAACTGCTGCAGGGTGCATCTTTTATGGCGGAGTCCCCTGCAGTTCCACTGCCAAATCCTAAATTGGGTGTGTGGCGCCATCCTTGCTGTATAGAGCGCCTTCCGGCGTTGCTACTAGGGTCTCGAGGGAGGTGGTTCTATTAATCGGTCCGGGAATGTGCAGTGGTGGCGGCGTAGGTACCAACGCGCCATCCGTGAAGTAAACGGGACGTACGTGGTTTGACGTCCTGATGTCCATTTCCTGCACCTTGGACTCTATCTCTGGCATTCTGTTTTCTAAGCATTGAATTTTGACATTTTGCGCGTCTAACTTCTGATCCACGACCAAGAGTCGCTGGTCCACTGCAGATAGTCGTTCGGTAATCTTCTTGATCTCGTAGCAGATTGAATTCAACATTTCTCTGACTTCGGACTTGGCTTTAGCCGATACATTTTCGGGCATGCTGGGAAGCATATACAGTGTTAAGGAGCGGGCACGTCCTGTGCTACCGGGGCGTAGCGGAGAGACGAGAACTAGGAGTCGGATTCCTGATTAATAAGAATATAGCTGGTAACATACAGGAATTCTATAGCATTAACGAGAGGGTGGCATGTCTTGTTGTGAAACTTAATAAGAGGTACAAAATGAAGGTTGTACAGGTCTACGCCCCTACATCCAGTCATGATGACCAGGAAGTCGAAAGCTTCTACGAAGACGTGGAATCGGCGATGGGTAGAGTGAAAACAAAATACACTATACTGATGGGCGATTTCAATGCCAAGGTAGGCAAGAAGCATGCTGGAGACAAGGCAGTGGGGGAATATGGCATAGGCACTAGGAATAGCAGGGGGGAGGTATTAGTAGAGTTTGCAGAACAGAATAATATGAGGATAATGAATACCTTCTTCCGCAAGCGGAATAACCGAAAGTGGACATGGAGGAGCCCGAACGGCGAGACTAGAAATGAAATAGATTTCATACTCTGCGCTAACCCTGGCATCATACAAGATGTGGACGTGCTCGGTAAGGTGCGCTGCAGTGACCACAGGATGGTAAGAACTCGAATTAGCCTAGACCTGAGGAGGGAACGGAGGAAACTGGTACATAAGAAGCCGATCAATGAGTTAGCGCTAAGAGGGAAAATAGAGGAATTCCAGATCAAGCTACAGAACAGGTATTCGGCTTTAAGCCACGAAGAGGATCTTAGTGTTGAAGCAATGAACGACAATCTTGTGGGCATCATTAAGGAGTGTGCAATAGAAGTCGGTGGTAACTGCGTTAGACAGGATACCAGTAAGCTATCGCAGGAGACGAAAGATCTGATCAAGAAACGCCAATGTATGAAAGCCTCTAACCCTACAGCTAGAATAGAACTGGCAGAACTTTCGAAGTTAATCAACAAGCGTAAGACAGCTGACATAAGGAAGTATAACATGGATAGAATTGAACAAGCTCTCAGGAACGGAGGAAGCCTAAAAGCAGTGAAGAAGAAACTAGGAATTGGCAAGAATCAGATGTATGCGCTAAGAGACAAAGCCGGCAATATCATTACTAATATGGATGAGATAGTTCAAGTGGCTGAGGAGTTCTATAGAGATTTATACAGTACGACTGGCACCCACGATGATAATGGAAGAGAGAATAATCTAGAGGAATTCGATATCCCAGAAGTAACGCCGGAAGAAGTAAAGAAAGCCTTGGGAGCTATGCAAAGGGGGAAGGCAGCTGGGGAGGATCAGGTAACAGCAGATTTGCTGAAGGATGGTGGGCAGATTGTTCTAGAAAAACTGGCCAGCCTCTATACGCAATGCCTCAAGACCTCGAGCGTACCGGAATCTTGGAAGAACGCTAACATAATCCTAATCCATAAGAAAGGCGACGCCAAAGACTTGAAAAATTATAGACCGATCAGCTTACTGTCCGTTGCCTACAAAGTATTTACTAAGGTAATTGCAAATAGAATCCGGAACACCTTAGACTTCCGTCAACCAAAGGACCAGGCAGGATTCCGTAAAGGCTACTCAACAATAGATCATATTCACACTATCAATCAGGTGATAGAGAAATGTGCGGAATATAACCAACCATTATATATAGCTTTCATTGATTACGAGAAAGCGTTTGATTCAGTCGAAACCTCAGCAGTCATGGAGGCATTGCGGAATCAGGGTGTAGACGAGCCGTATGTAAAAATACTGAAAGATATCTATAGCGGCTCCACAGCCACTGTACTCCTCCATAAAGAAAGCAACAAAATCCCAATAAAGAAAGGCGTCAGGCAGGGAGATACGATCTCTCCAATGCTATTCACAGCGTGTTTACAGGAGGTATTCAGAGACCTGGATTGGGAAGAATTGGGGATAAGAGTAAATGGAGAATACCTTAGTAACTTGCGCTTCGCTGATGATATTGCCTTGCTTAGTAACTCAGTGGACCAACTGCAATGCATGCTCACTGATCTGGAGAGGCAGAGCAGAAGGGTGGGACTAAAAATGAATCTGCAGAAAACTAAAGTAATGTTTAACAGTCTCGGAAGGGAACAGCAGTTTACGATAGGTAGCGAGGCACTGGAAGTGGTAAGAGAATACATCTACTTAGGACAGGTAGTGACTGCTGATCCAGATCATGAGAGTGAAATAATCAGAAGAATAAGAATGGGCTGGGGTGCGTTTGGCAGGCATTCGCAGATCATGAACAGCAGGTTGCCATTATCCCTCAAGATAAAAGTGTATAACAGCTGTGTCTTACCAGTACTCACGTACGGGGCAGAAACCTGGAGGCTTACGAAAAGGGTTCTACTTAAATTGAGGACGACGCAACGAGCTATGGAAAGAAAAATGATAGGTGTAACGTTAAGGGATAAGAAAAGAGCAGATTGGGTGAGGGAACAAACGCGCGTTAATGACATCTTAGTTGAAATCAAGAAAAAGAAATGGGCATGGGCAGGACATGTAATGAGGAGGGAAGATAACCGATGGTCATTAAGGGTTACGGACTGGATTCCGAGGGAAGGGAAGCGTAGCAGGGGGCGACAGAAAGTTAGGTGGGCAGATGAGATTAGGAAGTTTGGAGGGTCAACATGGCCACAATTAGTACATGACCGGGGTAGTTGGAGAAGTATGGGAGAGGCCTTTGCCCTGCAGTGGGCGTAATCAGGCTGATGATGATGATGATGGGAACGGCCTTTCTTTTGGCTGGGTTGCCCGAGTTGCTCGCATCCACGACCATGGGAACGTCTGCGGTTTGGGGAGAGGGGGTCCCCGAGGGGGATGAACTAGGGACTGGAACGGCGTGAGGTCCCCGAGGGGTTTGGGGAGAGGGGGTCGCCGAAGGGATTCCTGAGGGGGTTGAACTAGGGACTGGGACGTGGTGAGGTTGATTAGCCTTTCTGAGCTCTGCTATTTCGGCTCGCATTAACTCGATTATGCTGCGCATCTCGGCATTTTCTTTCCTAAGCTGAGCTATTTCAGACGAACCATGCTCTGGCGCCGCACCCCCAGTTACCTTTACGGCAGTTCTCCCTCCACTCCGCACCCTGTCTGCCCAAGTGGCGCCTTGATTCCCAGCACCGGCTGGCTCCTCGAACCGGACCCTGTTCTGTGGGCCCCGGGAGTGGCTTCCCGATCTGGAGCGGCCCCGGGACCTGGACCTGGAATGGCTCCTGGACCTAGACCGGGAACAGCTCCTGGACCTCGAGCGGCTTCTCGAGCGGGAGCGCCTGCTCGAAGGTCTAGCCGGTTCGCTGTCGGCGCTCATCTGCGCTGGTGACGGGTCTCGCTTCCTGAATTCCGCATTTCTTTCCCTTCTCCTCCGCCAAACGATGTACGGGAGTTGGAATCGTTGCTTGCAAATCTTGTCCGCTGTGGCGTGCAGGCCCCCGCAGAGGCTGCAAGTAGGCGAGCAGGTGTGGTTGTCGTCGGGGTTGTTGCCCCCACATTTCCTGCATAGCTTGTCCTCCGGGGCTGGGCAGACGTCGGCTCTGTGGCCTAGTCTACCACAGGCATAGCAGCAGTCGTGCTGCCTGAGGTACAAGGAGCACTTGACTAGCGCCGAGCCGTAGAATACGAAGTTGGGGACCTTGTAGCCGTCGAAAACGATGACTACCGTTTCGCTATTCTTGATTCGCTTGGCTCCCAGGGCTAACGGATTTCTCTCGTTGAGAATGCTTCTGTCCAGGTCGGCCTGGCTCTCCGACACATCAATTTGACGTATGACGCCCTTACACGTGGCGTGCGGCGCGGCTTCGTAAGTGCTGAGTTCGTACTGTTTGATGCCCAGGTTGATGCAATTCATGTTTAGATAAGCATCTGCGTTATCGCGAGACGCGGTGCTGAGGACGATAATATTTTGTGTTGCATTGGGGCAGACGATGTCATGGCGAGCTTGCTCGGACGTGAGTCCTGCCGCGGCGGCGATGGCCCGACCAAGCCGAGCGGAGCCCGTTTTCTGAACATCCAGACCACCCCTGGGGCGGGCGATAATCTTCCAGTGTTCCTTCGGGAGCTGAGGCATTCGCGACGACTTGATGATCTTGTGCTTTAGGCTAATGGGCTTTCTGCTGCCATTGAGACGCTCGCGGTGCCCCTGGCTGCTTGCCGCTTCACGGGTGCTGTCGCGACGAGAGACGCGCAGGGCGTTTTTCTTGACAGCGGCGGAGCGCCAGCCATGCTCCTCACCAAATTCTTCCGGCGGAAGATCGGCTCCATCCATTACAACAACCATTCCCTCTGCCATGACGAGGCGGGACTAACCCTGCCTGGCGAGCGCTGGTTAGGCCTTGCCGTCAGACTGAGGGGAGCGCGGCGTCACGGAAGAACAGCAGCTCGAAAAACCAACGAGAAGGCCACCCACCGTAGAAAAGTTGGTATCCGTGGGTTCCTCTTTTCCTTATGCATCCGTTGGTGCAGAAATCATAGAGATTGAGATGAATTTCTCAACGAAAATATCGAAGAAAGCAGGAGCCGGTATGGGCACGACCGCACTACTCGGCGTCTTCTTCTTCCTCCTTCATGTGTCGAAATAATGGTTTGATTATGAGACACGCCATATTGGAAGGGTTCGTTTTATATGGATTACCGGGTTCTTTTTACCGTCGAATTAATACGGTGGACATTCGCCCAAGCATGAATGGGTTATCGATACCTTTGTGCGAAAATTCAAAACTTTCAAATAACGAAGCGAATGTCCTATTCGACTCGGTCATGGAGTCGAATAGTTACTATTTCTAAATGCGAATATTCTTCGAATACTTTTCAAATGTTACAAACCGTCAACTGCATCCAATTAAACATACACCTAGAACAAAAGTACGGTAAAGTCTCAACTCCGCGACCATAAGGTAGACATAAAACATGAGAACTTCCGTAGTGGAGCAGGCTGAGTCGCTTACGTAGCCATTCGCTGCAGGCTATACAGCGATTATCCGCGCTCTTTGAAGGATTATGTGCATGCGAAAAACAACCTATTTACTCCTAATGCTCCACTTCTGCTTTAATAAGCATCGCTTCATAACGTAAGTACGTATATGTCATTACAAAGTATTGACAGATACTTGCTTACTTTAGGAATACAAGGATGTGAACATCGTTTTATGTTAACTCTGCTCACGGCTGCTCAATATTGGGAAACTATTATAGCGCTATACGGTTCGCGTCGCACACTATTCAATTAGTATTCGATTCGGCCTCAAAAATTCCTGTTCGCACACACCTAGTAACAACAAGAGTGCATGCGATACAAAATGAACATAGAAACATCCACAAGGCTCACAAAACGACGTAATCTGGAATTATCATGCTTTAAACAGCCCGACTGAACACGAACAAAGTGCAAGGAAGGCAACACCACACTACAGTTACTTCCAATTGTATTCTTAGCTTACAGAAGTCAGCAAAAATTATTCATGTGGTTTCTCTTCTGTCCTTAGTGGTACCAAAATTTGTTGTTTCCAACATAAAGGCTGGATAATCGCCTCGTTTAAAAACTTTGTAAACAAATTAAGCAGCTACCCTTTGAATTGTTTCTACAATTTCATTACCAGCAACTCTGTGAGGAACTCAAATGATAATGCAATATTGAAAATAAAGGTATAATGTGTGTTTTAAAAAAGAGTTAATGTAACAAAGATGTTCAGTCTCCTAACTCAAATTTTAAAAACCCTAACTAATTTCCAGGTTGGACAGGATATGCTGTCAATGTGAGGCGACCAGGTCAGACTAGAAGTTAAACTTATTAATAAGTACTTACAACTTCCTATACTTATAATCTGATTGAAACTTATCCTGTACAAGGAATTTAGGTTTCGTGATTTTTTCTGTAATACACATATGCCGTGTTTTGTCGATACCAATAAGCATATGCCATTCATCGGACCATTATGCCAGTCTATTTAAAGCGGCTTCCAGAAAGAGTTATTTGGTGACAGATCAAATGGTACTAAAATAACAGTCATATGCAAACCACTTGACGTACACACCTTAATGCACAACTACTACTACATGAAAATTTTAAATTTTAAATAGGAAGGGACCTAGCGCCGATCGCTGAGGTGTACGCCTGGAGTAACCTCTGAAAATCAAAGTTTTATGAATAGCCATTATTTTTAGCCTTCTCACTTATTAGATGACTATTGCTTGTAGCTTTAAGACAGGCATTGCGTAGTGCCTGCAAACGTCACTCTCTCACCCAGGTGTTTTCCGTGTACAAGTATTAAGTATTGTTATTCCACAAACTGGAGTGCACTTCCAGCATGTTAAAATTTGCGTGCACCGACAATTTTCCAAGATCATTTCGTCCAATTTACGTGATCTCCCTGTGTTATGTATATTGCTGTGCTCCACTATCTATTTCCAACTAGAACATAAAATTCAAAGTTGTTTCGGGGAAATCATTTCCAGTCGTACAAGCAAAATTCTTCAACTGGATCAAATTTTCGAAATCATGACTCCTAGCATATTGCTATAATATTGCTATAATATAGCTTGTAGGTTCAATATTGCGAAAATTAAAAACTATTTCTCATGTGCAGGTTGGGATGTGTTCACGATGGTCATAGCGCACCTTCACATCTACAAAATAGCCCTGGTGCGGAGTCGTGTCCCCGTTTTGGACCATATATTATGGCTGCAGACATGCTTCCAAACAGAGAGCTCCAAATCTCAACATGTACTGTACAGCAAGTTCTTGCTTTCATGAAGTAAGCGTGCGTAACAATCGCAAGAAATAGTAAAGAACAAAATGGGTAACACGGACAAAAAAACTCATCATTAGTAATCAATTGACCGTTTCACAGAATGGTAAGAAATATATTTCTCAAAGCAAGGAAAGAAGAAAGAACTTCGGCATATACTACTGGTGGTTTGGCACCCATTCTGAACACATAAACACTAGATCCTTCAATGAGCACAGAGACATAAACTCGAAACAAAATAATACATACCTATAATATATAATACATAATTTACTACATACAAATAATACATACAAGGGTTAAGCATGTTTAATGTAAGCCCGTATACGTTCTCTCAAGTAAAGAAGAAGGGAAAGAAACGGTAGGTAGCCTATCAATACAAACACGCGCACATTCAGTACCGTCCACAAGGGCTGGGCGATCGAAAGTTAAGATAAATAGATACAGCCAGTGGAAGCCAGAGGAAAAGGGTCACATCTTAGCATAGAAATTGCGATGGGTCGCAGCTGCTAGAACAGTGTCTCCCTTATTCTTCGTTTGAAATTCTTGCAACTTTTGTAAGACCTCAAAGACAGTCTATACATCATCACTTGGTTATATGACACCCATGCTGTGACTTCGACTAACCACCGATTCACGCGAACTGGATTCACTGCTTTTTTTGCACAGGTGGTATCTTTTGTGATTGCGGGCAAACTGGTCTTTATACAAAGTCTATGGGTGTATGCAAAATATTATCAAAAATACAGCATGAATAAACATCAACGTACCACATGGGCAAGGATAATCTCTAATAAATCATGCAGAAATATACATGATTTCATAAACGTGCTATATACTTGATACAATATATATCCGTTAGTAAATGCATGAAACAGACAGGAAAAATACTCCATTGTGCACTAGACGTCTCCACTACCTTAGAAACACGTTTATTGCTAGTTGGGCATAGGCGTCAGCCTAGGTATGTTTAGTTGCCCGAGAAAGCGTGCCTAACACGAGCATTAGAAATTTGTCAGTTCGTGTCACACAAGTTCCACAGGCTTCATAGAGAAGTATATATATATATATATATATATATATATATATATATATATATATATATAATATAAATCAATTGCTTAGCCAGTAATTTCATTCGGAAAGGGAGGGGGGCTCATGCTGCAGCTCGGCCTCTTTCTCATAGAATAACCCGAAATAACCGATATCCGTGCTTCCATATTTTCTATCTATTTATTAAGTACAGCAAGTATCACACGAACTCTAGGACTATATCAGTTTTAAATCAGCAAAGTAGTGGATGGCGCTGAATGTATACATGTAAAGGCCCTGAAATGAACCAGTAGAGGACAACATTTTATTCAAATTTTCTTAAGCTCCCTGCCTTTCTCTCATATGCATCTGTTTCTCTCTGTGTGTCATTCAAGAATGTTTGTTACATTTTTGTACACATGCAACGACCAGGGCAAAATATAAATGACGCTGTCCTTTGTTACAATATATTGCGCTGCAGCAGCTGTCACCGGTCTTGCATTTTGAGTAATTGCTCCGAAATTAGAGTCGCAACAGAGGGCCCAAATAAAAAGCAGGAGTTCTGCAAAATATATGAGGGCGAGGCAAATTAAAGTGACCCAAAGCGAATGTATGACAAACGGGGTACTTTATTTAAAAGTAGTCTCCATGAGCATTTACAAATTTGTCTCACACGCTAACATGTCGCGTAATTCTACTCTCGTAAAAGTCCTTGGGCTTCTTCAAAAAGACAGTAACTGAGTGTTTCATGTCATCATCCGACACGAATCTAGTTGCCTTGGGTTTTTTTTTTTTTTTTCAAATGCTCCAAAATGTTGAAGTCGCAAGGCAACAGGTCTGGGCTGTATGGCGGATGTTGCAGCTTTTCCCACTTGAACTTTGCCAGCCTTATATTAGCCACATCAGTGACGTGGGGACGGGCATTGTCGTGGAGCAAGATGACCCCACTCCTCATTTTTCTATGTTGTTTGTGCTTCATTGCCACACTTAGCAGATCCGGCGTTTCACAGTATCGGACACGATTGATAGCCTCTTTAGGTTTAGCAAATTCGATCAGCAATGGCTTCTGACGATCAAAAAGACAAGTCAACAACACCATTCTGGCGGAAATGACGGCCTTTGCTTTCTTTGGGGGTGGTGAATTCGAATGTTTCTACTCTGAGCTTTGGCTTCGTGTTTTAGGCTACTAGTAGCGCCACCATGATTCGTCCCCCATTAGAATTGCAGACGAAAAGTGGCCACCCTCATTGCGATACCGGATCAGATGAATCAAGGCAGTGTCGAACCACTCCGTCTTCTGGCTGTGGTTCGAGATCTTGGGCATTCATTGCGCACACAAGAGCCGATAACTGAGATATCCATGCATTATTTGTGACCCGAACCATGACTGTTATTCAAACGCCCTCCGAATTCGTCGGTGCTTATTTTCGTTTTTGTCTAATCCGTCTTTGCAGTTGTGTTAGGGGTGATGGCACGATGGCTCTGGCCCGTTCTTGGATCATCTTTGCTATTTTCACGTCATTCTTTGAACTATTTCCTCCAACGCTCCACGGTGGCAAATGAAATGCAATGTTCAACCTACACGGCAGCCATACGATGACTTATTTGTTTTGGGGAAACATCTTCAGCTGTCAAAACCTCACGACACCACGCTGTTCAACTTTTGGAGTGCCCATTATGTCACGCAACCATGCTCAACCCAGTGCATGAGACTACTAAAGAACCTTTATCCTGACACCTGCGTGTCACTTGTGTAAATGAGAGATGCCTGCGTGCTACGTGCATGCCTCGCACATAATGAACCGAACCATTAATGCGGGGAGTGGGTTGGCTCACTTTCACTTGACTCGCCCTCATACATTAGAAATGCGAAGATAGAACATAATATACAAATGCAAATATACAGCTTGATAAACGGCAAACAAGTGTCACTGAAAACAAAGTTCATTGCACGCATACACAAAAGCTCGCGATGAGATATTTATGTATACGTATAAGTGTACGTTTCTAAGAAAAAGTCGACGTATATAACACGTCAAACATGGCAAATAAACATGTTACGTAACCACAAATTCACAGATAACAGCCCCCCTCCCTCCACTCGCCCAGATAATTCCCGCGCGACTGGAGGAGGTACGCTTCCTCCCCCTTTTCTCCTTTGCTCAAACAAGACTGAGCCACCATCATCGGTTCACCCATACAATCCCTTCCTCCCTACTCTTTCACTCACACATGCAGCGTGCGGCACGCCGTCACGATGTTATCGCCCTTGGACTTTTTGCGGAACATGAGGGAAATGGCGACGGTAGGAATGCGCCTGCAGTGTCCATATCAGTGCTATCGCAATAATATAATAAGAGTATCCGGCAATCGAACAGTCCCGTGACCCACTACTTTCCACAAAAGAAATAACAAAATTAATGCGACAATTTGCTTCGCCGCAACAGTGCCTTTCTTTTCTTTGTGGGGCGGGGGCACAGAAATAAAAAAAAAACGCATGGAAAGCATCTTGGCGAGAATGGAACAGCTACTTTGGGCACCTAATGTGGCTACCGAATGAATTTCGCAGAAAACGCGAGACGCTTGGTCCGCAGAGAACCATACGCATACTGCTCGTGTCCTACACCGGTGTGACAAAAGTTTCCGGAGAGGTTGCGCTCAAGCCAACACGTTGCGATCCGTCGAGGTGCCGCACTGATGGCGGTTAGCGACAATGCATTATTTCTTTTTTTTAGTCGGCTAGCGAGAAAGCTTCCAAAGCTCTGCCAGGTGAAAATCCACACGGTCAGAGAACATTGAACGCGCATCGAAGTTCGCTGCGGGGTGGTCGGGGCAACCCGAGAAAAACGCTTATGCTCTGGGTGGTTCCGGCAGCCCGCAGGTAGCCAGATAAAAAAAATGTACAGGCTCATTGTGCGCTCGTGAATAAAAGTCAAAACAGAAAATCGAATGAGAACTTAGTTACCTTTGCTGGCTCAAGTGTCTTGACATAGATACTCTGGCGCCGGTAAAATGTTGATATTCTTTTCTGTGGCATGACGGCACAAATAAACCACCACAATGCCTCGTCTCATCGGACCTCGCTGCGTGCTTTCTCAACTTCTGTGATAATGAGTTGAGTTGGCTTGTCTCGTTGTACGCTCCAATGTACGACTGCAGAAGAGTCAATGCACCTTTGGCGTGAAATGTTTATAACAACATTAAACCTACCAAATTTTTGAATTCTAAATCTAAACTACGGCTTTGGAAATTTCAATGCACCTTCCGCCTCAAAAGGTTAAGAGACCTTTATGCCCATAAAGTTTCAGAATTGAAATCCGTGCGCTCCGTTGATTCCGCGTCCTCCGCGATATGCCGCGACGAGCCCATTCTATGAAAACGCCCTGGAAACTTTGTGCTCGTATGGGGCTCCGTGTGCTACGATATGCGACTCCTGGTGCATGGGCGTTATCGCGAAATCCAGCCCAATTTCGCAAGTTTCGGGCCGAAATGCCTTTCGAGCTTGAAAAGGAACTTCTAGACGAAATCGACACTGATTTCCGGGGCTGGGAATTGTTTTCGTCGCCGGCGTGTGAAAGTATGAAAAAATTTCAGGGGTAGGTGCTGAAGCACCATAAGCCCCCCCACCCCCACCGCCTGGCTATGCCCCTGATATGTATATTATAAAGGAGGTTTATTGGGGTTCGCAGCGACCGCCGGTTCTACGATGCACCGAGCACAGTCCCCGAGCTCGAGCTTCTGCTGCGCGCTTGATGCTGCCGATGCTGCTGACTGCGCGCACGTTCGTCATCTTCCTTACAATGGCCCCGCGGAAATAAATGAGCCATCCTGGCGACTTAGTTTTCGGGAAGGACGGTAGAATTGTGATACGGCTTGAGACGCTGAACGTGAACGACTTCGCGGTTACGACGTCGCATGTCGGACGGTGGCGTTAGCGGCTCAACCACGTAATTAACGGTTGATGTTCTCTCGAGAACGCGGTATGGACCGTCGTACTTCGGAAGGAGCTTTGAAGCGAGCCCAGGCGTGCGGTGTGGCACTAACAACCAGATGAGAGCGCCCGGGAGAAAAGTGGGAGTCGAGTTCTGGGCATCGTGAACGGCTTTTTGGCGGTGCTGGTCGTCCGAGGTGAATCGGCGGGCAAGCTGCCGACATTCCTCTGCTTGTCTGGCGGCTTCCGTGATCGGCAGGCATTCGGATGGGTCCGGCCGGTAGGGCAGAATGGTGTCAATGGTGTGCCAAGGATGACGGCCGTAAAGAAGGTAAAACGGTGAGAATCCGGTAGGGGCCTGAGTCGCGGTGTTGTAGGCGTAGGTGACAAACGGAAGAACTAGGTCCCAATTAGAGTGATCAGGTGAGAGATACATGGCGAGCATGTCACCAAGAGTTCGATTAAAGCGTTCCGTGGTACCGTTAGTCTGTGGGTGATAAACAGTGCATTTACGATGAACAATAGCGTATTCAGCAAGCAGTTGTTCGATGACTTCAGATAAGAAGGCACGGCCTCTATCGCTTAGAAGTTCACGTGGACCTCCATGACGAAGGAGAAATCGGCGAAGTAGGAAATTGGCGACCTCCTGCGCTGTAGCATTTGGTAGAGCAGCAGTCTCCGAATAACGGGTTAAGTGGTCTACCGCAACGATTATCCACCTGTTGCCGGCAGGAGTCAACGGAAGTGGCCCGTAGAGATCTATGCCCACGCGATCAAAGGGTCGGGATGGGCACTGTAAAGGCTGGAGTTCACCGGCGGAGTTGTGCGGTGGCGCTTTCCGGCGTTGGCACTCGTGACAAGAGCGGACGAACTTTCGAACGAAATTATACATTCCGCGCCAGTAATAGCGGTGTCGAAGTCTTTCGTAGGTCTTGAAGACTCCCGCATGGTCACACTGAGGGTCGACGTGGAACGAGGAGCAGAGCTCAGATCGCAAGATTCGCGGAATGACGAGTAACCAGGTGCGTCCCTCTGGGGCATAGGTGCGTTGATATAGTAGCTGGTCGCGAATCGCGAAATGAGGCACTTGGCGCCGAAGCGTGCGTGACGCTGGAACTTTCGACGTATCCGAGAGAAGGTCGAGCAGAGATGCAGTCCAGGGATCATTATGCTGTGCAGCACCGATAGGGTCAACATCCAGAGAGGATAATGTGCACTCGCAGGGGGAGTCGTGACTGGCCTTCGGGGGAAGCGGTGATCGGTATAGAGCGTCAGCGTCGGAGTGCTTTCGCCCGGAACGGTACACCACGCGGATGTCGTATTCTTGGATTCGCAATGCCCAGCGGGCAAGGCGGCCCGATGGATCTTTGAGCGTCGAGAGCCAACATAGTGCGTGGTGGTCGGTCACTACGTCAAAAGATCGGCCGTATAAATATGGGCGAAACTTGCCAAGCGCCCACACAATGGCCAAACACTCCTTTTCGGTAACGCTGTAATTGGTCTCCGCCTTGGTTAACGTGCGACTCGCGTATGCGACGACGTATTCTGGGTGGCCAGGTTGACGCTGTGCCAACACAGCGCCAAGGCCTACACCGCTTGCATCGATATGGATTTCGGTTGGCGCTTGTGGGTCAAAATGGCGAAGAATGGGTGGCGTCGTGAGAAGACGGCGCAAGGTTGTGAAGGCGTCGTCACACTCTGGAGACCATGATGAGATATCTCGGGCGCCACCAAGGAGTTGCGTGAGAGGCGATATAATTGACGCAGAGTTTTGAACGAATCGCCGGAAGTAAGAGCAGACGCCGATAAAACTGCGTAGCTCTTTCATAGTAGCAGTTTTTGGGAACGCAGTAACAGCACGTAGCTTCTTGGGATCCGGGCGAATGCCCTCGTTTGACACGACATGGCCTAAAATTGTTGTCTGACGAACAGCAAATTGACACTTCTTCAAGTGAAGTTGCAACCCGGCATTGGTCAAGCAAGTGAGTACGTGCTGGAGGCGGAGCAGGTGGGTTGGGAAATCAGGGGCGAACACTACAATGTCGTCAACATAGCAAAGACATATTTTCCATTTGAGGCCACGTATCACATTATCCATCATTCTTTCGAACGTAGCAGGCGCGTTGCAAAGTCCGAAAGGCATGACGGTGAATTCATACAAGCCGTCTGGTGTAACAAAGGCAGTTTTTGGGCGATCGGCCTCTGCCATCGGTACCTTCCAGTAGCCTGATCGCAAATCCAGCGAAGAAGAGAACTCGGCTCCCTGCAAACAGTCCAGAGCATCATCGATGCGTGGTAATGGGTAGACGTCCTTCAGCGTGATCTTGTTCAACCGTCGAAAGACAACACAGAAGCGGATGGAACCGTCTTTCTTTGTGACGAGCACCACGGGAGAGGCCCATGGGCTGTGGGAAGGTTGAATGACGCCTCGACGGAGCATGTCATCGACCTGGTCTGCAATGACGCGACGTTCCGTAGCGGACACGCGATATGGTCTTTGTCGCAGGGGTGAGTGAGTGCCAGTGTCGATATAATGCTTGACTGTCGATGCACGACCAAGGGAGGTTTGCGCAACGTCGAAAGAAAGGCGGAAGTGCTGAAGGATTGCGACAAGTTGAGATTGCTGCGAAGGCGTCAGATCTTCGGCGATGAATGGGCTGAACACACCAGTCGATGTTGAGTCTGGTACGGAGTGTGCACTCAGTTCATGGGCAGCAGTAGAAGACACTTCGTCGAGGACGGAGACAATTCGTGTGGAATCGACCGACTCGACGTAACCAAGGCATTCGCGGCGGAGCAGTGATAGCGGCGATGAAAGATGATTGTAAATGGGTATCGTGCTCACACCGGCGGCAAGGTCAAGAGCTGCAAAGTGCAAAGGAAGCGCTTTTCGGGTAACAAAGTGATGAGAGGGCATGAAGAAGACCGTCCCATCGGATATGGTACTACAGAAGACTGGTACGAATGCTGACGAGCACGGGGGGATACAGGTGTCTTCTGTCACGACAATTTTAGCGGCAGGATGAGCATCGACCGAGGCCAGGTCACCAAGGTGAAAAAGTTCAATCTCAGCCCGAGCGCAATTGATGATGGCATTGTGGCGTGAGAGAAAATCCCATCCTAGAATAACGGCGTGGGAGCACGATAAAAGAACTATAAATTCAATCGTGTACAAAACGTCCCGTGTGATCACACGGGCAGTACAAGCAGCGGTAGGGCGAATGGGTTGAGCACTCGCCGTTCGGAGCGACAATCCAGACAGAGACGTCGTCACTTTACGAAGCGAACGGCAAAACTTGGCATCCATAACTGAAATAGTGGCACCGGTATCGACTAAGGCGACTGTAGCGACATCTTCGATAAACACATCAATGACATTGGCAGGTAAAGGAGGAGGACTTCGGCATGTCGACACTTGCGCAGTTCTTGCCTCAGGAACTGCGTCGTCTAGTTTCCCTCTTCGTTAGAGACGGGTCGTCGACGCATAAGGGAAAGCGATCGACGACGTGGGGAGGGTGACCGGAGGCGTTCGAAGCGAGGACGGCGATCAGTCGGGGAGCGAGCTGGTGATTGGCCGAAGGGTTCGTAAGACGCATTTGCATCAGGCGGCACATAGGGCGCTCGGCGATCGGCGGCGGCAGAACCTTGCGACATGACCGGGACACCTACATGCGAAGCATATATGGCGATTGTCCGGCGTACGCCACGGGTTAGCGACGGCACTGGTGGTCCAGGGGACGGGAGGGGGAGGGTGGTGCACAGGCTGCTGGAAGCGACGCACGGGCACACTGCAAGGGGCCATTGCAGCAACCGTAGCATAAGTGACTGGTGTTGTCACGACATCCTGCTGGTGAACAGCCGGCAGTGCTTCCGCGACCTCTTCATGGATCACGTTACGGATATGAGACGGCAAAGTGCTGGCAGACTCCTGAGTGATGGACACCAGAGATAGCTGTCGTGCGACTTCTTCGCGGACGAAATCCTTGATTTGCGTTATCAGGGAGGCTTGTTCCGGGCCGGTGGTAAGGCTGCAGAGTGATGCCGCATTTGGTGTGGGATGTCGCCTTGTCAGAGCTCGCTGCTTACGCAATTCATCATAGCTCTGGCACAAGCTGATGACGTCGCCAACAGTGCGCGGGTCCTTGGCCAGAAGCATTTGGAACGCGTCATCGTCGATTCCCTTCATGACGTGCTTGATCTTTTCCGCTTCCGTCATGGCAGCGTTCACGCGCCTGCACAAATCGAGAACGTCTTCTATATCGCTGGTGAATGTCTCACCCGTGTCCTGTGCGCGTGTACGCAAACGCTGCTCGGCTCGGAGTTTCCTGACGGCGGCTCGGTCAAATACTTCTGTAATGGACGTCTTGAGCGCCGACCACGTTCGGATATCCCTTTCATGATTTCTGAACCAGAGACTGGCCACGCCCGCGAGGTAGAATGAGACGTAAGCCATCTTGTCCGAGTCATTCCATTTGTTGTGAACGCTCACGCGTTCGTAGGACGACAGCCACTCTTCAACGTCGTTGTCGTCGGTTCCGCTGAAGATGGGAGGCTCCCGCTGGCGAACGGTGCCAGCGCAATGGACGGGTGGCGACGGAAGAGTCTGCTGGTCGGCGTCCGGCATGGCGGAGGGTAGTGTCCGAGAACGGAGGTCCAGGATGGTAGAGTGGAGCGTTACCCCGCACGGCTCCACCACTTCTAAAGGAGGTTTATTGGGGTTCGCAGCGACCGCCGGTTCTACGATGCACCGAGCACAGTCCCCGAGCTCGAGCTTCTGCTGCGCGCTTGATGCTGCCGATGCTGCTGACTGCGCGCACGTTCGTCATCTTCCGTACAATATATATATATATATATATATATATATATATATATATATATATATATATATATATCATTTGTAGGCGGAATAATTTTATAAAATTACTTTTAGGTGAAGTCTTCATGGTAAGCGCAGTTTTTTTTACAAGTGATGTAAAAGACTGCGTGTGTACCATAATCCACTGGTCACTGAAATGCCATGTAAGCAGCTTCCAAATCGGTTGCCATTTTACCTTATGTTCTCGCCTTTGAGAAGTATCAGCTATTTGTATAGCGTACGATACAGCTGTTTTGAACATATATCAGGCATATGTATGAGAGATTGGGAAAGGTGTATACCACTGCCTTATGAGAAATCTTAAGATACGAAGATATGTGCTTTGCGAAATCTTGTTATTACGGCAGTGAAAATGGTTGCGCCCGTTTCGTTATCTCTCTTGAACACACGAGTATTGCAATTTCAGTAGTATGACATTATTGAAAGTTTTTATTCCGACAGTTTTTGAAGCAGCTATGTATAAATTACTGCGACGGTGAAAGAACTAAGTGTTACAAAGTTTGCATACATTAGGCGAGTCTCTCGTTTCAGGTCACACTAATAACGAATAATACTCAAAAATTGTTCTACGGTTGTGCAATGTAATTGAAGATAAGGTGATGCGCCGAACACCTGCACCAATCATGCGCTCGAAAGCAGCCAGAGGGGAGAACGGCGGCATAAAATGATCTACTAACCGAGTCTCTCGCAGCAGCTCAAATTGTCACGCAGTAGCGGCTCCTAAGAACGCCGGAAAACTGTGAATGACCAAACAAGCGTTGAGAAGGCGTACCTGTGTCCTCAAAAACAGCATACACCTAAAGAACAACGAGAGTGGTTAGCACAGTCGGCGATAATCAAAAATGTTATGCGCCAGTCAAGAGCGTCGGCTTTTATACATGAGTCATCGAAGGTGCCAGAGTAGTCACTAGTGCCCGGGTGTCTTCCAGAACGTTCTACACAATTAGCGTCGCATATGAAATTAGATTACGTAAGCTTCGGTGACCACAGACAGCAGATTGAGTGATTGAGCCATCGATAACATTCGACAACTTCCGATACATGTGGGCGCGTCCCGCGCTCAGCGATAACATATGTTTAGCGGTGAAAAGCGGTCACCCCAAGAAGATAAACAAATACGCATGTCAATGGAATGCTCTCAAAAAGCACCGTCTCTTTGCTACAAACAGGAGAGCGAAAAAAAGACACACTTATTACAGAAAAAGCAATAAACCAAGAAAGAAAGGAAGTCCAATGTTCAGCTATGCAGTGTCCCAAAGTTCGTTAGCTCTGGTAGAGCCGCTTAAGTCGCACAACATTGACTATTTCTTAATAGGAACGGCGCCGCTGTGATAGCGAAATGCCGTCTGGCACGACATCGTAATCGAGTGCGTCAATGCGTCGGATGATCTCGTGGCGTACTAAACTTGCTTCTAAAAATGTTTCTAAGCCCTCGTCGGTGTATGCGGGTCTAAACCAAAAACATGGTGGCAAGGCTCTTATTCCACGTACCATCGTCGAAGATTTCAGCACCGGCTATCGGTCGTCTGCTGATTCTTGATGTGCAGGCGGGCAAGCTATCGGGAGTCTTCGTATTGCTGGAGTATAGGCGCCGACGTCAATATTCTCTTCGTCGGTGACGTGCGGCAGCACAGCGTCGGCAGTTGTCATCGGGTTCCTTCCGTGAACTGGCTTGAATGGCGTCATTTAAGTTGTTTCTTGCACTGCCGTGTTATAAACGAAGGTTACATATGACAGGACCGCATCTCACTTCTTTTGCTCGACGTCGGCGTATATTGCTAGCATGTGGCGAGGGTCTTGTTCAGGCGCTCCCTAAGACCATTCGTCTGCGGGTATTAGGCAGTTTTCCACCTGTGACTTGTCTGGCACTATTACAGAATAGCTTAGGGGAGCTTTATTATAATGGTCGCTCTTCTGTCGGTGATGAGGACTTCTGGGGCAGCACGTCGCATCAGGATGTTATCGACCAAGAATTTTGCCACTTCGGATGGGCAACGAAGCGGGTGAGGTAGTCCGTCGACACGACAATTAATTTATTTCCAGATGTTGACGCGGGAAAGGGTCACAACAAATACATCCTGATCTGCTGAATGGTCGGCATGGCGGCTCGATAGTCTTTAGTAATTCCACTGGCCTTGTGAGTGGTGTCTTGCTGACAGGCTCGCCATGTCTTGGCGGATCGGGTGACGTCAGCGGTCAGGCGTGGCTACTAATACCTTTCCTATATCCTCGATATCGTCCGGGAGAAATTGACGTGCCCAGCAATCAGATCGTGATGTTGAGCATGCAGCACTTCCGAACCCAGTGCTGAGGGAACAAGGAGGTAATTGGCGCCGACTGGTGAGAAACTCTTCTTTACGTCTAGGTTGGTTTGGTGCGAAAACAAAGGCAATGCTAGCTTAAATGTTTCCTGGATAACGTGGGTGTTCCCTTCCTAATACTCGATGAGGCTTTTTAGCTGCAGGTCTGCTAAGTTCTGTTGAGTGAAATCTTCCGGGCTTATTAGTCCAAGGAAGGCGTCGTCATCCTGACCTATTAGGGGATTGACTGGCAGTCGACATCAGAGTGTTCTCGTCTGGACTTTTCGACTGCAGTGATGTGATGTTCTTGCAGCCTAAAACTCCACTACACCAGGTGCCCTGAATGGTCCTTTCATTTCGCTAGCCAACACAACGCGTGATCGTCTTTGGACACTTTGAACGGCCTGCCATATAGATAAGGGTGGAATTTTGCTGCAGCCCAAATGATGTCGTTTCCCACTTGAACTCGACATCACATTTACATGTGGCAGCAGCACAGCAATGCTTGAAATGTCCTTGACGAAGCGCCTGAAATAGGCACACATGCTAAGGAATCTACGCACTGCCTTATTGTCAACGGGCTGTTGGAACGCTGCGATGGCAGCTGTCTTCTGTGGGTCGGGGAGGACACCAGATTTGGTGATAACATGGTCAAGGAACAGAGGCTCATCGCAAGCGAAGCAGCAGTTTTCCGGCTTCAGACTGGGCCCTGGTGGCTTGTTGGCCTCTAGTACTATTGCCCGCCCACTGAGGTGGCTGTCAAAATTTCCGTCGAAAACTATGTCATTTAAGTAAACAAGACAGGTCTACCTCTTCAGTCCTGCTCACAGCATGTCCATCACGCGCTGGAACGTCGCAGGCACCGAGTACACTCCGAAGGGCATGACTTTGAACACATAGAAGCCATCTGGCGTGATGAAGGCGGCCTTCTCGCGATCTCTCTCAATGACCTCTATTTTCCAGTAGGCAGACTTGAGATCCATCGAGGGGAAGTATTTAGCGTTGCAAAGCCGATCCAGCGCGTCGTCTATCAGTGGGAGGGGGTATACGTTTTTCTTTGTGATCTTGTTCAGTAGACGATATTCGAAGCAGAAACGTAGGGATCCATCATTTTTCTTCACCTATAGTAGATGCCTATAGGAGATGCCCACGGGCTTTTCGATGGCTGGATGATGTCATCGGTCGCGCTCAATTTCATCGACTTGAAATTCTTGAAAGCTGCTTGAAATTGATCTTGTTTGATAGCTTTACGTTCTCAATTCGAAACTTTTTCAAGGTCTGGCAGACTGGTCGAACGCACTCTTCGCTTATTGTGCGATGCCTTGCAAGTGGTGTGTGTCGAATCGTCGAGGACGTCGAAAAGCAGTCTTTGTATCGTTGGAGAAGACTTCTGAGGTTGTTGTTGCCTACTTGGGGGGAAAGTTGGATTTATGTCGAAGCCTGGTTTGGGAAATATGGCTGTGCGGTTCATGCGCCAGTATACAAAGGACAAATGGATTTCAGTTTTCGCAATGTTGTCGGTGTATGTGATCATCATGCCCTTGTTGTTGTGACTGAACTCCAGGTTGAAGCTTCTTAGCATCTGTTTCGTTTTCCCTCCGTGCAGTCGAGCGGTCCCTGTTGCGACGCAACTTTCGTGGCCGAGTAGTAGACATTGCCCACCCACGATGAGGCGTTCTACGTCTGCGGCTGCTTCGCTGCCGACGGAAATGACAATGCTGGAGCGAGGTGGGATGCTGACTTGGTTCAAGTACACTTAAGGCACGCTGACTGGAAGGTCTCTCCGTCGGTATCGCTTGGTCAGTGCACAGCGTTATCGACTTCGGCGTCAGATCGATGATTGCGCCGTGTTGTTTCGGGAAATCTATGCCTAGAATTAGTTTCGTGACTAGTGTTCAAGGAAAACGAACGTGGTAGGGTAGGTTCGGTTATGACCTGAAATTCTTGCCATCCTGATTCCCGTCGGCGTTATGAGGTGTCCTCCAGCTGTCCAAATTTGAGGGCCGTCGCAAGCAGTCTTGACTTTCTTCAACTTGGATATGAATAATCCACTGACAACTGAGTAGTCGGCACCAGTGTCTACAAGCGCGGTCACTTCGTGGCCATCGAGAAGCACGTGAAGGTCCTTGGTTCTTTGTTTTGCGTTGCGGTTAGGTCAAAGCGTCGGATCACGGCTGCATTGAGTTGACCTGTGGCTGGTACTTGGTGTGATCAATTCGTCTTTCGTCGGCGTATTCTTGGCTCCCATGCTTTGTCGTGATGGCGCATTGTCGTTGCCGCATGGTCGAAATGGGTCTTGAAGCGTCAACGTCGGCGCCAGATGTTGTTCGTCATTTCCGGGTACAGCAACAGCACCTCCTTCGCTTGCTGCTTTTAGTTCCCCCAGACAGGGGCTTACGGACCGCTCCGGGCTGGGCCATTGTATAGTCGGCGATGTATAGTCGGTCACAGATGTGGCCCTGAAAACAGCGAATGGGACTGTCCTCGAGGGCTTTAACGAGTGGCTGCGAGGCAGTCGGCGATATCACGAGTGCGTTCACCTCACTGCGGGCGCACAGCGTTCACTCCATGACCTAGTAGTCCCATTTCGCGGTACGGGCACCAGCGGCATACGTGGTCCGCTTCTCTGCTATGGCAGCAGAGCGGGTGGCGGGCGGCAGAGCGCGAAATGGCTGTCTTCCTCGGGGTGTTTTGCTGGCCGACAAGTGGCCGACATAGGGACGATGGTCGATGAGCGGGCGTCGAACGGGAATGTTGACGTCGAAATGACGGCGACGCACTGTTCCAAGGAGCACAAGCGTCACTGTTTGGCTGATGTGGTGCCACTGTGGCGTGGTAACGACGCTCACTCTGTTTGGGGCAATAATACTTGGTGAATGGCGGTCGTAGAGGGAAGGAGGCTGTGCGGTTGTTATAACGGCCTGCAATGTGACTCATACGCCGGCATACAAAACAGATTGGCCAATTGTCTGCGGTTTGCCAATCGGCGGGGTTCCGTTAGCATGCAGGATACCGTGGACCAGTCGACGGATATGGAGCGTGATACAGCTGCGAAGCGCCAACGGCACATACACAATTAACTTCAAGATTAGCTAGTTTTTGGCGGAATATTACCTGCACAAATGATGCTGTAGGCAAGTTGTTCGAATCACTGGGGGTAGAAAAAGGGGCTGCAGGAGCCATGGCTTCAAGTGCTTGCCATACTGTCCACGAGAGGTCATCCGATGATGATGGCCGCTGCTCTCCTAGCCTACAGTTACAAGAGGACATCGCAGCTGTGTTCAGCAGGCGTGCAACCGGCGTTGCAATGCGGCGACCCTTGGCCTGCTCAAAGCATAGACACTGTTTTATGATGTACAGCACTCTCTCAGTTGAAAGCATCGTCAACGATCCCCTTAAGTACATACCCTACCTGGTCTGACTCGGCCACATTTTTGCCGGTCACATGGCATAGAGCCAGCACGTCCCGGATTCAAGGGACGTATGATTTTGTGGATGTCTGTGCATGGGTCACTAGTTCTTAGCGGGGCTCTACCACCAACCGGGACGGCCCAACACGGCCCTCATCTCTCTGCATGTGTCCCAGTCGTTAAGTTCTTCCTCATGGTCGTCATACCACACCTTCGCCTTACAGCGTACGTAGAAGACGACGTTAGCTAGCATAATCGTTGGATCCCATTTTATGTGGCCACTTATAAGCTCATACGTGTAAATGCAGTCTTCCATTTCGAGGTGGTTGGTGCCGCAGAACGTGCCTGGATCCCGTGGTTGAGCTAACACAAACATCGGGGTTGTAGGCCTTGTAGGCCGCGCCATGTCGGGTACTTCTTCGTCCGCCATGTTTTCCAGCCCGAGGGGACAATCGCGTAGCTCTGATTTTGGTACTCGCGGGTGGCCCCTAACTCCAACAATTAGTTGCGTTGCAGAAGTCACATATAAAATTTATTTACAATACTTATAAGAGAGACAACGACGCATAAACAAGATGGCTGTCGTGACGGATTCCACCTACACTCGTTAAATAGTTTCCTTGTGACTGGCACCACTCTTAGTTGCGCCTCAACAATAAGTTTTTTAGAGAATGCTGAATTTCTGGAAAACGGCTGTTCTCTATCGCATCGCATAATCGATCATTTCTTCAAAAATGCCTTTCCTCAAATTACTGCTTATTAAAAGCATGTGTAGGTTGTCTGTGACTTTACACTAGAATGCTATGTTCTCCGTGTGTAGCACCTTTCTCTTCTAGTGAAAGATGCATATCTTGAGAAACTCTCGCGAGGCATAATATGCGAATTCAGAATGGCCCCTAATTATGTGAGAAGGCATCTAGCACTATGTATATCATTAGGTGACGGGTATGTCAAGGTAAGTATCAATACTTACGTAACATAATTCCGTTTTTCTATCTACGCTCAATAATAAATACCATAACAGAGCGAAAAAAATGCAACTATGGACACGCCCGGCTGCAGTACTTCCGAACCACTTTTCTGCACCGGTCATTGTAAATGCACTTTTTCATCCTTTGCAAGGACTCTAGGTTGGGATTTTCGTATGCGCGTACGATGAAAGACAAGTTATTCATCCTGAAGGTGCTTCAAAAAGATGTGCTGCAATAAATTACGTTCTTTGTATTTGTAGAGTGAGAAACTAACCTAATGATTGTGTTTCTGGTGCTTTAGTTCATTACACAATGAAATATGTTGCATTTAATTCAATGCTGCTTTCACGGCACTTATAGGAGCGAACGAGGAACCTGCCTGCGCTCCGTAATAAACCGCCACAAGCGCCATATCGCTGAAAGCACAGTAAAAGCTGCTCTTCTAAACATCAATACATTTTGTAAGCGAATCGCACCGGCGGCAACGGCAAGTATATATCGCATCTTTCTCCAGCAGACTTTCTGCTGATGTTTAGATCAGGCCTCATATGATTGGAAATACTTAGATACTTATAGTAACAAAAATCTATCATTTTAGGTAATGGGAAAATGTTCAGTAGTTGTAACATCAGCGTAGAAATTATTTTTGAGCAAAAGCCAATAGTTGATGGTTAGGAAGTTCGAGCAGGGATAAAAGAAGCAAATACCGGTGAATGGCCAATGTACTAATATACAGTGGTTTTTGTTTTCAGTACATATACAGAACAAGTGTTTAGAGAAATTTATGCACGTCGTCCGTTTGCATAATGAATGAATGACTGAATTAATTATTACTTGTGGGGGCTTATGGGCCAAAATCACAACTTAATTATGAGGCACGTCGTAGTGGGAGACTCAAGAATAATTTTGACCACCATGGGATCTTTAACGTGCCCACAGTGCGTGGGTCGCGGGCGTTCTTGCATTTCGCCTCCATCTCAAACGCTTGTTCAATCTGCACTGGTTAAAAACAAATTAAATGAATGGAGGGAAAGGCTCACTTCTACGAAATGCAATAACGGGCGTAAGAGAACTGGAAAATAAATAAATAATGCTTTTCAATAATACCCAAGCGCGCATGTCGATTGTAAAAAGGCGAATTAGAAAAGAAAGGGTAGGCGCTTTATTTTCAATTACGGATTAAATTACGGAAGCTCGTTCCTAGCAGCCCTAAACAAATCCGCTAAGCTACAACGGCGGGTAACCGTTTATAGCCAAAAAAGGCTTTTGCAGTGGGGCTGTTAGAACCTCGCTGGGTTTCCCTTGACGTTCACAGCTTCGCCAAGATGGGGCAGAGTGAGCTGACAGAGAGTGTAAGAATAGCACCAGAGTATAAAAATAGCATCACGCAGCATAACGACCCGGCGAGGTGGGTGGAGCTAGGAGGGGGGAAAGTGCGGCGCGGCAGGGACACAGGTAGTGTGACGTCATTGCACTTTCCTCTTTCTCGCAGTGGAAAAAATATGTGTGTCTCTGCTATTGCAAATACCACACACAAGCGGAGCTGCAGGAAGCCCAGCAAAAGTTACGCGAAGTGTGCGGTTTGGCACTACATTACGGGCCTGCCCCCAGCGCCACTCGTCTCTGGTGTTAGGGATAAGAGAACCACTCCTAATGTTTTTAAATAAAACCTTTGTAGACCATATAAACCCTAAGAAAGCTTAGCTCGAACTGGCGACCGATGACAAACCAATAAACAGATAAAGACGCGCATAACTACTAGCATAACTGTCAAATGTTTGTTAACTTAAGAGCGCTTACCGACATATACAGCGTATTAAGCTCTTCAGGCCCACATCATCATCGCCTCACTGCGCAAAATAGAAAAAGCACTTGGGAAAGAAATTGTGTATATCCATGCACATTTTGAAGCCATGTGAAGCGAATTGTTAGGAAAGCGTGTGATTAAATTCTTTATTACTAACCGCGATGAACACATTTTTTATTTACTGTCATGTTATGCGACATGCAATGTCATATTATGTTTGTCTTTAAAAGCCATAAATGCCACAATTTTATTATCTACTGTTTATATGATGCACCTAAAAGGTTTACCGAAATGCATACTCAAAATCATGCTGATGCACAGTTTCAAGCTTACACGCGGCGATGTCACAAAGACCAAGGCGACGATAATTGTGAAGAGAAAAACTGTGATGACAAATATATGCGCACAAAAGTACGACACGTGTCAAGCAACATTTAGCAATTCTGTACCTCTTGTGTCACACTCAGACCTACCTGTTTTGGAGGATCAACCAAGACCGCGTTGACCCCCTTATCGATGTAAAGTCAGGAAATAAAAAAAAGAATTAGTCAAACAATCCGTTACATACTGCAACGTATGCCGTATGTAGGTGACACAGACAATGACGGCAGTTTTAACGGGATTTGTCTTGTAGTGGGCAGAATCTGGAGACGAAAACCGCTCTACTCTTGATCCCTTACACAGGACCTCTTTAAGATTAGTGTCCTCGTCCACTAGCGCTACTTCACTGTGACACTAAATATTTACACCATTGGTGTGCTTCAGAGATTCCTGTGAGCGAACAAGTCATGTTCAGCAACTTTATATAGTATTATTCTTTTAGTTAAGTGGAGCCGGGCACATACTTGTACAGCATATGGACTCATTCAATGGTGCTTTAATTCAGCGCTCATCTTAGCCTTGTAATGAATTATCATATATGTCCACTCAAATCCTTAAATACCCAACTGGCACCCACACCAGGAGAGGCGGGGGAAGGGGCATGGGGGAATAGGAGAAGAACATTATAGTTTAAAATTTTCGTGCGACATAGAGGTGCATTCATAAAGTATAGTCGGAAGTTCACAATTTTTTGCGCGTTTTCCTGAAACAGCTGAAGGAATTTTTCACAAAAATACCCGCCTGCCCGCCCCACTTGAAAAAGATCCAAGGCGTGTAACTATTGCTTTTGCCTTTGCGATGCGACATGACCGTACATATCCTCATTCTACTTTATTTTGTGTCTCTATACTGCGTTCCACTAGGTTACAACAGTCAGAACGTAAAACAAACAAAATCAACTGTCTCCCTCTGTTCTGAAGCACATTTAATAATACTCCATTGGCAAACCTAATCAACTTGTGAAGTTTTTTTACAAGCTATCCCGGTGGCTTCGAAAGAAGAGCGTCTGTGTTACAATACGATGCTTCTCTAGTATACCGCAGAAACATTGACAAGACGGATACTAAGGGATGGTGTGCAAGTCGAGCTTCATTATTGAGCTCTTTTATTTATTTATACCTCCTTCTCATAAAAATACGGAACCTTCTGCATTTGTAGCAGCAGGAACAGTAAAGTTTACTTCATATGGTGCGCAAAAATACACTACCAAAAATACAACGAATTTCGGAGAAACCTTGTGGCGTCTTATCGCTGCAATTGAATTGCGAGCCTTACTTTCGTAATTAGAACGGGGAATAGGGGGGAAAATTAGCATGTTGGTTATGAGGAACGCCTATATAACATCAGAATATTATGTGGATCACGTAACATTCATTCCAAGCACAAATGACCTTTTCTGTAGCTAACCAAACAGAACAGACATGCGCACAAAACACTAGACTGCTTCAAGCTTTCAAGAACGACAAATTCCGGTTATAACTGATAATACAAGCACAGACAATACTTCTGAGAAAGGAATGACAACTTGCACTCTAGCCCACACAATACGAATCAACTCTACAATAGCATACGACAAGTTCGTCGTACTCAAATGCCCTGAAAGCAACCAAACGTATATTCAGAAATTAACATTAATTGGGTGGCGCACATAGAATATGTCTGCTTACACTTATATTGTAAGTAAAGGCACATACTAATATTATTTCAGGATAGAATTTAAGCACAAGATTATCATTTTGTTTGTAATATTAGCAGACATTGAGTGCATGTAGTTGAGAAACGGACATAGGTTTTCCTTTTCAGTTATACACGCCGAACATTCGTGCCAGAATAATACGTTTTCTTCTCTTTAACTAATGAAGATGAAACCATTTATGAAACGTGTGACGCCGAATTGTTCTCTGTTGCCGCTTATATTTCTTCAACTTTTTCATAACGGATGGACTACCAGTTTTGTTACGCACCTAATCATCATAGTATACTAGCAAAATTATCAGTTTTTTATACTGCTGCGCAGAAGATTTCTGAGGCGACATATTTGCCTTGGCGCGAATCACAGATCTTGCTTTAATGAGCGATTCTATCGAACGGATATTTGCGAATTGTTTATGACAAATATCCCAAATTTGTTTGCTAGAGTTTGATTATTTGTGGTGCTGACGATGCATGCGCGGGAATTGCTGTGTGAAGCGGGCTATTTAGTGTCAAACCATGCCTATAGACGCACTGTCCGAAGCTGCAACAATGAAAAGTTGAGCAACAAATCGGCCTTCTTTTAGTTTTGTCGGTTCACGTTCCTTAAATTTCTTGTCTATTAAACTCTGTATACCCGCGCATGATATTACGACAATTGCAATTTACTTGTATCTTTTCTTTCTTCTAACGTGTCTCCTTTACGGTTTTAGGTATAACGAAAAATTCTAATAACCACCTGCCTCATAGAAATATTTCCTAAGCACGTGTAAAATGGCTATTCATGACACTTGCTGCAATTGTAAAATAGGAATCGAGTAGAAGTGGTAACTGCTTCACAGACATATTACGTTTAACACCACATTGACGATATGAAACCCTTGAGTAAACTACATTCTACATTGACTTTCCAATTAGCAGTTTACCAAAGCTGGCGTCAAAGATTTCCGAATAAACTTCCATGACTAAACTACCAAGGACGTTTCCTTGGTAGTTTCCTTGGTAGTCCAAACTACCATTACAAATGTAACGATGGTACGCGTAATGTGGTAACGCTATATGTAAACTTCACATTGTGCTCGTCAGCGGCGCTGCACAATGTGCTCCTGCAGGGCCTAAATGACGCTCTTGCCTGTATGACAACTTGTGCGCACACATTTTAATGCCTCGAGATGCAAAAGTGTCAGACGGTGCCACTATTGATGTTGCCTTTTCAGTAGAAAACAGAATGCATTCCTGTTAAAGAATACATGCACAATATTGTCGATCATCGACTGCAGGGTGTGGACCCGGACGATCTAAAAAGATGTGTCTTGGGTTGCAAATGGCGAGACGAATTTTACGAGCACTATGAATTTCGGTCTGCCCCCAACTACGCTCCTTGCGGCTTTGAAGAATCAAAGGTTACAAAGGTGAGACAACTGCAACAATTATTTTGCTATGGGCTTTATTTACTGCAATATAAAAGCGTTATTTCGCCTTACTCCTTCTTGCCCTTCATTTGTGGCTAGCTTTGAACAGTGTTTCGAAGGAAACAAACCTATCAACAGGAGAAAAAAAAAATTTTCTCCGATTTGAATATTCTCACTGATTTGTAAGCATAAATTATCCTGGCCAGCCAGTGAGGAAAAATTAACGTCAAAGCTTATAAAAGTCGCTAAAAGCGTTTCTGTAATATATCTAACCCTGTTGTTTTCCAATTACTGTCATCAGGCACCCTCCTAAACGTCTTAAAAACAGGGTCGTTCCTATCTACAAATAAGGTAACAGTATGTCACCCTTACGATATCGTCCCAAATCCATAACTAGTGTCTCTTGCAATATCATGGAACACGTCATATGCTCACACGTAATGAATTTCCTAGACAGTTACAACCTTTTCCATCCGTCCCAACACGGCTTCCGTAA
The DNA here is from genome assembly GCF_023375885.2 of Dermacentor andersoni. NCBI lineage: Eukaryota > Metazoa > Arthropoda > Arachnida > Ixodida > Ixodidae > Dermacentor > Dermacentor andersoni. The sequence goes on along the minus strand of NC_092823.1, from coordinate 47,846,983 downwards.
AGCTCTGTCATGTGACATTCAATCAGCTACACATTCACATCTCAGTACTAACACTGTAACCGACATCATTTCTCTTGATTTTGCAAAAGAGATGTATAGCGTAGCTCGTGAACACTTGACATGACATGACCAGAACTTTATTTCAGTCCTGAGGGACTGAGGTCTCGGGGAGCCAAAGGTGAATGCTCCTGAAGATGAAGTCGGTTGCTCCACCTGAGATGGGACCGGGAGATGAAGTCCAGCTGCAATGTCGTGGGCCCTCTGGGCAGCCTGGAGCTGAATGTAGAGATTGTTGCGCTTGAGGGATTCCTCCCATTATTCTTTCGTGATGAGTGGAGAGGCGTTAAGGGCTGGGCACAGCGAGAGCACGTGCTCAAAATAGCATTACTCATGATCACATTTGGGGCACGACTGTCAATGGTCAGGGTCCATCCTGTTGTGGGTCCGAGAAGTGGGATAAGGACGGGTTTGCAGATGCCTGAGTGTGCTAACCTGAGGTTTGTTCAGTTTGGCGTGAGGGGGTGTAAATGTCCTCTGGCCCAGTCAGTATTGAAAAACAATTTCATGGAAAGTACATAATGGATCTTTGTTGATGTTGACCTCGTTCCAAGCCTGGCTACCCATGCCAGCACAGTACGTGAAATCGCGCGCTCACCAGTAGGCGTGCTCGTTAGGATTACATCCAAGCGGATTAATTGAGCTATCTAGATGGGCGGGGAACCATGAGATGTGGTATCTTCCTTCACTGCTCTCCCTAGCTCTTTCAAGTGCTTTGTTCACAATACTGTGCGCCTGCTTAGATATGAGGGCGGACGAGAAGGATCTAACCACCGTGCGCGAGTCCGAGAAGGCGATGTCGGGAACTTTTGAGCTTTGAAAAGCCAGAGCAATCGCTGATACATCCGCCATGTGGGCAAACTTCGTATAAACAGAGGCTGCATTGACCAGGTTGCCCCTCGCGTCTACCACCGAGATAGCGAACTTATCCCCACTGTCATATCTGGCAGCATCGACAAAGAGGACATCTAGTTTCTGCTGATTGACCTTTTTAAAGATGGGCTTCGCTCTCGCGAATGTTCTACCCTCGTTATGCACTGCGTGGATGTTTCGCCTGGAGGTGCCAACCATGATGCGAGTTCTGGTTTCCCAGGTCAAGCTAACTTTGGTCGCTGGTTCATGTCTTGGTTGGATTCCCTCTTCTTCTAAAATCTTAATCCCTGGCTTATTGGATGAAAGTCTGATTATCTGAGGCGCTGTGTGAGCTTCTATTAGCCCATCCATGGTGTTAGGGAGTCCTAGCTCCAGCAGCTTCTCAGTGCTTGGACTGCGGAAGGCCGAGCACGCGTTTTAGGCCGGTTCTGATTAGGGAGTCGAGTTTGGCCTTTTCCGCTTTACCTCAATTAAGGTATGGCGTGATGTAGATGACATGACTTAGGAAGAATGCCTGATAAGTTCTGAGCAAATTGTCCTCATTGAGGCCACCTCTTCGATTTGAGACGCGGGCTACAAGTCTTAGGACACTACTAGCCTGTCCAGTGAGCCTGTTGAGGGCCATCGAGTCACAGCCCTTGGCTTGAATGAGGAGACCTAGAATCTTGACCAAGTCCCTCCTTGGTATGGGATGCCCATTTTTAGTTCGAATTTCTATCGGCATCGGCAGAGTTCCTAGAGGCGCAAGGTTTCTGACCCCTCGTCTAGACTGGTGGTATAACACTAGCTCTGATTTAGCGGAGGAGAGTTCAAGGCCCTGTGTGAAAGAAAGTCTTTGGTAGCCTCCAACGCGCTTTGTAAGCAGTGTCCGAGCATGGCGAGCGATGTTCAGATTCTCTAGCAGATCTGCATACGTCTCGTCTGGCGGGACTGGATCACTTCTGCTTTTTCGAAAAAGGTCCCAGTCCACATACTCATATCTGGCGGGTGGTCTGGGTTTGACACGCAACAGAATTTCAAGTCTGTAATGGTCACTGCCTAGCCCCTCCTGGAGGTTGTCCCACGTGCATTCGATGCATCCGAGGAAGGTGAGATAGGGGGTCGTATCTCGAATGACCGAATTACTGGATGAGGTGGGGAGCCTTGGGTCTGTGACGAGTATTAAGCCGAGCTCTGCAGCGTTGAAGGATACGTTCGTCCCTTTTCCACTTTTGTAACCGTACTCCCAATCCGTATTGGGTGCGTTAATGTCACCCGCAGCAACGACAGATGCGCTTCTCGCCGCCGTAGACGTGATGCCTAGTAATTTTTTGAAGTATCTTCTCCTATCCGGTGGTGCGCTGTACACGTTGAGAATTAAAACGTTAGAACTGATTGTTCTGTTGGGTATAATCTCTATTAACTGGGCCTCGAGGCCCGCTTTGTACGCGGGCACTACACGCTCAACGAACGAGAAGTTCTTTCTTATTAGGGTAGCGATACCTCTGCCCTTGTCTCTCCTGTATGCTACCATTCGGTACTCCGAGAGGGAAATTTCTGCTGTAGATAGCGTTTCCTGTAACAATTTAACTTGCGGCTTGTCCGCAATAGACCTAATAAGCTGTCACGATGGGGCCTTGCGTCGCTGGAAACTTGCGCGGTTCCACTACCAGATTTACAGATAGTTGCTATTCGCGTTCGCCATTTTGCCTACTGAGAATGTTCAATTAGCCCTTTAGCCCCAACTTTGTGATTCGGGTTTGCCTGATTCTGCACTGTTGACACCGTAAGCCTGCCTCTGGCTTGTGCCTTGCGTCCCTCTAGTTGAGTTAATCTCGCCTCCATCTCGGAGAGCATTTCCATCATGTGTCCTAGGGTCTTTTCTACGGCAGCTAACTTGCCTCTGCTGTTTGTTTTGACAAGAGGGTCAACGGCGGTAGCTGTCGCTTCGATCTCAACCTCCTCGTCTATCTCGGTCATCGGTTCTGGGTTGGCAGCTTTACGCTTGGATTTGCCAGCAAGGAGACCTAAAGCTTTAATTTTATTCTCATCGCGGTTCGAGATTTGCCCTCGAATGCTATTTAAGGCCCCCTTGGGCTCTGCAAGTAGGCGCCTGAGCTGTTGATTTTCCACCACTAGTGATTGGATTTGGGGATCATTCACTTGCTCTGACTGTGCCTCAACACTTGCTCTTTTGGCCTTTGTAGTCTTCGTTCCCATCGAGGGCACTGTGCCGGAGGTCTTGACTTTCTCGGCCCATGTGGCCCGCTTCGCGTGCTGGGAGCGAGACCGGCACCGATATCTCGATCTGGATGCGCTCCCGCCATTCCCTGAGCCGGTCTGCTTCCTGGAGTGAGAGCACCCCCTCGATTTCGAGCGGGCACGCAGGTTCAAGCCACTATATGCTGACGTAGGTGTCACCGAGCTCTTTGCGTAGTAAATGCTTATGTCATCGCCGCTGGCCATCTGTGCTTTTCACACCATTTGTCGTCGCCTTCTGCGCCGACGCCTTACGATATATGGTATCTGGTAGCGTTGTTCGCATTTCCTATCTCAAGTGATATGTGGACCGCCGCATGTTTCACATTTGGGTGTGCATTGGTGTTCCTCCTCTTGCGACTCTGAAGGCTTAATTTTCCCACAGCCGCGGCACTTGTACTTTTCCTCTTCGCTATTGGGACACACGTCGGCTCAGTGATTCACGTGGCCACACGCGTAGCATGCATCCGCCTGCCGTTTGTAGAGAAAGCATGGAACGAGGGCCGCTCCACTTATGACCATGTTGGGCACTCGCGTGTCGTCGAAGAGTATAACAACTACTTGCGTGTTATCGATTCTTCTGACTTCTAATACCGTGGGGTTTCTTGGGTTCAGAATCATCATCTTAAGTGCTCCTTCGTCAAATGAAAGGTCGACGTTTCTTATTACACCTTTGCACGTGTCATCGGGGGCAGAGATGTAGGCTGACAGCTCAAAGGCACCGAATTTAGTATGCATGTTGCTGATTCTTTCATATGCTCTCGCGTTTTGATCGTGAGTGGTAGAGATAACCAAAATGTTCGGCATCTTCTTTGGGCACACGGTGTCCTCGGCAGTCTCCTGTTCTGTCAAGGCCGCCGCCATGGCCAGGGCTTGGGCGAGGAGTATGATATCCGTTTTGTAAACGTAGACCCCTCCCTTGGGGCGCACGATGATGTTGATTTGGTCCTTGGGTAATTTCGGTAGCCTCGAGGCTGCCGTTCCCTGCTTGCTTCATGAAACTTTTGGCAGCGAGTTGGTCGTGCATCTGCCAGCCAGCATACTCTTGGTGACATGTTGTCCGCCATATGACGGCATACTCTTTGGTTGTTTTCGCTTCTTGCCGAGGGCGGTCATTCTTCCCGCTTTATCGAGTTCCTCCGAGGTGATTTATATCCCCTCGACGACTATGGTCCCCGGCGTGGTTTCTGTTCGGCAATAATTCGCTTGGTACACAGGTCGTCCGCGCCGGCGGGGGTTTAGGCCTACGCCTCTCGCACTGCCACGCCGTAAATAGGCGTAGCCCGTTAGGGTTGGCGCTCTCGCGGTGTGGTCGGAGATTCAAGGTGTCACAAAAGGGTGAAAATCCACCCACCAATAAGAGTCCACTATCGGCGCATTCCTCGGAACTTGCCGCTTCATAAAAGGTATAGCTTCCTTGGGTCGCCTTCCCATAACAGCTAAAAACCTTGAAAAAGTGGGAGCCAATGTGGGCGCGTCCGCACTACTCTGCTCATTCTTCTTCTCAAGTGAACCTCCACCTTAATGTCTTAACATGGATAAACAAATTTCATGTAATCATTGCACATTTCCTCTGAAATTCGTATGTTTGCCGATGATCGCGCAGTCTGTCGAGCTATCACTAACCGTAATAACTACACCTATCTGCACAATTCCCTGAACAACATCACCGACTGGTGTGATCACGGGTTAATGTTCTTAAACACTAATGAATGCAAATCTACGTGAATTTCCTACGGCTGTAACTGGTGTCACTTTCCCTACACAATGACATCCCCACCGACACTGTGCTTTCAACAAAGGACATAGGCATTACGATCACGCATGAACTAACCGGTGGTCGCATGTGACTAACATCACATTATCAGCTAACGAAACCTTGGCATTTTTGAAACGCTACCTCCGCAATGCTCCTCAATGGGTAAACTTACTAGGCCGCAAGTCGAATGCGCATCACCTGTGTGACATCCTCCCCAGATCTACGTCAACAATGGATTAAAACCCATACACAATCGTGCCCTAAGATCCATTCACTCATCATACTCGTAATGTATTAGCGTTGCATCATTAAAATAGTTTGTGGTATGGATACGTTAGGGCACAGTCGCCTTATCGCGAGCTTATCCTCATTCCGTAAGTTCTACAGCACTTTTCTTCGCAACACGCCGTACCTTCCAGCATGTTCGTACATATCTCTATGCACAGGCCATCCACTAAATGTTGCTTGCCCTAGTGTACGGACTGTCACCGGATCCTCATTTTTTTTTCACCGCACATCCTAAGACTGGAACGGCCTTCCACACCATATCGCTGCCGTGACAACTTCATCTGCCATCATGGAAGAAGTAACAAGTGTTCAGTAAAATAATGTCGTGAACAAGCATTTTCGTCACGCCTGCTGCTGCCACGGTTGCTCCCGCGGGTTTTTACTGATGCCTAATAATGCAGAACTTGCTCGCGGTGTTGACGCCCTTCGACAAGAAATTGCAGAAATGCGTGAAAGTGTGCGCATGATAAACCAGATGCATGAAGAGTATAGGGGAAAATGTGACGCTGTGAGCGCGGAGAACAAGACGCTCACAAAAGAAAACGGAATTCTGGCTAAAAGGGTAGCGGACCTTGAGCAGTATTCTCGTACAAACAATGTCGAGATCAAGGGCGTGCCGAGCACACTGGGCGAGAACTATGTCTCTGTTCTGCGAAAAATCGGTGACAAGACTGGCTATTCTGTGGCACCATCTGACACAGACATTGTTCACCGCGTCCTTGCGAAGAAAGGATAAACACATAATTGCACGCTTCTGTGCCCGCACTAAAAAGCCTGAATTCTTAAGTAAAGCATAGAAAGCACGACTAAACACTACCACTCTCGGCTTCCCCGCCTGCAGAGACCAAGGTTTTCATTAACCACCCTTTCACACACGTCTGTTTTCTGAAGCCCTCGAACTAAAAAGATAGTACAATTAGAAACTCCTATGGACGGCCAACTGCCACATCAAAGCGTGAAAGACAGAAAGGAACCGTTTGTACGCCATTTCTAACGCATGTGACCTTTCGCTAATCGCCTTGTGGATGGGAAAATATGTTTTCATGTGTAATCAAGTAAATATTCCAGACAATGGACTATTCTTGAGAACTAAAACTTACAATAAATAACACCAGGCTCACCGATATATCACTGGTACACTCTAACATACTTAGCTTCTCAAAGAACTCAATTTCCAGTAAATGTTTGGATAGTATGGTGCAATTGTTATGTTTTGATGGCGCTGAAACGAATCCGCACACTGAACGAAAGTTACTCGAACAAATTCTGGCTGAAATTAAAGGGTTGAAGACATGTGACCGACCTAAAGGCAACAGTTGCTAAGGTTGAGACTGTTGTGCCTAGTATTCCTGAGCTAACTAAGAAAACAGAACAACCAGAAATAGAAAGTGCTAACTTACGTACGTGTTTGGATGGCATGCAGAAAAAAAGAAGTTCTCGAAAGCCGCAGTCGAAGCAATAACCTCATCCTAATGGGACTCTCAAAGATAAAAAAAATGAAACGGAGAAATAGAAAGGTGAAGTAGTTGGCAGAGCATTTCTAGAGAAGCTCAACGTTTCTGCTACGAGTGTTGAGTGCCTGCGCAGATTTGGAAAGTATTCTTCAGGCAAAACAAGGCCGATATTCCTGAGTCTTAATAATTTTGATGAAAGCAGGCTGTACTTCGGAGTGCTCGGAAACTTAAAGGGTCAGATGTTTCTATTATCGCAGAACACTCAAAGGATGTTATACAGAAGCGACGGAACCTTTGTAACAGTGCTCTGAGGGATAGGGAGAGCGGCCACACATTTATTCTCGTTTACAACAAGATGAAGATTGACGGCAACACTTACGCCTGGGATGACGTGAAGATGCAACGTTATGTTATGTAGTAGCGAAAGACAGACCCGAACGCAACTGCAACTAGTGCGTTAACATCTGACTGCCGTTGCCAGACGCAGAGGCTTCACTTGTTCAATATTAATTCCCATAGCCATTTAAACAAAAGCTTTGAACTGGAGTATGTTTTGACCGAGCACGGGTCCGATGAAGAGATAATGACGCAAACATGGCTTTAGTCCAAAGTTTATGATCAGGAAATCTGTCCGCTGAGGTACAAAGTGACAAGGAACGACCGTAGCAGCCGAGGTGGGGGTGTGGTGATTTTCATTGACAGCAGACTACGGTATACAGTGTTTGAGTACTTTTAAGATATAGAAACAGCGTGGTGTAAAATTCTTTTCGGGGTAAACGAAGTTGTTATCGGTGCAGTGTATCGCCCAACTGGGACAATTGCAGCAGCTGTCGAGGGACTGAATGATGTCATGCATTGTCTGGGTGTACAACACAAGCGCGTTATTGCAGCGTCTGATTTAAATGTTCTTGGAGTATTCCTCCGCACTACCTACCACCGCACTAATTGAAATGTTTTTCGCACAATCACCAAGTTGTCAATGAATTCACTCATGTCCAGCAAGCCAGCAAATCTGTCCTCGGCCTTATATTTCTGAGAGAAAACTTGTTCCTCCGGCCACACAAAGTTGAGGTTTCTTCTAGAATTTCTGATCATTCCATCGTTGGCATAACACTGACATTGCAGCAAAAAGGATATGCATCCAGACGTGTTTCGACTTACAGGGACTACAATGTGGCAGATGATACGGTTACACTTGACGAATTCGACATTTGTTTTTAACAGTTTAAGAAGCTTTGTCCAAGAAATTACGGATATAAACAATGGCTTGGCTAATATTCAGAGCCTTCGTACACAAATGCATAACGCAGTTGGTCCCCTTGAAGTTAAAAAAGAAACTTGTGCATAACCGCTGGATATCACACGAACTTATCCATTTGAAAGGGAAGATACAGCTATCCAAAAGAAGGTACAAATGTGTGCGTGATTTAGATCTGTTAGAACAGTATATTGAGCAAAAAAGATTTGAAGGACAAAATAAGAGTTTAAACAGAAGTATTTTGTTATTACAATGCCAAAGTTCCTTAAACACTCACCACAGAAGTTCTGAGGCATTCTTCAAAAGATAAAAAGGCAATCTCTGAGTGGAGTACAACTCGACATTATTACTAATGAAGATGATATTGCAAATGAGCTTACCACTTCCTTCTCCAGTGTCTTTACAACGGACAATGGCGAAGAAGACGACTTTCGCGCTTCTCTTTGCTTCTTTCCTCCAAGCGCACTCCAGCTTTCCGACGGAGGTATATTTAAGCTATTGCTCAATCTGAAACAATGCAAATCGTCTGGACCTGATGAAATTTCTAACGCGTTTTAATGAGGTATGCAGAGTAGATGACCAAATACCTATTAGTTATCTTTCAAAAATCACTGTCATCGGGGACTCTACCTGACGATTCGAAATTAAGTAAAATAATCCCAATACCAAAGGGCGGAGGTCTTCAATGTGTTTCCAACTACAGGCCTATAGCACTGACGTCAACAGCATGCAAGATTCTTGAACACGATGTCTCTAAACAAATAAGAGAATTTCTTACGAGCAAAAATTTTTTCAGTGAGTCTCAGCATGGTTTTCGTAGTGGCCTCTCGACAGTGACACAACTTGTGGAAACAAAGCATTTCACCTGTGAAGTGCCAGATCGAAGAGAACAAGTAGATATAATTTATCGATATTTTAAAAAGGCATTCGATATGGGCAGTCACAAAAATATTTATTGTAGTTTAGAGTCGTGTTAGGTAACTTCAAAGTTGTCCAATGGGTCGACGCCTTTCTAATCAATCGCCGACAGTTCGTTAGTGTTAAAGAAAGCCAGTCTACGATACGTGAGGCTGTCCCTGCAGTGCCGCAGGGCTCTGTGCTGGGAGCCCTGCTCTTCCTATTATACATCAATGACCTGATACCACACCCATTAATTTAAGCCAAATTATTTGCAGATGACTGCGTTATTTTCACTGAAGTAACCTTCGCAGCTCACTAACTTAAACTTAATTCTTACCTAGATCAAATGCATGAATTGTGTAGGAAATGACAAATGTCACTGAACCTGGAAAAACTGTATGCATGACAATATCGCACAAACACGCCCCTTTACAGTTCAACTACTCCCTATCGTGTACTCCACTAACTCGAGCGACCGAATACAAGTACGTGGGCGTAAGTGTTATTGCAAATATGAGTTGGACGACGAACATTGTCAATATAGTAGGCAAGGCAAATAAAACATTAGGATTTATTAGACGGACCTTCAAATAAGCACCCACAGAATCCAAATGTATCGTATACAAAATGATAGTTCGTCCTATAAAGGAATATGCATGCGAAGTCTGGGATCTGTACGACCAAAAGAATGCACTAAAATTAAAAGATGTGCAATGGCGTGCCTTAAGTTTCATTTTTCCAAATATCGAAGGCAAGACTAGGTGTCACCACTTTATGAAAAGGCAAACCTTTCTTTACTTAATATGCGAAGGAAACAGAAAAAGCTTAGCCTTTTTTACAGCAATATGATGGACATGGTGCTGGTAAACATGGAACGCTACATAACCGAGACATGGCTGAATAAACGTACACTCGCCAAATGAAAAAATTCAACACACGGATTGACGTTTCGGCGCCCAATACGGGTGCCTTGTTCACAATGAGCGAATGCATGGTGGTCTTTATTATATATGCGCCACGTCAAACCCTAGACTTCATAACCGAGACAACGTCGCGGGTAGTAAGGAATAAACATTCAAAGTACGTGAAAGAGGGTAGATTTTCTAAGGATTGTTTTAAATATTCTTTCTTTTTGCAAACTGCGAGACAATGGAATAAACTGTCGCAGAGAGTGGTAAGTACGACTGACGGCGAGCAGTGTCCGACTAACCTTCAACAATACTCTTCCTAGTGGCGCGTGATTTAGGTTTTTGGTACCTAATACTAATATACTAAGTGCCACAAGTTTATCCACTAAGTGTCATGAATTGTTCTCAATACTACTTGTGTATACCTTATCATACGCACTGCTGTACGTTTAGTTTTTATTGTTGTATAGCATGTAATATTTTATTGTACTCATTCCTATCTTGGCCCTGCAAAGGGCTGATGGTATGTTCAAATAAATAAATGAAACTATGTTAACATGAAATATTTCTTTTCTAATCTAAATAACCCTTTCACTATCATCTGCCTCTCGGAAATATGACTGACAAACGCTGGTAGTAAGCTGTTCGGTATTCCCGGGTACACAATGGAAGTATGTGTGCGTAAGCATGTTCGGTGTCGTGGTTGACAAATTCTCGTCCATGAAAACCAGCTACATCGTCGTCGCCATGATATCTTTCTATTGCACTAAGGCTGAATCTGTATTTCTGGAATTTGATAAACCTTTTCTTTCAGCTAACAGTAGAAGCACAATAATTGGATCAGTATATCGCTCGCCATCATCTTCTTCCGTTATTTTTTGTTACGGATTAAGCTATATATCTTGAACACCATTGCAAACGTCAACACAGTGTCGTTATCTTCGGTGACAAACATAGACATTACTAACTCCTCTGTATAGTCAATGCCCCAATTAAACGAACTGCTACGCAGGATATGGCCTAGTTTCTTAAATAACCCTACCCACCAGATGCCCTCTGTGCGGATCTCACTCTTTAATCGACCATGTATTATCAAACTTACACCAAAGGCAATGTGCTGGCGTAGTCACTATTCCCATAACGAACCACTATCACCTGTCCGTTCCAGTAAAATCCATCAACCCACCATACCAAATGAACATAAAAAGAGCTAACTTACTCACCTCTAAGCTCAACAATCAAACTGCAGAAATCAACTGGAACACAATTCTTTCTATTACCGGCCCAACCCTGGTATTCCAACAATTTAACAACGAAATTATAACCGTGTAATTGGAGTGTATGAACCTAACACAGGACAGGTTCTCAGCCCCTAGAATCATCTGGATAACAGCATCCCTCTTACGAAGTTATAATACACGTGATAAGGTCCATAAAAAAATGAAAACGCAAACCCTTTATTGTAACTTTAAAGTCGCGGTACATAATCTATTCTAATACGCTTACCAGGCTCTTCAAACAATCCAAGCGCTCGTACTTTGAGAAAGTGATTGTTAAACACACGAATAATATCCGCAAAACCTGGGATATCATTACGTCCTGTCTTCATCTGTCTTCACCAAGCCGCACACTAAACAAACTTAATACAGGGACAAGGGTGGTAAGGGAAGCCACTGATATTGCAAATGAATTCAATGCTTTTTTTCTTCCCTAGAGATGATTATTCACTAGACAGTATACAACAGCCTGTACTCAGGCAAACCCCCAATTCATTGTACTTGTAGCCTACATCGCCCAAAGAAGTTTCAGATGATTCAATCGCTAGTTCACGAACTACAGGTCTCGGGCTTCACGATTTACAATTTTGCAAAGTCAAATTATTATCATCCCATATCGCCGACGTACTGGCGCACATTATGAACTGCATGCTTGAAACAGGCGTTTTCCTTGGCGAATTACAACATGGTAAAATAACTCCTACATTCAAAGAAGGTGACAAAGAACTAATTTCAAACTGTCACCCAGTCTCCGTTCTATCCTCCTTTAGTAAAGTTATTGAGAAATTACTTGTAAACCGCAGAAGAAACTACTTTCACAAGTTTAATCTTCTCTCGCCAGAGCAAAACGGGTTTTGTAAAGGTTATTCGACTGAAATAGCTATAACATCATTCACTGACCAAATAAAGCGTGCCCTTGACAATGACCGTACTTTTGGCTCAGTTTTCGTGGACTTCAGTAAAACATTTGACATTATCTGTCATAATATTATTTCCTACAATTTAAGGGAAAACACGGGGAATGCGGGAGATAGAAATTGAAGACGATGAGCAAAACGAGAACAAGGTGAAAGCAGGAGCCAACGCTTCGACAAGTGGTCTTGTCTTCTTCAAGGCGACGTATGCTTTCCTCGCCACAGTATATATAGGCGGGGTTCTTCTAAAGGGCAGAGGGTGTAATGCGGGTGGGTGCGGCAACGAGGGAAGGTGTGTTAGCGCTTCGCATTGAGAATAAAGGAATGCTGTGCACAAGGCCAGCCCCCCCCCCCCGTCTGTAAACCACGTGTCAACGCACGTGTGTTAACCGGCGTGTCAACGGCGCCTGACACGCCGGCTGAATATGACAGGAGGAAAGGAAAGGAAAAAAAAGGATACGCCAAGAAACGAAACTCAGTGTTGTTGCCTATAGCTTGAAATTTAGCATAGCGAATAGATTCTAAAGCTCCCTTTGAAACGTTTATGCCTACTGGTTGCAATGTCTTGAACTTATAGATAAGGCATGATTCTCTGTGTTTTCTTTCTCGTTCAGAACCGAAATTTGACTGTAAGATGCAGAGTTTAAATTCATCAAAGTTATGACCTGGTTGGTTGAAATGCTCGGCGATGGCTTTGGGAAGCTTTTTAGCTGTATCCACGCGATTTTCGCTTAATCTGACGTTCATTGATGGTCCTGTTTCACCGATATATTGTTTCTTACAGAAGGAACATTCAAGCATATAAATCACATCCGAACTTGTTCAAATGAAGCTAGATTTTACTTCATGTGTATAACTATTGGTGGCGCTTTTAATTTTAACGTCACTTGGAAGGTGCTTGCAGAATTTGCACCTGGGGCGACAACATGATTTTATTACGGGGGAATGCTGTTGGCTGACTTTTGCGTGCACTAAGATGTATTTAAATTTTTGTTGCGGCAATAGCTTGGCACATCATCCGGGAACACTTTTCTCAGACGCCCGTTGCTTGATAGTATTGGGTAGTATTTTCGTAGGATGTTATCTATGTTTGGGAGTGCATTGGAATATTTTGTTATAAAGGCTGGTTGTCTGTCAGGTTCTGGTGTAGGCGGTTTCTTCGCTAATTCCTACTGTCTCTCCAGTCTTGGCGCAATATTATAAGCTCTATCGAGAGCAACCTGTGGATAGTTTCTTTCTTTGAGCGTCGTTTTGAGGTCACTTAGGTGGTGGATATAATCGTGGTCATCGCCGCAGAATATGTTTACTTCTTTAGCTTCTCCGACAAAAATTCCTTGCTTGCAGTGTCGCGGGTGATGACTCTGTTAATCTAAATATTACTGGCTATCGGTAGGCTTCTGGTAAAGTGTCGTTCTCAGTTTTCCGTTTTCTATGTAGACCGTCGTGTCCAGCAAGTTTATCGGACTAGGAGAGTGGTGAGCAGTTAATTTAATACTCGGGTGAAAGCGATTGAAATGGCTAATTAAGTCGGCTAAGGCGCTTGTGCCGTGTTCCGATATTATAAATATGTCATCAACAGAGGCGCAGCCAGAAATTTCGTTCGGGGGGAGGGGAGGGAACTTACGTTGCAGCTAGCTCGGCATCCTCCTTAAGAGGAAGCTTTAGCTCGGGTGCTCCTATCTAAGTACATCTAGAAGGGGAGTTCGTTTTTCCCACCCACCACTGCACCAAATTCACGAAGTTTGTTGCATTTAACAGAAAAACTTGGGGAGGGGGGGGATGAGTTGAAGTGACTGCTCGTTTCGAATTTTTCATTTAAGTCGTAAATTTTTTAATAAAGATTGGCCAAAATTCCAAATTTTCAGAAAACGAAACTATCACATTTTAAACTCTGTAACTCCACAATCAAAAATGTTGTCACAATTCTGTGAATTTCATCTAATAGCACATCTACAGGGGACAAAATTCATTTCCTACACATAAATCTGAAAGAAATTAGTATTATGGAAACACGGCTTTTGCAGAACCCTTGTACACAACGTAACCAATTCACGTAAGATATAAAACGAAATACTAAATGTGTCCGCTTTGACTGTTATAATAGATGCCGTCAACAAAACCGCGATATATGTTCTTGATGCAGAGCTGTTAGTTTGTAAACGTCGTGCTCCTATTTTTTTCGTACTTTCAAATTTTTCGAAATATTTTAAACAGAATTCAGCCCCTAAATTCAAGTTCCGCTTCCAACAGACACTACAATTTAACTTTGTCTCCCAAATGCGACAAATTTCATTAAAAGCGATCCAGAGGCTATCTCAGAAAAGCGTTTCTGCATTTTACATGTATTCGAATAGGCCGCATCGGAGTGGGACCTGAGCTAAAGATTCCTCTTAAACAATTTTTCGATGGATGAAATACGTGAATAATAATTTAATTGCCATTGCCGAAGATGCTACAAACGAATTCTTGAACGCTACGCACCGTAAAAACAAGTAAAATATATCATTCTTCATAAATGAATGTACTCGTATGTGCTAAAACATGTGTCCAAAATAACTGATATCAATGCTTCCACGTTTTTCTGTATTTAATAAGAAAATATCACACAAACTTTAGAGCTATATCAGTTCGAAACCAGCAAAGCCGTGCATGCCACTGATATGAAAAATGTAATGGCCATGAAATGAACAAGTTGAGCACAAATACGTTAATGGAACTTCGTCACTCAAGAACCATGTTTACATTCATGTACGCATGCAACAGCAAGTGCAAAATATCAATGACGCTGGCATTTGTTGCAATGTATTGCGCAGGCGCAGCTGTCACCGGTTGTGTATCGTGAGTAATTGAACCTAAATTATGACCGTAACAGAGAGCACGTGTAAAAAGCAGGAGTTCTGCAAAATATACGAGGGCGAGTCAAATGAAAGTGAGCCAATGCGAATATCTGACAAACGCGGTACTTTATTTAAAAGTAGTCTCCATGAGCGTTTAGAGATTTTTCCCCATTGACTAAGGAGTCGCGTGATTCCGGTCTCATAAAATTACTTGGGTTGCTGTGTCAAAAAGTCTGCACGAATGTGGTTACCTTGAGCTGTTTTTTTTTTTCGGTTGCCCCAAAATGTAGATGTCGCAAGGCAACAGGTCTGGCCTGTGTGGCGGATGTTGCAGCGTTTCCCACTTGAACGTTGCGAGTTTTGTATTAAATTCATCAGCGATGTGGGGACGGACATTTTCGTGGAACAAGATGACCCCATTCGTCAATTTTCCACATCGTTTTTACTTGATTGAAACGCGCAGCCGTTCAGGCGTTTCACAGTATCGGAAACAATTGATAGCCTCTCAAGACTTAGCAAATTCTATCCTTAATGGTCCCTGATGATCGCAAAAACAAAAGTCAACAACACCTGTCCGGCAGAGATGATGGAATTTGCTTTCTTCGGGCGTGGTGAATTCGAATGTTCTCATCGTAAGCTTTGCCGTCGTGTTTCAGGCTCGTAGTAGTGGCACCATTGTTCGTTCCCGATCACAATTGCAGACAAGTCGTCACTCTCATTGTGATACCGGATCAGATCAGTCAAGGTAGCGCCGAACTTCTTCGTCTTCTGGCGGTGGTTCAAAATCTTCGGCATCCATTGCCCACACAAAAGCCGATGACAGAGACGTTCATGAATTATGGCGTGAACCGAACAGTGAATTATGTTCAGACGCTCTGCCAGTTCATCGATGCTTATCCTCGGTTCTTGTCTCATCACCTCATCAACTTTGGCAATTTTGTTAAGGGTGAGTTCACGATGGCTTTAGTCCCGTTTTGGATTGCCTTTGCAACTTCAATGTCTTCCTTTGAACCGTTTGCTCCAACGCTTCCCAGTGGCCAATGAAGTGCGATGTTCAGCGTGCACGGCAGCCATACGGTGACTAATTTTTTTTACGATATACCTTCAGCAGTCAAAAACTTCACGGCACCACGCTGTTAAACTTTGGGAGTTTTCAATAGGTCACGTAACCAAGTTCACCCGAATGTATGAGAACATTACAGAACCTTTATCCTCACACCTGTGTGTCACTTTTGTAAATGAGTCATCCCTCTCTTTTACGCACATGCCTCGCAGATAATGAACCGAACCATTATTGCGCGGAGTGGGTAAGCTCACTTTCATTTGACTCACCCTGGTACATTAGAAATGCGAAGATACAATGGGATATACAAATGCGAAGATAGAGCTTGATAAAGGGCAAAAAAAGTACCACTGGAAACAAAGTTCACTGCACGTATACACAAAAACTCCCAACAAGAGATTTAAATATACGTATAGGTCTCCAATAAATGTACGTATCTAAGAAAAAGTCACGGTGTATGATGCGTCAAACGAAGCAAATAAACATGTTGTGCAATCGCAGATTCACAGAATCCTAGATACCGCCCCCATTCCATCCACTCCCCCCAATGTATCGCGCACGACGGAAGATGACAAGCTTGCTCTCCGCTATTTTCCTTTGCGCACACAAGACTGAGTGACCATCGTCGGCTCACCCTTCCAGCCCCCCTTCCCGTACGCTTTCACTCGCACATACAGCATGCTGCGCTCGGTAACGATGTTATCGCCCTTGGACTTTATACGAAACATGAGGGTGACGGTGACTGCAGGAATGCGCTTGGAGTGTCCATATAATTGCTATTGCAATAATATAATAAGTGTATCCGGCAACTGAAGCGTCCCGTGGCCCATTACTTTCCGCAAAGGAAGAAGTAACAAAATCGAACTTTCACCCTGCAACAATTCGCTGCGCCGCAACAATGTATTTTTTTCCTTTTGTGTGGTACCGGAACCGAAATTATAAAACCCAAGGAAAATATGTTGGTCACAATTGAATGCCTACTTTGCGCACCTAATGTAGCTGCCAAAGGAATATCGAACAAAAGTAAGACGCTTGGTCCACAGAGAACCACACGCACTGCTCGGTATCCTACACCGGCGAGCCAAGACTTTCCGGAGAGGTTGCCCTCAAGCGAACGCGGTGCGATCCGTTGAGTCCCCACAGTGATGGCGGCGAGTGACCATTGTTTCTTTTTCTCGTCTGCTAGCCAGAAAGCCTCTAAAGCTCTGCCAGGCGAAAATCCACTCGGCCAAAGCAAACCAAAAACGCGCCGAAATGCTCCGCGCGGTGGTCAGGGCAACACGAGAAAAACATATGCGCTCTGGCTGGCTCTGGTAGCCCGCAGGTAGGGTAGCAAGATAAAAAAATTGAAGGCGCTCAATGTGTCCTCGTGAATATAAGTCAAAGCGGGAAAAATAATTTAGAACGTTGTACTTTGGCTTGCTTTAGTGTCTTACCATGTACGCTTTCGCGTATGTGAAAAAATTGATATTTTTTCTTGTGAAATGACGGCCCAAATGAACCACCACAACGCTTCATCTCATCGGACCTCGCGGCGTGCTTTCTGAACTTGTCCAATAGAGTGTTGATTTGGCTTGTCACTTTGTATATTCCAATGCAAGACTTAAGAAAAGTCAATGCACCTTTGGCGTCAAATGTTTATAGCAGCATTAGACCCTCAAAGTTCCGCAATTGAAAATCTAGAGCACTACTTTGGAAATGTCGATGCACATTTCGCATCAAAGATTTATGAGTTTTATACCCATAAAGTTTCGGAATTGATAGCCATGCGCTGCGTAGATTCCGCGGCCTCCGCGAGATGACGCGGTGAGCCCGTTTCTCATCAAAACACCATCGAAACTTTGTGCTCAGATGAGGCTGCTTGCGTTATCTGACTGCCGGTGCATGGGCGTTGCCACGAACTCCAGCCCGAGCTTGCAATTTTCGCGGTGAAAAGTCTTTTGGAGCATGAAAAAGACATTCTAGACAAAATCCAGAATGATTTACGGTGCCGGGGGTGGCTTTGGTCAGCGGTTCATTGACAGCACGAAAAAATTTCGGCAGGGGGGCTGAAGCGCCATAAGCCTCCCCCCCCCCCCCCGTGTACGCCCCTGGTCGTGAATGTTGCGAAGATTGGTGTGGGGGCTTTCAAGGGTAGGATTTCAACAAGTCTGCTTCAAGCCATCCCATGAAAATGTTCGCATACGCGGGAGCGAATGGCATACCCATGCTAGTGCCGAATGTTTGCAGGTAGTCAATAGAATCGAATTCGAGATAGTTGACCGCGAGAACTAACCTATGGAGCGATAAGTAAACTTCAGAAGCGTGCGCTTGGGGATTGATTGCGAGGTATCTAGAAAGGGCTTCAATTCCTTCACTCATGGGAACGTTGGTGTAAAGGGCAGAAACATCCAAAGTGCCTAGAATAGCGCCATCGGAAAGGATTTGGTTGGCGTTGATGCCGCCGATAATTCGAAGGAAGTGCGGCGTGTCTTGAACGAAAGATGGGAGCGTGGTGGGAATGTTTGACAGGTGATTATTTAAGACCTTAGATAGTGACTCAGTAGGTGTGTTGTTATTAGACACAATAGGCCAACCTGGGATTTCTGCTGTAAATATTTCTTTGACCGGAACTTGATGTATTTTAGGAAGAAGATAAAAGCTGCCTGCTTTTTTGTTCATGGGCATCAGGAAGCTATATTCAGATTGCGTGATTAGTTCCCTGGACAGGAGCTCCGCTACTGTCTATATCACAATATTGCTGTAACCAGAAGTTGGGTTAGAGTCGAGTTTTCTGTAATGGGTGTAGTTGCTCACTTGTTTAAAGTCCTCATTCTTGTACTTTTCTATTGGCCAGATTACGATACTGTTGCCCTTCTCTGCTGGTTTTATTACAATATCATGCCTTTTCGCACACTATCTCCCATTGCCTTCCCTAATTTTTAGAGATTTTATGTTTTTTGTTGCATAAGATATATTCGACTTGGACTTAACATATTGCAAGCATATTTCTGTTTCAAAGTATCTGCTACAATAACATCGTGTTCTTTAATATATGTCATTCCTATGTTTCATTATTGTCTCAGTTACAACATTTTTATTCACTGATACGCAGCATCTATTTCGCTTGCTTGTTTGATTTGAACTTCAATTATTGTCAGCGCATTTCTTGTACTAAATTATCTACTTCGCTACGTGTAATCTGATGTCTGTTACTGTTATGTTGCCATAATGTATTAATTACCACATTGTTAAAGTACTCATAGGAGGTCCCCCTGACGGTTCTTGTAACTCCGGGATCTCTTGTGCTAATGATGAGGGATTACTTTTTTTTTGTTATAACCAGCCCGTATGTAATACCCCGCGAGTGGTCTTTAGGGATAATAAAATGAAATAAAACTAAAATTAAATGTAATCGCCTTAGAATACAATAAGCCAAATAACAGTAAGCTGAGCACCAACCTAAAGCCTAGTCTCGAGCATTCCTTTGGTTTATGAGCTGCAGTTCACGTAATAAACCTCCCAGATCGCACTTTCTTCTGCCTTCCTTATATGTAAAGCAAATTCTTGTTTCGTAATGTTTAGCACTGCTTGATTTGAAATAGTGCGACAACTGGTTCACGAATTACAACCTGGACTGGTATTTGCTGTTATACTGCTTTCTATGACGCGTCATATGGCAGAAGGTACTGGGTTTTTTGGTTTAACAAGTTCTTTTTTAGTTTGGTATACCCCTTTACAAGAAAAGAAAAGGCACCTTAACTTAGAGAAGATCAAAAGTGAAAACCGCACTACATTGAGCGCCCCGGCTGATGCTAGTCAAATAAAGAAAAGTATAAAGCTTCATAAAATATGCATACAAATAACGCTAGCCTGATGGCCTCTCGTTCAGAGTGATGTTGGTGAGGTCAGAGTTATATTGTACTCTACGCCACAATTACCAACATTCTTTTGTAGAGCTTCTTTTCGCATATATTACCTTACAAAAGTTTGAAAAGTCCAAAATCATCAAACGCGGCTATTTCCACCAGCTTGAATGGCAACATCGATAACAGGTACAAAGCGCCCGTCAATTAAACATTAAAAGCGGTGTCTTGCTTTGTGCGCTAAAAGCAAACACAAAAGCAAGAAATAAAACTCGGTGCTAAATTTTCCAGGAAGAGCACGAAATCGCCTTCTTTAGAGGTGACTTATATTTATCAAAGCGGTGAGGTGCCGTCATTGAGCACACATCATTCACTGGTCTCGCTGAAGAATGCGCATTCAGTTGACCATCATTGTCGTGCTAGAATAGCATCTGAGAAAAGTTAAGGGGCTGTCGACATATTCATTCCTCGTCACGCTTGTTGCAAAATTAAATTATAGGGTTTTACGTGCCAAAACCACTTTCACATTGTGAGGCACGCCATAATAGAGGACTCCGGAAATGTGACCGCCTGGGGTTCATTAACGTGTGGATACATCTAAGCACACGGGTGTTTTCGCAATTCGCCCCCATCGACATGCGGCCGCCGTGGCCGGGATTTGATCCCGCGACGCCGTGCTCAGTAGCCTAACACCATAGCCAAAGAGCCACCACGACGAGCTGTCATGCTTATTCAGCTAACGGATATTAGTCAGAAAAAGCTGGCACGTGCAGGGCGTGCGCGAGAGCTTAAAGTGCGAATGCGTTGTACAGTTTTCACGTGCACCAAAGACACGTTAGATGGAATGAAGTTATTATGATACATATTTAGAGCAGCACATAGTAATTATCCTAACTGCGGCTTTACTCAAAGAAGCGTGTAAGGGGAACACAGCCTCTGTTTCCTGGGGAAGAAACGAAGCACAGGCAATGAGTGATCGAAAAGAAACTTCCAGCAGTATCCAAAGCTCACCACTGCTACTTATGATTCCCATCCTTAATTTTATTCGAACACAAGAGGCGGCGAATAAAGCGTGTCCCATATTTAAGATTTTATATTCAGCCGAGAACAGGCCATTATATTTTACTTACTCAACTTGTTTTGCTCGAACAATCATAATGTTCGCTCCCACAAAGTGTATCGCCTACCTACGCTAGGAATAGCTACAAAATACTCAATTTGATAAAAGATTGATTACGTAACCCCAAAAGGAAGTGTATTTGGCAGTTCTATGAAACACTCGTTTACTTAGATTTAGGCGCATTTTAAGTAACCCCCAGTGGTCCTAATTTCCGGTGGTCCACTATGGCGTGCATGCTTTTGGCCCGTAAAACCCTGTATTTAATGTTTTTTATAAGTTGCGTGAAAACGTGCTTTGTAAAAGCAGTAGATATTTGGGTACATTGTCCTAGTTTAAAAAGTTATTCTGCTCTACAATATACATTCAACGAGTAATCGATTGCTGTTTTAATGCAATATAGCAGTAGTAAATAAAAATCCATGAAGCTCTCTATCAGATGGTTATACATTATATTGCTGGTGCCTTGCTATTCAACACAGTTCACACTCAAGAAAATTTCCTCCAGGCATAACTAATAACGCTAAGACTACTTTGAAAAGTGCTTTCATGCTTGTCTCCTTTGCATTTTTAGGTTTGCCTACATGGAACATGCGGCCCAATGCCTTCTGAATGTCTTACTTTCCCTAAGGACATAACAATTGAAATTTGATTCTGATTCTTAGCTAGCATGCATCCAAGAAGAGATTCAGCTGATATTTAAAAAGACAGCGTCAAGAAATTTGCTAAAGCACAAATAAAGAAACTATGGGAAAGACGAAAATATGTTGTATTTTCTGTTTACTAAATTTCTTTGTAGCACTGAAAGACACGTCTGGGAAGAGTTCAGGACAGTTACCCCTTTATGGTCGTCGGACGAGTACCCGCATCCAAGCTAATGACTGTTCTGAGGTTTTGCATTCAGTCCGCAATTATAGCTGGCATACGGCCAACAATGGAAAACAGTACCTTGTGTTGAAAATGGGATGCCATAAAAACTGAACCACATGGTATGACAGCAGTAAAATGTGCGGGTAGATGACGTACCGGGACGGTTACACGGAAGGGAGAAAAATATAATATAGATTGCGAATGATCAAAATGCCTACGTCACAAACGTGCCCCCAATGGCTCTATTGAGTGAAAAATTGAGAGTCCCAATCAAACAAGACCAACGAAAGGGCTGGTCAGATGACTTGTTTGCTATTCGGAACAGAAGTGCTCAATAAAGACAACTATTGTAGAAAAACAAACAATTTGCCACAGGTGGGAAACAAATTAACGGAGCTCGCATTACACTGGTGATTACCAATTGGTCCACAACGGCACCGTCTCTGAATAAGCTTCCTTGGGTATTTGCGAACGTGTACAATATTTTCTTCCTAATAGGGAGGGCGTCGCTCGTGTAGTGCGAAAGATATGGGATACACACTATGGTGCAATGGCAAAGAAAGGGGTGATACATATTGTGCCCATGCCGAGTAGATTGTTCGGACGATCAGCAAGTGTTTAAGATGATTGTGGATTGCTGACTATGACAACTACCTGGAACGGCAGATTACCTGAAATTTGGCTTGCATACTTAAAATACGAGGAAATGAAGAAATACAAGTAAGTATAAGAGTGACATGTGGTTTCGAAAATACAGGCACTCGCGTTCAGTTTTGTTTACACCAAACAAACAGAAATTTATAGGCTAATTTATATCGTTCCCTCCCCCGCTCAACAAAAGCTATGCTTCATTTACATTACTAAAAGTGCACTGGATGAGCATACTTTTTTTAAGGTGGGGAGAAGTATAGTCGAGAATCAGGCCAACGGCCGATCAACCGATGAAACGACCCAGGCTAACTAACTCTATGATAGGCAAGAAAAGCTTCTCTTTATAGCTTAATTGCAGTAATGTAATGCTGAAACTTCACGACTGAGTGTTTTTACAAGCTATGTATCCTACTATGCATTCTAAGGAACTGATGCTAGAAACAGTGACGTGAACATTACTGTGACATTCATATATTACCACCTCCCCGAAGAGTAAACCACGAAAGCATGAAGGTTAGAAATTATTCGGTATTTAAAATGAAGCGCCAGCATCTGGCTTTTGTGTACGAATTTAAGGTGAAGTAATATTATGCTGTGCATGTAATCAATGTCTTCTATGAGTAGAATTGCGACTCACAAACTGCGGTATCCACCTTTCAGTACCTGAAGGCTTGGGTCTCTCCAACCTACCACTGTTGCTATTTCACTGTCCGCTCAGTACTATAGTTCATCTGACAAAGGGTGCGAGCGTGTACTTGTGCATGCGCAAGACCATATGTGGGGCCTGCTCGACAAATGTGGGTAATATATGTCTTAAAACAAAATATATAGATTCTATATAGCTCAGGCATTGTTGTAGCCAACCTATCCTCAGTTCGTACAATATCGTTGCCCGTATATAACCTTCCAGTGAGCACGACATCATGGAGCCCCTGGCCACGAACGAGGATCGACGACCAGGGAAGATAGCCTTGCCACTGTTCCGATTCACCTCCCGGCATTTTAGTCCTACAAGCCCGCTGTCAGGTTCATAGACGTGGAATTCATCTTTGATCTCCCATGCATAACTTCGCGGCGCTCGAAGTACCTTCACGTTGTATTGGCCCTCTCTTCCGAGGTGGTCGCCAAGTTTATAGAAGTCATAGATGTGTCTGTAATCATCAACCTCATATGACCACTAATAAAGGACGGTGCTGCAAAATAAGAGCGTGTAGGCGCGCATGAGTCTTCGGCAGCTTTTCAACAAAGAGGAGATCGGGGCCCGCCTCAGACGGAGCACATCGTATGCGGCAGCATTTCGGAGACCGTAGGCAGCACGCAGACAACCCGCTGCTGTGCGAGCCGTTCCTTCTGTGTCTGCTACGAAACTGTCACACACCGGCTGACACCTCTCGGCAAGCTCGCTGATATATCCGATTGCATCGCCGACTATTCCGCACCAAGTACCGTGGAAATGACGACACCTGCCGTCCCGCTGTGGTGTCTCGAAGACCGGCAGTCTCGACTAGAGCAATTGTTTTTACAGCTCGCTCAGTCCATCACAGCGCTACATACGCCAATTATCGTGACCGCGATCACGGCTCCGGGTTCAGTTCTGCCCTCGCCTTGGGTACAGCTGGTACAAGTTTGGCGCCAACATACGTCACTGCCGTTCCCCATGCACCTGGGCTGGAGAACGGACGCAGATATACTGGTGGCGGCCCGTTAGTCCTGCCCTACAACAAGCCGCCTGTTCTATGTTAGTAACAGGATTACAGGGTCCCAATTTTTCTTGGACACAGGCGCATAGGTCAGCATCATTTCTTCCGCACGGCTAGACTGTCAACGTGTCCAAAAGAGTGGACCGATGGAAGTCATCAACAGATCTTCCATAAAAACATAAGACTGCTGCTTTCTCTACATAGACTTGGTTCTGCGACGAACCTCCTAATGGATTTTCATAGTTCCTGACATGCTTCTTGTTATACTGGGCGTGGATTTCCTCACTCACTTCGGCCTTAACGTTGACCTCTGTCGCTTTGAATTGTAGACACAAGGACGAATGTGCCTATAGAAGGAACACAGCACCACTCAGTACTACCAGAAGAAGGGTGCCCCAATACCATCCCTTGCGTTCGCGTTCCCTCTTTTCCGGACTTGTCTGCCATACAAAACGGTACAACTATGAACTGCCGGTGCATCACAACATAACGCACTATACTGTCACCACAGGGCCTCCGGTGTTCTGCTAATCCCGACACCTTACTGGGGACCGTCTCGCATCTGCACGGCGAGAATTGGAAGCCATGCTGAAACTGGGCAACATACGTCGTCTGTAGAGTATTTGGTCTTCACGTCTTCACTTGGTGCCTAAACATGGCCCAGGAAATTGGTACACATGTCATGGCTATGGTACACCCAACACGTGCACTTTACTGGACCAAAATACGCTCTTCTGCACTTACAATTTCGCGGCCACCACAGTTGAAAGAATAATATTTAGTTAGGAACATTGCTTTAAAAAGCGCCTACCACCAGATTTCTATCGAGCCTCGTACATGTCAATCACATCTACATGCCATTCGGGTTGAGAAATGCTGTTGAGACGTTCCAGAGATTAATAATGAAGTCACCCATGAAATGAACTTTGTCTCAACTAATCCTAATTACCTGTTCATGGCGGCTTCCTTCTACAAGCACCACGCCGATAATTTATGCCTGCTCTCACTCTATTCCAGGAGCGCGGCCGGCTTACCAATCCCGCAAGATGTATATTTAGTGTAGGCGACATTAACTTGCTTAGACGCCGTGTGATTGGCGCAGGTACCAAGCCGAAAAGAGAGTTCAAGCCATGTTCGAGTTTCCTCGCTCAACCACTCTTCGGACGCTCCCTGATTCTCTTAGCCTCTTCAATATGCATTGCTGTTTCTACCAAATATCGACCTAACTCTTTTGCCAGTGATTGAGCTTTCCAAAACTAATAAAGCCTCTTCTACTCATCTAGACTGAACATCCAACGCAGAGGAGCCCTTCCAAACTGAAGGAAAATACGCCCTGGCTGACGCCACCCTTCCAGTGTATGCGATTCGTGATGTACCGATCCGTCCTATCACTGACGCATCCGGTGCGGCTGTTGGTGGCGTTTTGCAGAAGATTCAGGATATATCCTTATGCCCTCTCGCTTTCTTGCCGCAGAAGCTTAAGCCTCGAGAAATACGCTACAGCGCGATCGGTCATGAAGTGCTCGTGGTGCACTTGGGCGGAAGGTACTTTCGCCACCTCCTTGAACCGTATGAGAGATATGGCAACACCATTTCATCTGTGCGTTCACAGTGAACATTCGATACATCGAACGCCCAGTCAAAGCCACAACAGACGTCCTGTCCAGCATCTACGCACCCTCCACGGCCATGGTTGACTTTCAAGTAATTACCGCTGCCCAACTTTCGGACGCTGAGTTTCGATACCCTGCGTTTTGGCGCTACCTCCTAATGCGTCATGTTGGTTTCCTTGAGGACAAACTTGAGGACTTTCCTTGAAGACTAACAAAACAACCGCGGACTAACTTGCGTACCTGTGCATGTGCCGCCAGGCATGCGCCTGCTTCAATGAACATCTTTGATGCCAACTTAGGTCTTTCCGATAGTAGGAATTGGTATGTGCCACCCCTCAAACAACCTTTTTGAAGGTGCACTTTGGTCGCTGGATATGTGCCACAGTTATGTGCTTTTATTCAATTAACCTCTTTGAAATCAACTTGAGCCGCTGCGTATGTGCCACAGGCTATTTCCCGATTTTCAATGATCCATTTTGATACAAATTTGGGTCACTTGGTATGATGCAATGGGTATGTGTCCTCGCAAATGAACCTCTTTGAAGCAGACGTGAGTAACTGGCTATGTGGTACTAAGCATATGTTGTTTGAATGAACGTTTTGACAACTTGCGCGACTGGGTGTGTGAAACTGACTACTTTCCTCACTTCAATCAACCTCTTTGACGCTAACTTAGAACACTGAGTGGATGCAACAAGCGATGAGCCACTCTTCAATGATAAAAAAAATATTTGAAGTGGGCTGTGCGGAATCAAACGTGTGGCATATATATTCAGACAGCCTTGCGTTAGCTTATTTTAGGAAGTGCACCACGCACTGTCATCTCAGCGGCCCCGCTCAGTGACGCAGCGTGTCCTCAGCGAAGAGTGAAAGAGGAGCCCGGCAGCAGTACACACCTCATATATAGCGCCTTTCTGTGGTGGCAGTATTGTGTATCAGTAGATTGCCCAAACACTGCACGCATTAGAGTCGACAATCATCCCGAGATGGCACCTATCGAATTTTTTTGCCTTTTGTACAAAAACTGTCCTTCATAAGAACGAAATTTGAAAGCGAAAGTATATCATTCTCTTCGAGCCTCTGGAAGAGGTGGAATTGAAATCTTCTTAAATTACGCGTGTTATTACTCTACTGGAGCTAGTCAGGGTAAGGTAATGCCCTTCAATCTGTGCTGTAGCCAGGGCAGTACTATATTAGACTAAATTTCTGATGTCGTTTTGCATTACATGGTCCTCGTATCTTATTTCAACAACGAATGCCCATTCCGCTGGCTGATTCAGAAGAGCTGAATTCACAATCTGCAATAAAATTTGTTTCCTCTCGATTTTCATACTATTGGGGATGTGAGTTCTGCCTGGACAAGAGGGGCTGGCGAATTAAGTTGAATGTATATTAGTTGGAAAGCGAGCATGCTTCCCAACTTGATAGAAACATAAAGAGTTAATGACAAATAGCATTCGTCCTCCTGTGCACCTGGCCTGGGATCCGTGCTAGTAGGTACGTTTAATACTGCTCCCTGTGTTCACGAAGATATTGGTCGGGTAGATTTATTCCATACCCCGAACAGATGGTCAGCTTAAAAAAACAAGATCACAGGCCGCTGTGAGTGATCGCGTTGGCCGTTTCCGAGCCGGTTGCCAGGCGAAGGTAATTTTCTTGCGTTCTGCTGTAACAATTGCTTGTATGAGCCGATGGGAGAAGTAGCCAAATGACGCGAGGAATACTTGTGGGCAGAACAGCGTCTTCGGCGTGCAGAGTGCGCGTAACATGACAGCAACTGATTAGACGTTGTCAGCCAAAGCAGGAAGATAATCGAGGGACAACACGTCCGCAGAAGCCAGAACAAAGGCAGACGATCTGGGCATGCGTTTCAAGAAAATCGTAAGGAGCCAGGTGCGGCACGGGCTGAGTCCGCTCTCACAGAAAAACCGACGCATGGAGTTCAGTAGCTATGTTGACCCCCATTGGCGGAGTAATAATAATAATAATAATAATAATAATAATCAACCTGTTCTAGGTCTACTGCAGGACGAAGGCTTTTCCTGCCGATCTCCAATTACCTCTGTGGTGCACCAACCGATTCCAAGTTGCCCTGCGAATTTCTTAATTTCATCAGCCCACCTAGTCTCCGCCGTCCTCGACTGTATTTACCTTCTCTTGACACCCATTCTGTCATCCTAATGGCACACCTGTTATCCAACCTACGCAATTAATCACCTGCCCAGCTTCATTTGTTTCTTTTAATGTCAATTAGAATATTGGCTATGCCCGTTTGCTCTTTGATCTACACCACTCACTTCCTTTCTCTTAACGTTACGCCAGTCATTCTTCGTTCCATCACGCTTTGTACGGTTATCAACTTGTTCTGCAGCTTCGTAAGTCAAGAAGTGCAGAATTTTCTTTTAAATGATAATGGTAAGCTTCCAGTCAGGACCTGACAGTGGTTGCCGAATTCGCTCCAACCCATTTCTGTTCTTCTGTAAATTTGCTTCTCATTATGTGGGTCCCCTGTGAATAATTGACCTAGGTAAACATAATGCTTCACAGACTCTAGAGGCTGACTGGCGATCCTGAACTCTGGTTCCCTTCTCCGGCTATTGATCATTATCTTTGTCTTCTGCATATTATTCTTAAACCACACTCTTATACTTTCTTTGTTAAGGTCTTCAATCATTTACTGTAACCCGTCTCCCAGTGTTGCTGAGCAGAACAATCTCATCTGCGAACCGAAGGTTGCTGATATATTCGCCGTTGCTTACTCCTACGAAGTCCAACTTTAATAGCTTGGATACTTCGAAGCACGCAGTGAATAGCACTGGAGAGATTGTGTCTTTCTGTGTTACCCCTTTCTTTATGGGTATCTTCCTAATTTTCTTGTGTAGAACTAGGGTGGCTGTAGAATCTTTGCGGAGATTTTCCAAGATATTTACATAATCCTCCTGTACTCTTCATTACGTAATTAGTCTATGACTGCTGGTATCTCTACAGAATCAAATGCATTTTCGTAATCTGTGAAAGCCATGTCGAGAGGCTGATTGTACTCTGCAGATTTCTCGATTACCTTATTGATCACATGGGCGGGATCCATTGTACAGTGCCCCTTCCTAAAGCCAGCCTGTTCCCTTTGCTGAAGTCAAGTGTTGCCTCTATTCTATTGTAAATTATTTTCATGAAGATTTTATACAATACTGAAAGTGAGCTAACGGGCATATAATTTTTTTTAATTCTTTAACGTCTCCTTTTTGTGGATTAGTATAATGTTGGCATTCTTTCAGTTCAATGGGACCCTTGAAATCCTGAGAAATTTCGTATAAAGGGCTGCAAACTTTTCAAGCATGTTGTCCCCTATTGTCAGTTATACTGAAGATAGGAGGTTCACAGAAAGATTATTGTCACGTATACCCCTTGAGTTTTTGCTGGCAAGTAAACAGGTTAGAATAAACATTACATAATAAAACCATCCATTATGATTATTTCAATGAGCGCAAAACATTTTCGCCTACACATTCGAAAAAGCCCGAACGAACATAATTCCTCCAGGTAAAACGCTCAGTCACGGGCCGCGACACCCTGACGATGTACCATTGGAACCAGAGACGGTTGCAGACGCGCTCGCGGCTACAAATTTATATTGGACAAAGTGCTTTTGAAAGCACGCGTCGGCGTACCGCAAGTGGTGGTCCTCAAATCGTGACCTGTTAGTCTCGGCGACCTGTAAAGCAGCCGTCGACTTGGCATGTCACTGTTCTTTAGAATCCCTTCGCTTCTCTTGTTGCTCGCTCATCATAGCTGCCCATATGTCGTGGGCCCATCACTTCATCTTTTGCCTCATGACTTCAGTAAGCGTCGCATACCTCTGTAGTCTTTGCAGATACTTTTCGCTCGTCCGGTTGATTTAAGTGCACCATATTGTAACACTTAAGGTTCAATCAGAAAACCATGACCTTGTGTTAAATTACGGGATGGCATATTAAAGAACCAAACTCACTAACAGTGGTATAATTGTATAAGGATACAGCGCACACTGAGGTATTCCCGTGAGAGCTCAACAGTGGCATAAATGAAGTTTCGGAGCACTGAAATACGCTCATAAGCTTGGACTAATTCTCGCCTTATGTGGTCCCTTATTGAGCGACCTTGCCAAAATTAGTTGTGCAAATATGAAAAAGACGCTTTCAAATGCTCCACGGAAAATTAAATTTTATGCATTCCGGTTACGCACGTCTAAGATAATAGGTACTCTTACTACAAAATGCGTGCTGCAAACTAGCTTTCATGGATGAATTCGTTGTCCATAATTTCAGTCCTGCTTTCAGAGTTGTACTTTAGAATAGAGCCTAAGAAATCCGAACGAGTATTAGTTCTTTTCCAGAGCGGAGGGTCAATTATATTCCTCAGGAATCCTACAACCCCTCTACCCTGATAGGGTGATAGCAATCGCTGGAGTGCAACACTTACTATAAGGCGGAGTTTTATTACGTGTATTTACAGTGCTAGACCACAAACAACAAAAAAAAACTTTATTTTAATGAAGAAACCATCATTTATATAAGTTGTTTGTCCTGAATGAGTATGCCTTATTTATGTTACCTGGCTCTTTACAGCGTAGAAATTTTTTAGTAATTTTTTCGTATGTTTCTTTCTCACAATATATGGTAAAAGTGCTAGTCGCGCCACCGCTGATAAGTATCTAATAAATCTCTGAAGTGAGCAAAGCTTTGGCATTTATGTAGCTAAGCCTGGAAACTATGAAATGAATAAGGATAAATGTAGTGCGATAATTATAAGGATGTCATGTTTAAGAAACTATAAAGAAAATTGCCCATATGGACCAAATTTATTTGCGAGATCAGCTGTAAATTCAAAAATATTCCATCAATTTATCTTGTTCAAGGCGTTGCCCACATCTCTATGCGAGAATTGAGCGTGCAAAGTTGCATTCCAAATACTGATTGAGAAACACGTTATCAATGTGTGCGGAAAATGAGGTGGAGCAAGATTTTGTCCTGAGAAATACTTCAACCATCCAAACCACTTGAAACATATTAGAAACAACACAAAACGCCTTAAAATGCAGCCGATTCATTTCTGGGGCCTTGTGAGGTGCAATAGAGTCTGCTTTCGTTCATGTGGCTGTTCTCAAGGAGAGAAAATGACGAAAGTATTTTGAATAATATTTATTAACAGAAATAGTACTGATTCTTGCAACTAATGCAATGTGGTTTCGGCTTGCCAATACGACGGTATAGCTAAGAAAACATGCTGTAAATTTCAAACTAATGAAGATAGGACTATGATTTCTTTCGCAACGTGTTTTGGAATCTTTGAACATATATAAGATGTAAAAAACAAAAATCTGTCTTTGAAAAAAAAAAAATTTACTTCTGAAGTGGCCTCCAATCTTAAAGGTGTGAGGGCAACTTCAACTATTCAACAGAAGTGCTGTGACTCTTGGTTGAAATATTAATTTTACCTCCAGGACAGCTTAGGCACTCCCATGAAACAATTTTTTGAAAGGTCAAAAAATATATTTGGCACCAAAATCGGTTTTAGGAAACGAACTAAGGGAAAAGTTAGGTTTGGACGTAGGATTTGTTGCGCACAAGAAATCTATCAGGTAGCATTCAACAGCTTAAACAAAATTGCAGGTAAAAAGCCAAGTCAAAACACAATACACGCAGGTAGAAGATGGCCGCGTAAACTCTGTACTAACAAAAAATGTTTATTATGAGATATGCGTAACCTCTCCCATTCCTACGGTGCATGCGTCAAAACAATCACAAAACCACCTGAAAAAGGAACATTATCTAGAAACAAATAAGCTGATATGCTCCCACCAACCAGCAATCGTAATTCTTTGTCAATAAGATTTAAGAATGTCGCTCTAGCACACGTAATCTCCTTCATTTTAGATAAAGGTACATATCATATTACTTCAAGTATCTGTTCTTTACAGCAACAATGCTTTATTTTCAGCACGGTTTCAGGTGCAACATGGCTTGCGCCGCACATTTGTTTAAGTGTCCTTGAAACTCTGCTACCATATGCATTTCTACTTCTGTCTGCGAAACCCGAACTAATTTCCCGTTTTCTTTTACGCCTTTTCTAGCAGAACGGGTGACCTGCTTTCAGATGATATTTTTGCATTGGTTTTGCGATGATTTCCGAGAATCGGCAGCTAGACTGGAGGATGCTATTCATTTGTTATTTCTTGTTACAAGAATTCAATTAATAGTTTCCACCTCGCCCTATCATGTGCTACCTTCTCTATGTACGTCTTTTTCCTTCCGCTGGTTATTCGCTTTAAATCATGTATCGACTTGCACACCTTCCGACTTCGTTCTTTTCCAAGAATGGTGGCACGAAGAAGATACATCGTAGTAACTTTCTCAGTTCCACCACAAATGACAGAGATAATTCGGCAGAACTTATCTGACCACGGCTGTCGACGGTAAAGCACTTTCCATTGAATCAATATACCTACGCAGCGTATTGTCACCAGAGAACGGAGTTACTTATGTATGAGGCGTGCACTGCATAAGGACTCCGGTTTTGCCCGCAACCTCCGAATCAAAAGGTTCGCCGGTGCATCCGAATGCTGAGAATTGCGTCAGGCGGCAACTCGGGTCCTCTGTTTGCGCGTCTTTCAGGACATGCTGCGCCATCTAGTGACGTTGCCGAGATGAGCGAGCGCTTGTTCCGAGACAAAAAGCGAAACGCGCCAGTGCCAGTGAACGCTGAGAATTCTTCCCTCGCTTGCAGCGTGGCTTAACTCCAACCAAAAGTACCTTGTTCACAAAGGGGGTGGAGGAAACCTCAAGCCTTCATTTGAACGGCTTTTCCCTCCTCCTCCTGTTACACTATACTGTGACAAAGCATAACAATCAATCAATCAATCAATCAAGTGGCACATACCCCCTGACTCTAGTCGGCGAAAGATCCATTGACGCACGACACATACATGTCATAAGAAGCCAACGAACATGTATGATTAATAAAAATGGGGCCCCACGGTTAACTTCTTTTGTTCTTGTTCGGCACAAACCTAGGGCATTCATGACGCAGCTCGATAAGCCGTTGGCGGCGCAGAAGTGGCACGTACCCAGATGCACTTGCGGCTCATACTGCTAAAGCAGTGTGTTGTTGTTATTGAGGGATCCTTGTAACGAAGGTTTAAGTGCTTTAAGTCGGCGTCAAAGAGTTTCAATGGACAGCAGTACCTACCCATTCCCTAATGTCAAACGACCCAATTCCGCCAAACATTGGAAAATAATAAAGAATGCAAGGTGCCTCTACTTATCCCTAGGTGGATGTGAAAGCATTGCGACCACGTGAGTCAAGCGGCCACGCCAGCAGAAGCGCGGCGACGTCCGGTGGCGCCAGTGGCGGAGCCATGTGACTCTAGAATCGACGTCAGCAGAGGCAGCGCGACATCACATGACCAATGGTGTTTCTCACAAGGTGCGCACAACGCAAGGTAGTGTGTTCGACTTCCACTAAAGGTCGAGTGCTCGTTTTCCACCTTAGGTTGTGTGTTGCATTGCCTAATTTAACCCTTTCTTTATAAAGTGCACCTTAAATCACTTCGCCCATATTTACATCTAAGGTCGTGGGTTGCAGTGCCTTAGTTAACTTCATCTTGATTAACTGCGTCTCAATTACCTTGGCCTCAGTTAATACCAGCGTCGTTGGTTAACTCCCACCAAAATTTTAGTTTGATGACTTTGGTCACGCCAATGCCGGCAACGAAGCCGGATTTTCCGATTCATCAGCCCTATACTGCCTTAACATTATTGATGTTTTACCCACTGCGGACTGGCACAGAACGACGAGCACATCACCAGTGCTTTAAGTCGGCGTCAAAGAGTTTCAGTGAACAGCACTACCTACCCATTCCCGTATCTGAAACGAGCCATGTTGGCGTGAGAGAGGTCAGTTGAGTTAGTGCGACATATATTCACAATCCCGCAAACTCTGTGAGCAAAATTTCTTCAGAGTTTTGAAACCGAGAATTGACAGTCTGAGGGAGGGCAGAGATGTCAAAAGAGGTTTTTTTTTCATCTCCAGAAAGCAGTTTATTCAACATTTCGGCAACTGAGGGCGCGTCATTGTTATTTTCGGAAGTTTCGTCGGAGGAAGACTTGCCGGCGAATCGGGTAGCTGGTCTGGTCCCCTGTGCTTCACTCTTGGGACCAGGGTTGAGCTCAACGTCCCCGCTTAAATAGACTATTAACACAATGCATAAATCAAGCATACAAAGACCAAGACAAAGCCGTGACGATGTGGGCCTGGAAACAGCAGCAAAACTGCTCATTGGAACGAAAAGAACGTGCGTTTTCAAGAAAAACGTAACTGCGTAAAAAATAGGCAACGATCGAACATGGGCCACACGCGGCTGCCAGACGTCCACTGAATGTTCGAGGCACCGGTGTTGCCCTTATAGCTTCTGCTGCTGACGTCACAGGCGAAACATCCAGTAAGATTAGTGGTTCCAACCAAACGACGGAGGCGCTCTACTGCCTAGGGGCGAGGAGTGCGATAAAGGACGAGCCAGAACCATAGAGAAAGAAATTCAACAAGAGGACACACTTGAAGACAACTCCTACAGGAAACACATCCCGCCTAGTGTCAACCCCATCCGTTAGTTGACGCGAGCATCGGGAAAAAAAAGAATGTTTAATGAACTGGAAGATAGTGTTTTATTCTTGTTTTATTCCTTCCCGCTAAAACTAAAAAGCTTTGCGTATAAATTAACTTCTACTTCACGACTTATTTTTCTTGCGTTACCTTGCAACAAATTAGCGACACTCCAGACGCGCCATACGCATGCGCCATTCGATAGATATGCCACGAAAGCGAGCGAGGCCGACTGCGCATGTGAAGCTCGCCTGCTCGGCGACCTGTCTCATTTGGATGTAGCCCGTTTGTCGGGCTCCCGGCGTTTTATTGCGTTTCGTCTCCATTTAGACACGGCACCGCTGCACTACTGGACTACAGCAAGGTAATGAATTTTGTTTGACAGTCTGCGACGCATTTCAAGCACAAGCTCAAGACGTTCACATTTTTGTCTTCTGAGCGACTGAAAACAGGCTTTGCAGCATCGAATTTGTCTTGAGTGTGACTAGAAGGGATTCTGCGAGCGTGTAACATGGTCTGGCTGAGAGGCTCTGTTGTAGCCGCATCTGTGTACTTGGCCTACCGTCGCGTCGACTGAGGCCAAGTTGTTTTGGAAACGTGCAGTCAGCCGTGTATTTGTGTTCTTAAAATGCAGGAAATAATGCCCGGGAAGGGAGGGATGCTTGAAAATCGGATCTTTTCATCATATTTTCTGGCATTGTTTGAGAGGAGTCGAATTGTTACGAAATCAAAAAGCGAATTTAACTGTAATGCCGGTCATTCACCACTTCCGCACGTTGCAGAAAGGGTCGTGGCAGGTCTGTGTCGCTAGTTATCTACAGATCTGCTTAGCTTCACTAGTTTTTTTCTGACCCCTTTTGCTTGCGTAATTCTCAGGCACTATTTCAGTATTTGAGAGAGGAAAATCCTGGCGATTGTACAGCTTTTATTATGGATATCGAAGACCTGTTTTGCTCCTTGCCCTATGACGGGTTGCTAAATTCCGTAAACCAATGCATTAAAGAACAAGTGCAAGAGTCGGCTTTTATTGACAGATGCCGTGTTTCCACGGGAGCTTTTCTAGAATTTTTTTCGATGTACTTAAAGGCGACGCTGAGTGCGTGGAGAGATGGCGTATTTATGCAGAAATAAGACATTTGTATTCGCTCAAAGGCTGCACCTATTCTTAGCGATATTTACCTGAGTAAGGTAGACAGATGCTTAGAGAAATGCCTTAGGGGATTGCGTTATCAAGATATTTCGTTACGTTGATGATTACATATTTTTCTGCTATAGGGGAGAATTCGATTCCGCTGCTACCTCAGTAAGTGAGCAATTTAAACTTTATGGAGGAGGAATAAAATTTACCAAGAAATTTCCTCAGCCACGGGTGATTCAGTTTCTAGACATTTCCATGGTCTTCGAACAAAATCACGTTTGTTGGCAGTACTCGCCAAGATCTTCGAAGCCGTTGTTAAACTTTCAATCCTAGCATTCCAAAGTAGTAAAAAACGGAATTGCTATGTCGTGCCTTAAGTCTTCTCTCAACAGATCCTGCATGCATTGAATGAGCGTCAGTTTCAATGCGCAGGTCGGGTGTCTATTAGAAGCAGGTTATCTTAGCGTAGCAGTTACCACTGGGGCTGAACGCCTAAAGAAGTCGGTTTCGAGGAGGACGGGCGTGATTACAGAAAGCAGTAATAGCAAAAAAGAGTAGTGGCTATTCTGTACATTCATTCAGTATCACAAAGGCTTAAAAAAGTTGCAAGTAGATCCAGTGAAGCACAATAAGAACAACAGTTTTACTGACTGTCGTATGGGTGTGGCTTATAAAATTCCCTTTAGCTGTGGCCAGTTCTACGTACGGCAAACGGGGCGGTGTATGAATCAGAGGCTGATGGAACGTAAAAGGTTGTTAACCAGTGGATCGCCTTCTAATCTTCCCCTCCATTGCCAAGATTATAAATGCATGCCAAAGGTAGATGAATGCTCGATATTATACAGACATAAGAATAAAGATACGCGTCTTATGGTAGAGGCATGGCACATATATAATGGTGGAAGTGCGTGCGTGAGTCAGCCTTCGATTACTTTACATAAGGAAGAGGTCAAGTGCCTTAACAGTTGTACCCGGCATTTGTACCCGACTGACACGTGGTGATACCACTCCAGAGCTTGTGCAGATGTGGTTTATCTTCTTTCTTTTTTCGCCTAGCTGCTCCCTTCAGTTGGTAGTCGGCGTTCGTGATGTCCACTTCTCTACGCTTGTGTCCTGTCTGCGCGCCTCAACCCCCTTTTTTGCATAAATATGTGCACGTTAAAGAACCGCAGCTGCTCAACATTATGGCGGAGTCCTACACTACGACATGCTTCGTCATATCGGGGCATTATCAAAGCTCACAATGTTTAAACTGCTAATGCACCGGCTGTTAAGAGGGAGGATGAAGGTGATTGAGCAGTTGAATGTTAGGAATTGGTTCCGTGTGCGTTTCTCAGGTCTCTCTGCTCTAGCATATGTATGTCTGGTCAACGGTACGTCGAATGTCATCTCCGTCACACATATGTTTCTGTGGCCTCGGCGTGCTGCCTGTTCTTGTTGTTTTCCTTAGCTTGTTAGCCGTGAATTGTCACAGTGCTCCTTGCTCAGTAAATAAGAGAGAGTTCATGGTTAGACACGCTGGTTGACAACAAAGTGCAGAAACTCCAGATAATTTGCAAGCGCCTGGCTAGCCATTGTGTGGAATCTGCCTGAAGAGAAATATTTCTGTATCGCCAGGCACAGCTGTCTTGGTCTGACACTTCCATCGCGAAACAGCGTCACATAAAAGCCGGAAATTTCTTAATCCTTAAATGTCGTACTGTAATTTTCCATCTAATATCTTCATGCCTATGTTTGAATGTTGAATTCCTGGATTTCTAGTAGCGAGAAAAGAAACGTTTTTAGATGTGAATTTGACCTCCTCATTAAGAGCATCCGTTAAAACAACCAGGAGAAATGTTATGTTGATTTTCGTTTGGAATCACATTGATGACGTGTTTAGTGCGTTTACATAAGGCTTTCTCTCTATATACACCAGTAGCTTAGCTGCTGTTGTCCGTGAATCAGACGCCGGAATAAATCTTTCGTATTGATTCGTCGTACATGGGCCATTTCTAAGTAGAAATAACGGCTCATAAGCACTGGCCCACAACCTTTCTTTATCTTCAGGAACCTATTCAACATGAGGCAAGTCTTTCTTCAGTTTCTTTTGTGGAACGCCATCTCAGGTAATTACAATTTATTCTTGGTCACGTATGAATTCATACTTAGATTATTTTATTATTTTTGCGTATATGTCTTCCATACACACTGGGGCTACATACAAACCAGTACTTAGCTAAGTACGCATCATAGTGACACACACACTTGTTTATATTTTGAGAGATGACGATTTACCATCTGCTAACCGTTGTTAACGTTATTTCTTAACGGAAGATTTGCCTGAATTTATTGAAATATCCTCTGCCACCGACTTTATGCACTGTTTGATGTTCCCGTACGTTGTATAACCAGACTACATATGTGACGCGAATAGTGTTGCAGGAGGAGGAGGAAAGAAGGAAGAAAAGGTAGGGTGGTCCACCAGACGCACGGCTGGTTCGCTGCCCTGCACGGAGGAAGGGGTTTAAGTGATGAAAAGAAAGAAAGCAGAGGCAAAATGAGGTGCACTCGTGTGAACACGTGTGGCTGTCAAATGCGTGAAGCCTAGAATCGCTGACTGAGGCAAGTTGATTTCGTGATTCATAGCTACGCCCGCGTTGATTTGTAAGCGTGTGACTCGAGGGGCCACGGTCCAAGAAGTTTTGTCTCAGACAATGGTCTGCTGTCTAATCGGTTTACCGCACTCCGAAGAACGTCGCGTTTGATGTCAAAGATTACGAGAGCACAAAGGGTATTTGACCGTCTTTTGACAGCTGCATGAGTCACAGATAGGTGTGTTGGACATTCCAATAAACAATAAACACGCTTTCGTAGTAGCCACTACTAATCTTCTCTCATGTGCCGCAGCTGGCTCCCCTAAACAGATGCGGCGCAGTAAAGTCGCATCACGGTGGGACAGTTGCCATGGAATCAGCAAATTCAATGAGGGATCCAGCCGGTGGATAGGACCGTTCAAGAAAATTGGGGAGTTCCACGAAGTTGCCGTTTTTGGTTTGAACACGTAAACGAAGATTCCCCCGACAAGTCTCTCCTTGATTAGGGTATAGGAAATGGCAGGGTGGCATCATAAGCAAAGTCAATGCCGACAGTGCCACAGTGCCCCGGAAGTCACCGGAAGATGGTGTGATGTACCTATCTGAGGGCTTCGTGGAGAACCTCTCTAGTCTCAAAAACCAGTTGTTCATGTGTCTTGCGTCGTCAGGCTGACTGCAAGTTTCGAAGGGCTACCTTGGAGTCACAAAAAACGACTCACTTTCGGCGCTTTGCTATTGCGATGTAATTAACAGCGGCGCATAGGGCGGCATCTTCTGTTGCCGTAAAGGTCGTTATGTGGTACACTTTCAATTTCATCGGTACTTGTAGGCCGTGATTTTAATAGCGCTTACGGAGCTGGTGGCTGAGACTATTTCATCGGTGTATATGTACGTTTTTTGTCCATATGCCTCATTTCGGTACTCACAATGTCAAGTGTCGTAGAGCAACTGTTTAGTGATGGGGAATTACTCATAATTCCTAGGATTGTAAGATATACTTGTGGTGGCATAGATACCAAAGGGGTAAGAGTCGTCTTGCTGAGGGTGTAAAGGCCGACGTAGGGCTGCCTTGATGTGTCGAAACAAGTAAGGAAAATGTGCCTAGAGGTAGTTGCGCCGGCAAAACGGCAATATAGTTACTGTGTACGTGACACAGATCTCGAATGTGTGCTTTAAGGTTACCACTTTTGATGTATGTTGGAATGAAGCAATACTTATTGTTGCATGAGTCGAGGGGCGTCGTGGTAGTCTCCGACATATCCTTAGTACCTGGCCTTGGGTTTTAGGGTGTGAATATTTGTCTTGCATGTGTCCGCCAAAAGCAGCAAGCTGTACCGTAAAAAGCCCAGAAACAGTGATCTCTACAGCTGCAGCATGGACCGTACCAACATGCGTCAGGTTTTTCCTCACTAGAATTTCATTATGTGTGCAATCGACATTAGTCTGCTTGATGTTAATGCATTAGGGTCTGTATGAAAGGTCCCTGTGGATAATCACACCTAAGACGCGATGAGACTTCTGGTACGTGATTGAGAAAAACATGGAGGGAAGCGCGATTAACACGCATTTTTCTATGGCCCCATTAATGCCTTGTTGGTGAAGGTATGAAGAAGTTAGGGTGGCTGCCCGCTGAATTCTTCCACGCGCTTGAGGACGAGTGACAGCAGAAGACCAAAGACAAATATCGTCAGCGTACATTGATAAGGGAATTTGCTTGCGTAATACTCATGCAAGGCCAATCATAGGTTAAAAATAATAGGCCTCAACACCCCACCCTGTGAAACGCCACAGTATGTATTATAAATGGCAGAGGGGCCATTTGCGGTGTTCACAAAGAAGCACCTTCTCGTCAAAGAGTCCCTGATCCACTGAAACATTTGATTCCCAATTCCAACAGCCTCTATTAACTCGTATCGTACAACATTTTCACACCAGGAAAGAGCGTCACTAATATGTGCTTGCGTCCTCATTGGGTGATATGAAAGCCGCGAGGTCAGTAACATCGTCTATTGATGACCTGCTTTGCCTGTGAGCTTTCCAAGGAGACAAAGTACACAATATGGCGTTCAAGCCACGATTCCAGGCTGGTAAGGATAATCTTTTTTATTACTTTCTATGTGTAACGTGCCGGGCAATATAGCAATATGACGTATGGTCGGAAGGCGACTTTCCTGATTTGAGCAGTGGTACAAGAGGACTTATCTTCCATTGCTGAGCAAGAATGCCATCATGTCATTAGCGGTTGTAGTAATTCAACTGATCTTGCCTCCTATCTTTTTCAAGATGGGCTAGACCAGCATAAGTGACGCCTTTGGACCCTAGTGAAGATAAACGTCGAGAAGCAGCCGAAGAGATGTCAGGTTCTTCTATAGTAAATGGAATTTTCATTTCTGGGACGCGAGGAGCAGATACACTACCCACATCTTTGGCACTGGGGGTGATACACGCGCCAACGATCTGCGCGCAACAATCATTCGCCACCTCAAGTTGCGTGCGGAAATGAAGCAAGGCTATTGTCATGGAAGGATGTGCCTGTTGCGGACACGAGGGCAGGTGACAAACTGTCCTCCAGATGCATGACAATGGTTTACAAAGGTCCAGTGTTTCACAAAAGGATTTCCCATGATGTTCCTGCAATTTCTCCAAACGGTGCCGGATCTCCTGTGTTCTCCGTGGCATTTTCAGGTCACAAACTATATTCGTGCGCCTGTGTCTGATTTCAGCTCGTCGCCTAAATGCAGTTAGCTTCTCTAGTTCTACGTTGGGTTAGGAATGGTTCCCTGTGAATCTTCGGAGGCATAAAGTTTCTCTCATTGCCTCTGGGATGGTTTCCTCCAGACTATGGCTAAAGTGTTCTCTGCATGACTTTTCCATGTGTAGTCTCAATTTAGACTAGCCGGTTCCTGTTACTTCG
Source organism: Dermacentor andersoni (assembly GCF_023375885.2). Classification (NCBI taxonomy): domain Eukaryota; kingdom Metazoa; phylum Arthropoda; class Arachnida; order Ixodida; family Ixodidae; genus Dermacentor; species Dermacentor andersoni. The sequence goes on along the minus strand of NC_092823.1, from coordinate 47,806,096 downwards.
TTCGACGAAGAGGAATTGTTCAGCCCCCTGATCGGCAAGCAAGTAGGAATACGGTCACTTCCATGAGTTTCTATCACTGAATACCAATGAAATTGCGAACTCAAGCACTGTGATACCAAAGTCAAATCCAGAAACTGGATTGCTTGAGGCATCGCAGGTAGATAGGACTGCTATCATTGATAAGAGAAAGGTCGCGTTAAGAGGCCAATGACACAGGATTCCTGCGTCTGGAATGGACTGCCGAGCTACCCCAGATTAAGGGATGCTTGTTAAAATTCGCAGTTATATTCCTAAGACCACCGGTTCGTAACAATATGTCTTGCAGTCTATCGCATTCAACTAGTCCTGACAGATATATGTAGGCACCAATGACACTTACTTGGCTGAGTTGTACGCACATTGACGAAATGAATGGTTCCTACCCTGACAGTTTGATGTGAGCAAGTACGTTGGGTTTGCAACTAATTGTTATGGGAATCCGATTTCTTTGATTATACTGACAGAATGATGAGATGCGGTACTTCAAGCCTACGGCGTCCCACCGTAATATTGAAGCTTGTGTGACCTCAATGCGAATTTACAGTATTGGACCTGACTAGGCGCCTACTCAAGGCTTGCAAGTACACGATTTAGAGCATGCAGTACCCGCTATTGTTGCTTTGTGGCTATGGTGTTGGGTCATAGGCAAGCACGAGCTACGCTAAGCTAAGTACGAGGTAACGGGATTGAATACTGGCCAAATTGGCCGCGTTCCGATAGAGGTGATTGCGAAATCACCCGTTTACTTAGCTTTAGGTCACGTTAGAGAAGCCCTGGTCATCCATATTTGCAGAGTCCCCCATTATGGCGCGCGTCACAATGAGAGCGGGGTTTTGGGACGTAAAACCCCACAATTAAATTTTAAGAGCAAGCAGTACCTGTCATGCCCTCTGAGTAGAACTTGTTAATGAGCGAGTTGGTTGGGATATAATGAATACATTGATGCGCCAAAAAGGGAAAAATAAAGACTTGGGAGGAAGAGTACGAAACGACAGATTGAGCACTGAACTTCAACTCATCCTATACTTACAGCAGGGCAGGGAGAATGAACAAATGCGCATGCGTAGATCAGTGTTGCCTAGAGCGAGAACAGTGACGTTTTTAACAGTTGCAACTCGTTTTCAAACAGAAAAACAGATGCATCACTAATACAACTCCTGCATCTCTCTTTTATGTGACATGCCTCCAAAAGTTCTCTCGCTAACGTATCACCACTTCAGTTTCTTCAGTTTTTAGATCTGTCTTTAGCTTTTGACAAAAACCATGTATGTTGACAGTATAGCCCACGTACCCAAAGGAATTGCTACCGTACGATTCGGCAAACTCAAAGTTAATTAAAAGAGGAATGACCACACATTGCCTCGAATCTGCTCTCACGAAGTCGTGCCCTCAAGCGATGCAGGCCAGCTTTGACAAGCAATTGGCGATGCTACACAAAGCCGGTTACCTGAGCTCGGTCGTTCGGGCGGTGTCAAAAACATTGCTCCAGAAGGTGAAGAGAAAAAGGCATACGCCTAGGCCCGACCGAAAACGAGGCAAACCCGCAGTGATGCCATACGTCCACAAGCTTTCCCACAACTTGAAGAAAGGCGCTACTAGGTTTGGTGTGCCAGTTGTTTTCTCGGCGCCAAGCAAGTTGGTTGGACTGTGACCGCGCATAAGCCGCGTTGACAAAAAGTCAGGATGCCAGAAAAAGAACACTATACAGTACGTGAAATGTGCGACGGGCGTTATATACGAGACACCGCTGAAATGTGGGAAATGTTACGTTAGACAAACGGGGAGATGTGTTAGTGACCGGGCCCGGGAGCATGGATTGTCTGTAATCAACAAAGGTAATGCGCATTTACCTACACATTGCATGGTTTGCCTGGAAGGCAGATGCCAGCCACTACTGCGTGAGATAAAGATACTTGGCAGGAGTGGCGATACGCTAGGAAGAGAACTTTTGGAGGCATATCACATAAAAGAGCGAGTCACGAGTTGTATTAGTGATACATCTGTTTTTCTCTTTGAAAACGAGTTGCAACTGTTAAAAACGTCACTGTAATCGCTCCAGGCAACACTGATGTACGCATGCGCATTTGTTCATTCTCCCTACCCTGCTGTAAGAATAAGATCAGTTGAAGTTCAGTGTTCAATCTGTCGTTTTGTACTCTCCCTCCCAAGTCTAGATTTTTCCTTTTTTGGCGCATCAATGTATTCATTATGCCCTCTTAACTGACGGCGTTTTAAAGCTACCGCTTTAAGGGCCCCGCTGTGCAGCGAGCACAGCGTCAGCGACGTTGACCCTAAGTTCACCGCGTTGAGCGTGACCAAAACGTGGTTACTAATCGCAGCACGGCTCGCGCCGCCTTTCTCCCATTCCCAGAGCGACGCACGCAGCACGCTGTCTACCAATCATAGCACGCCGCGCCACTTTCTAGCATCCGCGACAGCTGCGACGCCGGGGGGGAGGGGGGCGGAAAGCAAAAAAAACCACATAGCGAAGAAGTTCGCCTTCGTGCGTATTTTTTGCCGCAAGTGTTTCCCAGTAACAATTACGGTCGCATAAGGTGCAGTTGCCGTCATGCGTAAGAAGCAGTCCAGGACCTTTTAATGCTATTGTGTTCTGCTCTTAAAAGGCCTAGCTTAAGCGTCTCCCAAGTCATTCACCTTGCTGAGGAGCGTGCGAATCGCAGTCATGAGTCATCGAAGCAATATGATCACTTGGTTGTATCTCTTCAAGCAGTTTATCAAAGGGAGGTTCAAAATTCCAGGTTGCCGATGTGCACTGTCGATTTGCAGGTGGCTGCGGCTTCGACAAGCTAGGCCAAGCTGCAACAGCTGCAGCCTCACTTTTTCTCAGTATTTCTGTTTCTTGACAGCCGCGACTGGTCTGGGCGGCAAGAGAGGTGGAGTAGCAGGGCAAGCGACGGACACGGTGGAGGCATTGACATTGTTTAACGAATACTGGGTTTGGTGGTTTTGGTAGCCTGCCGATGAGACGAATGGTCCCACGTCATTTGTTTCAAGACGACCGGATGCTTCCTAATGTTCAGGCAATTTTTTCGTGAAGCTTCTTGGTATCCTCGACAATTTGAACATTTAGGAACAATGGCCCTTCAATCTTCCCCGAAGTGGGGTTCAGCGCAGTGAGAACGCAGTGTTGTATTCTCGCATAGGCTTCTCACGTGACGCATCTTCAAGCAGTCGAGGCATTGTAGTGAGTTCGGTACGAAAGGGGGCACAGGCTGTTGAATGTGGTCAACCTTTACACATGAATGTAGTGGGTGTCCAGTGAACACCATTTTCAAATGTGAGTTGCCAAGGCGGATCAAAGTAGCAGAATGGGAACTACTTCGTAGAACGCGATAGACGACACAGCAACGACACATCAAAGACAGAACACTCGACTAAGGAGCTAAGCGGTGGTGTCAATGCTGCCACAAAAATAACACCACCTGAATCTAACTTGGAGAAACGCAACAGCCGTCTTCTCCACATTTGGAAAGATAAGCAGACGGTTCAAAATAGACGTAGAGGTCAAAAACTTAACATAAAGTTAAGAAAGCGCATATCGCTACTTTACACAAAAATGGAGGAACCTGCTAAGCAATTGACCAAACAACAATAGTACGAGGTGTGTAATTCCATGGGTGGACAATTAAGCACCGCCAAAACTTGGCACATGCTCAGGTTCCTGCTTGATCATAAGAAGCACCTTCATCATAGAAGATGGCTAAGGTGCTCCCGTTACATAAGTCAGGTAGTAAGCAGCATCTTTCTAACTACCGGGTAATATCTTTAACACCATATTCATGCAAAATACTAGAGCATATAATATACAAGCACATTATGGAATTCCTTGAATCAAATAACATTCTCTCTAATGTACAACATGGATTCAGACGCGGTTTTAGCACCATAACACAACTTGTCGAGTTCACGCATGACATAGCTTCTAACCTGGATAAGGGATTTCAAATTGACGCTATATTCATTGATTTTTCCAAAGCTTTCGATACCGTACTTCACTGAAAACTGCTGTCCATACTAAACGCCATTCTTTACAACCCTCAATTATTGAATTGGATAGAAAGTTTTTTGTCTCACCGCACTCAATTCGTAAGCTTTAACTCGATCAGTTCTTCGGTGGTGGATGTGTCATCATGCGTCCCTCAAGGCTCGGTCCTCGGACCTCTTCTTTTCTTACTATATATTAATGATTTGCCACGCGAGATATCATCTAAAATTCGTATGTACGCAGATGACTGCGTATTGTAAGAGAATCTCCCTCTGAGCATGTTCGACTTAGTGAATCATTTGTCAGATTTTCTAAATGGTGTGAAACATGGCAAATGAATATTACCGTCCGTAAGGCTGTCGTTATGCCCTTCTCTAATAAAGCTAACCCGTTCCTTTTCAGCTACGGATTTAATGATAATTTAATTCAACGCGTTTCTGAATGTAAATATCTTGGTCTCACGTTCACCACTAACCTGTCCTGGTCAAAGCACAATGATTCCTTTACGACAAATCTCTACAAAAACTCGGTTATTTACGTCGTACTCTGTCTAATTCTCCACGCGACATTAAATTGCTGTTTTATAAAACTATTGTTCGCCCTATACTTGAGTACGGTAGTCTCCTTTGGAATCCTTACAAGCAGTAGGGAGGCACAAGCAGTAGGTAGGAATCCCTACACATTCTATGCGGACGTTACTACTATCTCGGTGTGGGATTGTAGCGTCGGACCAATAGAACGACTCCAGACCGCACGAAACACAGTAGAGGAAACCCTCATAGGAACAGGCCTCGCATGCTTTGCAGAGAAATCCAAACTTCTCTTATACCGCCCCAGACTTAAGGGCAGGCCTCCCAAAAGATACGAAAGAAACGAATATAAGGAAACCAAATCACAAACGAAGAACGGGCGAATTATCCCAATAGTCAACCAGCTCAAGGTGCTGGGTCTAGTAATCGAGAACGAAGGTACAAACGGGGAAACCATAAGGCATAGGGAAGCTAGACACAAAGGTAACAAACACCATGAGACTAATCAAACAAATTTCTAACAAGCACCAGGGTATGAAGGAAGAAGCGCTAGTACGGCTCATACAGTCATTCGCAAACAGTTCGATCACATACATAGCAGACTTACACAATTGGTTTGCTGCTGAAAAGACCAAAATTAACAGTCTGATTAGAAAAGTGATACAACCTAGCACTAAGAATTCGCGTCAGTACGAGCAGGGATCTCTTGCTAAATCTAGGTCTCCATAACAGAGTGTACAAAATCATAGAAGCGCAACAAACATCTCAGGCGAACGACTAGCCAAAAGCAAAACCGGACGGCATACACTACACATCCTAGGAATCAATTACCCCAATCTATACGAGGAAAAGAGGACGATAACAAGAGAAATTTGTGACAAACTTCTAGTACCAAATATTCCCAAGAACAAGCATGCAGGTTAAAACGAGGGCAGACGCACGAGTAGGGCAGACACAGTGATCCGAAGCTATGCATTAGATGAAAGAGCAACCTTGTAGACGCGGCTGAATACCCACACAGAAATAGCTACGTAGCAGCAGTGGTAGACCACGCCTGAAAACGCCCTAAAAGCGTGTCAGGTAATTACAAACATTCCGACACAGCAGAGAAGGTAGCCATTGCACCAGCATTAGCCTCCACGAATTAGTAATACATAATTAGTATAGAATACATCATTAGTAATTCTCAGGCGGCCACTAGAAATTATGTAAGGGTAGGATCTCTCCTGAGGCGTGCCCCATCATCACAGTTAACGAAGCAAAATTCTCTAATGCAGAGAACAACGGCAGGTAATTGCTCTGCTTCGCAGCGCAAACGACTCCACGCATTCCAGCAATCAACCCAAATGAGGTAGCATACCGCGAACCTCGACGTTTTACTCGCCGAGCTGAGCAAGGAGTGACTTCAATCGGTCAGCAGAACGCGGAGGAGAATATCTGGAGAGGAAAAGGCAGAATAACGAGATTAAGGAATGTTACGAAAATTCTATCAAAATCGGAGGCCAATATAACCACCGCCTCAGACTAAACTGAACAGAGCTGAGTCCGTTACTCGGAGGCGATTACAAACAGAAGCTTATGCGAGTCCCGTGCAACTAAAAACTTTGTACCCCGATATATCCGAGAGCGACATATCCAAGCTATGCAAGTCTACTAAAGCCACCCTACGACACATGTTGTGGGGATGTAAAATATATAAAGAACAAAATTGCAGTCTTCCCGGAAAATATACGGGTGCGGTGGGTGGCCGCACTGCCCAATTGAGAACAAGACCAACTCTGCGCCGTCCAGCGAGCCATGGAGGCTGTACGGGAGCAGGAGCTTCCAGTGACCATCTAGGTAGCCCCATGCTGAGGCCTCCCAATCGCCGGTTTCCAATTTATCTCGCTCTCTCGCCAAGGCGGGTACCACCGCATTTCAATGGGGGCAAAATGCGAAAACACCCGTGTACTTAGATTTAGGGGCACGTTAAAGATCCTCAGGTGGTCGAAATTTCCGGAGTCCTCCACTACGGCGTGCCTCATAATCAGAAAGTGGTTTTGGCAAGTTAAACCTCATAATTTAAGGCGGGTACCACTCTTGATGACAGCAACTAAACTCTGGTTTAAATGAACGAAGTCAGAGCTGGGAATGGTGCCATCATAAATGACAGAGGTGATGGCGTCAAAGGCCATCGGCATGAGGGAACGGACTTTCATTCCATCCAGGTCGGTTACGATACACACTGTATTCAGCACGGGCAAATACGTGACATCAATAGCCAGCCAGGACGTTCTTACCTGTATTCACTATGAAGTCGGTAATTTCATTCGGCACCAATCCCTTAGCAGCACTGATACAATGTGCCTATTGAGGCGTATTATGTTCCCGCCGTACGCAGCACGTGCAAAAGTAAGTGTTGACAACAAGCTTTAGTTGTGGTCTTTCATTCAATGTGCCCGACGACAAAGAGGTCCTGGTGTTACGTCGATTTGGCTCACTGCTCGCAACTTAGAAGTCGTCGTTGGAGGGCTGCACGCTGCTGAATGTGTAGACACGGTTGTCCTCACTGCTATAATCGCCGTGAGGGCCAGTGCACTTTCTTGACGGGGCCACCACGGACTTCGCCGTATCTAGCAGAAGTCCGAGGTCATTGACGTCCATCGCCCATGGACAATGAAGCAATGTCTCAGGTGTACACGCATAACTATAAAAACAGGCAAAGGCACTCAAAGAAAATTCTCAACAGATTTTGTAAATTCCGGAAAGCACATGAGCTCAAGCGATTATGATGAAAGCTTCGAGGACTCTTGAAATAACACACGTGCATCACCCGCACACCACGTCGCTGCTTTCATTGTGCTTGTGATTTGCTTCTTTTCCTGGGCCAATATTCTTGCATCGCAAAGTTATCTTTGTAACTTGTCGCTCTGCTTGAAGTGTTGTTCTTCAAACTTACTGCAACGTCAGTGGCGACTGCATTGCTAGGGGCGCAAAATCAAAAAAAGAACGTCCCTCTCCCGTGCAGTGGGGGCACGTTAAAGGCACTCTGTTGGTGAAAATTAGTGCGTAGTCCCGTACTACGGCGTGCCTCTTAATCAAATCATGGATTTGGCACATAAAACACTAGAATTCAACGCTAACTACAACGTGACAATATACTTAAGACTATATGGTGTTCTACTTTTAATACATTAAGCTAAAATGGCAGTAAAGCAGAAATGACGCATAAAGGATAATTAGAAATGCTTAACAAAGACAAGTGACATATTGAGCTCATTCCAGAGTTTATATGAAGCGCAGTTTTAGTCAAATGTTTCATTAAGAGCCCTCACCATGCCAACGTGGAAATTTCGGTTACACTCTGGAAGTTGTAGGCATTGTCCATGGACTGCGTTATAGCAAATATATTTATTTTAATCATAATTAGGGCCTGTCACGATAACCTAAAATGCAGCGTAGATTTGCCCCCAGTAGGCGAGCTTCAGTGCCAATGAGGCACTCACTGTTCGCCTTGACTAGGGTACGTAAGCCGCACAATTTCCTTCACTTGTTCACTAGAGTAACCCAGGACCAGCGTCACCGTTACATCATGCGGTTTTCTTTTCCTTCTATGCTGAGCAAAACACTTCCATTGACGTCATTGCACGTTCCGCATTGAATGACTTATCGAATTAAGGTGTTGTATTCTTTGACGTTGCAAGCAGTGCATCGTATATTGAGGCATATGTGCCTGCAACCATGACTCTCTTGCTAGAAGCGGGGATTCCTTGAGTCGAAAGGTGCGTGTGCTTTCGTGAAAGCTTTCACCTATTTTCATGTAGTGAGCTGTTTTATTTGTTTTCATGCCCTTCTAGACCTGGGACGCACCTTTACCGCCGCACAACCTACACACCTTATCTGTCTCCTGGCCATGAGCAAACTTGGTCTTAGACATTTTAAGCACTTTACCACGGAATTCAATATATATAATATTGCTTATTGCCGCAGCTCGGACGACAGGATAGCTAAAACGCTGCATCAATTTTGTATTGCAAAAAATACGTGGTGTACTAAACATGATGTTTGTGACGTGCTTCGAGCTTCATAAATCGCGTCTGAGGCCCATAGACGTTAAAACTGGAATATTAAATCTAGAGCGCGGCACCCTTTGAGGCCTGGATTTGTACACCGCCTATTGTTACAAGATGTTTGTGGTACCGACAGTTGAGACACATCTAAAGGCAATGAAGGAATAAAAGTGAAGAAATAGTTTTCAGTTAGAGAATTTTTACAAGGAGTAAGAAAAAATTACAAACTCTTACCCTACCGGAAAATCGGGGTAAGCGCAGCTTGCCCTACGTGCGCCTGACCTTCGTCACGGTTTAGTAACCGACAGGTAACGGTATCGGATTGCGTCGGCCTCCCGCTCCCTCATCTTGGGATCTTGTTCTCACTGCTGTCGGATTGCCTGGGCTAGGGTGGCCCTAATGGCGGGATCAACGCTCCGACAGCAAGCCCTTTCACAGACATGTTCTGACCACCTCTCGTCGAAGGCTGCCAGTTCCTCGGGGGAACGCAAAACCTGTGGCCATCCCATCCGTTTTCGGTAATGAACTGAACAGAAACGAAGCAGTCACCGCGCGCTCGAAACCCTTTCCTGCGGTTTTCCTTCAAGGCGGAAGCGAAACGACCCTGACTGGTTGTGCACGTGTTGTGAGCGCGCGCCTATGCAGCTGGAATCCTTGCGACTGACTCACGCGGTGGCGCCGGCGCAGCTGTGAACTCATCAAACCGCCCTTTCCTACAGCTGCTGTGCTCTAGGAGCAACTGGGTTTGTGTGTGACCAGACCACTACCCAAATATTAGCAAATAAGTTTGCTTAAAAACATGTGCACATACAGAATAACCTGCTTATACTTATATATATATATATATATATATATATATATATATATATATTTACTTATGAATGAAAGGTTGTAACACATGTTTTAGACAAAAATATACTGCAGTTTATTATTTTCAGCGGGTCATACTTATTCTTATAGCACTAAGGTTAATTGAGGTGCAACACATGATGACATTGCGCCATAGTGCTGCAACAAAAAAGCACATATGCACCAGAAAAATGCAACGGAAGATAACTTTTTTCACAACATCGCGTTTGGTCTTCGCCACGCTTTTGTTATCTCAGTGATTACCACGCACCGTCAACTTTTGCGTTGCATTGCCTATTAGTGTGCGCAGAAAATCATATTTTCCTTCTAATTCTTGGTTCACAATAATTCACGGCGATCCGCGGTCAATCAGTGATCTCCATTCGACTGTGATATTTGTCAATGCCTGCGACATTAAAGATTCATTTCTGTGATTTTTCATGATTGAAGCATGACCAAGTTACAAGTAAGGCAAGCCAAATAATTAATTAATTTTTAATAAACCAATGTAATAGTGAAAGGAGACGGTTCCCGATGACGTCTATTTCTAATAGAAGTCATGTGCTATGATAATTGGTGTGCTATTTTTAACAGCAAGTTTCGCTGTGCCCCTCGGCACTAGCAATAAAAATGGGCTTCTTCTAAATTGGATTATTTCTTGACACCCTTAGGTACTTGCTCCTTAATTTGAAATGTCTTTGCTGGTACTCAATCTCATAAACGTTTGCAGTGTACTTCGCAACAAGTTCATCATCACAACCACCAAGAAAGGATGGTGAGTATGATCACTTATGCAGTCGTGACTTTATCACAGTCATAACTATAGCTAAAGATTTACCACGCGACTGGCCTGTCGCGGCACTTTGCGCGTAAGCGGCAAATATTGCTTCAATTTTTTTTTCTCTGGGCTTCTCTCAATTGAAAACGGTCCAACGGATAGCCTGTACTTCCTTATTTCTGGTTTTACCGTTGGCTCTCTACAACATAGCTTGTTTCAACCACACACTGCAACTGCGAGCATTAGCAGTGCACCCTTACTCCTTTCAAATCGCAAGCAGCATATCATACTGACACGTGTACTTGCTTATCTTTCTCGAGAGACCATTTTTTCGCCGCCTAGCAAATGTTAAACATTATCGCTCAGCGCAGTAAGTGGCTGCATGTACCGGAAATTTCTGGAATGTTAACGGTAGTTTTGTGCATTGTCTGTTGTAACGGCTCCTTGCGTAATCTGTGTGTTTGCGCGACGCAAAATGTGGTGCTTCTGGAATTTACGTGGGTACCAGCGATCAGTCTGGAACCTTCAATGACTCGTGTATAAAAGCCGACGCGCTTGACCCGCAGATGAGATTTTCCACGATCCCCGACTGTTTTCGCCGCTACACTATAAAAACAGTTGCACTCTTTGGGGTGTATATGCGCCACATAACAATAATCGTCATCTGCCTTGCTTACGTTTCCTTTTCAGAAAACGCCGCGCCCGCTACTTTCCTGTCGACATTGCTACATCATGCTGATAACGCGCGTTGCGTTCGTCACTGGCAGGTACCCGACTCGCAGCGTTAAGGGAAGAAAATGCGGGCAAGACAGATGGCGTTTATTGTGTTGCAAGATACGACTCAAAGGGCGTGAACTTATTGTTTAACGTTGTACTTTGCGTGTAACTTGCTTATCAGGGCGCAGGTTAGCCTAATAAAAAGTTAGTTTATCCATAGTTTTCCTGCTGTGTTGTTCGCCGCCACTATTCTGTGTCTATGTATATATATCGTAGCCCCAATGTTCCCTATCTTTCATTAATACTGTATTCCGCTTCCCCTTTGTTAGGATATTATCTTGGCGAGATTGTTAAGTACTGCCACTCAGGCCTTGGCGGCAGTTGTGCCAGGATGCGGAAACTCCCTATACCTCCCTGGCGAAGCACGGTCCCATGCCCATACCTGGCGGCAGCGCCGTTTTCACCACTGGCGGTTGCTGCATATCCAAATGAAAATAATTCACAAAGAAAACAATGCCTCCATGACGTCACTGATATAGTTGTAAGTTAGATGGAGAGGGCGCGAATCTGCGGGATGAGGATTTCCCCGGAAGCCCTCCTTTCCCAATGCGCATTCAAGCGGGCTGTGTTCGTGCTCTCTTGTAGGACCGCTGGCCGCGTGGCGACATTGGCCAACTCGCTGAGCAGAGCGCCTGAAGTGTGCCGCGTTTGCGAAGCGCTTTTTACAGCAAAGCTGTTAAGGCCTACTTTCCCAACTCTCGAGTCTGCGTTTAGAAAAAAAAAAAACTACTATGAGCATTGGTTCGAACTTCGTCGTCTTCCACGTCTTGCTTATAGAGATAGAAATTCAATAAGAGAGGACACGCGGCGAAAACTGACAACAGGAACAAGCCTAGCGTTAATCCCATCCGTTAGTTGACGCGAGCATCGGAATGCAAGAATCTGAAAAGTACTTACAACGTTTTTTTTTTTTATTCTTTCCCGCTAAAACTAAAACGTTTTGCGTATAAGTGAACTTATACATCGCGACCTATATTTTTTGTGTGTGTTACTTATCAACAAGCTAGCGACATGCAAGACGCGTCACCGAAGCGAGCGAGGCCTGCCGCGCATGTGCAGTTCGCCTTTTCGGCGACCCGTCTCTTTTGGATGTAGCCTGTTTGTTGGGTTCCTGACGTATTGTTGCGTTCCTCCTGCACTTCGACACGGCACCACTGCACTATTGTGCTACGGCAAGGTGAGAAATTTTGACCGTCTTCGCCGCATTTCAAGTAAATTTAGGCACACGGCACAAATGCGAGACAACTGATGCAGTTAGTGCAAAACAGCTCGGCTGTTCCGGCGCATGTAATTTGAGTTTGTGACCCGTACTGGGAAATGCTTGCGACTGTTTCTATGAGCCCCAATGTTACTTTAACTTATTTTGGTAGTTTTTGGGCACGCTTGCTGCACCCGGCTATGTGACGAAGTTAGCGAAAAGCAGATCGATCGTGGTGACGGTTTCACGTGTACTGAATCTTACTGGGACAAGTTCGTGATGCTTTCCCTGACACCCAACATCACTGTATTTCGCTACTTTGTGGGAGACTTATGAGGTACGCTCGCCGCGCCTGGTGTCGCGAAGTAGTTAGCAAAAAAGCATGCCAGCCGTCTTGACAGTAGGTCTGACGTGTACTGAATTTTAGTGAGACAAGTCTGTGACAATTTTAATGGCCTTGCAACAACATATACCTTCTTTCGGTACTCACGCTTGTCGAAAACGCGAAGAGCGATTGGCGAGAATGATAACACAGGACTGTGTTGCTTGCGCCGGCAGGACGCGCAAGAGATAACGCCGAGGAGCTCAGAAACCAAGAAGTTGAAAATTATCTCTTCTGAGCGACTGCAAACAGGTTTTGCACCCACCAAATTATCGTCAGTGCAACTAGACGGCATTCTGCGAGCGTGTAACATCGTGTGGCTGAGAGCCTCTGCTGTGGCCACCTCTACCTCTGTGTACTTGGCGTACCATCGTGTTGACTGAGGCCAAGTATTTTTGGAAACGCGCAGTCACCCATGTATTTTGTGGGGTGCTCAGCCGTGCTCTTGGGACAAAGGACCGACAACACAGTAGTGCAAACCATCACAAGGAAATTTATTGAACTTTTTGTAATATAATGCCTGCTAGCCGAGTTGCTGTTCACAAAACGTGCCGATGTGGGCGCGTCAAATCGCGGAAGTCCGACTCACCGCGACCGGATGACAGGCGAGTATGTTCGCCGCATGCTGGAGACCAACGCCTGTTCGTTCGCGCGTACTGTCACGCGAATGGTGACGCGTTCGAACGATCGTGTTGTTCCATTTCGGGGTAGGCCTCGCGAAACGATATCGAAGAATCATAGATTGGCGCGCGCCCAGAACAGCACCACTCCCCACAACATCCCCCAAAACAACATCCCCCACAAACGCGCCACTGATCCAGCGTTTGTGGTCGTCGTCTTCTCGCACAACTGGCTCCCTTGTGCAAAGAACTATCATCAGCAATGGCTCTAGCGTCGTCGTCTTTCACAGCTGGCTCGTTCGAGCCCATTCGCGCGAACACGCTCCTGTCACTACTCACGCGTTTCGCCTTCTTTCAAACCTGGCTTGCTTGCTGCTCATCATTCCAGCGTAAAATTTCACTTCTGTCGCCCGGTCTGCGTCAGCGGAGGTAGAGACCTTACCCTTCACCTACTCGGCGATCCTTCAACATCACAGCCTAGAACGCAAGATGTACCCACCACCTCACCCAAAGCTCAACAAAGAAGAAAGCACTACACTCAGAAGACTACAAAGTAATACTTACATGAACGGAATCCTCATGCATAGACTTTACCCAACGCTACAAGGATACCACTGCCCAATGTGTGGCGTACCGGACACCTTTGCATTGCACATTGCCTTTGCACAAGCCGGTATAAGTCATTCATTGTCTTACGTGTGGGACACATTTATTAACAAAATGATACGCGAAAGTGTGTGCGTACCTACATCATCACGATCACCATAGACCAGGACCATAAATGTGTTCGTACCTTCTTCGAAATTCTGCGTCAACTAGGTGTCGTGCGTTAAACAGCTTCGCTAGTCGTCAGCCTTCAAAGACTGGAATGCCTCATGATTTTTTTTTTTGTACCGCAATCACTGTGCAAGCTCCTATATATCTTTTAAAACACGGGTACATCACACCAATGCTAAGAAAGTCTAATGAGATATATTTATATCGCAAACTGTCGTTAACTACCGATTTTCGCGGTTAAGATATTACACTTTGTTATTTTGTGAGTCACTTTGAAACGCCAAACTTGTGGTTAACATTAGGGCTATACGGTTCAACTAGTCCAGAGATATGGCGAAGGTGAGTGTAAACCTTCCACCACAGATGGTAGAGGGTAGTATAAAGAAAACTTCCTGGCACCATCAATTGCTTATTTTGTTCATGTGGTATGAAGGTAGAGTACAATGCATTCATTTCATTGTGAGTATGAGAAGTGAACACCCACTAAATTTTTAACGGGCTACATGCGTCTGTTTGAACAGGAAGCAACCTGTTTGCCCTCTTTATGGGAACTACATGCCAAATGAGGGAGCACGATTTTGTTACTTTCTGCTCAGTTTCCATAGCGCTTACACATGCATATAATCTGCGTGTCGTCATATATATATATATATATATATATATATATATATATATATATATATATATATATATATATGACAACACGGTTAGCAGTAGGACACTATTTTGACACAACGGCGACGCAAGGAACCAACCAATCATAAAAAAAACTTCTCATCACTCTTCATCGCAAAGGGGATTACTAGTTCTTATACAATTAGCATTAGGCAGCGCATAATTGTATTACTGGTATTATTAAAGACAACTTGCCAGCGAATCAAATAACATTGCGCCTCGTTTAAATACGGGTGCTCAAAAACATGCACACATGGAAGCTGAGATTAAAGCAAGGTAACTGAGCAAAAGAAAACAAATACAGCATACTTGTTTGTGCAGTAGAAGAAGAGGATTTGCTGATCAGTTAGCACTGTTAGAGTTTCTACATTATAATTTTCTATATTGTAGATACCTACAGGTACTTACATATACTCCGTTAATTAATGTCAAACACTTCCGTACTAGAGACAAAGCTAGTTTTGAAGCCAAAAATATAAGATGCAATGAACTCGCTCAGCCTTTCCGTTTCGCGAAGTCTCGCCGGTTAGGAAAATAGGTCTTCAGGGTATTCACACTTCAAAATCACCAGGCGTTCTGGAAATTCAAATTATAGAGGCTGCAATGTGGTAAAGAGAACCTTTAAAATTAAACGAAATTTATTGATTTGCAATACTAATCTGCGAATGGAAGGCTCTCAAAAAGGCTGGACAACCAGTAAATATCGCAGATTTGCCCAAGCTGTTCCTTTGTCAAGGACGTATTGTACCATCTACACTCGGAAATCGAGAGAAAATTGAGATCTTAAAGATTCTTCAGTAGGATATCCTAGAAGCACAATGCGTTGGCGGGCTAGTTGGTGCCAATCCGTGAATACTTTGTTTAGC
This sequence comes from Dermacentor andersoni, assembly GCF_023375885.2. NCBI lineage: Eukaryota > Metazoa > Arthropoda > Arachnida > Ixodida > Ixodidae > Dermacentor > Dermacentor andersoni. Next base: position 47,790,550 of record NC_092823.1, on the reverse strand, counting down.
GCAAAACCCAAGAAAGCCGACCAGGACAAGGCGCTACTCTCAACTGACATCATTTTATTGCGTAACTCCTTTATAGAACAGATGAAACTAGAGGAACATGCGCAGTGAGCACCATGCGGTAGATCCACCAACATCCAATTCCAAGAGCTCACTCATGCGACAAAATCCAAAAAACGAAATTCAGCGCTGTACAAGGTTAAGGAAGACACACTAATGCGCTGTGACCCCAATGGCTGAATGAAGAATGCTTCGGATAACTCTCGGGCGGTGGTGTCGCGGCTCTTTTTCAAAATCGTGGTATCGCGAAACATGGGTTTGCACTTGCATATTTTACAATGCTGAGCCAAATGGGAACCTGCGCCTGTTGGTATGGATCGCTCATGCTCTCTAAGGCGCTCGTTAGCACAACGGCCTGACTGCCTTACATACACTTTGCCATATGACAAGGAAATCTTATAAACCACACCGACGCTGCAATCTACAAACTTAGCGTGGTTCTTTTCACAGTCTGGTTTTTTACTTGTTTTACAAATACGGCTGCACAACATTGACATTTTCTGAGGAGCAGAAAACACAACCGGAATTTGGTATCTAGTGGCAACATTCTTTAGGCTGTGAGCCGCTCTATGGCTCACAATCTAAAGAAAGTAAATGCATCACACAAAAGAAGAGGCCTCAAGTTGTGCCGTATTGCCACAGAGTGGCTCACAATCTAAAGAATGTCGCCACTAGATACCAAATTCCGGGTGTGTTTTCCGCTCCTCAGAAACTGTCAATGTTGTGCAGCCGTATTTGTAAAACAAGTAAAAAACCAAACTGTGAAAAGAACCACGCTAAGTTTGTAGATTGCAGCGTCGGTGTGGTTTACAAGATTCCCTTGTCATGTGGCAAAGTGTATGTAAGGCAGTCAGGCCGTTGTGTTAACGAGCGCCTTAGAGAACATCAACGATTCATACCAACAGGCACAGGTTCCCATTTGGCTCAGCATTGTAAGATATGCAAGTGCAAAGCCATGTTTCGTGATACCACGATTTTGAAAAAGAGCCGCGACACCACCGCCCGAGAGTTATCGGAAGCATTCTTCATTCAGTCATTGGGGTCACTGCGCATAAGTGTGTCTTCCTTAACCTTGTACAGCGCTGAATTTTTTTTTTTATTTTGTCTCATGAGTACGCTCTTGGCATCGGATGTTGGTGGCTCCACCGCTTGGTGCTCACTGCGCATGTTCCTGCAGTTTCAGCTCTTCTATAAAGGAGTGACGCAATGCAATGATGTCATTTGAGAGTAGCGCCTTGTCCTGTCGTCTTTCTTGTATCTGTGGTTTTGCGCTAAACAAAGCATTCATGGATATCCTCGAAGTTGTTCATCAAAACGCAACAATGAAATACGTGCATGTATCGTTTTGCTGTCATTGCTCTTGAAGTTTGATAAAACCGCACGGCTGGGTCTTCTTTTCATTACTTTAGCCGTGGCTGTACCTGTCGACAGCGTAAAGAGTGAACAAAATGCATAGCCCAACAAGCGCGCACTCAAGCCATTCATAACAAGTATTTCACCTACAGCAGATGGGTTGCCGTCATGACGAATGGGTTGAGCGACACTGCTCTTATGTCAGCCCACTCAGGCTTGTACAGAACTGGTTTACTCTTTCGAAATAATTGCTTGCTGTGAAAATGTGAAATACTTGCGCTTACGTGCTGTCGTCCGCAAACCTGCCAATGTTCGCAGAACTGCGATTCCCCGTGTTGGAACACCAAAGATCCGCGCAGGGCATGTGACTCCCCGATTTGGCCATCTTTGTCTAATGATTACTTGACGTGTTTGCTGCAATTTCCGTTCGTTGCGCAGCCTCATGAAGGTTGTGCGTCGTATCTTTCCCATCTTCATTCTTTGGGCGACAAGCCACGCAGATGAACAAGTGCAGTCCGACTTGTGATATTGCTGAGATAGTGGCAAGGGTGAGAGGAGGCAAGCCCGACGTACTCATGGAGACAGCCACTTTCCGAGCTGTGCCCGAGTTTAAAATGCGCCAAAAGAGCAATAAAATAACAAAGCGAAAGGCGCGTTGTTTGCCCTTCACTCAAATTTATTTACTTCTGAAAGCTTGTGAATGGCAAGAAATGCGAACATGCACATCTACTTTATTCCATTAGATCTTGCAATGCCCGACAACCACTTGGAGCGCGCATGTTCCCTGAAATCTAATCTAGCACTCGCATTCCAGGGGTCGGTTGTGCTACGTCCACCTGCCTGGTAGTTCCACGTGAACTTTATAAGCTACTTTCTAACAATATCTCTAATGTAAACGAACCCAGATTCATATGATGCTTGCTCATATCGGGAGAGTAGAGACCTCGCTTATTCATTACGACCGACTGCCAGCCAACCTTGCACAGGCTAGAGTTATCAGTGACTAAGCAAGGAGGCCTTGTGACTATGCCGTTGCGCTATAAGCCAAAGGGAGCGGAATCAAATCCTGGCACATGCAGCCGTATTCAATGGCGTGAAAAATGCACAAATGTTCGCTTACCAGGCATTCGTAGCACGTTAAGGAATTCCAGGTGGCCGAAGAAATCCGGAGTGCCTCACTACGATGTGCCTCATAATAATTTTTTTATTGCGCACGAAAAGCGCCTCAATTTATCAAGGGGACCGTTATCAGTGTAAGTGAAAACGCGACTGTTTCGTTCTAACTGTATTCTTCTTAACCCTATAACAGGCAAGAGTTCATCACCAAGTTTTGTAATAGAGTTCTACATTATTGTTGACAAAACACTCGCGCAGAAACTCGGCAATAATCATGCAATGGTTCAGAAGTACGTTGACGACATTATGGGCAAGGTAAGCGCAAGAAAGGAGCTTTTCTTTGCAATACATATGTTGTTTTATTCTCTAGTTATAAAATGTAGATGGAGCTGTTGAATAAGGCAAAAAAAACTGCAAGACAGTCGCATGCCTGCTGGTCTTTCCTTATAACTCTACCGCGAAATCACAGATATAAAAGTTGGAATTAACTATTCTTCCCACTGTGGCTACATAATTCACCATGCGGCGGTATGCATAAAGCTCATGAGAAGATAGATGTCTGAATATTTCTATAAACCTAAAGAAGTGTAGCATTTCCACAATATTTCTGGTTGCTTGAACTCTTGAAATCAAATTCTAAATTACCTTGATGTGACACTCTGTTTAGAAGAAGTTCATTTTTGTCACTCTATACTGGCAGGTAAATGTTATTCTGATGAAGCTTCAACCTCCTGGCTCTGTCAATGTAACGGGAATCCAAATTCCTGGCTCGGTGAGTAAAATGGGCGGTGATAAAGGTTTTGCATAACAAAGTGGACCTTGCAGGAAGAAGCATACCTAAAATTGCAACCAAACGGCGAAATATCCGCCACTGAAACAATGCATAAACTAAGAAATTATGCAAAACCGCAGCGAAAAATTTGGGATTCAGATATGGTCTTGCTTTTGACAAGGTAAGCAAAAATTGGATTTTGTTGTTCCTTACTACAATGGTATTTAGGCTCATATATTTGATGTATACACATACCCTTGTTGTTATAGCCTCTGTTATGGCTGCCAAACGCAGCAACAAAAATTCTGACTTAGGGACTAGTTTTGTATCTTCAGTTTACCCTTAAACCTAATGTGGGATGATATTTCACTGTTTCTATTTTCCATACAAATATTTAAAAGCTGGGGTGTTCTCAACAGCTAAGGTCAACAATGCGGACACAGAGAGGCTAGCACAAAGCTGTGTTATTTTTCTAATCGCATTATATGTCGAAGAATTCAAGGTGATGATTTTGTTATCGTTCGTCAAGACTGCGAACAACATTTGGGGTCCCCTAATTCATAAATGTGGCAAGAAACTCGTAAATTATCATGCAATGCCGGCCTTCAGACTTATCCCTCAGAATAGTTGACACCACTGGAAACTCCTTAACAGGTTTGGAACCGGTCTCATAAAATATACATAGGAATATAGCAGCTTGCATTATGCAGCAGGTGAACACTCTTGTTGGCGACCAACACGCATAGTCTTATACCTCGTGTGATTATTAATTCGGAATTTGGGCAACCTCTGGAATCAAGCAATTAGCGCCTTATTATTGCGGACGAGCAAAGCGCTGCAAAAGTTCCACGAAAGGCAACAAAAACTTTCGAAGGATGGATTAGCATATTTCGATATTGATTATTGTTCCATCAGTGCAGTTGTACGCGCATGCCTCGTAGGTAGCCTCGCTAATTCATTCATTCAAGTTACGTTGCTATGTCAGATTTTTATCACTAACTTGCAATTTCATGCATGCGGTGATGAACTTTGTCACGTTGAACGCACCTGGACTTCTGTGTTTGTTGCCAGAAAAGAGGCTGAACTTCTACGACGTTTCAAAGAAATGCTTGACCGATGATACAGTAAGTTAGCGAGTGAGTAACGACTTTATTTCAAAACAAGGTACTGACGGATGACCTTGTCGTTAGGCAGCCACGAGCCCCTGGGCCCTGGCGGCTTCTTCAGCTCTTTTGATGACCTTGACCAATCGGTCAGGGTTGGAGCTCAGCAACAAGGCCTTCCACTTCTCAATATTACTTATTTCGTGATTTGTGTGATTTTTCGCTGGGCACGACCACATAATATGGAACAGATCCGCTTTTCTCTTACAATGGTTACACGTATTAGGGTATTGGTCTATGTGGTAGTAGTAGTGATAGGCTACGCGGTTGGGTAGGTGTTCGTTTCGCCCGGCGGCCCTCTGAGCTAGCCTTTCGTATTGAGATATAAGGTGTGCTTCCACAAGTTCCTCGAGGGTGTTGTGCACACCTAGGGCTAGCAATTTAGCATTGGCCGTTCTTATAGGTAGCCCAAGAGCCTGTTTATAGGCGCTCCAGATAATTCCCTCTATTTTCTCTCTCTCAGCCGCTTTGAGGCAGAGGTACGGGGTGAGGTAGGTGATGCGGCTGAGCACCAAGGCTTGTACCAACCTTATGAGGTTGGCTTCTTTCATACCAGACTGTCGGTTGGCAATTCTTGACATGAGTCACACCGTCTGTTGAGCACTTGTTTCTAGTTTACGAATTGTGTTGCCGTTGCACCCGTGAGCTTACGTGAAGAGGCCGAGTACACAGATGGGGGTCACCACTGTGATCGCGTCTCCTCGGGCCCGCACAGTGATTTCTGGTGGTGGTGCAGTGTCGTATTTGCGATTTGTAGGGGCTCTGAGTAGGACGAGTTATCATTTTTGCCGGGAGCAGGTGAGGTCTTTGTCGGTCATGTACTTTTCAATCATGTCTACAGCTAGTTGTAGGGTGGTTTCTACATCTCCATCGCTACGTTTACCCACCCACAGGGTGATTTCGTCGGCATACAGACTGTGGTGCAGATCTGGAATCTGATTAGGTTGTTCCGGTAATCGGAATATTAATAAATTAAAGAGGAAGGGGCACAAGACTGATCCCTGTGGATCAGTCTTGTCCCCCTTCCTTTTTCACTACTTCCAAGAGGGATCTTGTCCGAATCTAGTTCTCCTATTCTTAGTGTCGCTGTGCGGTGGTTGGGGAAACCTGTGATGTAGTTGTAGGTCCTCTGGCCTATACCTAGGTACTGCACATTCTCCAGTATAGCATGATGCGCTACGTTGTCAAAGGCCTTTGTAAGATCAAGGCCCAGGACAACCCGGGTATCATTCTTGGATATGTGGTCCAGAACTTGATGTTTAAGTTGAAGCATGACGTCTTGCATGGAATGTTTAGTACGAAAGCCAATTATGGAGTTCGGGAATAGGTTGTTGTCCTCCGCAAAATCGTGGAGGCGGTTAAGTATGACGTGCTCCATGAGTTTTCCTACGCACGAGGTCAGAAAGATCGGGCGTAAGTTCTCGAGCTGTAGTCGTTTACCATGTTTAGGTATGAATATTATTTGTGCATGCTTCCATTGCGAAGGGATAGAACCTGTTTCCCAACAGCGGTTGAAGTACTCTGTTAGGGTAGTGATAGATGCGTCGTATATATTGCGGAGGCACTTATCTGTTATGCCATTGGGGCCTGGTGCAGATTTAGTTCGAAGTTTCAGCAAGATGGCTCCGACTTCAGCCTCTAGAATGGGTGCGTCTAGGTTAAGGTTCTCCGGACCAGCATATGGCTTCTGGGGGATTTGTGCATTTGTGCCTATGTACCGGGTTCTGAGCTTTGTCAGGAGCTCGTCGTTCGTTCCCTTGTGTTGGTGAGTGACCTTATCGAGGTATTTCCTCTGTTCAGATTTACTCTTTTCCGGGTCTATAAGATATGGGAGGAGATTCCACGTTTTGGCAAGACCGAGTTGTCTCTGCATGCTGTTGCATACCTTCTCCCATTGGTGTTTCGTTAATTGGTTAGCGTATTCTTCGATTTCCATGTTGATTTGCGCGATGCGCAAGCAGAGTGTACGGTTTAGTATATTCTTTTTACAGCGGTTTTGCATGCTTTTTTTGGCTTCCCATAAGTGTAGGAGGCGGCTATCTATCTCGAACAGACCATCGTCTTCAGGGACTTCCCTCGTGGCGCGTTTCACCCAATCTCTGAGTTCTCTGATCCAGGCGTCGAGATCGCTTATATGCTCGATGGCAGTTCTCTCTCGAATCTGGCGGAAGCGGTCCCATTGCGTGAGCGAGACACGTTTGCCCTGCTTGCGGGGTGGACCCGTCTGAATGCGGATTTCTATGATATAATGATTCCTACCGAGGCTTTCCTCGGTATTAGACCAATCATAATAGTAAGAACTTGTTTTCTTGTGGCATCGGAGCACAATGCACTAATTATTAGGTGCCATGTTCGCACAAATCGCACCGTCCCATGGTCGCTCTTTAAAATGTATAGCACGTGTGTCACGTGCAATTTCCTTTCGTTCAACCCTGTTGACAGCTGGCGCCTTAAGATGTTGTAGTAGACTGCATTGTCCAGCAGGATCTACCCACATTTTCGTAATCCATAGTTTTCCGATCCAGCATTTAATCCCAATATTTTCGGTTATATACCTCATACCTCCAACGGGCGTGAATCCCCTTTCTAATGCTATCACATTAAAAATGCTTCCCGTACTCATTACGCATGTATCTCTGCCAATGAGGGGCAAGAGCAAAGCAACATGATCTTTGTATGCGGTTGTACTTTGTACACGCGTCTGTGCCACATAGGATTTGCGCATGCGCGCTGCAGTGCTATCATACTGGTGAAAGCCTGCGCTAGCTTTACAGTACCACCTTATTTGCCCTACTTAGGCCATTCAATCAAATAACCTGCTTGGTGTCTCAGTAGCAGGAATCAATACTCACTGGTTTTTTATTGAGATGAAAATAAAAGAAAGAGACGTAGTCACCTTATTGTGGTGATGGCACTCTTTTTCTCATAGCGGAGACAATACGGTCAGAAATCCACAGCGCAGTCCTATACGCCCATAAACATAACAATATAAAAGTTAAATGCAAGTTGCATCACAATCAGTTTGTAAATAGTCACAAACACACAAACGGCCGTAATGTAGACTTCGATGAGCACATGAACAGATGAGGAATTACACAACGCTAAAATATTGCACGCACAGAATACAAAAAATATAACACTAACTATACCAGCATTAATAAATACAAATAATAGAAGCACGTTTTAGTAACATTGTGTGATTATTCAGTGCCATATCTAGCACTTGTTAAGGTTGCTTGTTTCTACAAAAAATGTACAAGTACGTTCAATGCTTTTCGCCGTGCTATTTTCGGTAGCCAAGAGCCGAACAACATTGCGAGAGAGAAAGGTCGGTATGGATCAATGGGATGTAGCTCTTGTTCTAGCTGCCGTCTTTGCATCTCGTATATGGGGCATTCAAGGAGTAGATAACAAACATCATCATCGTCATGGTCATAGGAGATAGTCGGGGAAGGATCACGTTTTACCTGTTGACGTGGTTTTTTCCTGGAGATCAAGAGATCTTACTTTTTTTGGATGGCACGGTCAAGCGGGTTTCGAAGCATAAAACGGGCAGGTTTTGTTGGATAGAGCTTCCTGCATTGACGACTGCGTGGTTGTTGAAGTTCCTAAACTTGTCATCTTGGCCGCATTATATAGAAATCTGTTTCGTAGCTTTCGACTAGCCAACAAGCGTCTGGCCCTCGTTCAAAGAAGAGCTGAAGTCTTACGAGTTCGTCAAGGATGACTCTGAAAAATCAGCGTTACCGCTTTCTTCAACCTCATTGGCACGAACACCCACACTTTCCTCAAATTTTTGAAAGCACCACGTACAGGGTTCGGCGTTCTGGTTAATCTGAGAAGTACAAACCTTAGTCATTGCTAAATTTGCGGAAATTTTCAATGCGTGCAAGCGATGTAATGAATCGTCTGCTGAGTTCCTGGCTCAAATTCGAGGCCTCGCATCTAATTGCGAATTTGGGAATTTTCTTCACAGAGCTGTCGCAGAATGGCAATCTCTGCGCCCTGCATCGCTATGGTATTCAGTGTGTGCTTTTCACGTAAGATGAGAAGCTAAATATTTTGAGAGGGTCGTAGAGTGGGCTTTGGTAATGGGCTGCGGTCATGGAGCCCACAGCTCGATGTTCAGCGTTCGCGTAAAGCAGGGAACCAATACTACAAGATTTCAAAAGACCTCAAGTTATAAAAGTATCAGCGTACATGAGCGATCTTGCAGAAAACAACCCAATTGACAGTGACTTTGTTTTTGAGTTGAAACGAGAGTTTTAGTTACCAGTAAGAAAATACCACACTACACAGCGGTGCCAGTGTGTGAGTGTTTCTTTCGAAGCGTTACCCGCATAAATACCTTCGAGCCTTTCTGAGGGATTAATTAGAAAGGTATAATGATTCGTCCACACACACTTAACACTACCGGAACCTTGGCCAATGTCCCTTCCCTTACATTAGTTAAATTTGATCTCGGTTCTGGTCATAGTTCTCCAATGGGTGGGGCGTAAATTCTGCTTGGTATGCAGAACGCGCCTGTGAAGCTCAAAATTATTTGAATACGAAATTTATGCAAAGCATAAACACGGTATGTTGTTTATTTCAATGAGCCCACCTGAAGAACAACTATCAACGTCGTATCACGCATCAAAACAGGAAACAAAAAACAAGGTTTCAATATTCTTTTCTACCCTTTATCTGGACGAAAAATATGAAAACATTGTCATTGATTGCATTTACCTCAACTGCCATTTCCATCAAAAATATACATTATGGAATGTGCTGTAATGTTGGGATATTGGAACCCGCCGTGGTTGCTCAGTACCTATGGTGTTGGGCTGCTGAGCACGAGGTCGCGGGATCGAATCCGGGCCACGGCGGCCGCATTTCGATGGGGACGAAAGGCGAAAACACCCTTGTACTTAGATTTAGGTGCACGTTAAAGAACCCGAGGTGGTAGAAATTTCTGGAGTCCTCCACTACGGCGTGCCTTATAAACACAAAGTGGTATTGGCACGTCAACCCCCCTAAATTAATTTATTTTTAATTAGGATATTAGCAAGCACCGTTTATAGCCGCCGTACGACACTTTCTGGCAACTGATTAGGAATCTTTATTTCCCAAAGCCTGTAGATATATTGCGCATGTTTAACATCTCACGGAGATTTAAGATGGTCATCGACACATTCTAGCTAAATTTTATTTCGTTTGAATTGGCGTTTCTGCCACAGGAACGGGCTGAATTCGGCGTCGCTCATAGGACCGATTCGAAACGTTCCCGAGCGCATATATAAGTAATTTATTTCCAAGGCGCCTATTACTTTACTCACTCTCATCTTTGCCTGCGCATCAACCAACACCGGGCACTTACTTTCACCAATTCTTCGGAATCTGAGTCGCTTATTTCACTGAGGACACCACGCATGCTTTGTTTCCAGCTTGAAAAAAAAACTGCACAATATTTTTTTCGTAGCGCTTCTAATTATGCCATAACAGACGATTTTTTTAATTCTCACACATTTTACTAAAGAAGCCTCCGACTTCTTCTATCTGTAAAGTTGGTGTAAAATCGAGTGCGCTGTTGACATGGGGAAACCTAGCAGATAACTTCAGCTGACACTGTTGGACACTTGTTTAGGAATTTGTTCGTGAAAGGCGCTTATCCTTCAGAGGTATTTCACTTCGAAGACAAATTGGCTGCAGTGGTGAACTCCGGTTCGCTCCATGACAGAGTTCATAAGCGCGACTGAACGAGGGCGTAGAAAGAAACAGATACAGAGACAAGCCCTTTCTCTGTGTATCTGTTTCTTTCTACGTATTCGCTTAGTCGCGTTTATGTATGCTAACCAACTAGCCAGCCGACGGGATCAGTTTGGTTAATTTTGATTTGGGTGGCAGCTGTATATACATGGCAGCGTATTCAATTTTGCGCCGCTCGTAAAATGCACAAATTCTCCGCGGTTCTCGTAAACATAATAAACTGCAAATGGTGCGTTTAACCCATCCATGTGGAGCTTTGGCAAAACATCAGCCATATTGTTTGCGTTATTTCTGCAATTATGCAGAGTAAATGTTGTATAGGTCACCGAGGTCACCGGAGAAGCATACTGCGAAATTCGCATCACGCGTGAAGATGGCGAAAAAAGGATTGAGTAATTATTTGTTGCACCTCTACTTAAGCCATGTACTTGAAGCCTTTTCCACACTTTTAATTTCCCAGTTTTCCTTTGACTTCGTGCCTTGTACAGTTCATTAAGACATTTGGAAGACAATGCGAGAAACTCCAGCTTGAATAAGTAACGTTCTACAGGGAGTGTTAGTGACGAGCGAAACATTTTGTATCTATGTATGTTTTTAGCATAATGCTTTCTACTTCAACCAAATATAAACACCATGCCTCGCATAGTTCACCGAAGAAACCGGTGAATAAGCAATGACACGCCAAGTATAGCGCTTAAAAGTGGGCAAGGTCAGTATTCGGTAAATCTTTTGGAAACAAGTAATTACCTTACACACTTGAAACAGTCGATGCACGTCACCGTTTGAGTAGCCCGTATTTCCGTGAAATGAAAATTGTATTCCCTTTTTCGTACTCCCAGCGTAGCGGATAAACTTTTGAAGCTTTTTATTCCACGTGTCTAAACGGGCAAAAATGATAGCGGTAGAATTTTTAATTAAACCGTAATTGACACGGTCAATTCAAAATGTGGCTGCCTAGTATCCCTTACATTTTTCGCATTTCGCATTTACAAGTGGTACAGCGTTTATAGAAAATTATGAAAACTGTCATATAATGTTCAGAGCACTAATACTCTCAATAACAGCTTCTATGTAAACGTTGGCAATGTGGCGAGGTGGTTCATGTGAGGATCGTGCAATCATGCAAGCGAAGTGTGATGCCTTCGATTCGGTGATAGCTGCTACAAAAGTAGCCGGGAAGGACATATTCAACGGGCTCCCCGTAAGGCACAGATGAAAACTTCCAAAATGCAACCACGGAAAGAAATGAAGGTGCATTTTTATTTGAACTGCCTGACAATCACCATCTTGTTCATTTTTTTTAAATTGGGGAATCCCGTACTGTTAACGCCACACCAGTTTGGTTTGCGTAAGAAAAAGTCAGTCAAGTTAGCATTAGTGGAGCAAAAAGAATATATATTAACAGAGTTTGAAAACAAAGCTACAGTTGTTGGTATTTTCGTAGACTTTTCTAAGGCCTTTGATATAGTTAATCATAACATTTTATTGGATAAATTAAACTATTATGGAATACGAGGACAGGCACTATCTCTTGTCAAATCCTACTTATCTGACAGAACACAAATTGTGAAAATCGACACCTTTACTTCTAAAGCTAGAGCTGTCCATTGTGGAGTGCCACAGGGAAGTATTTTAGGGCCTTTGCTTTTTAATATATATCTGAATGATATAAGGTTTATTATCTACGCGGAGGACACGAGTATTTTCTTCACTGGTAATAATATTCAAGTTCTTATAGTACAATGCAACAATGCAATGAAATCCTTAGAGGAATGGTCGAGAGTGAATTTAATGAAGATATATGCAAACAAAACAAAAGCAGTTATATTCAGGCCGAAAAACAAGCAAATACCTCCCCATCAAGACATTGTATTAAACTCAAGGACTATTGAAATAGTCGAGACTTTCAAATGTCTGGGTGTCTTTTTTTCAGCGAACATGTCTTGGGACAATCACGTCAAACACGTTCTAAGCAAAATAAGTAGAATAAGTGGTGTAGTAGGCCGTATGAGATACATTCTTTCCACGTGTATTAAACTCTTGCTGTACAATTCAATTTTCCAATCATATTTTAACTATTGCCAATTAGTGTGGCGTAATACAACATCCACCAATCTAGAACATGTTCACCTGTTACAAAAGAAGTATCTCCGCCACGCATATAACGCTTCCTACACAGCATCAACAATAACCATCTAATAATTCTGGTGTGATCCCAGCTCACAATCTCTATAGATATCGTCTGAGTCATGTATATAAATTGGAAATCCATCGAAATATCAGCAACCTGCGTACTCTAGCCCAACTTCAGAGAAAATCTACAAATTACGTTACAAGACACTTTGAGGATTGGTTAGTACCAACACCACGTTCAAACTATGGGAAACAGTGCCTTAAGTACATAATACCAACACAGTTAAATTACTATAATTCGGTCCGATTTGATCTTTTCACCTCACCATCCAAGGAACTGAAACTGATGTATACGGTTTCGATGTAATATCTGGTAGCGTTATGTATCGGTGTTATTGCATTTCTTTGTTGACATGAAGCAAAGTGTGAGTGAGTAACATGTCACTGAAGCTATGTATACAGCTATATATATGTATGTGCATGTATGTGCGCATATGTTATGCTGGCTCCCTGCAGAAAACAAGGATTGTGGACACGTCAAGCTGTTGAAACACAGCTTTTTATCTACAGTCCCTCCATCTGTAAATGCACATGATGGCAAATAAACAATTTCATTTCATTTCAATATCAGCGCTGTACACTGCTTTGTATCATAGCGCCTGATAAATGTTTGCTGGTCATTTAAAGCAAGATTGCTCATTGTGCAATCTTGCTTTAAGTGCAACTACGATAGCAACATTGCTCAAGACCCTACGGCAATACTGTGTCGACGCGTAATGGTAGAGCATTCAATATATAAGAAATATTTAGGTTTTATCATATAAATAAAGACAATTTGTTGTTCAGCAAGTTACGGCACAGTTTTCTCCATCGGGTATGTGTGTCCGCCGCCTCTTTCGTTGGCCGATCCCAGATATGGTTGCAGTCAAGATATTGCTACGGAACAGCCGCCACAGTGTGGCTGCACTGAGGAGAAAGAAGACGACGTGGGCCTGCTTGATATAGCGTCGCCATTTTGGCCTTCCGTTAGCTTCCCTATAAATAAATTGTATGTTACATTGGGCTCCCGCTAAACGTAACATTAATTTGTTGGAGGTGGGCGTTCCCCGTACCCGTCATGGAGCTTCGTCGCAGCGGTCGCAACGGCGACAGTGCAACTTCGGCTCCAGCTGGCGGCACTACATCTACGCAACCGTCTGCGCCTGCAGCCCAGACCCACGTCGCCGTTTCACCCCCCGGGATCCTATTGTTTTCAACGGAGTCGGCAGTCCTGATGTTGACGACTGGCTCCGCTTATACGAACGTGTCAGCACCAGTCACAGGTGGATCTGACTATTATGCTTGCGAACGTTCTTTTCTACCTCGACGGAGCTGCACTTGCATGGTTCCAGACTCACGACGAGGAGATCTCGACTGGGATTGCTTCAAAGAGAAGCTCCGTGACCTTTTTGGCAATCCCTTCGGTCGCCAAGTCAATGCCAAGAAAGCCCTTGCCATTCTCGACGTCTTGGCCCTTTGTGCCAAGGCTGACCCTACCATGTCTGAGGACGATCAGGTTAATCATGTCGTCAAAGGCATTGCTGACGACGCCTTCAATTTGCTGGTGTTTACGAACGTCACCAGCATCGATACGATCCTCAAGGAGTGCTGCCGTCTTGAGCATGCTAAAAGCCGCCGGGTATCCCAGCACATCACACCACTTCCCAATACAGCTGCTACGCCATCCTGTGACGACCTCTTTTACCAGCCGTCGCGATGTGACAACTTGAACCGCATTATTCGTCGTGAGGTCGAAGCGGCACAACCGGTGGCCCCTTCATTCCCGTCACCTGATCATTCTCCGGTGACAATCTCCTTGATCCAGGCCGTCGTCCGTCAAGAGTTGTTCACGCCGGCCGGCAATCCATTCGTTCTATAGGCTCGGAACCTCTTTCTCCACGCACGTCCCCACCGCGCTATTCTTACCCCTCTTATGGACAGCGCTACCCCTCCGAATGGCGACGCTATATCAAGCGGGCCCACGTCGTCTTCTTTCTCCTCAGTGCAGCCACACTGTGGCAGCTGTTCTGTAGCATCCCCCCGGCAGTAGAACTACCGTCCCAGTGCTTAATCTACACATCCGCAGTGAAAGGCGTCTCGACACGTGAATGATGTCACTTAACCGACGATGATGCTGAGAGGTTGGCGGGGATAGCTTCATACGTGACATCGATCACTTGTCGCACCACACGGTATGGGCCAGTGTAGCGTGACAGGAACTTTTCCGAAAGGCCCACACGTCGAATGGGTGACCAGAGAAGCACGAGATAACCCGGAGTAAAGTGCACGTCGCGATGGTGGCAATCATAGAGGCGTCTCTGTTCCTGCGAGGCCTCGAGTCGGGTGCGGGCGAGCTGGCGCGCGTGGTCGGCGTGTGCGATCGCGTCGCGGGCGTATTCAGTGGCTGAAAGTGCGGCCGAGGGCAACAAAGTGTCTAAGGGCAACGCGGGTTCTCGGCCATATAGGAAATAGAATGGTGAATAGCCGGCGGTATCGTGACGCGATGAATTATACGCGAACGTTACATATGGTAAGTGAAGATCCCAGTCGTGGTGGTCGGTCTCAACGTACTTCGAAAGCATGTCGGTGATGGTCCGGTTGAGGCGCTCCGTGAGGCCGTTGGTCTGTGGGTGGTTGGACGTGCTGAACTTGCGCTTTGTCGAGCAGGAGCGGAGGATGTCCTCGACGACTACCGACAGAAAGCTGCGGCCACGGTCAAGTAATTGGCATGGAGCACCGTGCACTAAAATGATGTCATAGAGCAGAAAGTCAGCAACGTCAGTAGCACAACAACTGGTCGGGAGGACTCGGGTAATTGCGTACCGCGTAGCATAATCAGTAGCGACGGCAACCGATTTTTTTTCCGGCGCCCGAGAGAGGAAAAGGTCCAAGAAAGTCTAGACCAACACGGAAAAAGGGTGCCGGTAGGATGTAGATCGGCTGGAGACAAACACCTGGAGGTGTGCAGGGCTTCTTCCGGCGCTGACAGGGCTCACAAGCGGCAACGTAGCACCGCACGGAGCGGACGAGACCCGGCCGAAAGAATCGACGGCGTACACAGTCGTACTTGCGTGAGACGCCCAGGTGTCCAGCCAAGGGAGCGTCGTGAAGTTGTTGGAGGACAGTCGAACGCAGGTGTGATGGAATTACGAGCAGAAGGTCAAGGCCGTGTGGATATAATGGCGGCGGTATAATGTCCCCTCTTTAGGAGAAACGTCCGGAGAGAGGCGTAGCCAGGCGTTGACTGCAGATGGTCGATGAGGGCTCGGAATGAAGGATCGCGGCGTTGCTCGTTGCCAATTTCAAACAACTGGGACACAGAGAAAACGCAAGCGATGGCGTCCGCATCAGCCGGTTCGTCGACGGGGTAGCGGGACAAACAATCGGCATCCTTGTGCAAGCGTCCCGTCTTATATACCACGGAGAAGGTATATTCTTGCAGGCGTAACGCCCAGCGAGCGAGTCGTCCCGTGGGGTCCTTGAGCGAGGAGAGCCAACAGAGCACGTGGGGATCAGTGATGACACAGAAGGGGCGTCCGTACAAGTATGGACGAAACTTCGCAACAGCCTACACAAGAGCGAGGCGCTCGTGCTCTGTGATTGAATAATTGCGCTCGGCGGGTGATAGAACCCAGTTGAAAATGACAACAGAGGTTGTGTTCAGTACTACAGAAATTTCTGTTGTACAACAGGATTTTTCTGTAGTAACTACAGATTCCTGATGGAGCGACAGACTTTTCTGATGTACAACAGACATTTCTTGTTGTGACTACAGAAGTACACTCTGTCGTATGTATGTTGTTACAACAGAAAGCTGAAGCTCTACAACAGATTTTTGTAGTACTACAGAAAAATTTGTCATCACTACAGGCACCCTGTTGTCCCAACAGAAGTGTTCCTGAAGTAACCCGAAAAACTTCTGTAGTGCTAGAGAGAGCTGTTGAAATACTACAGAAACCTATTGTGGCAACAGGCCCCCAATTGTCACAACAGAAGTGTTCCTGAAGTAATGCGACCAACTTCTGTTGTGCTACAGAAAAATGTTGTTGTACGACAGAAACCTATCATTGCAACAGCCCCCAGTTGTCATAACAGAAGTGTTCCTGAAGTAATGGACAAACTTCTGTTGTACTACAGAGAACTGTTCCACAACAGAAACCTATCGTCGCAACATGTACCCAATGATGACAACAGAAGTGCACTGAAATTGTGCGATGCGACAAGCTTCCGTAGTGCCCAGTTGCAAAGACAAGAGGAATTCCTGTCGCAACTACAGAAATTCTGTTGTACGACAGAAGTTCTTGACATTTCTTAATTGAGAGACATTTCTGACGTTACGACAGAAATTTTGATGTCGCAACAGAAGCATTCTGTCGCGAAGGCCAATAGTTATGAAGTCGCAACAGAAACGTTTTGTCGCGACAACAAGAGTTCTGTAGCCGGAACAGCTTTATATCCTGACAGCGACTCCAACGTTACGACACCAATTCTGACGTCGCAACAGAAACATTCGTTCGCGACGGCCAAGAGTTCCGATGTCGGAACAGAAGCGCTTTCCGTCGCGGCCCTTTAAATTTGTATGTCAGTTTTGCATCGGTGGTGTACAATGTACTTTTCTCTTGCGCGGTATTCAATCGCGCTTCTCTGAAGCCGGCAATGCTGATGGCACCGACACCGGTATTAAAGTCGACGTGGCGAATAGTTATAATTGTGCCGTGACGACGCGGCACCAGCAACGCCCTACCGGCCTCCTCAAAATCGGCCGCTGATCAAAATCATACCATCTGCGAGAATGGCTGCGTATCAGTCTTTTTTTTTTTTTTTTTGGTAAGATGTGGCACACAGGCCTGTGGACTTACATGTGCTGTTACACTGACACATTAGTTAATTTCCCAGGAATATTTCACAAGCTTATGCGAAGCGGGAAAGAAGATTTGGGTTGTTCCACAAAGTTGCGTGAAAAGCTGTCTCGCTCGGGTCTCATTAATCTGGTACAGTGCTGCCGTGAGAAGCCAGTATGCTGTCAGAAAGAACTCTCATGCACGAATGTTTATGTAGCTATTTTGCATTGAACACACGAATTATATGCGCGCTCAAAAGTGTAAAGAACGAGAGACAACTGTCGAAACTAGCAGTAATAACGCTAACAGTCAACGTTGTCTATTTCTGAATTTCTTATTTAATATGGATATTGTACATCAAAATCGATGTTCTAGCACTCCATGATGTACCTGTCGATGGTACGAACACTGTTGCTCTTCTAGAGATGCGCCACTTGACGCGGTGGAGTGATAGCTGATCTTGGCTCTTAAAAAGCAAATGTAAACATCAGCGCATCAGCACGTCGTACTGTTGATATGGCCGAAATGTACACTGGTAAGGCATGGCAGGGGTGGTGCAGTGACTAACACGGAAGAGAGGCGAAACCTTTTTGAGATAGTCGGCAACCATTGTGACACAGACCGTCTGCTTGTCTTACTCGGCGATTTCAACTGCGTAAGCATGGCACGAGACAAAACCAGTGCGACGCCCTACCGAGATGCGAGTACTGCCTGTTTAAGTGACATAATTGATCGCTGTCATCTAGAGGATGTTGGTGATTGTCTCGGATGTGGTTCTGGCGTTCGGTTTACCCATTTCCAAGGAACGAGTCACGCGCGTCTGGATCGGGCGTACGTATCTGTTGAACTGATACCGTACTGCGGCGAATACAGCGTACAACCAGTGCCGTTCAGTGACCATTGTCTCGTTGTCTTCCATGTAGGTAAAAGAAAAGGAACGAAAAGCAAATTTGTGTGGGAAAACTGGAAACTTAATGAGAAGCTTCTAAACGATGATATCTTCGTGGATCGCGTTACGTCGGCGATACACGAACTGCCAATGGCGGACAACGAACTTCTGGGAGCGAAGTGGGAAAGATTTAAGCAGGCAATGAAAATGATGGCAATTGAACGATCGTGCGCTATAAAGCAAAAGCAAAGGCTGCAGGAAAACACGCTGAGAGATGACCTAAAGTTTTTGATAATGCAAGAAGGAAAGCAGCCAGGCACTTGCACCGAAGAAATGCGCACCGTCAAGCAGAAACTAGAGGCAATAGATACGGAGCGATATCGAGGAGCGATCGTGAGGGCGAGGGCACAGCGGCTGTTAGCGGGCGAAATGCCCACAAAACGTGCTTTCGGCTTGGAAAAAAGGCACGCCCGCAAGAATGACATACCAAAAATAGAGTGGAACGGTGTAATCTTCGTAGACAAAGGAAATATAGAAAGGGCCTTTTATGAATACTACAGCGGGCCCTTTGGTTACACCAAAGTAAGAACCGAAGACTTCAAGACCCGTTTCCTCTCTTTAATGCCGCGGCTTAGTGATGATACGAAAGAGCGGCTAGAACTGCCCATTTCAACAGAAGAAGTGCGGAAAGCCATAGAAGACCTCAACCCGGGAAAGTCCCCAGGACCAGACGGGCTAGTAGCACCGCTTTATAAGGCATTCAAAGATGATTTAGCACCGGTTTTGGCTACACTGTTTAATGAGGCTTATGACAAGGATATGCTTCCTCCTTCATTTTTAACATCCCATACAATTTTAATACCAAAAAGCGAAGATGAAGCTAGACTGCGACAGGTTACCGCTTACCGACCCATATCCCTGACTAATGTAGACTACAAGATCTTCATGAAAATTCTGGCTAAAAGACTCCAAGCCGTGATGCAAGAATTAGTGGGACCACATCAGACCTGTGGTATCAAAGGTCGCACCATATATACCAACATACACACAGCCCGGTCCGTGCTCGAGTGTTGCGACGCTTTGCATGAAAGCATCGCAATGCTCCAGCTCGATCTAGAGAAAGCCTTCGACAGGGTGCCGCATGACCTCTTGTTCTCTGTTTTAGAGCACGTTAATGTCGGATCAGTCATCTGCCAAGGCGTAGCCATGGCGTACAGAGGATGCACGACGCGGTTGTTAGTAAATAAGGGGGTGGGAGCGCGCATCCAAGTGCAACGCTCTGTGCGTCAGGGTTGCCCCCTGTCACCATTGCTTTTTTGTTTGTATATTGAACCTTTTTGTTTGAGCGTTATTGAAAGCAACAGCGTTCATGGTTTTCGTTTGCACGCGGCGGAGGTCCGCATTCTCGCGTATGCTGATGACATTGCCGTATTCTGTGCTGACTACGAAAGCGTTCGTGTTGTGGTTCAAATTGTGAAAGACTTTTGTTCTGTGAGCGGGAGTGCTGTGAACTGGGCTAAGTGTTTGGGGTTCTGGCACGGCGACTGGCCCTTAACCCCAACGAACTTCGCAAACATGACTTGGACAGCAACCCCAGTAAAATATTTAGGAGTGCCGCTGGAGAATTATCGCGACAGTGAGCCATATTGGAAATGCCAAGTTGCTGAAATGCGTGAGAAGGCCGACAGGCTCAAAGGCTTCAGCTGGTCTATTTTCGCGCGTGCCACAATTTGTAACCTTTTTTTTGTAACCAAGCTGTGGTATGTCTTGCAAGCAATTCATTGTTCTCGCGTCAATGTGCAGAAGCTGCACCGTGTATTTGCGGTGTTTGTGTGGGGAAGCACTTGGGAGCGGACACGACGCACCAATCTGTTTCACCGCGTCCGCTCTGGAGGACTAGGTTTGGCCCATCTATATCTGCGCCAGTTGGTTAACCGATTTATGTTTTTTCGTGACACGAATGACCCCTTTTTGCGAACTGTGTGTCAGGTTAGGTTGGGCAGGGTTTTGCCAAATTTGGTTGTTAGTTCGGAGAGTATGCAAGGGAGCATTTTTGGCTTCCTTAAAGAGGTGTACATGGCATGTCGCGTCTTGCAAGTGCGATTTTCGTTTGAATATTTGTCAGCGGTGTCGCGAAAGAAACTTTATAAGGACCTGTGTGAGGTCTTTCTTCCGGTACCGTTGTACAGGTCGTTGTACTGTGCAGGTCCATGGCAGTCAGTTCTAAAACGTGTGAAAAGAATGACTGTACCAGGCGGAGTTAAAAGTTTCTTCTTTAAGCTCCATACGAACACTCTTGAAGTCAAGACGTATTTGGAAGCGAAGGGTTTCTTTGTGCCTTGGGGAAATCATTGTTTCATATGCCGGAAGCCGGAAACTATCGAACATGTTTTCTTAGATTGTTGGGAAGCCCTTTTCTTTTGGGACATTCTCCAACGCACGATTAAAAAAGACTTACCGGTTGATGCTTTCGGAATTAGATTTCTACCCGTCGAGAGTGAAGACGGGGTTCCTTTTGACATGATTATGATATTGGGCCTGTACAGTATTTGGCGATCCAGGATGGCGGTCAGCCACGCAGACATTGATGCCAGGCCGATAAGACAGTATTTTTGTGAATCTGTTAGCAGAGCTATTGAAGGATACAAGATACAAGACCCAGTGCCTGAGTGGCTTCCAAGAATGGAAGCTTTGCTACACATGCGTGAATTTTAATCTCATCACGTAACCCCAAGTGAGGGTGACGTATTTTTAGCATACGTGTTGTGTTCTTCGCGCGGACTGATTTTGTAAACTGACGTGTTGAAGTCTGCAATAAAGAAAAAAAAAAAAAAAAAGGGGTGGTGCAGTGGTAACATGTCGGGCTGGGAATCGTGAGGTCACAAGTTCGAATTCTAGGTGGGGTCGTTTTTTTTTTTCAAAAATTTTTTTTTACATTTATATTCTTCTTTTTTGTACTAACAAATTTACATAGCCTTAAGGAGGTCTCTCAATTTTTAATTAAATATTGACCAAGAACTACAGAACTTTCTACTACAGGACGTCACACTACAGGCAACAGAACTACAGAAACAACGCCCCAAAATACGACAGACTGTGAAAATTTCCTGTTGTGTTTTTCAACTGGGAAGTCAGCTGGCATAGGCTATAACACGATCATGTTCACGCTGGCGCTTTGCTAACACTGTTCCAATGCCGTGACCACTGGCATCAGTTCGAACTTCCGTTGAGACGTCAAAGTGGGCCAGAATTGGAGGCGTGGTAAGGAGAGTAGTGAGCTGCGAAAAAGATGCGGCATGGTCAGGTCCGCGAGAAAATAGGGCGTCTTTATTCAAGAGGTCGGTAAGGGGACGTGCGATGGTCGCAAAATTCTTCACAAAACGTCGGGAATAAGAACAGAGCCCTACGAAACTACGAACGTCCTTGGTAGACTTCGGAACAGGAAAGTTCGTAACGGAGTGAATTTAGTCCGGATCAGGTCGCACGCCTCTGGCGTCCACGAGGTGTCCAAGGACGGTGATTTGGCGGCAAGCAAAGTGACATTTTGACGAGTTCAACTGGAGACCGGTGCGGCGGTAGACGTCAAGAATCACTGAAAGACGGTCTAGATGCGTGTCAAATGTGGGCGAATAAACGATGGCATCGTCTAGACAGCACAAGCAGGTGGACCACTTGAACCCCTGAAGCAAAGTAAACCAATCCTGCAGATTCTGCAGTGTCATTTCCTAGCTTGCGGTGTACAGTAAGCCCGCCTTCAGCGCACAGAGGAGCGCAACATCATGGTTACGCAAAAAGAATTTCAATACATCATGGGAGCTGCCTGGTATCATCTAGGAGTTGACTTGTCATCGAATCCTGCGGAATGTTCTCTGCTCGAGATGACGAGGAAAAGTAAGTTAATCATGTGATAATTGTGCTGCAAGATAATAGGTCCTTACTCTTCACCGAATAAAAATTATACAGGCCGCCGTAATTGACTGCGCATACTCCATGAAACCATGACATGTGTTGAATGCAGCCGCCGTGGTTGCTCAGTGGCTATAGTGTTGGGCTGCTGAGCACGAGGTCGCGGGATCGAATCCCGGCCACGGCGGCCGCATTTCGATGGGGGCGAAATGCGAAAACACCCGTGTACTTAGATTTAGGTGCACGTTAAAGAACCCCAGGTGGTTGAAATTTCCGGAGTCCTCCACTACGGCGTGCCTCATAATCAGAAAGTGGTTTTGGCACGTAAAACCCCATAATTTAATTTTTTTTGTGTTGAATGCAGTGAAAGAGAAATTCCCTCTCCAACTCTGAGGGGGCGGTATTTGTGGCTTCTTCAAAATACCGTAACGCACACAACATTGAATCAGAAATACGAAGTCACGCATTGCTATGTGAGGGGGTTTTATAACCTTATTAAAATGTTGACTCATACTTGTAGTTCACTTTTTTTTCTTTGGTTAATTTTAAATTTTGCAGGCGAGGTATGATTGGCAAGACCTCAAATGGACAGGAGCAGAATGCAATAGGTAAGGATTGCACTTGCGGCTAACACCATGTAAACCCTTGGACTGGCGTGTTTTGCGTTTGCATCTGTTGCAGCCATTTGAGCTAGAATAGCGTAAGTGTTAGAGACATTTAGATTAGGGGACGCAAGCCGCAACTCAAGTGCAGGGAGACAGGAACCTGTGGGCGAACAAAAAAAATACAAATTGAGCATAAGAAGTCCCGTCATACTTGCGTGCGTTTTCGTCTCCTGATGAAAATGTCTCCCTGATAGCGCTTTGCGTTGGCGTCTGTTGCAGATACTTGCGCTAGTATACTCTAGGCACGGCCGCCGGATAAAAAATCTTAGTGTCTTTCCATTCTGTGAAGAAGGATGCGCAGCGAAGCTGTGTAAGTGAGCCGTTTAATGGCGAACTGCCCCACCGCTGCGGTTCGGCTCGGCATTTCACTATCTTCGGGATCGGTCCACGTATGAGGAGCGCTTAA
The DNA here is from genome assembly GCF_023375885.2 of Dermacentor andersoni. Classification (NCBI taxonomy): domain Eukaryota; kingdom Metazoa; phylum Arthropoda; class Arachnida; order Ixodida; family Ixodidae; genus Dermacentor; species Dermacentor andersoni. The sequence continues at coordinate 47,767,462 of NC_092823.1, read as the reverse complement.
CGCCTGCTTCACCTCCGCCGTGGTTCGGGCTGGTATTGCACTGTCTTCGAAATCGGCCCACGTATACGGAGGCTTAAAGCCTGTATCAGCTCCGCTGCTGGTCGGGCCGGTATTGCACTATGTTCGGGATCGGTCCACGTATGGGGTGTGCTTAACGCCTGCTTCACCTCTGCCGCGGGTCGGCCCGGCATTGCACTATCTCCGGGATCGGGCCACGTATGGGCAGTTTTTTGCCTACAACGACACGAAAATTTCTTTGGACGGTAGAAGTATCCAGCTTTGCTAGAAAGAAAAAGCGTGGCCTGCCACGTCAGGCGAGCTTCAATGAGAGGGAATTCCAGAGCTGTAGTTGCATTCTCGGCCGCTTGGCTGGGCCGAACGGCGCTAGCTGTAAGAGACGGGACGCGTCAATATGGACGGCCGGCGGCATTCGAAGTGTGATTCTCACGCATTTTCCCTGTCGATCCCAGACAACAGGCACCGGCTGGTCGCGCTGCGGCGGATGACATAGTTTTCGATGCACGTGCTAGACCACACATTTTTTATTTATTTTTTATTCAGCAGCCATGCTACAGCTAACTCGCCGTGGTTGCTCAGTGGCTATGGTGTTGAGCTGCTGAGCACGAGGTCGCGGGATCGAATCCCGGCCACGGCGGCCGCATTTCGATCGGGGCGAAATGCGAAAACACCCGTGTACTTAGATTTAGGGGTAAGTTAAAGAACCCCAGGTGGTCGAAATTTCCGCAGCTCTCCACTACGGCGTGCCTCATAATCAGAAAGTGGTTTTGGCATGTAAAACCCCATAATTTTTTAATAATACAGGTATTACAGCACGTTCCTTTATCTAAAGCGTTCGTTGTGGATATACACCGCAAAGTAATATATGCGTCACAATCAGAAACAGCAAGCCGCGTGGACGTTACTGGTACGGCTACTGGATTCAAACAATTTGTTGCGTGCCGGCGGCCCATCGACAGCAGTTTAGCTCATGAGCGGCAAGATCTCAATGCCGCATAGAGGGCGGATCCTTCAGCTATTCTAAAGAGAGCCGCGCAGAGACATGGTGAAGGAATTACATCATGTGGTGCCCATGGCTACGCACTACACGTAGTGGGCAGCCTCACTGCTGCTGATTGCTCGGCGCGGATATCGTGACTTGGGCTATCCTGAAACTCTAAGGAGCTGTTGCCGACAACGCTTCAGAAAGAACTCCCAACGCTTAAAGAATGCAACGTTTTGTTACTCTTGTTGCGACTTACCTCATCCTTGCAATTATTTCAGGCAAATAATGAAGTGGGTGGAAGGTTATAGCACCGTCAGATGCGAAGCTGCCATGACCGAGTGGGTTCGCTGTGCAGTGTTTCACTTTGCTTGTATGGCATCTGTCATTCACGCTAAGCATTTTATAGTGGCCGTAGCTTTTCCTTTATAAGTACAATTTAAGCATTGAAATATTCAAACTACCGTTATGTTATAGGAAACATTGGTTGCGCTTTCTAGACAATCACATGTAAGAAGACAGGACAGGCGCAAACTAACAACTGAGGTTTATTCCAGAAAAGACACTTATATATCAGACCATACCAGCGCAGGCGCATCAGGGTATCAGCAGCATAACAGAAGAACAACCCAAAATCAGAAAAAACCAAAGGCGTGGCTCACCTAAACATACTATCAAGAAAACGTGCCTCCCTATTGTAAAGTATGACTGATGTGTCACTGATGCATGCTTGTCCTTTCTTTTTTATATAATATGACTCAAGAAGTTCACGTGCTTTTTCATTATTGCACTTGCGCAGGATCTTAACTTGGTTGAGCAGAGGCCTGCATTTATGCTCTAAGCAGTGCATTGGTAAATGACGTTGCTCCCGGTTTATAATTGATCTTTCATGTTCTCGGATCCGCACGTTCAAACATCGGCCCGTCTGGCCTATGTAGGCTTTGCCGCATGTCAGGGGAATCTGATAAACAACGCCAACTTGGCAATCTAAATAGGGGTTCTTGTGTTGCACGCCGCAGCTACCTTGCCACCTTGCTGCGGCATGAAACACAAGAACCCCTATTTAGATTGCCAAGTTGGCGTGGAAGATATTGTCACAACATGGACGATATTGTCACGAAATTTCAAACATATAGCGCTGTTTGGTTTTACTCACGCACCAAATGTTGATGTATTGACACATTTCATCTGCCTAGCAAAACCCACTCTCAAAGGTTAACGTTTCTGTTATTATTGGACCATTTGGCCAACAAGAGATAGAATTTGGCATTGAATAGTTACCGCTTTTCAAAACGCCAGGTCCTGATGGAATCTACAGATAATTTTATAAAGCCTTTAGGTTTATATTTCTAAGAAAAGGAACCCCGATGCGCCTCGTACCCAATATCCATGTGGAAAGTTAGTGGTAATCGCGCCGGCTGGTACAAATGTCGAAGCTCCAGGAGACAGTCTACCACTTCCTCTTCGTCTCCCTCTTACGCGCCCGGTCCTGTCCAAATGCTCCTTAACATAACCCCCGCGGGCTGGGCGGTCGTTCCGTCGCTTTTTATAATGAGAGCAAACTAGATGAAAAGTGCGGTTTTTAGCGGGACACGCGGACGACATCAGTTCGCAGATGGGACGAGGACGGCGTGTCTTCAACAGGGGTGATTTCATAATTTGAGGCACCTAATCTCCGCAATACTCAGAACAGGGGTAATTTCGTAATTTAAGGCACCTATTCGTCGCAATACCCAGTAGCGCTCGGTATAGCGTGACAGCAGTTTTTCGGACAGGCCGACACGACATGAAGTCCACAGAAGACCGAGGTTTCCGGGTGAGAACTTCATGTCCGGCGGCAATAATCGCAGTGAGCCTTCAGCGGCGCCTCAGCAGTCAATCACAGGCAATCTGGCGAGCTATACAAGGCTGACAAATGCATCGTGGGCGTAATAAATGCTATTTCGCGACACCGACAGTAGCAACGTGCCAATATGCAGAGTGGGATGGCGACGAAAAAAGAGGTAGGAAGGGAATAAACCGGTCTTAACATGACGTGATCATTTGTACGTAAATGTCAAGTAGGGCAAAGTCGAATCACGATGGTCTGCTGAAACGTACATGGACATCTGTGTAAGGGTGCGATTGAGTCGTTCAGTCAGTCCGTTCATCTGCGGGTGATAGGCGTTTGCGAGCTTGTGTTCGGTGGACCAGAAACGAAGTATGCCTTCCGCAACTTGGGACAGGAATTAGCGGCCACGCTCTGTTAGCCGTTGCCTTGGCGCACCATGGGGTAGAATCACGTCTTTACATAAAAAGGCTAGTACATCTGTAGCACAGCTGGTGAGCATGGCCCGTGTAAAGGCATGGCGCGTCACATAGTATGTGGCAACGGCTATCATTTTGTTCCCTTTTGTGAATGTGCGGAAGGTGCCAAGAGGGTCCATCTCGGTATGGAAGAAAGGCGCCCTAGGAACACCGATTGGAATGGTGGCCAGCAGGTTGAGCACGTGACCTCTTTCAAAGCTGGCCGCGTTCGCAAGCAGCAACGTAACGTCGCACAGAGCGGTAAAGGCCTGGTCAGAAGAAGCCACTTCGAACTCTTTCGTAAGTGCGGAAGGTGCAAAGGCGTCCGGCATCGGGTACGTCATGGAGAAGAACAAGAACAGTAGAACGGAGATGACGTGGCACAACTAGCAGCAAAACTGGTTTATCAGAGCTGATGTTGCGTCGATAAAAAATGTTGTCACGGAGTACAAACATTCTGGTTGAGCCATCTGATTTATTTATTTATTTATTTATTTATTTATTTATTTATACAATATTGCGGACAAGAAGTCCAAGCAGGGTGAGCACGAAACAAAGATGATATACAGAGAAAAAATTAAACATGTGTGTAACACGTTTTTCACACAAGTTGTTTGGTCGCAAGTTAGACGATTAAGAAAAAAAATTTAACTTGATTACAATACAACTATAATTAATACACGAAATAAGATTGTTAACACAAATGATATACAGCTCACGGGCGCTGGGGGTATGTTTCAGTTAGTTTCTTCCACTCGTCCATTGTTTGCAGAAAAAAAGAGTACCGAAAAGTGTCAGCCCTTGCGAAAATAGGTGTTAGAGAATGAGGGTAGTGATGTCGAGTGGGTCTGCTTATCAAGGGGGATACGTATTTTGCGGTGTCTAAGGCTATACAATGATTAATTAAGTTTGAAAGAAACTCTAGTCGACTTTTCTTTTTCGAATTTGTAGTAGTTCAGTGCCGTTATCGGTTAGTAATGCAGTAGGGGAGTCAGTAGCCTTAAGTTTACTGTAAATAAATTGTACTGCTTTTCTTTGAATTCTTTCTAGGTTCTTAATGTTAATTTTTGTGTGAAGGTCTCAAACTATGGAAGCATACTCAAGTTTTGGCCTAATTAAGGAAAAGTAAGAGAGTTTAACACTAGACGGAGCAGTCTTGAGTTTGTGGCGCGGAAGGCATAGTTTCCGGAAAGCGGCAGAGCAGATGGTATTTATGTGCAAGTTCCATGATAAGTCACTCGTTAATGTTAAGCCTAAATATTTATAGCATGTTACTTTCAGTAAATGTGCTGCAGCTAAATTGTAAGTGTAGTCTAAGGGGACTTTTTTGCACATTATGGGGAGATAGACACACTTAGTTGCATTAAGAAGCATTCCGCATTGCTCACACCATTTCAACACGTTGTCTAAGTTAGAGTTAAGGTCATATTGGTCTGTAATACAGGTAACTTCTCTAAACAAAACACAATCATCAGCAAATAGACGAATCTGAACTGGGGTGTTAACGATATTGACAATATCATTAATGTATAGTAAAAAAAGTAGAGGGCCAAGTACGCTCCCCTGCGGAACGCCAGAAGTTACCGGAAGGCAGCCAGAGACTTGTTCTCCCACCTGAACATACTGGTTGCGGTCGTACAGATAGGCTGAAATCCAGGAAATGAATAATTCTGGTATGCCAATCATCCGAAGCTTAGTAATTTGTTTATCGTGTGGGACTGTATCGAATGCTTTGCTGTAATCTAGGAATATTACATCAATTTGACTGTTCGTATCTAGACAAGCTGCAAAGGTATGAACTATAGTAACCAACTGTGTTGTGGTAAAAAATCCTTTTCGAAATCCATGTTGACGATTTGATAAAACTGAGTTTTCTTCTAAGAATTCGTGTAATTTGTGAGCTATTATGTGTTCGATAAGTTTACAACACGAAAATGTTAAGGAGATCGGGCGATAATTTTGTACTAATAGACGGTCACCTTTCTTGAATATAGGCACAACTCGGGCTGACTTCCAGTCATCTGGCGATTCCGCTGATAGAAGAGAGACACGAAAAATAATATCTAAGTATTTAGCAACAGACTCCGCAAAGCGACGAAGAAATGTGTTCGGTATATTGTCGGGACCGCAAGAAGTTTTAGTCTTAGAGTCAAGCAACATAGCAAGGACGCCAGGATAAGAAATGAAGTTTACATTTACAGCATGGTCCATGTTTCTGGTGGGTGCAGAATCACTAGCGGCAGAAAATCCACCATGGAAATAGTCATTGAAGTATTGAGCAATGGCGGTCAGATCAGATACCAATGAACCATCGATACGAACCTATGGTATGGGTTTCTTTCTTTTTTTGCTGATGTAGTTCCGAAACTTCTTTGGATCATTTTTTATGAAGTTTGGGAGTGACGTATTGAAGTAGTAGTCTTCCGAGGTAAGCACCGCACGTGCAAGGTTATTTAGAGTGTCGGATATAAGTTGGGGATCAGCATGCTTTTTCTTTAATCTTTTTACTTTACGCTTGAGGTGAATGATGCTTCTCGTCATCATTGGTGTATGTTTATGTACCTTCTTACGTTTAAACGGTATAAAGTTTTCAATGCAGTAGAACCATATGCGTTTAAATTGGTCCCACGAGCTGCAAACATCCGTATTACCAAAATCTGTTAGACAAGTTTCTAGGAGGTCGATAATGCGTTCATCACGGGCACGTGTATAGTCTTTCACATAATGAAAGGACGGGTTTGCAGTCTGCGAAAGCGGCACCAGGGGAATAGAAACTGAGACAAGGCAGTGATCAGACAGCCCTTGATCAATCACAATGGTGGATGTACCGAAATCACGAGTAATAAACACCAGATCTAAAACGGATTTAGAGGCACCCTGATAATGCGTTGGTTCATGAACTAATTGTATCAAATTATGTGCGAGCATTATGTCAAACACAGTATTTGCATGATTGGTATTGGTTGAAAAGGTATCAAAACGTTCCGAGTCTACTCCAGGTAGATTAAGATGGCCAATCAAGAGAACTTTGTTGTCCTGGTATTTAGACATATGTAGCTTTAATTTTAGTAAGTATTCAAGAGGTGAGTCAGGCGGTCTATATAATTCGTATAGGATGAATGAGTGGCACCACAAGGTTGCTTTAATGAAGATGCATTCAAGCTCCGGTACGTCCTCCAGCAAGACAGCTTCAAGTTTGTGTTGGATCAGAACGGCCACACCACCTCCCCTTGATTGCCTGTCCTTACGAAAAATCGTATACGAAGGCGGGAAAATGTCGTCATCGTTCACTTGTTCATGTAACCACGTCTCGGTTATTACGGTAATGTGAGGATCGTACTGCAGCAGCAAAACTTCGAGGGGCCCCGTTTTATTCCTAATACTACGGGCGTTCAAATTAACGAGACGAAGTTGCTTGTCGTGCGCATGCACATTACGTCAAGGTTTTCACGGTTGAAGGGTGGAGCTTTTGTAGCTTGTCATTTTCACCTGTCTGTTTTGCACTTCGTCCCAAAAATACATATCCTTATCGATATTTAGTTTGTCGTGTATCAGGTTGATTCTTTTGCCCCGTTCTATCTCGGCCTTTGTGCTCTTCCAGAGCAGACTACGTTTTCTTAACGTTGATTTAGAATAATCATTCTTAATAAAGATATTTGAGCCCTTCAGTTTGCTTGCGTTTTTCAGTATTTGTTTTTTCCTTGAAGTCTTGCAGAGGTACTATTACAGCCCGCTTTCCCACCTGCTTACCAAGTCGATGGATACGCCCAACAGATTCGCATTTAACCTCAAGTTTGTCGTGAAAAATACCTTTCACAACCTTGATCGTTAGTTCCTCTTCCGAATCTACGGAGGTCTCAGGTATACCATGAATGATTAAATTAAAGCGCCTGCTATGGTCTTCGAGGTCTGTTAGCTCTTTAGTTTGAAAAGACATCACGTGTTCAAACGATTTCAATGTGGCTTGCAATTGATCAGTATTTTCATGCTGCTTTAAGCGCTCAGACACCATATTTTCAACAGTACGCCTAAAGTCGTGCATCTGTTCTTTCAGTTTAGCAAAATCAGTTATTTCTAATAGTTCCTTGCAAATTTCTATCTGACCACCAGCCCGCCAGGCGACAGCAGCCGGCTCTGCTGCGCCATCTCTGAAGGAGGGTCCATCGACCTCTGGGTTGGTGGCCTCCAAGGCCCTGTTTTTCGAGGCAAGGCCTAAGGTGAAAACATCCCGCTTGTGTGAGCGGAAGTCCAGTGGCTCCCAAGAGTCGATGGACACAACCCCGAACCAAAAGGCGCATCCAGCGCCTCGGGAGCGGCGCGGGTCTCGCGAACGCTCTAAGAAAGACAAAACCCGTACCATAATCACGGAGCCTGAAACCGCTCCGTAAGTCATTTCTCTAACTTGACTCCTCTTGACACACAGCACATGAACACAAACAATATGGGCACACAAATGGTACACTGGAACGTGAGAGGTCTGATCCACAACCTCGATGATATCAAAGAACTCTAACACAAATGCAATCCGAAGGTGCTGTGTGTTCAGGATAAACATCTTAAATCTACGCAAACAAACTTTCTTAGGCAATACGCTATTTTCCGGAAGGATCGAGATGATGCTGTTGCATCGTCAGGCGGGGTAGCAATAATAGTAGACAGAGGCGTTGCTTGTCGGCAACTGGAACTCCGAACTCCTCTTCAGGCAGTTGCTATCCAAGCAGTGCTATTGAATAAAAGAGTTACTATCACGTCTGTATACATTCCCCAAGTTATCAACTCTCTAACACAACATTTCAAAGCTTTATTGATGAGCTGCATCACCCTTACATAGCCGTCGGTGATCCAAACGGGCATAGCCCACTGTGGGGTGACACTCGCTGTGATGCGAGAGGACGGCTTGTAGAAAACATCCTATTCTCTTCAATTTACTGCTTGCTGAACAAGAAAAAGCCAAAATTTTACAGCTCTACACACAAAACATTTTCTTCGATAGATCTAAGCATAGCGTCTAGTACAATTGTGCCATATCTGGAGTGGAATGTCATTAATAACCCTTATGGAAGTGATCACTTCCCCATTGTTCTAAACCTTAAAAAACAAAGTGAGTGTCATGCACATCTTCCTCAATGGAAAGTTGACTCAGCCGACTGGACTAAGTTTCGCGAACTAACGCAGCTGCCCTGGAATGATATCTCTGAACTTAGCTTAGACGACGCAGTAGTATGCATAACAGCGTTCATTATTGATGCTGCATCAGTATGCATTCCCCAAACAAATAGGTCGCCCTCGAAACGACGTATTCCATGGCGGAATGAGGAGTGTAAGGAAGCCAGAAAAAAGCAAAACAAGGCTTGGAACCTCCTCCGTAACTCCCCAACCACAGAGAATCTGATTAATTTCAAAGCGATGAAGTCGCAAGGTAGAAGAACGCGGCGCCGCGCTAAACGCGAAAGTTTAGCAGCATCAATTCATCACATAAGCAGCATCAATTCATATACAGATGAACGAAAAGCCTGGAACAGGGGGAAGAAAATAAAAGGCCGCGAAACTCATCCCTTACCTTTAATAAATACACAAGGAGACACTCTTGAAGATCAGGCCGATTGTCTAGGATCATATTTTGAGCACAATTCCAGCACATCTCATCACACACATACATTTCTAAAATACCAGCTACTAGTAGAACAGATGAATTTGGGTCGGAACAGCTCATCCAATGAAGTATACAATCGTCCATTTGGAATAGGTGAGTTCCAGGCCTCCCTGAACTGTTGCAACAAGTCCGCCCCAGGAAATGACAAAATAATGTATGAGATGATCAGACACCTACACTCTGAAACCCAAGAAACACTACCGTCACTCTTCAATTCTGTGTTCTCCGCAGGCTACATTCCGTTTGCCTGGCAAGAAGCAATCGTAATCCCCATTCTCAAAGAGGGCAAGGACCCATCCTCACCCGACAGTTATAGGCCTAAAGCTCTGACAAGTTGTCTATGCAAAGTGTTTGAGAAAATGATTAACCGTCGCCTCATCCATTTTCTGGAAAGCAACAAGCTGTTCGATCCCTTACAGTGCGGTTTTAGGGAGGGTAGATCCGCAACAGTTCACCTTGTTCGCATCGAGACAAATATCCGTGATGCCTTTGTCCATAAACAGTTTTTCCTGTCAGTATTTTTAGATATGGAAAAGGCATACGACTCAACCTGGCGCCTTGGAATCCTCCGTGACCTGTCTGAAATGGGAGTTCGATGCAACTTGTTGAATGTGATTCAGAGTTACCTCGCCAATCGGACGTTCCGTGTCAGAGTTGGTAATGTTCCGTCTCGCCCATTTACACAAGCGGCTGGTGTTGCACAAGGTGGTGTGCTGAGCTGCACTCTTTTTATTGTCAAAATGAACTCGATCCAGACTGTCATACCACGTACTATGTTTTATTCTGTATATGTGGATGACATCCAGATAGGTTTGATATCATGCAATCTAAGTATGTGCGAGCGACAAGTACAGCTTTGCATAAATAAACTGTCTAAGTGGGCTGACGAAAATGCTTTTAAGCTAAACCCTGAAAAAATTACATGCGTCTTGTTAAAGAACAAGAGAGGCATACTAGCGGACCCCGCAATAGATCTAAAGGGAGAACGGCTATGTGTGAGCCATGAACATAATGTTTTAGGTATCCTTTTAGTCAGCAAGCTAACCTTTGTACCACACCTGAAGCATCTTAGGCAAAGTGCCTCAAGACTATGAATCTGCTGAAGTTGTTGTCACGTACATCTTGGGGAAGTGACAACGGATGCATTTTAATGCTTTACAAAAGTCTAATGTTAACGCGGCTTGACTACGGAACAATAGTCTACAATTCTGCTGGACCTAGTGCTCTGAAAATGCTAGATCCTATTCACCACTTAAGCATCCGCCTTGCTACAGGCGACTTTAGGACAAGCCCTGTGCAAAGCCTCTACGTCGAATCAAACGAATTGTCATTGCAGTACGAAAGGACATACTAAACTTTTTCCTATGCCCTGAAAGTTACCTCAGACGTTAAACATCCTTGTCATTCGGCTATATGCGACTTGTCCACTGCTAGGCTATTTCGTAACCGCCCAACCACTAGGCCTCCTCGGTCGCTCCGGTTGGAAGCACTCTCAGAAAAAACAGGGGTCCCACTTTTACACAATGTCCTTATGGCTCCTACACGGCTTCCACCGCCTTGGGAGTGGCAGACTGTCCAATGTGACATCTCTTTCTTAGAAATATCGAAACGAGCCCCGGAGGCACGCATATATTCGCATTTTCTGGAACTCAAGAAGTACTCCTGTGATGAATTTTACACAGGTACTTCGAAGCCTCCAGCTGGTGTTGCTTACGCAGCTCTGGGACCCTCACTTTCAACATCTCGAGCACTAAACCCACACACCAGTATCTTTACAGCGGAAGGATACGCCATTCTTAAGGCGATTCAACACATACCGCTTACAAATATCGCTAAGGATATTGTCTTCACCGACTCATTAAGTGTAGCGTGAGCCCTAATTAGCCTACGAAAACACAAGAACACTGTTTTGAATGAACTATATACCTTGTTGTGCTCTGCAAATATGTGCAACCAAGTGATCGTCTTATGCTGGGTACCTGGACACAGGGGTATAGAAGGAAATGTGGCTGCTGACGAAATGGCTACGTCAGTGAGCTTTAGCGACAAAGATGGAAGTACACCTATCCCTGCCACAGACCTAAAGCCTATTCTGCGCCGTAAATTGAGGAAACATTGGCAAGGCGGCTGGGATACATAAGCAATTAATACGCTTCACATTGTAAAACCAAAACTGGGGAACTGGGTCACTGGAAAAATAGCACCGTACAAGGAAGTACTTCTTTGCCAGTTAAGGATAGGCCACACATACGGCACTCACTCTTATCTCTTGACGGGGGGCGATCCTCCAACTGGTAATAAGTGCGGCAATATTTTCACAGTCATCCATGTTCTTATTCAGTGCTCTGCCATAGAAACAGAGAGGAAAAAGTATTTCCCTGTTTTATATCGCGATAATATACGCCTTCATTCTGCATTTTTTCTTAGCGATGAACTGCTTTTTACTCTGCAAACAGTGTTGGATTTTTTAGCCGAAACCGACACCCTGAAAATCATTTGGCCAGGCAACATTTAGCACACCACTAACAGCCCTGCATTCAAGCGCTCTGTGGAAACTCTGGTGTCAGTGTTATGTTTTACTGCATAATGTTTTAACGAAGGCCCATTGCCATAGCCCACATCACTGCCTAGCCCCCGCCATTTTTTACCACCTATATATTCTACGCCACTTGCAGCTAGATGTTTTAGGCCCTTTTATAGCCATGTCACATATACCATCAGGAATTCATTGTGCACGCCATCTATAATACATCGTCAACATTACCACTTGTCATGGCGCTCTTTGGTCAAACCTGGCCCTTGCGGCATAATACCCCACATATAATCATCAGCGCTGAGTGGTCCGATAATAAGTGGAGGCCGAAGATCAAGTCATAGGAACACCATTGTAGAACAGCAATAAAAAGGAGGTGTTCAAACCAGTAACAGTTATTGGAGTAGTGCACATGTCAATGATATCAAAACGAGAAGAACACACATGCGAACTGAACCTGCTCGAACCGCTACCGCACCCTGACATTTGAATTAATGTAAATCAATTCAAATTTCAGGGCGCAATGGCGGTGCGACCAGGATCTGTGCAGATGTGTGAGCTTGTTCTTTTTTTATCGCCAAGTGTTCGCTCGAAAACAAGCTGCGCACCGGTAAAATTGACATTTTTGTTGAAAGTTAGCGCTGTGTTTGTGTACTTCATGTGCCTCCTTCGTCTTGGTCGGCTTTCGCGCTGTAGCCTTCCACTTTGCTCACTAGCCACGGCAGCGGAGGGAAACATCCTCCTACTTTAATACAAAAGAAAGCTAACGCACTGAAACACAACACGTGGTACCCGCCTTTGTGTTAAACCTGTTGCCATATGCACACAAAGACAAGTATCATATAAATATATGCAATTGCTTGCTATATATTAGGGCAAACCTCCCTCACACATGATTATGTGCCTACAAATTTCAGCATAATATTCCTTCTGCTTCTCCTCAAACAGGGGTAACTCAATTTCGGGGAGTCTGCAGCGACCAGAAAGTAATGATTGTGTGCCATTCTGATTACCGAGATTACACTAGTAAACGCATTGCCCACGAAATCGGACATGCGTAAGTACCATAAACACAACTTCTGCATCTCGTTGATGCTTTCTTTTGCTATTCTTTTTTTCTCGTGTCGTTCCACAACAACGGGGTCAGATTACGAGGCAGTACATTAGGAATATTATACGCAACCGGGCCTCTAACATGAATTCCCGTTTCTTGACATTCAACAGTCACATACCTTGTAGTTAATGCTAATGCTAACCCACATGCGCTAACATGTGCCAGATAGGATTAGGCAAAATAGAACGCCTATTTAGTCAAATATACATTGTTTTTTATGACACTGTACCCAAAATAAACTGCTTACCTGTATTTCTGACAAATAAAAATGTCGCAGCTTCGTCTGAAAGGCGAAGCATCGATTGGCATAACAAATTAGTGGATAGCTACACTCTAAAAAAAAAGGAGTGACCCTTGCTCCATTAAAGAGAGACTAAAGTGAAAAATGATTTCCTCTGCATCAGTAAATTACCCTTTTACAACACCAAAAACACAACTCTTACAAAGATAAGACGTTTGGTAAGCCAGAAAAAGCCCAAGAACCAAATAAGGATGGCGACGGCTACTTATGTTCCCGCACCTGGGGGCTGTGACGTCTTGAATTTTGGTGGCATCTTCTAGGGCCTACTAATTATGTTTAGCGGTACAGATTGACTACATTGTGTTCTAAAGGAACCAAATATTAAACATGCCAATTTTCGGGAACCTTTATTGAGCCAACGCGGCCCAAATGCGAAAACATACTTTGGAATCCCTGACGTCACGCTGACGTACCGGCGCTGTATAGCCACTTGTACTGACGTACCGGCGCTGGGGTTTCGGCGCGAAATTCAACTACTGATACTTGGAACTTCATTCTCTCATCTAATAATCAAGCTATTTTTTTTTAGATGACTGCCTGCAGGGTTCTCAAAGAATGCTTCATTAGTCTAAACTGATTTATTGTTTCGCTTTAGTGTCCCTTTAAGGGAGAAACGAAATTGTCCCGTATGTCCGTCTTTAAATGGAGCAAGCTTCCTGCCTCATGCACGTGAGCAACGGTTCCTCCCTTTCCAAAACCAACATGGCCAACTCCAGGCAAGCAAAGCGATGGATGCGACTAGGCCTACGAACTGTGCTAGTTCGCCGCTGGAAAGCAACGTACGCGTCATAAGCGTAGTGTACGTTACTGATATTTGCAAAAAAATTAAGGGGACTGATGAGAATGGAGAAGGAATTGAGTCAACCAGCACACACTCTGATGTCAATACTAGGCTGCAGAAAATGGAGGCTTTCCAGGAAGTGTTTGTCAAACAGGTGGAAGAGCTCAAAAATGAGCTAAATACGGAATGTGATGCACGGAAGGTAGTAGAAAAAAGATATGAATCAGAAAAGGAAAAGCTGAACAGGGCCCCCCATTGGGAACGAGAATGTGTGCGACAACGGAACGCAGTCCCCTGACGTTACAGGATAGGGAGTGCTAGCAAAGTACGCGGAATGCGTGCAATGTGGCGAAGGGTTAGCTGGAAAGAGCGCCACCTACCTTGAGGCCGCCACGCGGAAAAAGCAGGAGCAAAGGGGTCAATGCCCCTTGTCGAGTCCGAATCACGCGGAAAAGGACAAAGGGAAGCAAGGAGAGACAGGAGAGAGTGAAAGGGTGATTAAGGGTGAAAAGCTGCTTAGGTGCTCAGAAGCAATTGTGGAGAGGGTGAAAGGCGATAAAAGAGCGGTGGTAGGGACATATCCAGGGCGAACACTGTGTTTTGTAATGGAGCGAGCAAAAGAAAAGTTCCCGGAAAATGCCCACGTGCACAACCTTGTCATAGTAGCAGGTAGGCTAAATGACGTCCCATCCGGAAAGGGACAGCACTAGCCCAGTGCTTGCCGAAGGGGGTGGGCGACTTGCGCAAAATATCCCCTCAGGTGCAGATCGTGATGTGAACGGTACCAGAGGTGCCTGTACGTGACAGCCACGTAAAAAGAGCCGTAGTGATTGCTAATGAGGCGATATGGAAAATGAGCCGAGTGGAAAGGCTTCGAGGTTCTCGAAGTAAGCAGGAAAGTGAGAAGGTGGGGTGGTTTAAACTAGAAGGGAAGCACTTCAATTACAGACTGGCTGGCCATTTGGCGGTCGCGCTGTTCCTTCTTTAGGGGGCCCACGGGTGCTCAGGAGGCCGGAGTAGATAGTAATGAAGAAGGTCCCCTAGGGGAACCTCAGAAGAGCATCGCCGTCGATAACAAAAAAAGGAGGAAAGCTCGCCGTGCCATCGGCTTCATAAACATGCAGGGTGGCAGAAGAAAAAAACAGTGGGCAGAGATTGAGGAGCAGTTAAATGGAGAACAAATAGGGGCGTATGCGGTTACAGAACCACACCTTAGAGATTCGGAAGAGCCGCCAGTGACTGATAATTATGTTTGGGAAGGGTGCAACCGAACTAAGTTGGAAAGAATGGGAGGGGGAGTCGGAATGCTTCTTCATCAGCGAGCCAAATGGAAGAGTAAATTCAAAATATCAAGATCATCTTTGGTTATCAGGTACAATGAGTAGGAGAAAGCTTGGCTGGGCGTTAGGTATTTGTGGACCGGAAATAATTGCACAGAGAAGAATAAAGAGTTAGTGGAATGCATAAGCGGTGAAATTAAGGGTTTCGGGAATGGTGCTGAAATTATCCTATTATGTGACATTAATGCCGATATACAGGATCTAGATGGTTATACCGACAACAACGGGAAGTCAATACCTTAATGAGAAATGTAACCTCGTTATCGTGAATACAGGGCCTCAGTATGAAGGGCAGATCCCGTGGGAAGTGGGAAACCGGCAATCAACCACTGATTACTGTCTGATGACAGAAGGAATTCATGATAAGTTGAGAGAAATGGTCATTGATGAGGAACCCCTTCAGGGGCGTCTGCGTCAGCAGGCGTTTGGTGTCTTGCGACACCACGTACCCGAGCACACGAGGGTTGGACCCTCCCGCGTGTAGCCGTGCGCGGCTTAGCCGTGTTCGGGGAAAAGGGGAACCTGTGGGTTGAGCCGATTCCGGGTGTTCGGACCTTTAAGGCCCCCCGGTGGAGGCACCGCAACTCTTTGGCCTCTGCTTCACGTAGACGGCACCCCCGTACTGACCCACCCGGGGGAAATCGACAGTCGCCATTTCCTGGCCTCCTCTCCGATCTTCGTCTTTCTCTCTCGCCTTTTTCAACTTTCCTGTCTTCTCATCACTTCTCCTCACTTCCTAGTTTCTCGGCGGCAAGGGTTAACCTTGTGTGGCTAGCCAGCCTTGGTTATGCTGTATTTGGTTATAGCAGCGATGTACGGCTGGCGTTGGCAGGGTTTCTCTAGCAGGAACTTCTGGTACGTCCCCCTGTTGGGCTCCATGGTGGGTGGTTGGCATCGTGGCCGAAAACCCAACTGTACTCATGGAATATGCTTTTCCTAAACTCCCTGAACGCCCTCAGAAACGAGGGCGCACCGAAGAGGTCTTTCAATTTTTCGGACGCCAAGTCCACAATTTTCCTCGTTTCCACATGATCCATTAAGAAAAACCAGCTAAACCAGTGCGAATAATATCACCGTTCCTTGTATCGAAGTCTCTTACCGAAGTTTTTGGTCCAGGATATAAGGCGTCGAGGATGGCTAGCGGTGACCTCCTCCTGGAGCTCCGCGATCAGAAGCAATTTGAGAAGCTGCCTAAACTAGTATCATTTGG
Organism: Dermacentor andersoni; assembly: GCF_023375885.2. Lineage (NCBI taxonomy): Eukaryota > Metazoa > Arthropoda > Arachnida > Ixodida > Ixodidae > Dermacentor > Dermacentor andersoni. The sequence goes on along the minus strand of NC_092823.1, from coordinate 47,751,244 downwards.
GGAGACCCAAGTAGTAGTAACCCCGCACCGCACGATGAATACCACCCGTGGCGCTGTCTCGGACGATGATTTGCGGGAGCTCAGTGAAGCTGAACTCTTGGAGGGCTTCAGGGAACAGAATGTTATAAATGTCAAAAGAATTAAGATGAGGCGTGATGGCAAAGAAATCCAAACCAAACACCTGATAATCACCTTCGGTTCGAGTGTCCTGCCCGAGTCAATCGAGGCCGGTTATATCAAGCTCCGTGTCAGGCCGTACGTACTTAATCCTCTTAGATGCTTTAAGTGCCAAAGGTTTGACCACAGTTCACAGAACTGTCGAGGCCGGCTGACATGTGCCAAGTGCAGTGGCAATGAACATTCCTCCGAAACGTGACGAGCATGCCGCATACTCGTGGTGCTTCCCGTCTCAGAAAAGAGAAAAAGAAATTGTGACAATCAAAGTCAAAGAAAAGAAACCTTTCAAGGAGGTACGTAGGCGGGTGTCATACCTGCCTAACAGCAGCTTTGCCGATGTGACGCGTCAGGGGGCAGCGACACCACGGCTTCCGGCGGCTGTCCGACCCGCAAGTAGTCAGTCGGCAGTTATGCCACCTGCCCCCGCGGCGGTTGCAGCTAGCGCTGCTCCGTCACCCCAGCAGACGGGGCCATCTACCTCCGGGCAGGTGACCTCGAAGGTCTCGTTGAACGTGCCGAGGCATTCACGTCAAACAAAGCGCTTGGAAGAGCGCGTGTCCAGTGCCTCGCTAGAGGCGATGGACACAACCACCAGCAAGACGGCGCCACCAGCGCCCAAGGAGCGGCGAGGATCTCTCGATTGCTCCAAAAGAGATAAAACTCCCGTCACGGCGCCTGCAAAGTGCCGGTGAACTAACCTTTCCTTTCCAGAACACACAGTATCCAACTCTACCAAAATGGATACACAAATTATGCAATGGAATGTGAGAGGGCCCCTCCACAATCTTGATGACGTAACCGAACTTCTACACAAATTTAATCCCAAGGTACTGTGTGTTCAGGAAACGCACTTAAAAGCTACACAGACAAATTTTCTCCGGTCGCACACTATCTTTCGTAAAGATCGTGACGAGAAGAACACCTCATCCGGCCGTGTAGCCATAATTGTGAATAAAACTATTGCTTGCCAACACTTGCCGCTTTGGACGTCCCTCGAGGCAGTTGCAGTTCGAGCAATTCTTTTTGGTAAATTAGTAGCCGTCTGCTCTATATACATACCTCCAAACTATCACATGAGCAAACTAGAATTCTACGAACTTATTAATCAACTTCCTGAGCCATTTCTTATTGTCGAGGATTTTAATGCACATAACAGTCTCTGGGGAGATTCTAGGACTGATTCGAGGGGACGACTGATCGAATCTTTTCTTGTTACATCCGGTGTATGCCTATTTAATAGGAAAAACCCACCTACTATAATATTGCGCATAATTCATACTCCTCGATAGATTTAGCGCTTGGATCTTCCATACTTCTTTCCTACTTAGAATGGAATGTCATAGAAAATCCGTTTGGGAGTGATCACTTTCCTATAACATTAAACTTACTAACACGACCCGACACTCGTCCACAGGTACCTCGCTGGAAACTTGACTCCGCTGATTGGAAGCGTTTTAAGGAATGTACTTACTTATCACAAGATGTTATACGCGATGTTAGCATAGATGATGCTGTAGCATATTTTACCGCTTTTATTATTGATGCAGCTGAAACGTTCATTCCACAAACAAATGGTCACTCATCTAAGAAACGTGTTCCTTGGTGGAATGGAGACTGCAGAGATGCACGAAAAACACAAAATAAGGGACAGACTGCACCAATATCATACAGCGGAAAATTACATTGCATTTAAACATATCAAGTCGCAAGGACGGCGCACGAGACGGCAGGCTAGAAGAGCAAGCTGGGACAGGTTTCTCTCAGGCATCAATTCCTATACCTAGGAGGCTAAATTATGGTATGGTCTGAGAAGGCTAAAAGGGCAGCAGATCAACCCATTACCTTTTATTGATGAGCGAGGAAATACCCTGGAAAACCAGGCCGATGCCCTTGGATTACATTTTGCGTGTGTATCAAGTTCCATAAACTATTCACAAACATTCCTCAGGCCAATAAACCGTAAATGCAGACCAAATCTACCGTACAACTGTCCTTTCAATATTGCCGAGCTTAGAGCTGCGTTGTGCTCGTGTATGAACTCTGCACCTGGAGTTGACAGAATCATGTATGACATGATTAAATACCTACACACTGATACACAGATGACACTTCTGGCACTTTTTAACTCTTTTTGGGCTGCTGGATACCTCCCATCCTCATGGAAAGAAGCTATCGTAGTGCCGGTCTTGAAACAAGGCAAGGACGCATCCGACGTTTCAAGTTACCGACCAATAGCACTCACAAGTTCTTCGAGAAAATGATAAATCGTCGTCTTTTACATTTCCTTGAATTGAATAAAATGCTCGAGACTTATCAATGCGGCTTCAGAGAAGGTAGGTCGACTACTGACCAGCTCGTGCGCATTGAGGCAGGCATTCGCGACGCCTTTATCCATAAGGAGTTTTTTTCTTTGTTTTCTTAGACATGGAAAAGGCATATGACATGACTTGGAGATATGAAATTTTACAAGACCTCTCTGAAATGGGTATACGAGGGAATATGCCTAATGTAACTGAAAGTTACCTATCAAATCGTACATATCGCGTTAGGGTGGGCAACGCTCTGTCCAGGCCATTTACACAAGAAACTGGTGTGCCGCAAGGAGGGGTATTAAGCTGTACCCTTTTTATAATCAAAATGAATTCCTTGCGCTTATCTATACCGCAAAGCATGTTTTATTCTGTATACGTAGATGACGTACAATTAGGCTTCAAGTCATGTAACCTTTCTATTTGTGAGCGACATGTCCAGTTTGGCTTGAATAAAGTTTGCAAATGGGCAGAAGAAAACAGCTTTAAACTGAATCCCGTTAAAAGCTCATGTGTCCTTTTCACACGAAAAAGAGGATTATTTGCAGAGCCCAGTGTAGAAATACATGGACAGCACATACCAGTTGTCAAACAACACAAATTTTTAGGAATCATATTAGATTCAAAGCTGACCTTCATTCCACACTTAAAGTACCTAAAACAGGAATGTCTAAAATCAATGAACCTTCTTAAACTTTTATCACATACAACATGGGGCGGTGACGGACGCGCGCGAGGACTTACGCACCGCGGCGATCGTGGCGAGCGAAGTGGCGGGGAGGGAGGGGAGCACCGAGACCCGCTGCTCACCTTCAACGAACTAACAACACATTATCAGCTGTCTAGGAGGACCTTCCCGCTCCCCCACGCTAAACTTACTAGACCACAGTCATCTATATTCAGAATGCTGCAAACAAGGTCGTTCCCCTCGAGAGGCAGAATGATCCTTTATTCACCGGACGTAGAGCCGCAATGTCCGGATTGCGGCGAATCGTACTGCTCGCTATCGCACATGCTTTGGCAATGCTCCGCGTTAAGCGGCACCGTGTTCAGCACAGAAGAAGACTGGATGGACGCCCTGCGAAGCGACGACCACCAGACCCAGCTTCGGGCCGTCCAGAGGGCTCACGAAAGGGCGGAGGCTCACGGGCTTCCCGTCCCAACGTGGGTGCGGCCCGCGACCCCTGCCGACCACTAAACCAAGAGTGGGTGGGAAGGGGTTCCTCAGGACCCAATAAAGTTCTTTCCTCCTCCTGGGGCAGTGACAGGAAGTGTCTGATGAACCTGTACAAAAGCCTTATACGCACACGGTTAGATTATGGGGCCATAGTATATCAGTCTGCCAGCCCAAGTTCTTTGAAGATGCTTGACCCTGTTCACCACTTAGGTATCCGCTTGGCGACCGGTGCCTTCAGGACAAGTCCTGTAGAAAGTCTCTACGTTGAAGCTAATGAGTTGTCGCTTCATCTTCAGAGGTCATACTCCAGTTTCATGTACTTTCTTAAAGTGAACGCAAACCGCGACCATCCCTCTTATGTAAGCATAAACGACGTGGCATCTGCAATGCTCTTTAATAATCGACCTGCAGCTACACAACTATTCTCTCTGCGCATTAGAAAGCTTGCTGAGAATATGCAAGTCCCAATTCTACAGCAAAACCTGATGGCCCCAGCTAAGCCATTGCCGCCATGGCAGTGGAAGCCCATAGAATGCGATATATCATTCGAAGAGGTGACGAAACACGCCCCAGAGGCACATATTCGAATGCCTTTCTTGGAACTTCAATCTAAATACTCGCGCATAGAATTTTACACTGACGCTTCTAAGTCGCATGCCGGCGTGTTTTATGCTGCAATCGTCCCATCCTTCTCCCAGTCCGACGGACTGCATCCGGAAACAAGCATATTCACTGCGGAACCTTATGCAATTCTGTGTGCTGTTCAACAAATCAAGAAAGCAAAGTTGCACAAAGCCATCATATACACGGACTCTCTAAGCGTCTTAAAAGCCCTAATGTTCCTCCACAATCATCGAAACCCAGTACTTACCGAGCTTTAGTCCGTCGTTTGCACATCGTACATGTCTCAGCAGCAAGTCATAATATGTTGGGTACCTGGAGATAGGGGCATTGAGGGTAATATGCTGGCTGACCAAATAGCCACGTCAGTAGCATCACAAGATATCCATCCTACCACTGCACTACCTGCCTTAGATCTAAAGCCTTTCATCCGAAACTCAGAAGCCACTGGCAGTGCTTATGGGATGCTGAAACAAATAATAAGCTTCCCTTGATTAAACCAAAACTAGGTTAATGGCTCTCCGCAAAAAAAACACTGTGAACAGATGTTCTATTCTGTCGTCTTAGAATAGGACACACGTATGCCACACACAGTTTTCTGCTAACTGGAAATGAACCACCATCTTGCGGTAGATGCGGTCAAAGGCTCACCGTCCTCCGCGCTCTCCTGGAGTGTCGGGAAGCCTAAACAGAGAGAAATAAACACTTTCCGCTAGCATACCGGCAGCACATCCCCCTTCATTCTGTAATGTTTCTTGGTAAAGAACCGTTGTTTGACACCAGAGCAGTCCTAAATTTCCTAAACGATGTTGTCTTACATGTTGTTAGCCCTACGAACTTGTAGCACATCCTCTCTCCAGAGGATGCCGCTGCGACAATATATTTTTGTATAGCACATGCCTTCAGGCCCTTCCGTTCCAAGGGCTCTCTTAGGCAGTAGTGCTTCTTGCAAACGTTTACCTTCATGTATTTTTAGATATCATCATTCTATCACAATGTATCTTTTGTGTTCTTAGTAGTACTCTCTAGTCATTGCCATAAATTAATTACATATAGCTTTTATGCACTTTACAGAGATTGCTTTTAGGCCCTTTACAGCTACGTCACAATCACTCACGGAACTCATCTACCCACTGCAAACCCATCAACACTGACCTGGCGCTCTTTGGTCATAATTGGCCCTTGCGCCATGAAACAACAAATTAATCATCATCATCATTGATGAGGAAGGGTTAGCAGCATAGGGAGTGACCATTAAGGCATAATTTTGAAAATGGGATATTTTGTTGGGAAAGAGAGCAAATTGAGTGTGAAGAACGACTGAGGAATATGGAAGAAAATAAATGGGGTCGGGAAGTGTTGTTATGTTTACAGGAAAAACATTTATACACAGTAGAGGAAAAGAACTAGGAAGCTTACCAGCAGGTATGCGTCCTGTAGTGTGGGCAACAAAGCCACAAAGAAGGTCTAGCGGAAAGTCATAGAGGCTCAAATAATCTCATGGGTGGCGGCAATGAAAAAAAAACCAGCCATGAGTATTTATTTAAGATGAAAATACGAAATCAGGAATAAAACAACTTTGGATAACTCAAAGGGAATCTCATTACTTTTCGAAGCGAGGGGATGCCTTAGAACACGCACCTATAAAGCGAGATATAAGAAGGAAGAAGAAGCATGTACTTGCTGGGGTAAAGGTAGGGAAACGATGGAGCATGTTTTATTAGTATGTGAAGACGTCTACCCAGCAGTCGATTTAGTCACGACTGGCCTACTTGAAGCCCTTCGGTTCAACGAGAGCAGTGGAAAAACAAACATGTGCCCAATAGGGATTACTAAGAGGCGATTGGTGGATTGGTGGAAGAAAAGTAGGGAAACGACAAAAAAATGGAGACGTACAAAAGCACAGTTCGCAATAAGAGATCAGAAAATTTGATTGTGGGAGTGCGTAGCACGTTTTCTTGTTCTTTTTGTATTGTTTAACCTAGGTAGGACATTGGGCAGTATCATTGCAAGAGCTTGGTGGCGCAACCCACCGCGCCGTTCCAGACGGGACGCTCATAACATTCATCCATCCATGCATCCATCCATCCAATCTACCGCTTTATTAAACAGTTTCCCTTTGGCAAGGTCACGATCGAGCAACACAACACAGACATACTATGCACAACAACACATCGCATACACTGGTCGAGTCACGATTGCTCCATTGTCAATCGACAGCAGCGAGGACGACATCGTTTGTGATGCTGAGGACACCTTCAAAACATCCCTAGAGAGCGACTTCTGTGGCATTTCCGACGAGGATGCAGGTTGTGTCATCAGTTAGCGACAACCAATTAGCTTGGCTTACCGTATATAAAAGGGCTTCATGTTCAAAGTTTATTGAGTTTCTAGAAAGACGTGGATCGACCTATGTCAATTGTAATTTCTTTTTATTTCTCCACGAGTTGAATATAAATGTGATCCACTTCTGTTGGCGTTCAACCTAAATTATATTGCATAAGATACCGCTTATTCTTACTGATACTGCTGGCCATCCTAAATAACAAAACGTTTTGCCGGTACATGTAAAAAATAAGGCAGACGGGGGCTTTACGCCAACGCGTACACTCTAAAAACGTTATGCCCTGTGGGTTGCATTTTGTCCCCATACAATAATCGTCATCTGTCTTGCCCGCATTTCCTTTCTTTAACGCGGCGAACCAGGCACTTCCTAGTCACGAACGGCTTGCGCGTTATCAGATTGAATCAGCGTTCTCGACAGGAAAGTATCAAGCGTCGAGCTTTCAAGAGAGGAAACGCAAGCAAGGCAGATGACGATTATCGTTTGGGGACAAGCTAACCCCCAAAGGTTGTAAAAATTTTTAGAGTATAATACGCCACGGTTTTTACTTTGTTCATGAAATGTGTTGATTTTTGAATCACGGCGTTTCCGGTAGGTAGTCGCAAGAAAGAGAAAGTTCTATGCACTTTATTAAATAATTTCACCGTAGGGGTGCACCCCTTGTTTATGCATGCACTCGTTCTTTACATACACTGGGTCGCGTCTGTTAGCGTCGCAACGGTTAGCGTTTTTGTCACCCATGATTTAGGCATGACTTTAGTGCATAAACACATCACGAATGTGCTTGCCCTCATGACGGGAACAGCTCAAATATACATGGATGATAATCATTCAGTACATTCCAATAAGCAAAAGAGGAAAGATGCGTAGTCAGACAGTACCGTATATTTAGTGTGTCCAAAGCTTGATTCCTAAACATTGCTTGAGAGCACGCAATCCAAGAAAAATTTCATTCATACAAATGCAAATAAACGGGCGTAAAAGCACTAAAGTAAGCAAAACCACCAAGAACGACCAATTGCAGATAAATAGGGTAGTAAAACATATATTTTTAATAAGTGGTGCTTGAATACCATAAGTGACTGTAAGTGACTTACCTGTGACCTTTATATTCAGGATAACTGGCAGAAGAAGCAACGAAGCATGGCTAAAATTACAGTTCGCCAAAACTAGCCGGAAGCATCCCTACCACCCTAACACCCACTTGAACTGCAGCTCGGGCAACACAGTGCCCTCAATAAGTGCTTCTCGTTATTGGCCCTTTACAGTGTGTGTGCGTGTGTGTGCGTGTGCGTGTGCGTGTGTGTGTGCGCGTGTGTGTGTGCGCGCGTGTGTGTGCGCGCGTGTGTGTGTGCGCGTGTGTGTGTGCGTGTGTGTGTGTGTGCGTGTGTGTGTGTCTGTGTGCGTGTGTGTGTCTGTGTGCGTGTGTGTGTCTGTGCGCGTGTGTGCGTGCGTGTGTGCGCTTGTGTGCGTGCGTGTTTGCGCGTGTGTGTGTGTGTGTGTATGTGTGTGTGTGTGTGTGTGTCACCTTAGAATTGAAAGCACACGTAAGGACGCTTATTCACTTCTGTGTTACTTCCTGGGAGCCGCCTTTATCGCGAGTGTACTGTTGAGGAGTAAAGACTCAAACTTCGTATAGTTGTGACACTCTCCTCCTCCGCCTTCACTCCTCCTCGTTTGTCCTCTCTTTCACGCTCCCTCCTCGAACATGGCGCCGCCTACACTGCTCGAGCGTAGCAACGGCGCCACCACGCGCTCCTCGCCACTTCGTAGACGCTCCTCGAGCAAAAATGGCGCTGATGCACGGCGCGAGGGCCCACGTGAGCCTATTAGGCTAATAGCGACGCGGCGTCGGCCTCGGCCAGAGCGCGCCAGAAGGAGGCGTCATTCTTCAAAGCGTGGCAGCACTTTACGAAGTTTAAGAGGCTTTAACGAGAAGTGGTCCCTGACGAACGCAATGAAAAAAAAAATTTTTTGCTTTTGGTTGTCTACGTGCACATGCTATTTTTACGACCTATTACGCACAGGACCCCAACACAACAGTACTTCATATATATATATATATATTTATATATATATATATATATATATATATATATATATATATATATATATAATATATATATATATATATTCGATGAAGCTGTTTCTGTACAAACGTGTCGGCCATTTCATTGCATTTGCATTTGTACGTTGTACGTTGCATTTCATCTCTGCCACAGTAGCCGTGTAGGCGGAATCAGCCCGGAAAGGGCTGGTTTGTAGTGGCAGTATTAAAAGAAACATTCACTAAGTCCCTACCATGCACGAAACGTTTGTAGACATTTCCTTTAAATGTGTGCCACCAGCATAATATTCCATTAACACAAACACTAATACCTATACGATATATTCGCGCATGCAAATAAATATATGAACGAGTGCAAGGGAAACGTTCGGGCGAGATTTTTGTAAATGTAATTCCGGCAGGCCCGAACACAAAGAAAGCATGTGCAGGGTGTCCTAACTATCATGCACCCAGATTAATATATATCCAAATGGCATGTAACTGGACAGAACCAAAGTGATGCCGTTTGCCGTAGCTTGCAGATATTTAGCCTATTTTTTGCACTGAGGCTAGTGTCCTATTTTGTCTTAATTAATCAAAGAACGTCTATAAGAAATAGTTGAAAAGTGTGAATGATAAAATTGTAGCGCAACATGAGAAACTCGTGACACGGATTTTTGCTGTTTAAAACGTGCCACAAAGAAGTGTTTTTCGGAGTGTGGAAGAAGCCCTTAAATTCACGTAAAGCTGCCGCGTGACAGGCCACTCGAGGCACTTTGGATTTGTTCGCGCATCACTTTCACGCCCTGAACGCACTTTGATGTAGCACTTATTGTGTAACAGAAAGCCGTATCGGGGCATTTAAAGTGAAGCTGTATACGCCTAAATGAAACAATGGTCGTCCGACCACAGAAACCCTATTGCGGGGGCATGAGCCATTGTTTAGGAGGGTATGAGCCATTGCGTCCGTCTTACATGGCGAACGGACAAGTTCCTCCTTAGGCAGAAACAGAAGTGCTCGCACACCTCAAACATATACATTTGTCTATGCATTAACGCAGCGACGGAACACCGAGAGGGACGGGGTTAAGACAATATCATTATGACACAATTATCTCGCAGCAACAGTGCGGCTCGCCATTGGCTAGACCGATAGCGACGTCGTTTCTCTCTCGTAGCACAGTGCGCTTGGCAGTCTCTCTCCGACTTCGCAATAGGCTCAAAAATGAGTCACTGTCTTTAAATAAATGGAATATGTAGCCCCGTTCTGTCACTTCGTAACTACAGTGACTAACCGAATCATACGCACTATGATTGACGCATGACGAAACACAAATGCGTAACATTATTCAGAAAGACTGATGAACCCGCTGAATTAACACAATGAACATTTCAGTGAACCCCTTCGTGATGATGATTATGCCAAGCGCCATGTGTGGCGTTTCAAATTAAACATTGTAATAAACCTGAGCCAAATGTGTGCGTAACCTCATTAAGAAACAAAGACAAAACAAATAATTGAGAAAGACTAAGAAACCGTCGGAATTAATCCAGCGATTAACACCTGGGTCGCACATTTCAGGTTCGTTGGTTTACCATCTGTTCGGTATGCATGGGTAGTAATTTTTTTTTTCATGTGGCTCTACGGTTTCCTCCTTTAAACTTTTAATCTAGTTATAATACTTGAGAAGTTGTATAAGTAAGTCCGACTAATTATGTGGTTAGGCGGAATGAAAAAGAAATGAGTATCTCCAAGCAACGACAAACTACATTACCTTTGTTCTGTCCATGTACGTGGAATTTGCATATTTTTTTTACTTTGATGCAGGATTGTTGGTACGTCCTTATATGTAAAGCAGTAAAACCGGCCAAGCTAAGGAGACCGAATGAAATTCATCAGGTGACACAGAGAGTACATACATTTAGAGCACTCCTGATATTTATGACAGCCAACTAGTTTGTTTGGAAATACTCCTAAACTGCTTGGACTATGTGAAACGCTGTTACGCGCAATAAAGTTTGTGCACATCCCATGTGCTGCCGCTTCGCGCATTTCAGTATCACGCTAAGCGCAAGGTCTCGCGAGATAAGACGTGTTCAATCTGGTATGGACTGCGCAAGCACAGGCAAACTTTTCTTGCAGACTTGGATCTCCACATGACGGTGAAGATACCTCAAAGCGCTGCCAAACTAATAAATATATAATGACTCCAACAGAACAGCTACAATTGCATCCAGCCTTCTCTAAGTGGGATCAAGCCTACTCTAAGTGCACCATTGATGCTGTTAAAAAGTTTTTGGGGTAAGTTTTTTTTTATAGTTCTGCTTGTACATCCCGTAATGCAATGATGTTGGTAATCTACACTGACACTGCTGTTACAAGGGCCAATAAACCCACGAATCACATCTTTATTATCGTACGTGAAAATTGGTGCTTTATGTGCGGGAAAATCGGCCAAGCACATCATTTCGACGTTCTTGTGGCCTCTAGGAAAAATAATACTTTCCAACTTGTGTGAATTTGGAAGGACTGCCGAAGCAACAGAAACGAAGTATGGAGAAAGATTGAAGGGAAAAAATACACTGACGATTACGATACTCACAGATGTGAAATTTGAGCGCAGCTTCATACGTGTTTTTATTCGATAATATATTGAGGCAAAGAACTTGAGAGAGACCTGTAGCAGAGTCGGCAATCGTCGAAAATCTTATCTGCAGGTCAAGCGCGCGGGCTTTTATACATGACTCTCGAAGGTTCCACAGTGATCGCAGGTGTCGCTTAATTAGCTTCCATCAAGTACTGTGCAATTTGCGTGGCGCATACAATCAGATTGCGAAACATTCACAAAACATGACAATCGAAAGAAGTGCGAAGGGAACCAAGCCAACCAAACCAAACAAGGCCGAGCGAGAGCTGACGCGAGCAGACAATAGTACGAAACAAGCGGCCCTGGCGAGTCCAGGTAAGAGTACGCATCTAGCACTCGGGTCGGTCCACATAAAATCAGTTTCCCGTGCACGCTTCACGGGTCGCTCTCATTGGTCTCCGCTGTTCGCAGTTCGTGTATTTCATCTGACGCTCCGCGATCACTCTTTTATCTTTCGCTGTGGTGTTCGTTCACTCGATTACGCTGCCGCCGCCGACGCTCACTGCAGGATCGGGCCATTAAGAGCTGCGCTCGTAAACGGTAATAATAATAATAGTTAATAACCCTACCAGTGTGTATGTGTTACTCATGAAAAAAGTAAGAGCACGTTTCGTGTTCTGAGAGAACTTAATGCGGAATTATTTCGGGTTAGAGGGGGCAGGCATTATCGATGAGAGGCACCGAAAGTTTAGTGTGTATGGTATTTGCAATTGGCAAATAAGTACTCGTTTCATCTTTTGGAAAAGTGGTGTTCTCGTAGGACTAAGTGTGGCTGCCAGATAGCGCCTGCTAGCTTAAGGGATAAACTGTAGATTATATATTTTAGGCATTGATTAGAGAAATATGAATATTTGTTCCAAACTATGAAAATTTCCCTCTAGGTCATTGGAACGGCGAACCTGGTGACGTGACAACATGCCAAGGCATCAGTTTCTTAGAAATTGAATTGGCATTAGCATGCCAATTATGACTTTTGATCGTAGAGCACCACAGTGAATGTTTTTCACTCAGTCAACGGCAGCGTTCGGATGCCTTGGGTTCTATACGATGTACTGCTGCTGCGACTTCGCCGTCCCTACACACTAAACATTTAACACCCTTAATGGTGATAATAGGAGTATCTTTGTATTTTTACCCACGATTTCACCTTTTTAGCACGTATTTTACTCAGAACGCCTTATGATAAGGAAGTACACATTCCAAAAACAGTTGCACCCTTTCGAGTGTATATTTGCCACACAACAATAATCGTCATCTGTCTTTGCCCGCATTTCTTTTATTAAACGCTGCGAGCCCGGTACTTCCAAGTCACGAACTGCATGCGCGTTGTCAGTATGACAGATCATTGTAGACAGGAAAGCAACGAGCGCAGCGTTTTCAAGAAAGGAAATGCGGGCAAGACAGAAGACGATTATTGTTTTGTGGCAAATATACACCCCAAAGGGAGTAAACATTTCTTAGGGTGTACCACGCATAAGGTGTAACTATGCGCGAATAAGGGCGACAAATGGACGACAGAAGGGTGTTGAACACATTGATGCATAAATCCTCGCGCAAGAACATGTGTACATCCGCGTATTGGGCAATGTGTCTGTACTGGAGTTTTTAGTAAGATTCTCATGCTTATGTTACAATGGTCATTCCAAAATGTATCATCCAGAAAAAGTAGGAACCTTCACTTACAATTTCATTGATTGCCATTATATTTTGTACTCGCAATAATATTTCAGTGCAATTAAACACTTGTAAGACAAACTGCAGTAGCAGAATGAAAACACGCATGAAACAGTTCTGCAGGAATTTCGTGGTGCACTTACGAGCACAACAAAAAGAGGCGAAACGAAACAAGCTATACTCATATATTGCTGAACGAACAGGGATGTGTTGTTACACGAGCGTCTGCTGTAGAATGAGATCGGCAGGCGCTTTGCTTCGTGAAGCCACAAAGAAAACGATCATAGCGGCGAGGTCACGCTCGAAGTTCTCAAACTGCTCGGGAATCCCTGCGTTGCCAGCCCAAGTTATTAGGAGCTTTACTAAGCTACTCACGTGCTTTCTAAGCACAGTTTTAGATACCGTTGGTAAGTTTCAGCCTTTATTTTAGGGGCTGACGTCGTCAAAACTCTAACAGCTAATCAACAGCTTACGTTCTTATAAACAGAGCCTCCGATGTCCTGGTCTCTTTCCACAAAACAAATTTGTATTTTGGAAAACTAGGTGACATTGCATAAGTTTCATGGTTCTAGTGATCCAGAAAGAATCTCGAGCCTGTTCCTCGTAATAGAAGCCGTAATACTAACACGAACTTGAAAATGTCAGACCTCAAGCACTCTCCAATTAGGTGTTTCTGTTTCACTCAGAATTCTGCCACATACCAAGGAGAAGAGTATATTGCGGTAAATGCGTGAACACAAATTCATTTTTAGTAATTTGAGGGACAGAATATATCGAAACTAGTGCTATCCTAGCGATACTCTCTATATAAGCAAGTATCCTTTGAGCAATAATTAGCTTTCATTCAGCAATTTCAACTGCTGCTCAAATATGTTAAATTGCTCAAATATTATGCTAATTAGGGAATGATGAATCATATGAAAATAGTTAAGGCCGAAAATAGATCAAGAGGTATGGTCATAGCTCGATGCATTATAGAACTTGCGCATTTGCTTGCTAAACGTCCTTGCTCTCTTCCGTCACATCACGGTGGCCTCACAGCTCTTGTGGTTCTAGTGCAGGATGTAGGACTAACGGTCACCATATTTCGTAGAATCATGTTTGTAGTCCTAGAACAGGAGCCGCTGTGGTGAGCGGCGCTCACTGTCCAATCATTACACGTACGAAAGCACGGCTCCGCGGATGGTGTACGAGTTTCTTGGTAGCTGTACCTCTAGCGCGAGGAGGGAGTGGGGTTTCGAACTTTGGTGTGGGTTTTGTGACCTTCGTGCCCAGTGGACCCAGCATCCCCAAATTATTGCATGGCCATGCGACTCCCTTGAAAGAAGCCTTAGTACACTGGCTTCGCAGACTGACTATTTTCGAACTACTAATTAGGCGTAACACTTCACGCTTTTAAAACTGCAAAATTAACGTGTTTTTTTTTTTTAACAACATTCTACTTCATATATTCTCACTATATACGGGGAAAATTTGACAATATTAGGTCTAGTTTAAGGCTGTATCATTGTTTTGCCGAATTTGTGAGCGCAAAATAAATTTTTATGTTTAGAGATTCCTATACAATGCTTCGCAATAATTTCTACCACACATTCGCTAACGTCCGTTGAATATAGTAATCGTTTGCGGAACAAACAATGCTACCTGTTATAACGATAGTCAGATAGGTTTGGTCTATGAATGTTCTTTGACTCGTGCAACATTAAAACCAAGCATCTTCAAATATATAAAATCACCACCCAGAGCAACTATTTGACAATTATTTGAAACATTTATGGAATGTGGCCTTCAAGCAGGTGACTACAACTGCATTTATGGTGGGCAGAACAAGATGAGTGGTAAAGGTATAGTCTACATACTATAAAAAAACACTTGCCATAATCTCTTTCCGTATCAGCTTTCTCTTGGATAACAAAAATAGGAAACAGTTTACTCGTGATATAATCCAGAAGTTCAGCCGCAAATAAACAGAAGCACTTGCCATTCACTACCAGAAAACAAATTGCGTTCATAAAGCAGAAGCAAATAAAATATGCCATTCTGGAGAGTGATTTCAAAAATCAGGCGTTGCAAAACAAATGTTGGTATTGATTTCGCTCACACCTCAGCCAAGCCCATTGTACAGCTGAAACAATTATCCGTGTTTGCGTAAAAAGTATTGGCATGGAACTGTGTCGAGAGCAATCAGTTGTCGAGATGTTCGAAAATTACCTCTAACAATAAAGAATACAACATAGAACAATCAATCTTTACCGCGTATTTTTCGACATCAAGACTAACGACCATATGGGAAAGGACGTTGAATCTCGGGAACCGTTTTGATTCTATCTGATTACACCGTGAAAGGTAGCCAATCGTAATAAGACATGGTGGGGCACACGTGCTTCCACAGTGAAGATATGTCTCAATTGAGGACGTATAGGACAGCCTTACAAATTGCATACGATGGTCATACTTCTTTTGCCTACATTAGAGTGTGCAACCGGGACACATATTGTCTGTCCAAAACTTTAGCGCAAATCTTTCTCAGTTAAAAAAACCACACATGTAGTTCAAGGATTTTGGCTTGGAAAATCAGAGAGGCAGAAGGTGACGCTCAGGCGCTTCTGAGCATTGTGAAACCTACCAAACACGCTGACTTCGTCGGAATTGCTGAACGACTCGACATCATCATCACCGTTCTATGGGACAAACACTTGAGCACCACGATAAACACTGCTGAAGGCTAAGAGGAAAATTGTTAAGAGGGATAAGAGGGATAATCTGGTTAGTTGACGATCTGAACAACGTTGCAGTGAGAAACGGCGCCAGTCTTCGGCGAGCGTGAGGCGCCTCCAACTTTTTCGAGGTACCACTTTCATTCCTATCAATCCTCGGGTACGGTGACAATGTAGAGGCGCACCGCGTTCATGGTGACGTCTGCAGTTTTGGAATATAAAAGTGAGAACCCACAGTGGATCCAGACGTAAAAATTAACATAAGAGCTTTTAATGCGTTTTTTTTTTCTTTTCAACGCAGGTTCAGAAGTGTTGACATTATGACATTTGTTTTTGCGCAGCACCCGAGACGCTAAGTGCTTGTTTGGAAGCAAAAAGGAACTAGTGACTACGAGGAATCCTGTACGTGAGCAACAGATGGCTGAAAGATGTGGCAGACACCTTCCGAAGGGTGTGCAACTCCTGCGTACTGAGGTGCGATAATTTTTTTAACAAGATAAAGGGTCATCTGTTGTGTAATTAGGGTGCACGCTGCTTTCTGAAGCCGCTACATGGAGAAGTGCTCACTCGAACATACGGAAACGACCTGTATGTAAGCTAGACGTCTTGTCAGGTTACAACAGATAGAGCATTGAAGAATCTTCAAAGAAGGCACGATGGCGCGCTTATGGGTCCGCTGCCGCCGAAGTTATATTTAGGGCTTTTAGCACCTCTGAATGTGGCGCTGATACTGCAGTTAGTATTGTCAAAACAGCAGACGTATATCTTTAAATGAAAGGCGGCACGGCGGTAACGTTACTGAAAACGGAACGTTTGACTATGCGATTGAGGAATTATGTGTTCTGAACTTACCGGACCAGGGAAGGCAAGTGAAGGGCTCGTAGGCTCTCTAACAAGTTACTCTTTTTGTCAGAAAAGGGCGCAATGTCCTTGCGCAGTCGGATATTGTTCCAGGCGAGACTGTTTGAATAAAGACACAATTAGAGTGTCCAGTTTTTACTTGGTACAATATCTGTTGCAGCTATGTGTGGCATGTTAGTAGCTTTGCACAGGCACTGCACATAGAGCAAATTCAGCAGCCGCTGAGCAGACAACGCGGCACGGATGAGCACATCTCGTGCGGCAGGCGGTCGACCTTAGTATTGGGCAACGAATCAAGGAACCCTGCAGGTTCTGCAGTATTGCGACTGACTCGGGAAGTGAATTATAGCCAGGTAGTTTACCTACGCCGTTGTCAAAAGCACTCAATGTTTGCTCCTGACAGCCCGGATTCCTCAACTTTAGACCATTAAAGACTCCTTTTCAGGCAATAGATTTCGATCTGTATGTTTCAAGATCGCGTTGTGAGGTAAAAAAATAACACGGTGCCCAAAAGGCCAGAAGTGACTGAACCAAAGCATGCCCAGCCGTGCATAAGACATGATTAATGATTAGCAAAGTAATGATTGATTCGTTATTGGGCTAAAGTGGATTAGGGTGGACTCAGGTGTATTAGGTGGGATTATGATCAATTGCCGTCGATTAAGGTGGCTAATAGTGGATGAAGAATTAAGGTGGAATAGGGTGGGTTAAGGTCGGTTAAGGTGGGTTAGCCTGGATTAAGGTCGATTAAGGTCTATCAAGGAAGATACAGGTGGATTAGGGGGATAAAGATGGATTTACGAGGATTAAGGTCGATTAAGGTGAGTTGCACTACGCTTTCAAGGCTTTCGCGTCTCTTTAGCGATAACTATGGACACGTGGGAATTTTATTCCTAAGCACCATGTGTGATGGTGGTTGCGCACTATTTCATTGATTCTCGGGAAAGTTCGTAATAAATTTTTCTTTACAGATATTGCCAGCGCTTTCTATGAATGGACCAGGCAAGATATGTAAAGTGTCTTCGCGCCAGCCGAAACACTGTACAAAACGTTAGTTGAGCTAAAGCTTACGTCCCCTCTCCAGTCACACCGTGCGATTTGAGCACGGGACCTTTTTTGCCCTTATATCCCCTGATGGCAAAGAAAGAAACATAGTTTGGAAACTGCGCATAAATCAAATTCACTGTATTTTAAGAAAGGCTCAATTTCACTTGCGTGTTCGGAGTCTTTCAACGAATAAACACCTGAGCTAAGACACTGGCTCATTTGATGCGCTGTTTCATGCGCCCAGCTCCGTTAGTAAGGGTATAATGATCTTATTTTGTAGCAATATGCGAGGCAACCAATATTCAACCTGTACAGTTAAATTAAACCTGTGAATAAATTGCCTTGTCACAAGAACTTTCACTGCACATTAACTAGACAAATAGGTCCGGTGTATTCCGGTGACTTCAAAGAAAGCGTCACCCTAACGCTTTGACGTAATTTTTGCACACTAGCGACAGTTCATTTATTTCTTGGCAAACATATATACTTATATATATATATATATACAAAATAGCCCCTGGCCTACTTTACGGTACATTATCAATTTAATTCCAGACGATATCTAAGACAAAACAAGGCTACAGGAAAGCGCGAGAAATAATAATTATGGGAATAGCAAGTGTATTTTCTCATAAGTTGTCTACTGCGTAAAAAGAAACAACATTATGAAAAATCGAAAGCAAGAAAAGTGCCTACACCTGAACAACACGGTTCTCCTGCCTCCGGTAAGGAGGGCCTATCACTTGGCTCTACGTACTGTGGCGCTGCTGTAACGACATTAGCGCCAATTTCTAATTAGTGAGTGGCTTCCTCTTAGCATTCCTCTCCTAAATTTTTCTCTTCCCACCAGAACGCGCACAGCTCTTTGCGCCAACAAATCGACCCTGCCGAAAGCTTTCTTCGTGCTGGAGAACGAGAGAGGGAGAGCAAATGATCAATGAAAGGCAGGGAGGTTAACCAGGACTGAGCCCGGTTAGCTACCCTACACTGGGGAAAGGGAAAAGGGGATGGAAAGATTAAAAGAACTTTAGAAAGTCCACTGGGGATATCATTTAGTCAATCAGTCCGGATCACACACGCTGACTCAATTCTGTAGCTTTCAAATATCGCAGCAGCGCTTTTGTGGCCTTTTGTAGCTGGATATGCGAGGCCACTGTCCCAAGATCTTGTTCAAGGTGAACGGTTTTCTATCCAACTGGT
Source organism: Dermacentor andersoni (assembly GCF_023375885.2). Taxonomy (NCBI): domain Eukaryota; kingdom Metazoa; phylum Arthropoda; class Arachnida; order Ixodida; family Ixodidae; genus Dermacentor; species Dermacentor andersoni. The sequence goes on along the minus strand of NC_092823.1, from coordinate 47,732,422 downwards.
TGAGAGCTGTGCAGAGATCTTGTCTTTCATTTTCAAAAGACGAGCAGTAGCATAGTAGATGTTCTATTGTTTCCTCGACACCGCAGGCATTGCACTCGGCGCTATGAGCCATTCCAATAAAAAACGTATATGCATTCGTGAATGCGATGCCGAAGCGTAAGCGGCACAGCATTGTTTCCTCATTATTCGGAATCGCTGGTAACAGCCGTAGTTGCATAGATGGATCGAGGATATGCAATCGATGTTGAGTGAGATCAGACGTGTGCCACTTCTTCATTGTCGATATGGTGTAGTGTTACATATGTCAGTTCATATCAGTTTTATGCTTCTATATGAATATATATTGCAGTATCGCGAACTCTATGACCCTTACCTGATGTTGACGCATTTCTATTTATGCTGTCGAAATTTTTTCAACAGCCCCTGGAACAATGCTCATTTCGTTGCTTCACCGGCACCAAGTCATACTTCGTGTTAAATGAGCCTGACGGTAAACCCTGTAGCAAGACTAATCCCTCTCAGGTAACTGTTGCTTTCTTATGACAACACCTTTCAGTAGCAAAAAAGTCAAGCCCAAGTGCTTCGGCCGTTGGTTACCCACCGTTTGTCGATATGGCCGCAGGCGTCCCCCGGTATGACATTCGGCTTTCTTTAAGGCTAAACCATCCTCGGAAGGGAGCCTGCGCCATGAAAATTCGGGCTAACTCTGGGCCCACAAAAAAACCCTGAAGAAAAGAAGGATTGAGGCCGCTGCCATGGCCGTAATTTGCCGAGTGGCGCCCCAAATACACCTATGGTGGTGGGGACGCCTTCAAGTTGGTGTCACACAAGTTTGTGTGAAACACCGTTTTCAAAGCGTTCAGGTATCATAATTGTCAAGCACCATGCAGTGAGAGCACTTATACCTATTTTATCGGTATGACCGGGCGGCAACATTTGCCTTCCGCAACCCCGGCGGATACTCTTGAGGAAGGCTGTCTAGGGTTGCAGAAGATGCACTCAGTGACCGCTCCTCTCATATAAAGGCTCTATTGGGCCTCGTGTTGAGATGCACCCCCCCCCCCCCCCCCCATAAGAAGCCAAGCGCCAGGCCGGGGGAAATTAACCAATATATCTAAAAAACAATCGCCTGCCAGTGGCACAGGGCTTTGAACTAATTACCTCCCATATTACGAGACGTATGCCCTATCGCTACGCCACTGCTACGGTAGAGCATCGCCTCGGCAATTTCAGGTTGTGGGTTTCATTCCCGCAACTGCGGGCAATCCGCTGTGACAAATGGTCACAAGCGTACCTGGGCCTGATGCTTAGCTTTCTTCAGGAGTTATACGTTTCGGAAAGAAGCGTGCGCTCGGAATTCCCATCAAAACCCTCGTGCATATGCAAAAATTGAGGTTTGGCCTGCATTCAAGGCGGCAGTTTCCCATGTGGCGCCCCAAATGCACCTATTGAGGTGGGGATGCCTTCGGGTGGTGGTCAAACCCCGCAGTGATCGCTTAGCGGTAGAGAATCCGCCTCGTATGCGGAAAGAACTTAGTGGAAATACCGGTGCCGCCGGAAACGCACCTGCTTTCTCTAATTGGTAGAGATGTTCCCTTGCCTGGTGCTCAGTTTCTTGTGGGGTTTCACATAAAGAAAGAGGGCCCAGTACAGATTTTCTGAGTGGTCTCTGGACGCCACTTGTCCAACCAGAAACGGCCTTGTGAAAGATCTACCCCCACGGCTGTGGGAGGCAAGTGCTGCCGACCGGTACCTACGAATAAAATAGGCACAATCACGTTCCCGTCCTGGTACGCGTTGCTGCTCCAAGCACTCATGCTCCTGGCCACGTTTTTGTTACCAACCAGAAGGCGCCCCCACCTTAATAGGTGCATAAGGGGTGCCACATGAAAAATTCGCGGCCCAAACCTCCTTTTTTGTGCGCTCAGGGGGGTTTCGACGGGAATTCAGGGCGCAGACTCTGTTCCGAAACGTATCAGTTCTGAATAAACTTGAACAGCACACCTGGGTACGCTTAGGGCCATTTTCTTTGATCGGCTCTAGTTTAACATTTATTAGAATGACGAATTCCCCTGTTCTTTTCTTTTTCTTGTTTAGCGTAGTGTATCGATACACTCATCAGGTCTCTTTCTTTTCAGAAATGCAAAAAGGGCAAATGCGTATGACATTGAAAAAGTCCTGAAAATGACAGAATAAAGATGGCAAAGTTGCGCCTTTACCTTTACTTCTGCTTAAATCATGTTTCTTGTTGTATTTGCCAAAGGTAAATAGCCTTCATAATACTCGTTCCCGAAGGCTCCAGTACTTACCTTTTGGATTAGATTGTGTCGTTTAACGTGCCAAAACCACGATATGATCTTGAGGCACGCCGTAGTTAGGAAGTATGAAATAATTTTGACCATAAGGACATCTTCAACGAGCCACCAATGCACGAGACCACAGGCATTTTTGGAATGTGACGCCATGGAAATACGGCCGCCCCGGCCAGGAACTGTTCGCGTGACCTTCTGCTTAGTAGCGCTACAGCATAGCCCTTAAGCCACCACGGCGGCTCGCAGTACTTAGCTGTATACCGAGCCACTGCCTCTTCCCCGGGGTGTTGCGTGCCTATTTCTGCTACCTTGCTAGCTCAAACAGCATTCGCATCCTTTAGTTTGCGGAATGACATTAGATAAGCGTGCCTCTTTATTCATTTATTGAGGCATAAAATACAGTTACCATGCGCTTACAATACAAAACGAACTCTTTACTCTATGCGATCACGTGGGACTAGTGAAAAATTCACACACTATGAAAGAAACCCACACGTTTTAAAAATATATATGGTGAGTGTCAGGCCTGGGGGTGGCTGAGTTTGTTTGCTTATGAACGTGCACAGATATACGTGAATAGTTCACCTATTCTTACTTAGGCTGTTCTTATTTAGACTATTCTGTTTCTAGTTAGGCTATTCTTATGTATTTATAAAACATAAAGAGGCTGGTCCTTGTAAGGTGACGTCTGTATGACGTTTCGCTTCTGGCCACGTATTGGAATGCTGTCTTCAATCCTTCGCTTTTAAACTAATTCAAAATCCCTTTTCCTGGCAATATTGTCAACAAATATTAGTACCCTTAAGTAGCACTGGTAGTGTAATTTAAAGCTTCTATATCTACAAAATTCCAAAGCTTTTTTTTTCAGCAGGACATTAAAATATCAAAGGATACCTGATTTCCAAACCACAGTCTAAGGCTCACATGCCCATTTTCTTTGCGCTCTCCAACGAATCAAAGACCAACATATTTCGTCGGGTGGGAACATCGGCGCAGGCACTACAAGCCTACGTATTCCTGCATCAGTGTCTACCAGCACCTTTCGCTGTTCACGCCGGCTCAGAGCACGCAATCTCTACATCGCCTTATACAATCGACGCATTTCGCACTATCAGACTGCGCAGAAAATGAAGGATAAATATGATATCGGCTCAAGCGCTGCTATTAAGCGCTAAGAACGGCATTCGATCAAAGCTTAAGCGCTCCATAGTGAGAAGTATAATGACGGTATGCTTGTTTAGAGAGAAAACAGGATAACAATAATAATAAAATAATATAATGATTTATTTCCATCACCATTACATTGATGGAGGGGATGGGAATAAAAGCGATTGACGCTTGACTAAGTTCCCCCCCCCCCCCCCCGTACAGCAGGTGAGCAGTGGCATGCGACGGCACCTCTGTCACGACAGCAAATACAAAGTCAAAGAAAGCATTAGTATAAAAACAAGTATGCAAAATACACAATCACCTGTGTGTGTGAAAAAAAAATATAAACCGATTCAAAAGAAATACAAGTACAGCAACTGAGAGCAAAAACGCTTACGAAACAGCGAAAGAACAGCAACCAAAAATGCGCTTATAACACAATTAGACACAAAAACGTTCACAGATGTCTAAATGTTGGACAATCAAAGGGACGCGTTCATGAGAAAGTAGTTGCGAAGGTTAGAGCAGCTAATACTTCCCAAGTCTATATTTTCATCAATTAATTTGTTAAGTAAGAATGGAAGTTGAAATGCTACCATTTGGCGCCCATAGTTTGTTCTTACTTTTGGTATTACCCAGTGTGGTTTATGCCGGTGTGGATATGTGCAATGAAATAATTCAATCGGGGCTAAGTCAGATATATTACTTATGCATCTTCTTTGCTCTAGTTTGTAGGTGCGTAGTAGTCTATAGGCATAGAGGCTGAAAACGTTAATGATCTTGTTCTTGAAAAATAAGTTTTTTGTTGAGTGTCTACTTGGCAGGTTATGAACTAATCTGAGGGCCCGTTTTTCGAGAGTTATTAGTTTTTTCAGACCGGTTTGTGTAGCAGTACCCCATACTAATGAGCAGTAGTTTAGATGTGAGCGAAATAGTGCATGATATAGAGAGAGCTTTACCTTTTGTGGGAGATAATTTTTGGAACGCGTTATAAATCCTATGGCTCTAGATGCCTTTAATGCTACATCGTCTATGTGGTCGTCCCACAGCATGTTTTCGGTGAATGTTACGCCAAGTGATTTGAATGACCTTATTAACTCAATCTGGTCTCTGTTATAAAATAACTCACCGAAATTACCGCATTTTTTATTTTTGGGACGAAAAAGTACTGCCTTTGACTTTGCAGTATTAACAGCCAAAAGATTTTTATCGGACCATACATGTATTTTTTCCAGGAGCACATTTGCATTTGTCCTTAGCTTACTACTGCTATTGTCAGATAAAAAACTAGTATCATCGGCGTAGATTATGAAACGAACATTAGTATCCACACTGACGATATCATTAATGTACAGGTTAAAAAGCAATGGTCCTAAGATACTCCCTTGGGGTACCCCGCACGAAACTGTTCGTAAAGTTGACTTATATTCTTTTATCTGGACATACTGTCTTCTGTGCGATAGGTAAGATTTAATTAAGAGTAATGCTGCGCCTCTAATTCCATAACATTCAAGCTTCTGAAACAAGATGCTATGATTTATGCAATCAAAGGCTTTGCTGTAATCTAAGAAAATTCCCAAGACGAGGTTCCTATGTTCAAAGTTCCTTAGGATATATTCCTTCTGGTGTAAAAGGGCAAGTTCCGTCGATCGGTTTTTTCTGAAGCCATACTGGTTGTCAGAAAGTATACTGTGTTTATTTAAAAAACTTTCAACTCGCTTAAGAATGAGCTTCTCCAACACTTTTGAGAAGGCGGGCAGAATACTGATTGGTCTATAGTTCCCAAAGTCATTTTTGCTACCTTTTTTATATATGACTGCTACTCTAGCAATCTGCAATCTCGGGGGAAAAGTGGCCGTTTCTAAGCATAAGTTGTATATGTGCTTCAATGGCACAGCAATGATATCAATGACGTGCTTAACTGGACGTATCTGTATATTTTCCGCATCACACGATGTACTGTTCTTTAGGCCTCTGAACGTAGACAAAATTTCACTTGTAGAGACAGGTTCTAGAAATAAAGACGAGGGACATCTATCAATAGTTACGTGAGTTGTGTCTGCTGAGGACTTCGGTGCGGCCGTAAAAAAGTTGTTAAATTTTTCAGCAAGAGATTTACCTGAGTATTCTATGCCATCGCTTGTAATTTTATCTGGAGTTGTAACCTGCGGGATGCCAGAGTCGAGTGACCGGATTTTACGCCAGATCTTATCAGGACGATTTAATGCAGCTGCAAAGTAGTTTTCGTAATGTCTGAGCTTTGCCTGTCGTATGTCAGAATTTAATTTATTTCTGCATTTCTTAAAGCGCTCAAGAACAAGAGTATCTTTTGTATCAATAAATAGTTGATATAATTTGTGCTTTTCTTTAATACGCGTGTAGAGTTCACGTGATATCCACGGTTTTCTTATTGTTTTAGGTAGCCTCTTTAATTTTGGAACGAAATGCTTGTTATAGACATGAGTGAAGGCGTCGAGGAATAAGTCATAAGCGCTGTCCGCTTTAGCTTTGCTATATATGTCAGAAAAGTCTACACCTAGAAGGTCCGTGCGAAAGCTTTCTAGGGAACCTTCCGTTACACATTGATACATAGCTTTTACACCAAGGTAGCGTTTCAAGACCTCCTTCTGGCAAAATAAATATATGCCCATATGATCGCTTATATCACAGCATGTAACTCCTGAGTGAATGAGTGGAGAATTAATATTTGTTAAAAATAGATCGATACAAGTTTGGGAAGTAGGGGTTATGCGGGTTGCTGTGGTTATCATATTTGTGACACAGTAACATCTAAGTAACACATCAAAATTCACGCTGTTCACGGTTGTACATAACATATCTATGTTGAAGTCGCCACCGATGATCACGTCGTACTTGTTGCTCTTTGCCAAGCTTAGATAAGATTCCATGATTTCAAGAAATGCGTCCATGTTACCAGACGGCGGCCTGTAGACCACGGACATTACAATGTTCCCTGATATAACTGAAAGGGTTTCAACATCATCCTTCAGGTAGCTGAATTCGTTCGAAATTTCACACTTAAAATGGTCATTAACAAGTATGCATACACCGCCTCCACGGGAGGTTTTTCGATTCAAGGTAAAAGTTGAAAATGATGGCAATTCAAAGGTGTCACTGTCGGTCAGCCAAGTCTCAGAGATCATAATAACATCAAAAGGGAAACTGAAGCTGTCTAACAAAATAGAAAATTCATCTATCTTATGCCTAACTGACCTAGCGTTAAGGTGAAAGCATTTAAGTACTGACGGGCTTTTCAATTCGAAGCTAACACTGTTACTGATTTCGCATGGGAGAGAATATGCATTTGGTGTCATCATGCAGTAGGAGTATTAAGTGCAACAGACATAAATGGAACCTGTTTATGATGTTACGTCCACAAGGTCACTCTCATCTCGAATTATTTGAGCAGAATCACCTTCCTTTTGGCGAACAAGCACCTTGCCGTTTGAGCACCAAACAAACCGGCAATTGTTTTTCTTGGCCCAATCTTTTGTTTGCAGAAGTAACAATTTAGTTCTTCGAGTCAGGTTCTCACATAGGTAGGTGTTTTTTTCAGTTCCCCGCCAAAGACTTTCTGTTTTGAAGCCATTGGTCTCTTTGTGCTTGTCGTTGAAACCGCACAATAATGGGTGGTATCTTGTTCGCTTTTGCGGGAAGGCGGTGGCAGGCCTCAATGTCACTCTCATTAATTTCTGCAACACTGATTTGCTTAGCCACTTCATTCACTTTCGCTAGGAGGTTCTCATTCTCAGATTTAGCAACACCATGAATTTCTATGTTCTTTTTCCTGCTTCGGAATTCCAACTCGTCCAAATCGGTGTTAAGCTGAGAGAGTTGTTCATCGCATCGCGTATTCTCGACCCGTGCCACTCTTTTTCGCAGGTGCGTAATTTCTTTTTCATGATTATCAAGACGCTTGATGATTTCATCGAAACGGTCAGACATCGTCTGAACGGACTGTTCAATGTTATCGACCTTATCTTTCAGCGGCATTAGACTGTCTAGTTTTTTATTCAGCTCTAGAAAAGCAGAGGCCATGTCAAAAGCAGGAGCCTGGGCTGTGGGGGGCATTTTTCCGCTACGAGAAGTCCCCGTTTTACATGTAGGACAGAGGAACGCTTTACGAGAACGAGCACTCAATGGTTTACCCGACTCAGAAACTCCGGAGCAGCCTTGTACATGATATGGGTACTGACAGTCTTTGCATTTGACCAAGCTTTCAGGAGTATCAATTGTTTTGTTGCAAGCGATGCAAACTTCTTCCTCTGTATCCGTCATCAAAAACAGTTATGTAGAACACCCACGTTGCGACAGGTTTGGCAGCGGCAGTGGCGCTAGAATAGACCCACAGGGCAAAATTAACAGGAAAAAGTGCACCAACCTGAAAGAAGTGCAAAAATCGTGTAAGCCGTGGAAGCCCGTGTCCGTCGCTCGCCACTGCCACTGCCAAACTGCCGAGAGCGGGGGCGTGGCCGGTTATCGCAGATGGTAAAAGCAGCGCATGGTTGTTGGATCAACTTGTCGACGGCCGATGTGTCCTGGATGTCGAAGAAATATAACTGCTTTAACCAAGTTGTTCAGCCCGCGTGGACGGCAAATAAATTCCAAGAACAAAGCTGGATGACAGCCAGACGGCCAAAGCAGGAGCGGACCTGAAAGAAGTGCAAAAATCGTGGAAGCCCGTGTCCGTCGCTCGCCACTGCCACTGCCAAACTGCCGAGAGCGGGGGCGTGGCCGGTTATCGCAGATGGTAAAAGCAGCGCATGGTTGTTGGATCAACTTGTCGACGGCCGATGTGTCCTGAAAGAAGTGCAAAAATCGTGTAAGCCGTGGAAGCCCGTGTCCGTCCCTCGCCACTGCCACTGCCAAACTGATGAACTTGTTTTCGTGTTCGCATTGACAAAACGAAGCTGGAGCTTTCGAGATGCAGCTTATTCTATGACAGGAATGGTGCTAGGGAAGAAAAAAACGAAGGCTAAGGCTTCAACACATTAGGCGTAGTGGTGAAACAGAATAAAATATATTTAAAATACCAAGACGGGTGCCGGGAAGCCTTCTTGCATTGTTTCCTGGAAACGGGGCATGGGGCAGGTTTTAAGGTTAGCGGGGATGCCTATGCAGTTTCATGGATAGGAGACATTCGCTGCTTTTTAAAAAAAATACCTTTAGAAAGCTAGAGAATTCTGCAGGCCTGTCTTATCAGCGGGCAAACTGTAGATGCCTCTACTAGAAGAACTGTGACAGCCACCGAGGCAAAAGTTTCCGAATCTGTGGGGAGAATGTTGGCTGAAGTGAATTGGAAGTTGAGTATCTGCCGGCAAAGGGTGGCCTTCATTAGGAATTGATCAAGTGCATACTAATAATGAGTATGTGCAGCCATTGTGTGAAATCGCGTTTTAATTACATGCGCAAAATATTCGTTTAACTGCTCGAAAGAAACACCTACGCTAAAAATCTGGCTGCGAATATGAAAGGTCGCACAAACCTGCTGCCTTGTTTTTTTAGCCTAGAAAAATCTGCCGTGGTGACCTTTCCTCAAATCTCTGAACATTTAGCGAACAAATGCGCGGCACAAAGGGTCGCATATGTGGTCCATATGCATCACATGTTTCCGACTGACTGCTGACTCTGCATTCGCTCTTTGAGGAATAACTCTATGGAATAGATCATAAAAAAAGTGGAAGACAAGAATGAACCTTCTCTGCTGCTGTCAAGAGCTGAAAACAGAGACTAAAAAGACGGGAGACGTTTGGCACGATGCAGAAATAGTCAAGTTTTGAGCGAGAACACTTTGTGCAGAAAGTTAAATGAACAATTACCATTGCCAGTGATTCAACTGCAGACTTTGATACATAACCATTGTGTGACTCACGCACTGACTCATTTTTGGGTTGACTTTTTTCGGTGTTGCTGCCAATAAAGCGTTGGGAACTTTAAGGAAATATCCAGGAGCCATTATGTGTCGTTTCTTTCCGCGAACTTCCTTTTTAGTGGCCGTTTATATAAATATACCTAAATCCATAGCAGTTCCTCAAAAAGCTTCTGGTGCTCTGCAGCAGCTTAATAAGGAATTCACTGCAATGGTCATCGTTCACCCACAACCTAGTTTTGTAATTTGCTACAAATCACTCTTCAGCAACCCTTCTTTTGCCAAATATAACCCTCAAGTTTGGTTGGGTTTTCTAACAACACCTAGGATTACCTTCTATGCCGCTCTTGCAACAGATAAAAATACGTCGAAAGCGAGCATTGAGTAGGTAATTACTACAACCCTATAAAAAGCTCAGTGCACTTTCACTGTGAAGAAGGATGACCAGCGAAGCTGTGTATGTGTGCCCCTTAATGGCGAACTGCGCCTCCGCCGCGACTCGGCCTTCTATTGCGGTATCTTTTCGATTGTCCCACGTATGGGGAGTGCTTCATTTCACGCCTGCGTCACCTTCACCATAGGTCCGCCTGGCATTGCACGATTTCCGGGATTTTTTTTTTGTAGACGCCCACACTATAGTCGGGTAAGTATCCCTTAACAACGTTGCTGTAAAACCATAAATATTAAGGTTTTCCCACACATCATTCTTAAATATTTCGCATTTCGGCCAATGCGAAAATAGCGTGACGTAAAAGTGTCATAGGTCAGTGGTGTTAATAACGATCGACTAACATTTGAAGGACATCGTGAAAAATTATTTTCTCAAAGGTTGCAACGAAATTGCAACGATCAATATTCAGCCCCAAAGGTGAAAGCGTGAAAGCAGAGAAGTGAGCAGGAACTTTTGCTTAATGGCATGGCTTATTCACGATGATGTTTATTATGATTATGTACTGCTAACACAACTAAAAATCAACTGACTGGCTATGACAGAGGCAGAAAGCGTGATGAAAAAAATTACGCCGAGCATTGTTTATTGACTATAATTGGGCTATTGAATTGACTGTAATCAACATTGTCGACATGCTCATATAACGATTGGGTGCAAATAAATCGACCATTTACAATATGTTTTCTCTACATTTCCTGTATCTTAACAAACGTTCAAAGCTTAAGAAAGGGACAAAATTTCCATTCTGAAGTCAGTTTCGTTAACGCTGTGAACTGTTGTTTCTATGCGAGATCTATCCAAATGGGGGTCAAATATGAGGACATTAACAAGGAAGGCTCATACGCAACCATATATGAAGTATGACGAATATCAAAGGAAGAAACATACCAAAAGCGTCGAGCCCTCTACAAAGCATCCAAGTGGCATCACAGTGAAGGCACACCGCCGGTTACAAATTAATTCGTTTTACTAACACAGCTTACGATATAAATCTTCCACCATAAAGTAGAAACTACCATAGGTACAACCTTAAGTGTTCCAAAGTGTCTTCGGCATTTTTGACATTTTGCATTTATCAGTAGCTGAGCTTTTGATATAAGTTGTCCTGCACGATTGCACGAACATCATCGTAAGCACTTAAGCAGTGAGGAATAAGAAAAGTCAAAATAAACAATTTGGTGTATGAACAGACCGTGACTGTCAGAGAAATATTGCATAGAAATAGGCTTAGCTGGTTAGAATATGCAGTTTAAATGGAATGTATGGTGAAGGAAAAAAATGAAGACTAAAGGAAACCACGAAATCATTCGGATTAACTTTAAAATCATTTTCGTTCGGGTGAAATATCACAGTACAATTAGGACTGCTAAATATGCTTTGCGGAAATCCCCAAGTTAGAGAAAAACTAACATAAGAAAAACTTTGATTTTGCTACAATTATGATGAAGGTACAAAAAAATGCTTTTCCTTTGAAAGAATGATTCGCAGTTTAAAAATGAGAGTATTGGTTCCGCAAAAAAAAAAAAAGGTGAAACATTGATGACGATAGAAAAATATTTTTCAAATAAACGCTTGTTGTTTTACCGAGCGGTATAAATTGAACTCGCTGTTCGCCCAATGGATAAATTACGAAACAGACTGGAGTCACGCGTGCAAAGAAAACCTTGGGAAGATCTCACTCAGTGGCCACGAACACTTGCTTTGACAACGCTAAAGTGAAAAACGCTGGTAGACGGGAGCGAACGCTTCATGATGTCTCTCGTTTTACGCATTTCGAAAGCTTAGAATTATGCAACCTCTTCCACTAGGCCCGCGAAAAAATGGCGCACTTCAAGGCACCAGATATGAAATTTCGCCCAGGGTTTGCAGCTGCGGCAGATAACCTTTCAAATAGCGCGCGTGGGCAGGCTTTTGCACCTACACTCAGAATGTCATCGCTACAGCTTCATTTCGACATATATAGGTGCACATGTAAAGCTGCAAGCTCTGGAGATGTCAGGAAACATGTCATTAAAGAAAACGTTCTTGAAACGACAGATCACACTTCGCTGATTTGAACAGTTCTGTGTTAAATGTTTCTTTTTTATTCCATTACCACATGCAGCGGCTTTGATGGAAAGCTATGAGTCACACAAGATCATCCGAAAGACGTCGACAGTTTTAGGTGGCAAAATACGTCATGAAAAAGACGTAAATTGCTGAAGACTGAAATGGTACATTGCTATTTTTCTTCCACAGTCAGTGAACTATAAGGCAGTGCTATTTCTTGAATCGTTTCCAACTTTAAATTTGTATCTTTCGTGGAAGTGAGAAAGTGTAAGGTCTTGTATCTAAAAATGAAATCCTAAACAAATGAAGCAATGAAAGATTTATTATGTCTAGTTGCATGAGAGGCCGCATTTTTGTTTTGTTTTTATCATACACGGAAATTATCAGAATAGGAGTAACTGCGTCATTGTAGAGGCCACATAATCCAATATATGGCTCAAAGGCTCAGGATTTGTCGTTGTAATAATATTTCTGGTCGATATAACTTAGTCTTCCGGATCTATGACTTCCAAGTTGGTGGCTTTGACTTCATACATGCCTTAAGCGTTGCCACTTCGAAAATTGTGAAGTGCAAATTCAAAGACGTACTCGTCTTGTTTCTCCGATACATTTTGTGGCATGAGGCGGTTACGCACTGACAACGCACAATATCAGTGCTGCTCAACTGGTTAACAAGTGCAGTCTACGGCACAGAAGTGGAGGAGGAATATATAAACTAGAAAACATTCCAATTCACGCAAGGGACTGAAGCCGTTGCCCTACAAAGGTACATATTACACAAATTCTGCAGAACCTGTCTCACGATGAATGTACACATTCATGAGATTCACAGAGCAGCAATTTAATGAGCCACTGTATTGCCGTTGTGAAGTGCGTAGTGCAAGAACGGTTCATGCAGCCGCTGTCCCCCACCATGCATCCCTTGCGAAAGGCTGCGTCATCTGGGAGATCCACCATGAATACTGACTGCTCTTGGAGCGTGTCTGACTGTACAAGGTCATCATTTCCAAGTTTTATGGAACATAAAGAAAAATCGGCTCCGGCAGATAGCATAATAATTGTCCCTATTGTGCTGGATTGTTCAAAGAGGAGCACATTACTCGTTACAACTACTTTTCTAATTACGTTACAACTAGTTAACAATCAGTCACTAATTTTCTTCTTATATATGCAATACTTTAAGGCACATATGACCATTTACGAACTGTAGCCGGTGGGCTCGCAAGACGTATCGACTTTAAATGAACTCGCAGGAGGACACCACTTTCGAAATACTATTTCCCGATGTGTGGAACGAAATATATGGGCGTTCCAATTACTTGTGCGCATCTATGCATAGAATAGGGTTCATTTTAAACAGTAGGTGAAGCACGAGTGAATTTTTACCGCAAGTCTGATGGCGCACATTTACGAACTGTCGTCATTCTTGAAATTCATACCGAGTGGATACGCCTTGCGAAGTCACCGGTTAAAATTAGCAAATTACTCCACGTGCCGTAAAGTAATTCAAAATATAATACGGCTATTTCTAAAAAAGTACATAAAAGTTAAAAGTAATTACCCTGTATGTGGCATGGTTTCTCTTCTTTCCCAGTACTTAATCAACTTGAAAAGATCATTTTTGCGACTAGGATAATTAGGATAGTTTAAGCACTTTCCGGGGCTGTCTGCGGAAGGCGCGATGAATTTGCCTGCAAGCTTTGATGTCGCGGTAGTCTATGCTGTCGTGGGTAGAGAGAGAGAGAGAGATAAAAGAAGAGGGAAAGGTAGGGAGGTATAAAAAGGATGTGCCCAGTTGTTTACCCTACACTTGGGGAGGGGAAGGGGGAGAGTAGATCAGGCAAAAGGGAAGAAAAATAATAATAGGCGAATAGAGAGGTTTCACGCTGTTTTGATGAGGGAACAGGGTTTCAAAACACAAATTTGGCCAACTAGTGTCGCTGATATGAGACATTGCACATATGCCTCTCACCAGTCGGCCTGTTTCACATCTATCTGTGTTACTAGGTGTGTACTACTACTTATATTTCGTTTTGAAATTAATCTTGTTCCTTCCCAACTTGGATCGCAGGCTACGGAAAACTAGGTAATTTGACATAATTCAATGAACCTTTTTGATGTCAATTTGGCTTGGTATGTTCCACAAGGCATGATCTACATTTCAAGTAAACCTCTTTCGTGCCAACTTTGGGCACTGGGCATATGTCGCTTCGTATGTGGCACTCTTCAATGATTGTTTTTCACGCAGATTTTCCTCTGTAACTTTCTGTAACTATTTAGGTTTGGTTCTTTATTAAAACTTTTTTTATGCAGATTTGGGTCACTAGCTATGTTACAGGGCTTATTTGCGCTCTTTAGGGTCATGAGTCATCAAAATTTCTGCAGTAGTGGACGAAGTTAACGCTGCGCCATAAATATCGGGTGTGAATATGTTTTTACTAGAGTGTACTAGACAATAGTCATGTGCGTCGAATGGCGCTCTCCCAATGAGGTGTCGCGTGTGGAAAAATTATGCGAGGGCGCTGCGAGCGAACGGCACTGGCGCGGAGACGCACTCCGCGTCATATTCAACGTAATTGCGCTGCGTGCGCTGAGACCGATTGCGCGAGTACGCTCTTCTAATGGTGCTTTATTTCATCTGCAAGTTTACATTGACGTCTTTTTGCTACGTATATATATTGAAGGCACGGGTTATACAACACGAAGTCTTCAGTTTTGCTGTGATCGTCAAGTGCGCCGTCTGATAGCGAGCGCGCGATCGTTGCGCGGACGCTAGATGGCGTCGTGTTTCTCATGCAAAAAGTCTGTGCAATAATTTTTTTTCAGGATTTGTATGCTTCGGTTCGGCCGCGACCCTTGTCGGCCGGTGTCACTGGTAGTTTTAGTAAGGTTAACTTCTATTTTTGCAACTGTTTTCTAAAACTAACACGTAATTTTTTCCACACAATCCGCAACATGAAGCTGCGTAAAAAAACTGTATTGACATCGCGTCATTTTACGCGCGATTCTTCTTGGTGGAATATGGATCAGGGGCAATGATCGAAGATAACAATAATGTAGTGAAATAAATCAGGTTTATTAACTTCGTGGCGCGAAGAGATGCAGATGACCAATGCACTTCTAGGTAAATCTTAGGTAACACAGAAATGTATGTCCACGACCTACATGTAAGAGAAAAAATAATCAAATAATTATGTGCACTTATTTAAAAAGTGAAAACTCTCAACGGGAATAGGCGTGTTTCCGTTAAAAGCTGAAACAGTCCCAGGTGAACCAATCGGTTTTCCGAGAAACGGAATCAAGGCAATTATTGTAGGTTGACGTGAACAACAATGTTAGGGAAAAGATATTACATGTGTATTCAGACTCAATCGGGGAGACCGTGAAGTTTTTGCCAGTGTAATCTCCGTGGCTTGTCTGGCGATCTCCTTCAACGGCGCCAGCAGGCGAAGTGAAGTAGATACGTATAGTCTAATGGAATGGTACTTGCTATTAGTATTGTATTCGACTTCAGAATTCACTAATAAAAATTACCGAATACCCACGTCCGTTCGAATGTAACGCATAACAGCACTTTTGAAGTCTCGAAGGTGAGGGGCCAATGCAATGAGGACTCCTATTCTGAATGATTGTGCTGCTGGAGAGTCGTTGCTGTTGCGCATAGGCGCACCACTTCCTTAGCGAATTAACGCATGGCTTGTAATCAGCTATGCTGAACGTGGTCCCGGCTGGCATACAATATAAACGCTTTGTCTTGACGCAGCCTGTAAATATACTAACTCGTTTCAGGCAATGAAAGTGTGTTTGACATTCTCACCATGTTTGTAAACCATTAAAACTGGACGCCCAATGTCGCACCCCACTTATCTTCATCGAACACAGCAGATCTAGAAATATCTCTAGGTCCATGTAAGGCATGCCGTTCCTTTAACTGCTTCATTATTAACGCGACAGCGTTAAGGAGCTCGTGTCGCAGAAAAGCCAGTGTCGTCGTCGGCGACGTTGGCCGTGAGCGATAAATCCCGGGAGGCACTTCATGAATAAAAACAACTTGCAAGATGGGCTGGGTGGGAATCGAACCAGGGTCTCCGGAGTGTGAGACGCTACCACTCAGCCACGAGTTCGATGCTTCAAAGCGGTACAAAAGCGCCTCTAGTGAATGCGGTGTTGCCTTAGAAACGTGCCGTAGAAAGTTATACTGCGGTGTATATCGGTATTTATGAGCATGTAACTTACAGAGGTCGCAGTTACACGAGTAGCGAAGTACGTTTCCGCTACATTTCTTCTGCGCTTT
Organism: Dermacentor andersoni; assembly: GCF_023375885.2. Lineage (NCBI taxonomy): Eukaryota > Metazoa > Arthropoda > Arachnida > Ixodida > Ixodidae > Dermacentor > Dermacentor andersoni. The sequence continues at coordinate 47,716,277 of NC_092823.1, read as the reverse complement.
GCGCACACGCAGAGCCATCTTGCGGCAAACACAGAAGACCCCTCCTCGCAATGAGCGGCGCTGGCCCGACACGTAGCGCGCCACTCGCCCGCTTCTCCCCTTCGGGCCGTGCGAGGACCGGTGCGAGGATGCCCCACTACCCTTGCGTTTAAGAAGTTTTCTCGCTCTCTCCCCTTGCGACTTCACTCGTCACTCGCACCGTCGCGTTTTGGCGACGTGGCTCCTCTTTCCGCTCACAGCGCGATTCCTAGGTGCCACGTCCGATGCGGGGCGCCTCTGACCTGATCGCTGCACCGTAGCGCGTCTGGTGGGAAAGCGTCCCTGCGATGTGTGCCGAGCTGCTTCCGAGGAGTCATGCGTCTGCGTGGTGCTCCCAAGCGAGATAGAGGACGATCCCATCGAGGCGTCAGCCCGGCTTTCCGTGCTGATCACGACGTTTGGCTCGCGTAGATAATTTCTCCCTCCGAGACACCGAGTTCTTTGGTTCGTTCCGCTTGCTCAGGCGCACGTTTCGTCGCCGCGCCGAACGCTGCGTTGCTCGGCGCTCACCGCGTGAATGGTGGGTGCAAAGTCCGATGCAGACCGCCTCATAAGTGATCGCTGCGCCGTAGCGCAATGTCTTACACCCCTTGGCGGGTCGACGGGAACGCTGTCGTGTTCCACTCTTGAAGGCGAAGCTTAAGCGTCCTCCAATTTTTGCCCTTATGTTAGCGCACTGGACAACCAAAATGAGCTATTTGTAATAGAGAAGCTGCTTAGTTGAGCGGACATACAGCTTGGAAAGGTGCTATATTTAGGTATAAAATATATGCGTAGCATGCTTTTCTCAGAAAACAGACTCGAGGAAAATTTCTTTCGTTTGCACCCGTAGAAAAAAGCCGAAGGACGCAGCTACCTTCTTCTTATTTTTGTTCTTTTTTCAACTAAACATATTCTGGCGTCCTACGTCTCGCGTTATAGTTATGAAGCCTTTAACCTCGTGTTCTGATGGGTACTGATTGTTTGCATCGCATTTTAGGTTCTTATTCGTGTTTCACACAAGTAAACATTGTATAAACTTCGTTACACTTTCCTTTCTTTCTTTCTTTCTTTCTTTCTTTCTTTCTTTTCTTTTTTTGTTTCCTTCTGCTAGATGTATTTTATGGTTCCTAATGCCTTCATATATTTACATTGTACAGATTTCACTCATGCTTGAACTTTTCCTTCCCCCCCCCCCCTATGTAATGCCCTAACGGGCCCTTAGGGTGCTCAAATAAATAAATAAATAAATAAATTACTACATGAACAGAAGGGAATTCCCAGTGCCACATGCTAAACTCAATAGTGCTCAAGCGATGACTCTGAGATTGGTACAGACAAGAACGTATCCGAGTCCAAACTTTATTAACAAGCTATATCCAGACATATAGATATCAATCAATTGCGAGAAGTGTAATGGCATCATCACTCTGGATCTTATGCTTTGGCAGTGTCTGTGTCTTTCACAGACTGTGACAAGAAAAGAGACTAGTGGCGACGAGTCCTACAAAGTGTAGCCCTTTTAGATCAAGTACAGGCCGCCCAGTAGGCCTGCTATACCATGGTAAGTTTAAACCTTACTGTTGCGGCGTGGGAGCCGCTTGCGTCAACCTAAGGGCTCATCCTCAGGACCTGAATAAATTTCATCATACCCTACCATACCATCAGGAGCCAATGAACACTGACACGAAGGACAACATAAGGGAAAATACTTGTGCTTAATAAATTAAACAAAGAAACGTTAAATAATTCGAAACGAAAGTGGAAGAAAAAATAACTTGCCGCAGCTGGGGAACAATCTCAGAACCATCGCATTAGCGTGCGATGCTCTACAATTTGAGCTACCGCGGCACCGTTTCCACATCCACCGGAGGGAATAGAGCCAGTAGAAGGTGTCTTCCACACGTTTCTGGTCCTCACAGACAATCACGCACTCTGCTGGCTGTATTCCCTTCGGGACCCGACAAGACGGCTTGGTCGCTTAGCTTTGCTGCTCCAGACATTTCACTTTATTTTGAACTACAAGCCTGGACGTCTGCTCAAGGACGCTGACTGCCCCTCTCGTCACCCCGTGGATTCTCGTGATTCTGCTGCGCATGATCCCGTGACATGTATGATGGCTTTTACTGACGTGACGGATATGCGCGCTGAACAACAATGCGTCGAGTCCTTACAGTCCACCATCGCCGACGTGCAATCTGGCAGCAGCGAAGGCACGTGCCGCATGTTCGTGCTGCACGACGGAAGCCTCTACCACCGCAATATCAACCCTGATGCTCCTGAGGTGCTCCTTGTCCTTCCTCGTCCTCTGCAATCCGTCGTTCTCGAACAATTTCACGATGCACCGACGGCGGGACACCTTTGAGTGTGGCTACAAACGATCGCGTACGACGCCGGTTCTTCTGGTCGGATATTTACCGCTCTGGGCGTCGTTATGCCGCAACTTGCGAATTGTGTCAGTGCCGGAAGAAACCTCCCCTGGCACCTGTCGGACGGCTCAATCCAATTGAAGTACCCTCTGAAGCTTTCTTTCGCGTAGACCTTGACCTGCTTGGCCCTTTTCCGACGACGACTAGAGAGGAATAAGTGGATAGCCGTCACTACTGATTACGCGACACGCTACGCGATAACAAAGGCGTTGCCGACCAGTTGTCCAACAGCCGTCGCCGATTTTCTCCTCCATGGCGTCACTCTCCAACATGGTGCACCTCGGCAGCTACTTGCAGACCGCGGCCGTTCGCTTTTGTCTCGAGTTGTCGATGACCTCCTCCGCTATTGTGTCACTGAAAACAAACGGTCCACCGCCTACCACACACAAACGAACGGTCTCACAGAACGGCTCAACCGTACATTCACAGAGATGCTGTCGATGCACGTCTCGAAGGATCCCCGCGACTGGGACGCCACACTGGCCTACGTGACATTCGCGTATAACTCGTCCCGACATAACACCACAGGATATTCACCCTTTTATGTTTTGTATCGTTGCGACCCCAGATTGCAGTTTGACACCATTCGGTGCCACGTGTTGCAATTGAGTACGCTCGTGAAGTCATCAATCACGCTCACGTGGCCCGTCAAGTCACCCGATCACAATTATTAGCCTCGCAGCATACACAAAAAGACCGTTACCACCGGTGGCATTGCGGTATTAAGTTGACCCCAGGTGCATGGATGCTCCTTCGTTTCGCATGTCGTCAGGTCGGCCTCTTCCAGCAGCTCCCCTCTCACTACACAGGGCATTAATGAAGTCCTACATCAAGTTAACGACGTCAATTACCAGATTTTGCCGTTACAGTTTGATCCATTCTGAAGTCCGGCGCCTGTTGACATCGTGCACGTTTCGCGGCTGAAGTCGTATTTCGCTCCCAATTCTTCGCCTACTGTGCACCGAGACGGCGCTTCAGCACCCGGGGTCCTGTTAGGGAACGATAAAAGAAGAGAAAGGAAGAAGATCGCAAGAGCCTGGCTGCTGCGTGCTCTTGCTGGTCAGCCATCATAACTACATTGTCTCTGCATGCATATATATTGTGAATACAGTATGTCGATACTCCCAACATCCCCGTAACAATATGATGACAGTAGTCTGGTATTGCACGGAATATGTCGCGCTAGCTGCCGGACGGCTCAAAGTAAGTCACCTTTTTCTTCATGCCGGTGCTCACGCATCCGTGAACAATCGAGATGCAACCGCTTCTTAATACATGACATGCGTTATCACATTTCACAGCAATAATAAAATACACGTTATAACTTATTGACAAATTACACATAGAAAATGTAGAAAACAAAAGTAGAGTTCATCTTATCTGGGATTGTTTACTGCTGCGAGGAACAGAAAAGGAGGAGACACGCAAAATTTAATCAAGTCTCGCCCGCGCAGCGCCGAGACCGACCTTTCGTGGCTTACTTACTGGAACAGTTGACGCTGGCGGTTTAACGAAGTGTTTAATGAACTGCTTAAGACATGCTGGCTATTTAGCAAAAAATAGCCAATATATTGCTAGCACCGATTGGTGAGACACATAATCTCGCAGCCGCTAAAATTCAATATGCGACAAGTGAACGCCTCGCAGTGGTCTTCTGCGATCACTGCTTCGCGTGATGATTTGCACGTGCACAGCGCAAGGATTTTCTTTGCAAAGTGGCCATCTGATTAAAGCGGCTGGATTGCTCTGTGTTTATCCGGCAAGCAGAGCAGTGAACACTGAAATGCACAGGCGCAGAGCGCCGCCAAAATATTCATTCGCGCTGTTATAATAGAAATGAAGTGTACAGTGTACACAACTAGGGAAGATGCACTCACGGCTTGTTACGTTGACTTGAGAAATAGCGGTACTTGAACAATTCATGCTTCTTACCTGCTGTTAGTTGCTACTAGAAAAAGCGCTCGGAGTTACTGCACAATGTTGATTAGCAATACCAGTGGGAACTGTTTGATAGTATATACTTTGTACACTTAATTACCTAACAGTTGTATTAATCGAAAGTCGTCTGAACGCCTCGTTATAGCCAGTGTGCGTTCCAGTGACCTGGCCTGCGACGTCCACTTCTAACTTGAAGTCGAAGCGCGCAGTACGCCCATAAAATTATCATTAAATATGTCTTCGAATGTTCTTATCATTCGCGTCAACCATTGCTTGGTTCGCAGCTCTCGCGCGACCAGCTTTCGTGCCTCTTTGAATGGGCGGCTGGCTGATTATGATAACGCAGCAGTGTAACCGGGAACACCCTTGCCGAACTTGTGCTTCAATTTCCTGGTCTAATGACGTTTCTCGTCATGGGGACTTCTGTACATATCAGATCGTGCGCCTACCGCCAATGCTAGGGTAGCGCCACCATCGCCTAATAGAAACAGCGTCGATGACATACTCGCGTCTTTGTCGACGCCTGTTTTAACCTTCACATCGCACGCGACTGTTTCCATAGCACTGCAGCGGGTGACACCCACTGCAAGAACTGATCCCTCAGCCATCCCATTCTTCTGCAGGATGACGGCCAATGTCCTTGCCATCCTGTACGGCTATATCGATCGATTGTCTCAACAGGATCTCTGGGCCTTGGATGACGAGCACATAGAGTGGCTACCGAGGCTCGGCGTCATGCCAGGAGCGGCCGCCCAAGAACTACGGAACGTGCTTGAAGGCCCTTACAACGTGCTTCAATGCCTGGAGCGCATCGCCTGGTTAATGTGTTGGCTGGTCCAGAGGAGGAAGGTTCGGCCATGGCTGCTCTACCGTTTCGGTGCCTCATTCTTGCAGGCCGACTACGCGGCGGTTATCCAGGTCGTGGCGAGTATAATCCCGCGCCGTGGATACCATATGACAATTCAAGCGAGACACCAAGCAGGAACCTACTACGTCTGCATGATAAACGGGGACCCGTATCCAGCCGCGCTGGGACACGTAGTTATTTGCTTGGTCTTCTGGCATGGCTACCCCTTCGCCGCCGCGTACGTTGGCCGAGTCCGCCATCAACGCGAGCTCGCTGACGCCCTGCATGAAGCCCTAGACGGCGAAACCGTGGAACTCTTAGAAGGCCTTCATGCAGACCTTGATAGCGCGTTTCGGATGGGCTGCCGAAATTTGTGCAATACGGTCATATATCGTAGAATTTCTTTCCCACCTCTCCGAGAACCGCTTTCAACGTGTTTCCTGCCACAACAGCATTACCCTAATGTACCGGGTGGACACCATGGTAAGAGACATAAAGGCTTTTATACTGATAATCAACAGCCTGCCTAGGCCAAGCGTCAAACACTTATACTTTCTAATCCTTCTGACGTGCTCCAGCTAAAGTCATCCCATATTTAATCAGATTAGATTAATTAATCGCCATTTTACCTTTTGCCACAGTTAACAGTTTGTTTTCCTTTCTCTTGATATCTGTGCATGCGACATCTGTTTATTCAACTAGCACCCAACCTTCTTGAGCTGGCTGAACTGACTTGATTGCGAATTTGGCTTGAAACTGGCGCCATGTTTTTCTGTAATTATTTTTTTTTGTATGAAACAAATGGTACTGCTTATCGCATTGGTATTTTATTTCATACTAAATTCCCTTATACATTGTCCAGTGGTGTTTGCTGTTTTTTATCTGCAAATCTAGGCGGAGTCCCATGACAAACGAAGAAAAAGTGCAGAGGGCGGCACTTGTTGGCGTTACGTATCTGGAAGCAGGGACTTGACACGCTGCACGCTGTGCCTCACATCGGATTTGTAGAAGACAGCCCTAAGTGATTCTAGGGCGAGACTTGACAAGCGCCGGGTCTGCATATGACACACGCTGGATGCTACAGTTGCGCCACGAGTGCATGAGTAACGCTTCGCAAGCCAATTGCACTGAAGAACTACTACCGGAACCACGCCAGCTTTCATATGGCACGACTGGTTTACTTTTTTGTCAAGAGCTCCAATACTGTGTGACGCGGCCTAGAGCAAAATAGCGTGTATGATCAGCTGCACTGTCGAAACCAGACACTACAAAGAACAGTCCGATTCCCTCACGTACTCTTCGAATAGCAAGGCGCGCTTCAACGGCGGTGTTGCTAAATGTGGGACGTTTGCGCACGAGGTGCGTATTTGTGACGTCGCCGCGAAGTTAAGCGGCTAAATATGTGAAAATGTGACATATGTGATACCAACATGACCATGCTTACTAGCTCGTTTTAGCTGTGACAAAAAATTAAAGAAAAACTTTCATTACAACCATGAGACTGTCGTGCACATTGTGAGGCGAGTGGTGCTATAATTTGCGGGCTTTAATGGTCTAATGCGACAACCAAGCTCCCACAATGGCAGTAGTGAAATGCAAGGCAAGTAAATATTCCCTATCACTTAAGTCAGTTGTCGTGCCGGCACATTTTTTTACGCTTCTCTACGTTCCTCCATACGAATGCGGTCCCTGGGGCGGCAGTCAAACGCGCGACCATTGCACTAAGACTGACTACACGTACGGTTGGTTAAAGAGTACGGTCGTTCGAGTAACAAAAACGAAGACAACTCGGAGATCAAAACAACGGGAGAAAGGCGTTCTCAGAATGAACAAGCAATCCCTCGTTTATTACTTCGAAAAGGTGCTCTTCGAAGATGATGCTTTAAGTGTGGTAAGAATAAGCATAAAGTTTGGTTTAGCACTTCGAAGAGCGTAGACGGTCACAGGCACGAAGTAAAATGTATGGAAAGATCCATTCACCTATCTTGCGTTGCATTTACTGCACCAAAGCCTGGAAAACAATGAGGTGGCATTTGGGCTTTTTTTGGACGTAAAAAAAAACGCTTTCAGCACAGTAAATCATCAAATTTTAATCTCTAAACTGTATTCATATGGACTTAGGGGTCCTTTTTTGTCACTAATTAAAAACTATCTTCACAATCGCTCACAAGTAGTCATGTTTGGGCCTATCTGCAGTGACGCGGTAAGTCTGGTGTGCGGTGTCCCGCAAGGGTCTATCTTATCTCCTTTTTTGTTCAACTTATATGTGAATGATATACGTGACCACGTGAAAGCATCCACCGTATTCCTTTATGCCGATGACACTTTACTAGTGTCAAGCAACCCTGAGTTTTCATGTGCCCTGGCTAACCTTCCAGAGGACGCTATTAAAGTTAGTGATTGGTTTGCCTCAAACTTAATACAAATAAATAGCACCAAATCCAGACTTGTCTGTTTTCGTAACCCGCACAAAGATGTACCAAGCGTCGCTTCCATATATTTACACCCTTCATATTGCTCTTTGTGCTCTTGTCAACCTATAGCTAGTGTCCAGTCGGTTAAGTATCTTGGTGTGCACATAGACAGTGATCTGACGTGGAATACTCATTTGACCCACATTTGTAAGAAACTTAGAAGTGTTGCATGTTTGTTGTTTAATTTAAAAACCATGATGCCTTTTTCTATCAGAAAACTAATCGCCCAGGCTCTGAGGTATAGTGTTTTAAGATACGGTATGTGTTGTTTTTTTTAACTGCTCTTTCACATGGAAATGTCGAGTTAATAGGATTTTGAAAAACATCGCTACAAGCGTCCTCTACATGCCACAGGAGAATTTGCCCAGCAGTGTCTTTAGAACAGCCGGTTTGCCTTCTTTTGAGAATTTTTTTAAACAAATCGTAGTACATAAATATTTTTGGAGCAGTGCATACCGGCCCATAAATACGAAACCGGTACCGTTGAGACATGTTCCTCGTTATCTTAAACCGAGAGTGCGCACTCACTACGGTAAAGCAGCAAGACGCTATTATGTTCCTGCTATCTTCAATGAACTACCGGACGATGTATTTTCTTTGTCCACCCGCAAAACACTGAGAGTTGCTGTTCAAGCGTTAGAGAACCTTTAATATGTACTGATGTTATCAGTGCATCTTTGATAATATGTGATGGTTGTGCCAAATGCACAACCAGCTTCTGATGGAGTTCTGGTGTGGCGCGTAGATTGCCGCGGCTGCCGGTTGTCGCCGCACAAGCCCCCCTTGTGGCTTCGGCGCTTCCGCTTTGTATACTGTTTTAACTATACTGAATAAAGATTATTATTATTATTATTTCGCGCGGTCAACTAATGTCCTAGCGATAACACGTGCCCCGTGTCTCACCCTGCTCTTAGCCTCTGCTCAGCTCCTTTTTCGTGAATTTTCAAGGTACCCTCCTCCACGCATTCCTTCCCGAGCTGTCAGCGGCAGATGTTGGGAACATCGAGAAACGAGCGTATCGAGAGCCCTTTCAGCTATCAAAATATGAAGCAGTCGCATGACGCTCTTTCAACGTCGTCGTGACTTGAAGCGGTACCAAACTGCGCTGCCGTTTTCGATTGAGACTGTAGCAAGTAACGATAACACAATTTCCAAGCGTGAAAAAAAATGGTCGCTAAAGTTACCCTTCAGCTGTTATACTGGCGCCGAGAAAGGCAATAACAGCGCGTTGTTTGAGCATAGCAGTAGCGGCACGTTCCCTTGCGATGTGGGTTTCGGGTGCTTAGCTAATTAACACAAAGAAAAAGACAATGAGAAAAAAGTTCGCCGACGACTACGATACTCCCTATTACGAAATGTTTGCCGTGGCCACCTCGGTAGTCGGGTGGTCCCGAAGGGCAGCGCGTGCGTTACGCGTGGGCGCGATTCACAACAGTCGTCGCAGACAGACCTCAGCTTATGCATTGCTTTGGTGAACAGTCGACGGGTGCTACTCTGGTGCAATCTGGTAGACATCGTTGCCGCAGAGTCTATCTTGCGTGGTATCATGCCTTCTCACGCGTTCGCCATACCCTCCTCCTCCGCTCTCCGCCTCAACACTGCGATGCACCTTCCACCAGCGCGTTCCTCCTCGCGCTCTCTGCACTGTCGCCATCGTTCATGTCCCGCTCGGCTTCACGGTCGCTCTCATCCTTCGCTGGGCTCGTTCACTTGGTTATGAAGTACGATGCCCCCACCGACGCTCGCAGTAGGAACGGGCGCCTAGGAGCTGTGCTCTAGCATGCCTTGTGCTCCCATTCCCTTTGTCTCTCTGTGTACTAATTCGCTACCGCATTGACGACTGCTACTTGAATATAAGTGCATCTACATTAGCCAGCAGGCCAACAAAAAAGTGCGCTGATATTCCTGTATGCCGTTGGGTGCTTAGTAATTTCACTTCACCACTCAAGATTGTCACCAAACTAAGTGGCGTAGGGCAGGGTAAACGAACCTGAACGTGGCATTTGGGGCTCTGCATGTTAGCATGCTGGCAGGACTCATAAGCTGGCTGAAGCACCATGCCGCGACCGAAGCTGAAAGATGCCGTAAATTGGCGTTCACGAACATAGACAAGTAACAAAAACGCGGCCAAATAAGCAATGCTACTCATCACATTTTCTCTGAGTCATATACTCAATCCAAACCTTAGGCAAATTACAGCGTTTCAGTCAAGCTTTATATGAATCAACGTAGTTTTAGTACACGCATGCCAACATAAAAAATCAGATTGTTTAATAGCTGCTACCATGGCTCTGACACTTACAGCAGTAAATTTGTATCCACTTAAAAGAAAAAGAACATTAGAGCCATTTCACTCTGCGAAAGTGGATGACCAGCGAAGGAGTCTATATGGCGATAACTTGCTGATAACAATTATGTAGATTGAAAATAAAAGACGCATACCACAATTGATTTTGTTTATTCCCGATTTGTTGTTGTTTTAATAGATTTGCATACTCAACGCTCTTATTCTGAATTTTTAATCTTCTTTTGCTTTCCTAGATTATATATTTGCTCACCAAGGTCAGTATCACTTTATGATCGCTATTATATACGACCAGTGGTTGTTGGATGACACCGAAAATATACTTCCCCTATTATAAGGCTGTACACAACCGATGACGCGTCGTGGGCCCTCTGTCTGTCTAGCATTGAATTTCAACCATTTTCTGTCCGGCCCAGAAACTTCTATGTTGAAATCAACCAGAATTACGATGGGAGTCCAGTTGGTAGTGGTGATCCAACCAAACATGCACATGCTTTCGGTTTGCGGCACGATCTTCGTCCGTATTACATGCTGCCTTCCGTTTCGTGCACATTGCAGCTTCTGCTCACGACGGTGTTCTTCGTAGGCGCGCTGTTCTTGCACAGCCCTCAACGCACGCGTCCTACCCATGGCACAGCTGGAGTGGAACTGAGATAAGATTACGTAGTTTGCCTATAGAGCCCGTGACGTCAAACCGCAATTCATACTAAACAGCGTCTGTTCGTGTTTGGGTTTTTTATTAGGACATTTTTGTAGCAGAAAGCGTTTTCACACTTCTCTGGATTAAACGCCGCTGGGAATACGTGGTGAAACGCTTTTGCGCTGTTTTAGCTATTTTATCTCCGGGGTGGCCGCCATATTTTTTTCCTACGCGCAGAGCCCGTAAGAACTTGGCGTATAACACCTCCGCCATAAAAAAATATGCCACTAACTTTGGCAGGAAACGAGCAGTACTCGCTAGCGCGCATACACGGTACCATGCGGGCAAAAAGGTAAATGCGCATATATCTCTACAACAGGTGGAACGGTACCAAAACAAAAAGTGTACTATGCCTCCCTATACCAAGACCACATTTCTAGCACAAGACCTGTTCACTGCATTCCAGGATGGCATGCTACCTGGGATGACTGCCACATAATCTAATGGGGATCCTCCCGAGTAAGCAACAGTGATTTAGATGTCCAGAGAGATGCAAGTGAGACAAAGGCAGGGAGGTTCATCATCATCATCATCAGCAGCAGCAGCAGCCTGGTTATGCCCACTGCAGGGCAAAGGCCTCTCCCATATTTCTCCAACTACCCCGGTCATGTACTAATTGTGGCCATGTTGTCCCTGCAAACTTCTTAATCTCATCGACCCACCTAACTTTCTGCCGCCCTCTGCTACGCTTTCCTTCCCTTGGAATCCATTCCGTAACTCTTAATGACCATCGGTTATCTTCCCTCCTCATTACGTGTCCCGCCCATGCCCATTTCTTTTTCTTGATTTCAACTAAGATGTCATTACCTCGCGTTTGTTCCCTCACCCAATCTGCTCTTTTCTTGTCCCTTAACGTTATACCAATCATTCTTCTTTCCATAGCTCGTTGCGTCGTCCTCAATTTAAGTAGAACCCTTTTCGTAAGCCTCCAGGTTTCTGCCCCGTAGGTGAGTGTTGGTAAGACACAGCTGTTATAAACTTTTCTCTTGAGGGATAATGGCAACCTGCTGTTCATGATCTGAGAATGCCTGCCAAACGCACCCCAGGCCATTCTTATTCTTCTGATTATTTCAGTCTCATGATACGGATCCGCAGTCACTACCTGTCCTAAGTAGATGTATTCCCTTACCACTTCCAGTGCCTCACTACCTATTGTAAACTGCTGTTCCCTTCCAAGACTGTTAAACATTACTTTAGTTTTCTGCAGATTAATTTTTAGACCCACCCTTCGGCTTTTCCTCTCCAGGTCAGTGAGCATGCATTGCAGTTGGTCCCCTGAGTTACTAAGCAAGGCAATATCATCAGCGAATCGCAAGTTACTAAGGTATTCTCCATTAACTCTTATCCCCAATTCTTCCCAATCCAGGTCTCTCAATACCTCCTGAATAGGTCTCTGAATAGGTCTCTGAATACCTCCTGAATAGGTCTCTGAATAGGGAGGTTAACCAGAGTTAAATTCTCCGGTTTGATGTCAAGGTTGCCGTTGCGTCAGCCTTTCGCTCTATTCTCGACACACATGGCGGCTGCACGGCCGCCATTATCCGCCATGTTGACTCTCTGTTTCGCTGTTGAGAGCCCACGTGCCTTGAATTTTGTGCCGGGAAAGGGAAGTTTTGCAAGAAATCAATTTTGCGCTTTCATAAAGATGACGAAACGTGACGTTGGGCTGCAAATGTTATCGACTAAAACATTTTTTTGGTCCTTGACAGCTATGTTACGATGTTAGCCCTTCAAAAAGAAAGTGAGCGGTAACGTACAGAAGCCATTGCAACGCACCTGCATTTTCGCGAATATGTGGTGGCGATCCAAGGTAGGCGCCATGTCAGCTTGCTGATTGGCTGACGGAATATGCCGTGGGGAGCGTCACAGGAAGGGCCGTTTCGTAAATACCAATTTGATGTTGTGAAGTTGCGCTGGGCCACCATTGCAGTGACGTTCAGCCCTAATTTGTGGTGCGGCGAGCCTCACGAATTATGTTAATGAGCAGACATATGCAACGGTGGTCAAGAGGAATTCGTATCGCCACATTTTTTCCGTCGTTTGGCGCCATGAGAATCTTTTGTTCATAACGCGTGCTCACAATACTTGCATCGCTCTCAGTTGGTGTTAGTATTTGTGTTTGGGCCATCAATTTTTTTTAACGAACGCGCTTATATGAAATAACATTTCGTACCATCACAAATTATGCCAAAGACGTCTTTGTAATTTATAAAACGGAATGTACATAAGGTGGTGCGTTAAAGTTTCCTGACGTGGTGCGAGTAACCAGCGAAGTCAACAAGAGGTGGCAGCGCCGGCGCTTGCGTCACGTAAGCGCCCACCTCTGGCGCGCGCAACGTTATCGGTGATTTTCAGCCGTTTCTCAGCCAGCCGACTCGGACTGAGTCAGTTGTGTTTCGCGAGATAGCGACAACGTGGCCTAGAACATGCGCTCATCACCACTGGTAGGTAGCGTATTTTGTCTCAAGGTAGAAAACAAGCGCGTTGGTGCCAACCAACGATGACTCATTCCGTTTCCCGGGTACAGGCATCCTAGCTAATGAACCAGACGACGGCTTGTACACAGCAGATGACTCAAGCGAGAAGCGTTTTCGAATGTGTAATCGTAGGATTTGAGCTAGATGCTTTATTTTTTTACTCAAGAGGAAAACGGTTTTGAGTTACGAAGAACGTTAGGTTCGGTGCCTTGATTCCAGTGTCTTTAGGCAAGACGTCAAGTTGGCGTCATGTTACGAAAGCAAAACGGGGCCATCAGCTCCATTCTCTATGCGTCACGCCTACGGCACGCCTTGAAGAAAATGATGGAATGTTCAGGATAGCGCTCGTTGGCAATGGAAATGGCGGGTCATGTTGCATGATGTCGGCGATCTGATTGAAGAGGCCTTGTGCTAGCTAGGTGACGTTGGCTGGATGTCATGCCGTTCTGGACCACTGTAGACGACGCAGCTTCGGGTGCCAGTAACAATTTTCCGCACAATGTGGGATTTGCACCACAAAGCAGCTGGCTAGTCAGAGCACAAGTAGCAATGCCTTATCAGGTGAGTCGGCACTTCTGTCTCTCTTACTACGAGGTACAAGACGGCGATCCACCTTTCGCTTATAACACTTGCTGCCCTCCCCCTCACCAATACTGATGGTGCCATCAGCACTATCGCCAACCAATCGAAGCTCTTCTTTATACTTGGTTATTTTTCAAGTCTCTACAACATGGCCCATCTTTGGTTAAAATAGAAGTAAGATACATCATCGAAGTACACGCGAGTTATGAATGGAAACCGTCGCTTTAAAATACCAGTAGCACGGCATTAAGTTCGGATCCACCGCACAATCTTAAATCCTGGCGGTGAATAACTCGCAGCCAGCGCATGTAAATAAACCTCACTGTAAAATAAATCTGTTGAAATGCGTTTGGCAGCCCCTTAATGCCCCAATTGTTATTCCTAAGTGCTTCAATCTCCTTCAATTACTACAGTAGTCCGGCATCTTTTAAAGTTGTTGAGTTTGTACTCGAATGTGGAAATAGATTTCACGCTTACCTCGATACACAGACAACGTTGAGAGCACGAAGTCAGAGGCCGCAATGTGTAGATCACTGTGGCACCTATCGCATTGCAAACATCGAGATAAGGGAGGAGGATGAGGAAATAAAGAGGGAAGGCATGAATGTTAACCAGAAATGTGTCAGGTTGGCTGCCCTACTCTGGGGGACGGGAAAAATGAAATGAAAAGATAAGACGGAGAGAGGGAGGGGAGGGGGAAGAAGCCATGGGGAGCTCGCGCACGCATGCGGAGGGCCTGAGCGATCCAAAGACGTTCACGTAGACCAGTCGCTCTCAAGAAAGACAAAAGTGCTTTCATAGCTTCGTGAGCCAACGAACGAGGTTTTCAAGTAGCATATACGCAGACAACAGCCCATCGTCCAGGCGTCGCAATGCGATAGATTATATTTGTGAACATTGAGAGAAGAGAGAGAGAGAGAGAAAGACAAATGAAAGACAGGGAGGTTAACCAGAGATTATCTACAGTTGACTATCCTGAATGGGGTAGGGGCAAGAGAATGCGATAGCTGAGAGAGAGAAGGATGAAAAAATAAATAAAATAAGAACCTACACACACACGCGCACGTACACACGAACTCTTTCTCTGAACACCGTCACGTAGCCCACAAAGGAGTTCTTAATGTTACGCATTGTCACCGTACAATCCTACGTCACACAGTGTAGAGTCACAATTTGTCAGAAAGTCCCGTATCTTTTAAGTACCGCAGCAGCGCCTTCATAGCGGATCGCGTTGATGTTCGCGTAGGCCAGTTTCCAAGGGCCTTGTTTTGTGTCATTGGACGCCTGTCCAGTTTGTCTAGAGTGGCTGAGAGGACTACTTATTGCGAGTTGAAACGAGGGCACTCACAAAGAAGGTGCGCGATTGTTTCGCTGCACCCGCAGAATTCACAATTTGGGCTGTGGGCCATGCCGATAAGAAAGAAGTGCGCTTTTAAAAAGGCCACTCCAAACCATAGACGGAATAGAAGGGTGCAGTCACGTCGTGGAAGCTCCGCGGCATACGGAGCTGCAAATTAGGGTCCAGGGTATGAAGCGTGCACTTCTCAACTCGGATGAATTACACTGAGATAATGTCAAGTCACGCGCCAGTGCGGAACGTTTTTTCGCTGCGTTGGCTGTCCAAAGAGGAATGGCAATGCAGTTGGCGTCATGGGCAGGTCGGGCAGATGCGTCTGCTCGATCATTCCCATTTATGCCACATTGGCTAGGCAACATCTTATATATTATATCGTGTCCTTCGTCAACTATGCGATGGTGCACTTCTCTGATTACTGCGACGAGCTGCTTATGTGATTCATGGCGCAGTGCTAAGAGTACACTCTGTAGGGCTGCCTTGGAATCACAGAAGACTGACCATGCATGGGGTGGTTCCTCCTGAATAAAATGAAGAGCCGTACACAGGACTACCGTTCAGCATCTGTCGATGATAGATGTGAGGTTTTTAGCTGTATTTTGACGAATCACCACAGCAGCAGCAGAACTTGCAGATGTGACTGAGCCATCGATGTAAACGTGTACGCGGCCACTGTCTACGCCATGTAAATGTTGTAATGTGGCCTACTTCAGGGCAACTGACGGCATGTTAGATTTCTTCGTGATTCCTGGGATCTCGGCATGTTAGATTCCTTCGTGATTCCTGGGCTGACGAAAAGCGGAATAGAACATACCCAAGAAGTTCCCGCCTACAAGTAAAAACGTCGAGATGCTTGGCTAGATTTACGAACACTCCAGGAGAGTTTTCGCTGTCAGCATTATCTACACAAAAAAAATAATAATTCTCTAAATTTCCTTATTTTTCCAGCAGGATATTGCTGATAATGACTGTAGGATTTCCCTTTTGCATCAGAATTTAAACGTCAGCTAGCGGAACATTTCTAGGCATGTTGATGTTCTAATCGCAGAAACTGTCGCACAGCAGTAGTTGCATTGCAAGGTCTCAGGTTAGACATGCTTGCTTGCTGGAACGAACTGCAAAACATCCTACACAGACTATGCAGACCACGCATACCCTGTCGGCGTTTACTATCGTCTTCCCACACGTATAGTAGCCAAGCTAAGGTGGCTAGAATGCGTTGTTTGCGCAGAGAAGCACCGCTTTCCTCACCTCGTGCATACATGGCCCCGCGTGTTGTACGAACGCTGGCCGAGAAGCTCCAGCAGAAGGCTAACCCCAATAAAAAAGGCCAGCCTTTCTATGCGCAAGGACCATTCAACTGGTTCAGACGAAGAAATAATGCGCTGCTGCATGTAGAGTTGGCGCTGTACCTCCACACCGGAAGCACCCTGACGTGACGCGGCCGAGACATGAGACCGAGGCTAAGCGAAAGCAGAACTTGTTGCTTGGCGAGTTTGTTTCATAATGCATAGGGAGAAGAAAATACCCAAGGTAGACAAGAACAAGAGGTCCTGTGTCACGGAGTTGGGCAAGCTTTCATATTTCATTGCTCCAGGTGTGGCTCTCAAACGTTGATCTGGATCTACCTTGAAGAAGTCACGCCCGCACGCCATGCTGAAAAGTTTCCATGGTCCAGTTGACCGTTGTCTGCTGGCCTCCCTTGCACGCTATAGTGATTCTGCATGAAACGGAACGTGCACGTCTTAGGCAGCTTCCACAGCTATAATATTGGAGAAGGCTAGACGTGGTACTATATATGCACCGAATTCCACACAATCTGAAGAAGATTGCGAAGAAACACAATGTAAATTGTAGTTCTCTCGCCCCGGGCGAACTTGTTGGGATTTCTCCCAGAATTATCTTATACAAGGACAAAAAACGGCGGCTGCAGCAAGAAGCACGCTCATGCGTTCACGAAGATTCTGCGGTCTTGTCGAAATTCATCTGTCGGGCATACCAGGCGTTGCATTAATGACCGTGCAAGGGAGCGACAGCTTTCGCTTAGAAACAAGGCTAATGCGCAATTGCCTCCACATCGCAAACTTTGCATGTGCGTTCGCATCCTTCGACATATTAATGCACTAGGCAGAAGCACAGATCCCACTGATCCCACTGATCCCACTGGGAACCTAAGTTATATTTACTTAAGCTTCCAAGCTGTTGTCACACTCAACGCCACACGCAAGAGGCATGCCACATCAAGAATGAGTTTTGCTCTTATCATAACTCCCCTTCATGGGTAATCATGCAAAAGACAATTAAAAATTTGAGTCGGATATCTCGGAGCAGAAACACGCTAGAATAATTCTTCCAATTGATACTATATAAAAACACGACTGCATTTAACTTTTCAATACAAACATACCTACTTACTGTAGTCAACAAAAAGGATAATTATGTTATTTTGGTTACTTGGTTTGCTAACAGCGTTAACTATCATCTCACTGCGTGTCTCCCAGCCCACATAACTTATTTCACAAGTGGTGTTCGCGTGCCTCCCTTGGTTTAATTTAAGAAAACCATCAATCGTAATTTTGAACGCCCTGTATAGTCAATACTGGTCGTTGAAATAGCGTTCATTTCTCGAATTTTACATATGTGAGCGCCATCGGGCCATCTCTGGGTCCCTCCGACCACGCACACCGTACCGCAGCTCACATTGAACTTGACGGTAAGTTCTAATTAAAAAGCATAATTTATTTTTCGTAGCAATGGATATCGCACTGAAAAGAGGCATCCCCTGAAAGTTATATTCATGATACTCATTAAGGTCGTTGTCTCCGATAATTTAAACGGTAACTGGCCTGCACTATACCGGGACATCGCACTAAGCTCACTAAGCGCACCCATGCCGTCGTCCGTCTTGATCGATGAGAGTTGCTTATTGGCGAGGAGATGAGGCTGGAAGGTTGATGGCAACGCTGAGCTGAGTGTCACATAATAACATTTTCCTGAATGTGTAAATATTTTATGGCTGAAACGCCGCCTGATCACTTCTCTTCCATTATCTGCTCTAAGAGAGGTGAAATATGTTGCGAGAAATTTTCAACGGTAATTTTTTTCGTGTCAATGATAGAAGAAACAGCCTTGTAGGGAAACTCAAAAGTGCTAATAGAACTGGAAACCTCATTAGGGGACACAGCTGCTGCAATGAGTACCATTTAGAATAGTTTTAATGATGCTCTTTATTGAGTGTATCAGGCTTTGCCTCACAAAATAAATTATGTCTTTAACTGTAACCCAAAGTTGCCTGCAATTCGAGTGGCCACAGGACATCCATGGAAGTAGGAAACACGATGCCACCAAGTGGCGCCAGCATACGATTTATTTAGGAACTAAGCATAATTGCAATTGCTCCTCTTTAATAAATTATTTATTTGTTTCTTTGTTTGCGCCGCTTTGCAGTCAAAAGCCCCTCATTGAAGAGAATCGTGTTGGAGGTCACATCGCACGCGGCATGAGATGGCTATATTATTACGAAAGCAGCACATGCCCCTCTTACGCGATAATCCGTTGTAGTCCGGGGCGTAGCCGAATGATGTCACAAAAATTGGCTGAAGGGGTAAAGATTAAATACTGTTCGAAAACGACGAAATGTGCCGTGGTCTCGACGTCACATTTCTCAGGGAGGTTACTGTGAACAAAGTAAACTGCTGGCTTTGAAATAAAATTTAGCACGATTCGACCTGACTGCGGAATGAAACCCAGGCCTCTCGGGTGCGAGAAAAGCCAGCGCCTCCTAGATAACAGGCCTATGCACTCTGCTTGATGACATCATGAGCATTTGCCCTGCTAAGCCGGCTGTGACGAAAGCCGCCAGGCTAAAATAGCTTCGGCTTACTCGTCAGCGTCCCCGTAAGATCAATTACCTGTCGGGCGACGTAGCATGACGTCCCGGGTCGAAGTGCATCGGCCATGGCCTATCTAGGGTACTAAATGCGGGCACGTCGCCGTGACGAATGTACAAAATAAAAAAATACATTATAATTTCTAATTGAACTCCGCGGATCATTTATTCGAGGCCTGAACCCCTCGCGGGCAAGCGAGCTCGTTGACACGTTTGGCTTGTTTTGATTTCACCTTTCCTAAGCGCAGTTAGAACGGAGGCTAGCGTTTTTGCTCACACTAACGCTTGCCGTTATCCCCTTACTAAGACACCGCATTCACTGCGTTTTCTTTCTTCACAGACGCATTGCCTCCTAAAAGGCAAAACTACATCATTGTACGGCAGAAGCACATACCTTTTTTCCAAGAAGGTTTCACCATGAAAAGTGCTCTTCTGAGGATACTTCATTGGAGCGTCATTTTTGGTAAATATATCATTCATTTCCTAATGCCTTGACTTAGCAATTTCAAGTTTTTATATATAGTTATATTGTTCTCTTATTTGACTTGGCTTCTCAAACAACACTTGCTGCTAAAAGGAGGCATTAATACTTTTTAACTAGTATACAGAGCAAAAGATAGGTTTCATTTTCTTGCAAAAGTATTGTGCCATAAGGGCAGACAGCACGAGTTCAGCGGGCTATCACGCATGGCACAGAGTTGCAAGACAAATGAATAAAGTGAAATTATTCTATATTCAAGTAAGTACCGAGAAAAATTGGTCAAACATCAATATATGACAAATATCTTATGCAATATATCACAGTCTTGCACGATGTGCGATGCACTGAGTGTGATTGCGACGTATTAGAGCAACAAACAAAGCGATAGTCGTGCTTCTCGGTTTTTTAAAGTCAATGCAACGTCACTCCGGTCTGCATCCGCTTGTCGCTCCCAAACAGCAGGACATTGTGAGCATTTTATATTTTGCTCCTTTTCCTCGAACTCACGTACTGGATCGTTGGGACTGCCGTACACAACAACGGTACCCGAAGCAAGGCACGTTTTATGGGAATTGGTATATCTCTGAGAGCTATCCCACTTGGCTGAGCGTTTGTTCATAACGTCTTTCATGCCTGAAGTTGGACCACCCCGTATGTACGAGAAAATTTGCCCGTTCTTTGTCAATCCCCTGGAATGCTTCATGTACGCTCTTCCAAAAAAGTATTCTTTTCTCCTTCTTTCAGAGCAACTGGTGATAGCACGAAAGTTAACCGGTGTTCGAAAAAGGATTCGTAGCTTCTTTAAACATTCACATATGTGTGTTCATTAATGTACAGCGTCTTTATTGATTACACGTTTGCTCGAAGGGTGAGGCAGTGGAAGTACTAGCAAGTGCGAGAAGTCAGTGGTGCTGTGCTCCTAAACAGGGCTCTGGAGACTACCGGTACCACAGGTATATCAGAATCAATAGTAAGTTCGTATGCCTCGAAACGGCATCTTCACCGAGCGGTGCGTGTTTAGCGAACTAGAATGCGACACCCACAAAACGTCCACGTAGCTGCGTACTAGCCGCGTAGTCGAGCCACCGCTTCACTAGCATACGCAAGTGGTGTTCATTCTCTGCTTTCGGCCTTAAAGGAGCAGACGTGCGACGCCATGTTCACGCCTCCAGCACCGCCTTTTTATTTCCTTCTATTCCTTATTTGCTGCGCGGTGCATTTGATGTGAAGACGTTGCCCGTTCGAAATTGGCTGACTAACTTAAGTCACATGTCATGGTCAATAACATAGGTCGCCATGCGTTGTATGGGAAATAGCCATTTTTGGCTATGTAAGCATTTTTCAGCGTATCTATATATCCATATCTCTATCTACCTATCCTCTTACGTCTACTGAGTGACCCAGGTTGTCTACCTGCTTGCGCCATTAGTGCTATTGGTCGTGATAAGTTGTGGTCGTTCCACTGTCGTTATTCTAGTTTTGGAATATCTTACTCTCGCCATGGCGTCGCGTCACGCCTTCTGTCCCAACCCAGTGCATCAAGTTGTCTAATACGTTTAGCCACTGGGTTTGCCTTATAGTCATGACGCCCTCTTTTTTATTGCTTGGCATCATTCTAGCTTTGTCATCCGACACTCTGCATGCTATCATCATAACGCCGTAGTCATCTTATAGTTGTCATGCATTCGTTGTCACACGGCCATAATGATTTCGTCGTGTTCGTTCAATCGTCGCAATTCCAGCTTCCTGTTCTGACTCCCGTCGTTATATCGTCGTCCCGCCTACTACTCCACTTGCCCTCTCTTGGCTGCGCCATTGGCGAAACGCGGCTGATCGCCCCCCCCCCCCCCCCCCCCCCCGCTGGATGCTAACGATACAGCGATATAACTTCACCATTGAACACCGTACTGGGGCCCCGAAAAGAGTGGCTGGCACCCTCTCGCGCACTGTTGTCTGAGTTCTCTTACACGCAGCACAAACTCACCCTGAATGCTGCTTTTGACGCCGACGCACAGAGGGCTGCATTTGCCGACATGTAACTGCACATAGGTGGCTGCCTCTATCCCGCAGCGCTCAAGGCTCCCTTTATGTGCATTGCGCCGTGCAATGTCATCCGCCCATTGACACCTGCCATCGCTCCTGCCGCCTGTGGTGCGACACCTGGTGACGACGTGGACGGTTCTTGATGCTAGCGGTCGCCTTCTTAGCTGGGCGTCTCGATTGCTCTTTGAGTTGCAACCCGGTCCTCTTTGTACTGACCGGCCTCACATGGCCTCCAAGCAGTGCGCATGCCCCCCCGCTGGACGGGCACCACTCGCTTCAAAATGCACTAGTATGAAGTCAGCTCCTGTTTTCACTTTGCGACGTGCCCTACATATGTCTACCGCCGCACACAGGAAGCGGCTGCTTTCCACCGTTTGTTGCTGGCCGTCGCTGACGTGAACCAGCCTCGTCACTTGGAATCGCTCACTTCCGCCACCGTGGAGGCCGACATAGTTCTACTGCTCCCGCTGTGCTCTCACTTTCAGCGGGACGAGGCCATGACATCTTGTCAAGCTGTCTGACTCGCCGTCGTCAATATCCCACGACGTCGTCCTCGACATAATAGACGAGGAGGACTAGTCCCTCTCTTTTTTCCGAGAAGGACTGGTCATGCACGGCACGGCCATCAACCGCGGTAGTCACCATCACAATGCTTGGTCCAGGGCATGCGCCCCTGGCGCGGTCCCGATTTTCCCGTGGAGTTGGGTAGCCCACAGCCAAAGTTGGTATATGGGTGAGGCTAAATAGAGGTGAAGCTCAGTACTTGTCCGCCTGTGCTTCAGCTGGCTGTGTAGATCAGAATCCAATGCCCTCAGTCCACGATACATATGACAAGTGGACTTGTTTATCTTTTACGGGTGAGCGCTTTTCACCGCCTAACAAATGTTATCGCTCAGCGCGGGACGCGCCCGCATGTATCGGAAGTTTCTTGTATGTTATCGATGCCTTTGTTGTGACGGAAGCTTGTGTAATGTGATCGCATGTGCGACGCGAATCGTATAACTTTCTGTGAGGCCCGCTGGCACCACCGATTACTCTCGAACCTTCGACGACTCGTTTATAAAAGCCGACGTGCTTGACCGGCAGATCAGATTTTCGGCGATAGCCTCCATTGTTCGCCGTTGTCGCCGCTCTTTGAGTGTAGCCTGTTCTTGAGGGCACAAGTATGCCAATATAAAACGCTAGTTCCGTCATTCCGAGTTTTGCTGCTTTCTTTACCGTCCCTACCACGGGACAACGTGACCAGTATACAGGGTGTTTCGCGTAACTTTAGCCAAATAGCGCGATATAAAACATACCCTTAGAGCGCCACATGACACGGAGCTATATGTCATTGGTTTCATTCAGTTTCGGGTAACCACCTTTTTTTTTTAATCAATGGTTCATGGTATGTGAAACACCCTGTTTACTGGCATATGAATGCCTCTTACACAGGAGGCAAGTTACCTTCTGTTTGATATCCGACAAATATTGCAGGATTCTTTTTTCTTGCCTTGAAGAGTGGAGCAATCCCAGTGCCATATACGCAGGAACCCAGTATGGCACCAAAGAGGCTCATTGATGTAAGACAGATAACCAGCGAACCAAGACTGCGTAAAATAGGTTTACTAAAGCACGACACATATCCATAAATATAGGTCGCAGTGAAAGACGTTCATTCCAGAGCCCCAAATGTACTATGCCTTATATAACCAGTTATAGAAGTTTGTCGTAAGGGTGGCTTAGAGCGTGTTTCCCCCAAGCAGATCAGCCCGATGCTCAATCCATGAGACCATGAACTACCTAGTGATCCAACTTCATAGCAAAATAGGAACACAGACAAACGGACGGACGGACGGACGGACGGACGGACGGACGGACGGACGGACGGACGGACGGACGGACGGACGGACGGACAGACGGACAGACAGACAGACAGACAGACAGACAGACAGACAGACAGACAGACGGACAGACGGACAGACGGACAGACGGACAGACAGACAGACAGACAGACAGACAGACAGACAGACAGACAGACAGACAGACAGACAGACAGACAGACAGACAGACAGACGGACGGACGGACGGACGGACGGACGGACGGACGGACGGACGGACGGACGGACGGACGGACAACCCGCAGGGGCGTCTGCGTCAGCAGGCGTTTGGTGCGTTGCGACACCACGTACCCGAGCACATGAGGGTTGGACCCTCCCGCGTGTAGCCATGCGCGGCTTAGCCGTGTCCGGGGAAAGGGGGATCCTGGGTGTTGAGCCGATGCCGGGTGTTCGAACCTTTAAGGCCCCCCGGCGGAGACAACACACCTCTTTGGCCTCTGCTTCACGTAGACGGCACCCTCGGACTGACCCACCCGGGGGAAATCGGTAGCTGCCTTTTCCTATTCTCCTCTCAAATCTTCGTCTTTCTCTTGCTTTCGGTCTTTCCTTTCTCCTCCTAGCTTCCTTTTTATTTCCACTTTTCCCAGGCAGCAAGGGTTAACCTTGTGTGGTATAGCCAACCTTGGTTATAACAGATTTGGTTATAGTAGTGTCGTACAGCTGGCGCGTGCAGGCCATTCTTTTCACGGTCCTGCAGCGTCCCCTTGTTGGGCTCCATGGTGGGTGGCTGGCGGTGCTGCCGAATTTCCGCATATATCTATGGCAAGTTCTTTTCCACCCCTTCCTCATCGCCCTCATAAACGAGGGCGCCCCGAAGAAGTATTTAAGTTCTATGGTCGTCATAATGAAAACTTCCCAAATTTCATGTCATCCACTCGGAGAAAACCGCAACGTCTGCGAGAATGATCTCTCCTTTTCTATTGTCTAAATCAATAACCGATATTCTTGGCCAATGCTTTAAAGTAACCAAACTTGCAAGTGGAGATCTCCTTTTGGAACTCCGAGTTAAAGATCAGTTTGAGAAGCTCCCGAATCTTGTCT
Source organism: Dermacentor andersoni (assembly GCF_023375885.2). NCBI lineage: Eukaryota > Metazoa > Arthropoda > Arachnida > Ixodida > Ixodidae > Dermacentor > Dermacentor andersoni. Next base: position 47,691,819 of record NC_092823.1, on the reverse strand, counting down.
CTTTTGGGGACGTTCCAGTGAATGTGACACCGCATCGCACCATGAACACCAGCCGTGGTGTTGTATCAGATAGTGACCTGATTGATCTTACAGAGGCTGAACTACTTGAAGGCTGGAGTGACCAGAATATTATCAGTGTAAAACGAATCAAAATGAGGCGCGATGGTAAAGAAATTCAGACTAAGCATCTTATTCTAACATTTGGTTCAAGTGCCCTGCCCGAAACAATCGAGGCAGGCTATGTGAAGATCAGGGTGAGGCCGTATATCACAAATCCCCTCCGATGTTTTAAGTGTCAAAGGTTTCGCCACAGTTCCCAGAACTGCCGTGGCCGACTAACCTGTGCCAAATGTAGCGACCGTGAACATCCATCCGAGTCATGCCAGAACACTCCACACTGTGTAAATTGTGAAGGGGAGCACCCCGCGTACTCGCGGTCCTGCCCACAATGGAAAAAAGAAAAGGAAATAGTGGCACTAAAAACCAAAGAGAACATTTCGTTTAAGGAGGCACGCAGGCACGTATCCTTCTTACCGAAGAATAGCTTTGCCAAAGGGGCGCGTCAGGGGACAGCGCCACAACGGCCTCCGGCGGCTGTCCGGCCCACACCTAGTGAGCCAGCAGTGACGTCACCTGCCCCCTCGGCGGTTGCATCTAGCGCTGCTCCGTCATCCGAGAAGGGGCCGTCGACCTCCGGGCTGGTGGCCTCAAGGGCCTTATCGTTTGAGAAGAGGCTTTCTCAACAAATAAATCGCTCACAAGAGCGGGTGTCCAGCGCTTCGCAGGAGGCGATGGACACGACACCAAGTCAAAGGGCGCCACTAGCGCCTAAGGAGCGGCGAGAATCGCTCGACCGCTCAAAAAAAGAGAAACATCGCATTACAGGACCGGAAAAGGGTCCTGTAACCTAAATTCTCTTTCCAGACACACAGCACTAACCTCGTTCCCGTTATGGATACCCAAATAATACAATGGAACGTGAGAGGACTTCTTCACAATCTTGATGATGTTAAAGAACTCCTTCGCAAATTCACTCCAAAGGTGCTGTGTGTCCAAGAAACACACCTAAAAGTAACACAAACCAACTTTCTAAGGAAATATGCCACTTTCCGCAAAGACCGCGAAGATGCACTCACCTCCTCAATGGGTGTAACCGTAATAGTCGATAAGGGCGTTGCATGTCAGCAAATCAAACTCCGAACTCTCCTTGAGGCAGTTGCAGTCCGAGCTGTGCTGTTTGGTAAGTTAATCACAGTTTGTTCGATATACGTCTCCCCCTCCTGTCAATTTTCTAAAGCAGAGCTTCGAAGCCTTATCGATAACTTCCTCCACCATACTTAGTCGTTGGTGATTTAAACGCGCATAGCCCCCTGTGGGGCGACTCGCGTTCCGATGCGCGTGGGCGCCTGATAGAAAATTTTCTGTTTTCTTCAGGTGCATGTTTATTGAACAAAAAAGATCCAACGTATTTCAATGTTACACATAACACATACTCGGCCATAGACTTGAGCATCGCTTCGAGTTCACTATTTCCTTACCTGGAGGGGTCTGTTCTCAAGAACCCCTATGGGAGTGACCACTTCCCAATTACATTAAACCTAACCAAACCAGATGCATGCTCGCCGCATTTGCCTCGATGGAACCTCGAATCAGCAAACTGGGAACTGTTTCGAGAAATCACGTGTTTAGGATGGGACCACATTTCTGATTTTAATATAGACGGTGCTGTGGCATACCTAACTGGTTTTATTATTGACGCTGCAACAAAATGCATTAAACAGTTTAACGGACTGGCAAAGAAGCGTCCCATCCCATGGTGGAAGGACGAATGTCGAAGTGCACGCGAAAATCAAAACAAAGCTTGGGGATTGCTTCGCAATTCTCCAACAGCTGAAAAATCTTATTAATTTTAAACAGGTCAAATCACCAGGCAGGAGAATACGTCGACGTGCGAAGAGAGAGAGCTGGGAGCGGTACATATCTAGAATAAATACTTACAAAAACGAGGCAAAAGTGTGGAATAGGGTGAATAAACTAAAAGGCCGAGAGACGAACCCGCTACCCTTAGTAAGTACCCATACAGATCGCCTGGAAGACCAGGCAGACTGTCTGAGGGAACACTTTGAGTATATCTCCAGTGTATCGCATTACTCACAATCATTCCTGAAGTTCAAAGAACGCGCAGAGCGACAGCACCTTGATCGGAAATGTGCCCATAATGAAGATTACAACCGCCCGTTCAGGTTAGCTGAGCTCAAAACTTCTCTTGCTAGTTGCAACAGCTCAGCACCAGGTGGTGACCGTATCATTTATGAAATGATCAAATACCTGCATCCTGAAACACAGAAAACACTCCTTTCACTTTTTAATGTCATGTGGGCTGCTGGGTAAATTCCATCTTCTTGGAAAGAAGCTGTAATAATACCCATACTCAAACAGGGTAAGGACCCGTCCTTACCTAGTAGTTACAGGCCTATCCCCTTGACAAGCTGTTTCTGCAAGCTTTTTGAAAAGATGATAAACCGGCGCCTAATCTATATCCTTGAGAGCAGTAGACTACTAGATCCTTGCCAGTGTGGTTACAGAGAAGGCAGGTTGACCGCAGACCACCTTGTCCGCATTGAGGCAATTATAAGGGATGCCTTCATACACAAACAGTTTTTTCTCTCCGTATTTCTTGATTTGGAAAAAGCATACGACGCCACATGGCGCTTCGGTATTATTCGAGACCTATCCGCTATGGGTATCCGCGGGAGTATGTTAAGCATCATTGAAAGTTACCTTTCTAACCGCACATTTCGTGTTAGGGTGGGCCATGCCTTGTCAAGGTCTTTCACCCAGGAAACTGGTGGTCCACAAGGTAGTGTGCTAAGCTGCACACTCTTTCTTGTGAAAATGAATTCTTTGGGCATGGCTATCCCACGAACGATCTCATACTCTGTATATGTAGATGACGTTCAGCTTGGTTTTAAATCATGCAACTTAACTATCTGCGAACGACATGTCCAGCATGCCTTAAATAAAGTGGCAAAATGGGCTGACGAAAATGGTTTCAGGTTGAGCCCACAGAAAAGTACTTGCGTTCTTTTCACGAATAAGAGAGGAATATTACCACGTCCTGCTATTGAGCTCTCTGGTAGCAGATTACCTGTAAGCGCCGAGCACAAGTTTCTTGGCATCATACTGGATTCGAAACTGACATTCATCCCGCATATTAAATACTTGAAGGCTAAATGCCTCAAAACAATGAACTTATTGAAGCTTCTATCAAGTACAACATGGGGCAGTGACAGGAAATGTCTTTTGAACTTGTGTAGGTGTCTTATCGGCTCACGTCTTGACTATGGCGCTATAATATATCAGTCCGCTACACCAAGTGCTTTAAAGATGTTGGATCCTGTCCATCATTTAGGAATCCGCCTCGCGACTGGAGCCTTCAGGACAAGCCCCGTACAAAGCCTTTATGCAGAAGCAAATGTATGGTCACTCCATTTTCAGAGATCATATAGCGCTTTTACATATTTCCTCGAAGTAAATTCTAACCGCAAACACCCCTCTTATACATGCATAAAAGATATGACCGATGCCATACTCTTCAATAACCGACCTGCAGCGAGAAGACCGTTCTCTTTGCGCGCAAGGAACCTCAGTGAGGAAATGGGTGTTACGGTGCTTGAACATTGTCTTATGGCTACAGCGAAACTGTAAGCGCCATGGCAGTGGCAGCTGATAGAGTGTGACACATCCTTTGTAGAGGTCACTAAACATGCGCCAGAGACACATATCAAAATGCATTTCTTGGAGCCCCAGTACAAGTACTCTTGTATAGAGTTCTACACAGACGCTTCTAAGTTGCATGCCGGGGTGTCCTACGCAGCCATTGGTCCATCCTTCTCGGAATCCGGTGTGCTGCACCCTGAAACAAGTGTATTTACCGCTGAGGCCCATGTACTGTTGTCGGCTGTGAAACATATCAGTAAAATCAAATCTTCAAAAATCAATTATATTTACAGACTCTTAAAGCGTCGTAAAAGCCTTGAAGTCACTCTGTAAACACAAAAACCCTGTGCTTACGGAGCTCTATTCCATTCTCTGTAGAACGTATATATCTAACCAGCATGTCATTATATGCTGGGTACCTGGCCATAGAGGCATCGAGGGGAATGTACTAGCTGACGAAATCGCTACATCAATCACCTAGCAAGCTATTTCTACGACTGCTGTCCCTGTCACAGATCTGAAGCCTCTCTTACGGAACTATCTGCGAAGCCACTGGCAACGCTTGTGGGACATGGAAGCTACGAATAAGCTTCACTTGATTAAGCCAAAGTTAGGTTTCTGGCCCCCGAAAACGAAAACACGACGTACTGATGTCCTATTCTGTCGACTCAGGATAGGACACACCTATGGCACCCACAATTTTTTACTGACTGGAAATGAGCCTCCAACGTGTGGTAGATGTGGTGAGAGGCTGACCGTTCTCCACGTCCTCGTGGAGTGTCGGGAAGCCGAAGATGAGAGAAAGAGACATTTTCCCCTTGTATATCGCCAGCACACCCCTCTCCAGCCAGCAATGTTTCTTGGTGAAGAACCGTTCTTTGACACCAAATCAGTTCTAAATTTCTTGAACGATCTCAACTTGCAAGTTTTTAGCCCCAGATATTCATAGCACATCCTCTTTCTAGAGGATGCCGCTGTGATGATAGTCTAGCATAGCACATGCCTACAGGCCTTTGCATCCTAAGGACTCTGTAAGGCAGTAGTGCTTATTGGAAAAAGTATATTTGTGAGATATATCACTAAATCATCATTACTTCACAATGTGTATTTCGTGTCCATTGTACAGCCCATTAACCATCGGCATAATTTTATCTTGTATAGGTTTTATGCATTTTAGACCGACTGTTTTTAGGCCCCTTTACAGCCACCGTAACATCTGCCATTCGTTATTCATACCTCCATTGCGAACGCACTACCACCGGCCTGGCGCTCTTTGGCCACATTTGGCCCTTGCGCCACAAAACACCACATTCATCATCAGACAGACAGACAGACAGACAGACAGACAGACAGACAGACAGACAGACAGACAGACAGACAGACAGACAGACAGACAGACAGACAGACAGACACAGGAAAGTGGGTATAATATAATAAGACTTATATTCTTATGAAAATTTACGATGATCTCATGGTGACATTGGTATCAGGCGTGATTACCACATAGTAAGTTAATGTATCTAAAGCAATAAGAAAGCTGAAGCGGCTCCAGGTAAGAGAATTTATTAAAAGCACAATCGCTTGCTAATGCGCTAGGCATGTACCGCTCGGTTGGAGCAATGAGCAGGCTTTTCAGAGTAGTTGTATTCAGGATATTGGTAGTATTGAGGCGCACGCTTGTATGCCCTAAATGACTCTGCCGTTAAATGATTCTACAAATTTTCCAGTGGGTTGCTCAGCTTTTCCACAAGCGGATGTTGAAACCGAAGGTGAGTATTGTCTCCTATGTTATGATATATTTTGTAGGCGACAACTGCACCGAGGAGTACTGATGCAAGAAGTATTTTTTAAATATTTTTAAATAAAGTGCACACCTTAGGAGAATTTACCAGAAACGGACACCAGTGGGGTGACGGCAATAGGCTTGTAGAGACGCTGCCGCAGTTTAGCACGATGCAAGGTTAGAAGCTTGGATTTTATTTTCTTCGTGTTCCTTCAGCCAAATACTCTTGAAATAACGAAAGTGTGTCATCTGTAGTCGTCTCGAGCTGATCAAACTATTTTTGAATTGGGATAAATTAAATTTAGAGCGCACCTTTGGGGCGCCCGTCCCTGCGGCTAGCGCCGGCGTCATCCTAAGGCGTCCATGTAACCGAGACAACGAACACAGCGAAGGATGAAAGAGCAAACGAGGAGTGCGGCTGAAAAACAGCTATAGCAAAGAGAGCGCAAACAGGAAAGCGGAGGAAAAGGGTATGGCGTAAGCCTGAGAAAAAAAAGCGTAGTCCCGCGCAAGACGGGACTGCAGTGACGATGCAGTGACGATGCCTACGCGATGGCGCCAGAGTAGTTCGCACGCTACTCTGGCGCCATCACATCGTCCATTCAAGGACGTCGTCATAGTGTCCGGCATCGTTCACGGCGTCGTCTGTTCATGGACGACGCCAACGATACCATATATGGAAACAAAGCGCTGCATGAGCGAATGTCTGTCTGCGGCGGCTGCTGTGAATCGCGCCTACGCATCAACCACGCGCTGCCTCTCGCAATATGCCGACTAGCGAGGCAGTCGCTCCGCTTGCAATGCATCCAACGAGATTTAAATGGAAACACCTATACAGCTGCGCTCAAATTTCGCGTCCGAGAGTATCCTAATGGTCGGTATTTTTTATAAGTAGTGTTTATTTGAGCAGAATGTACACCGTTTTATAATATTTGATCTGGGCCATATACCTTTTTTTGCAAAGTTGTAGCACGCCAGGGGAATTCTCAATGCACTACTTTTCATGCCATTATGTTTTACGCGGTTATTTTTTCGGCGCTCTGAAGTAACCCGAGAAAACGAAAGATGTTCATATGCGAACACTGTAAAGCGCACTTTGAACGAACAAAACGTACAAGACAATAAAAACAATGATGGGCTAAGGGCTCTACCATACAATAAACACTTTCACTGTGACGATGAAAAGCATCCACCATTACGAAAAATAAGAAGACAAACCGGCTATGAACAAGAAAGCAAAAACACTCGCTTACGTTTGAGAGACATGCCAGTTTCTTTTGAAGTTGAAAGTGCAGCAAAATTTAAAGTGCGGCAATTTAGACGCGCAAAGATTTAATTTTTGGTTTCTCGATTTTAACTTCCTGCTGCCTGTAGCGCTGGTGGTCGATCTCAAGGTTGCATTGCGCTAAAATCACATGAGTAGGTGTTTCCGCCTGATGTCACCGGACTCTAAATATACACCCAGGGAACATTACAAATGTCCACGCACTTTGGAGTGATCGTTCATTTCTGTTGAACAGAATAAGGGAGAGAAAATATATCAAAGCTACTTGCACTGTTCTCTTTTGTCTCTGTTCTCGACCACTCAGTCATGTGGGCTGAAGGGGGCTGAAGTGAGTCGCTGAGAATCATTTGTTGGGGTTTGACACCCGTACGTCGTAGCCCCTCAAATACACACTGGCGTGTCGGACGTCCCGACACCACAGCTTCAGATGGCATCGACCAATGCTCGGAACACTTCTACTGTGTCTTCCTTCTTTGTCTGAGGCGACGGTTGTGCGTCTTCTCCAGCTCGTCTTGCTTCGGCCAGCGAACTTATCTTGTCGACTTGGCGGGTCATTGGTGCTTTATTTTTTGCCTTCCCTCTAGAGGATAAATGCGTTGCTCTCCCGCTGGGGTGTTGGATATCCACCACCAGTGATGCTCTGCTGAAATGCGGAGCAAGGTTGCTAAAGACTGAGGCGTTACATGTGCGCGAGTGGTTTCTGATACAACGAATCATATGCAGGATAAACTTAAAGGGAAACAATATACATTGGTGAGGCCATTTTGCTTGAAACAGCTACATATGAAGAAATACATTTTGCGGAACACATCGCGCAATTACTGGTGACGGTAATGCGCTTGGAAATAAATTCATATAGCGGCACAACGTTTTGTCACCGTCAAAACAATTTATCTATCAGCCGTGTAATACCGCTAGATTACTTTGCTCACTTCCATACGAATACTCGGCGCCATCTAGTATAAACGCCGTGAAGCCTGCATGTGTCCTCCGCAATCCTTGGCATACCGGTACCTGACAACGCTAAGAAACACGTTATGCGACAACGGGCCTCCTCTCTTGTACTTTTTGGACATGCTGCATCATCTAGTCGTTGATCTGATACGCACATACTTTCTGCATTCATTGCTCAGCTGGTTGTAGTGTTATCGTGAAGGCGTTTATTAAAAAGCGGAAAATACCCAGTGCAAATGTGACGCTGCCTAATAGAGTGTTTGTTAGGTTTCCTTTAGGAATCCTTGTGACGTGGATTAGATTCCACTCAGCATTGGAGAAACTTAAAAGATCGTTTTCGTCATTGTAGAGCGGCAAATTCCAGTGGTAGGTACCTGGTTACCCACGTTGGTGTAAAATACTTTATTGAAGAGTGACACGCTCATACCAGAACATATTGTCACCCAAGTTGGTATCAAGGAGGCTCATTGAAGAGCAGCATAGACCGAGTGACATAAGCCCATGGCTCCAAGTAGGCATGAAATAATTTTTTAGCAGTGGTACCTACCAAGTCCCTCATCTACAGTGACCCGTGTCGGCATGAAAGAGGTTCATTAAGAGTAGTGTTGCATTACACTATAACGTACACTTTACCACTACTCAGCAATCCAAGTTGGTCCGCTGGTTGGCGTTGAATCCTTTTCTCTAAGCAGAGCAGCCCGTTGCGCGTATTCGACCACGGACTACCCAGTAAACCCAGGTAGGCGGGAAAACGGTTAGACATGAATATACGTACAAACATAGATATACAGTTGGTTGCTAGGACGTGCGTAAAATACACTAGTAATTCCAACGCACAAAATTGGAAGTGAGTTGCCTATAGCAGCTGTATGTCCAGCGAAGACTACGTTGCCTAGCGCCCACGTATCTTCCAGAATGATTGGCCGGGGTTACGGAACCATGCTTCCAGCATTCGAATCCTCGGCCAAAACACTGTTATTCAAATCAGTCCCGTCTCTTTTAGGTGCATTAGCATTTTTAGAACACTGCACGGACTTTCTGATGGCTAACTGCCTATCTATCTATCATTGAATATATATATATATATATATATATATATATATATATATATATATATGTGTGTATGTGTGTGTGTGTGTGTGTGTGTGTGTGTGTGTGTGTGTGTGTGTGTGTGTGTGTGTGTGTGCGTGCGTGCGTGCGTGAGTGTTGTATTTAACCCCTTTCCCACTAATTTTCGTCAGAGTGTAGTGCATAGTCGAATGGTTACAGCATCGATCTATTTTTCTGAAGGAACAGGGTTCTAAACCAACGTTCGGTCGAACATCACTAACTCAGCATGTGACAATGTGTACATATGAGCCAGTTTTGAACAAAGCTTTTTCCCGCTGACATGGTTCACTCTACCGGTCTTCTATTAAACTCTTTGACGTCGTCTTAGAGTACAGATTCTGTGCCAATCGATATGTGTTAGTATTGAATTGAATTGAATTCTGGGGCTTAATCTTCCAAAACCACAATTTGATCATGAGGAACGCCGTGGTGGGAGATGCCGGATTAACGTTGACTACCCGAGGATCTTGAATATGCCTCCAATCCATGGGACAGGGGCGTCTTTGCATTTCGCCCCCATCGAAAAGCGGCCGCCGCGCCCTGGATAACATCACGCGGACTCGTATTTAACCGCGCAACACCATAGCCGCTAAGACACCGCGGCGGGTGGGTGCTATTCTTCAACATCTTATATGTCAACTTAGGTCACTGGCTATAGGCCGATAGATGCGTGCAGCTCTACAACGACAATAAAAAAATTCTTGAAATTTTTCCAACGCTCGGCGGTATCGACCCCACGTCACAACTGTAGTGCAAGGGCAGAAATCTGGCGATTTAGCAAACTGCGCCACAGAAGAACTGCATGTGTGCCTCTTCTGAATGAACGCCTTTCGCGCCAATGCTTTAGCGAGCAGCGCCATGAATTCAGCGGGTACGTGCCTCTCTTTAAAGTACTCATCGACAAGTTGAGTCGCTGTGTGTGCTACATTGGGTGTGTGGCAAGCGAGAGAGCTAATCTGCGCGTTCACACGCACCACATCGCCATGCTTCTGGTCTCGGAGGCCACGTGTGAACACTCAGAAGTGCCGCAAGACGGCACATGAAAAGTTTCTCAGCATCCACCACGCACATACGCATCATGCATTTTCGGGGGCACGCACAAGCTTTGCGGTGGCGCTGCTAGATTGAGTTCCCCTAGGGTTAGGCAGAAAGAGGAGTCCTGCTGAAGCACACGCATCAAGCATAATTTTTTTGTTTGTGCTAATATGTCATGTTGCTATACTGGTTAAATGCTCAACATATTAACCCCAATAGAAATCGTAAAACGTGATCTGCGAACTTGTTTTTGTAATGCAAAGTGAGTGCAAAATTTAATCCAGTTTGTACAACGCTACAAAGTTACATCGTACAATGTTACATTAGACGAGACTAAACCTCGTCTATGGCAACTTCTCTCGGCTCAGTTCCTAATGGAGGCTCCCCTTCCTAAAGCACATAAAATGCGACTGTGGGAAGGACTACGTACACATGTCCAATTGTATTCTCAGCAAAAATGAATTACATAGCCTAGCACAGCAAAGCTTATTCGTAGCAGGTGCTATGGAACCTTATAAGCAGAATGATGCGTAACACTCTTATGCAAACAAGGCATTCCTCAGATGAGGAAGGAGACATTCGTCACAGTACAATAAATTATCGCCGCTGGCACCAAAAGATTTCAGTCAGGCGCGCGCGTTCATTTTGACTCTGAGAGGCAAGTAAAATTTTCGAACCAAGCCCGTTTGGGGCAAGAACCACCGGTTTCTTTTCGGCTGCGGGTGACCCTCACGCCGTTCAATACAGCTACAGTATGTGTGCAGGGCAGCATACATAATCGTTGCGCACACAAAAAGAATCGCACACGTCAAGACCAGGGCCAGGCACAATTTCCTTCATTTGCCCCCTTCATAGCAGCCGCACAATAGACGCCCTTGGCGGTGAGTCAATCGTTATGCGTGTTGAGAGAAGCTTGGCTCACTAATAGGCACAGCCCCGTGAACTGGGACAATTCGAGCCTTCGCGCATGTATGACGGAAGCCGATTCACTGGCATCTCCCCACACAACTACCCGTGCTCGTCCCTTTTATTTTCAATGAAAACACGCCACCAGCAACAAATGTTCCGAACTGCAAGTTGTGGTCAGATAAGGTAATAAATGGGGCGTTGGCTGCCTGATCTGCTTCAAGGTCTCAGTAGCTTGTAGAACTGAAAAATATTGTGAACGGCGCACCTGTGTTATTTATGCGCAATATATTGTAATATTTACCCGCTGCCGCAAACCATTATGCAAGTGTCATTCCTATGCAAAATGTTAATCCAGCTAAATGTTTAAGGAAGGGACGATGACAAACTAAGCGAATAATTTATTTTGCGTACAGAAATTTGGTGCGGCAGGCCACTGCAGTGAGAGAAAAACAAACAGCAAGAAAATGGAGGGCTGAAGTTTGAAAAACAAAAAGCAAGCAGATCTATTGCTACTTTCTTGCAGGAGGCTTACGGCTATACCACCAAGGTCGTCTAATATTTGTTCATGCCGCTACACAGCATATACAATAGGCTGTCCTCAGTCAATCAAATAATGACACATATATATGAATGGCAAAAATTATTACAAATTTTGTGCTGATCTGCAGTGCCGTGCAGTTACTCGTTAAAGTTAACCCATGTGTGTCAAAATTTATGTTAATAGTTTCTAATCACATATATGACGCTAACCAGATTAGATCTGTGAAGTTAATTGTACCGGGGCCTTAGATTTTGCAGACTAGCTTTCCACTCAATCTAACCGACGATGTAGGTCTTCGGATAATAACATTCAATGCCACTTAACTGAATCTCAAAAAGACGAAGTCATATATAACTTATAAGTACTGCTTCCTTCTTTTATTTAAGGAAATAAAATGTTTCGCTTGAACCTGGACCTGAATATTAGCTATGTGTGTAAATGCGACTTTATTTGCCACGATTGCGTTCTTCTTAACTTCGTCAACAGAGGACGACTCCTTACAAGATTTCAATATAGAACTAGTCGTCATTACTGACAAAGCCCTCACAAACCGCTACAAGAACGACCACGCAAAACTCAAGGAACATGTTCAACAACTTATTACTATGGCAAGTACTAAGTGTATCTTAATTAATATTACGTCTCTCTCTCTCCTTAATTGTTTTTAGGATACTGAAGAGAAATATGTTTGCTTTCACAGTAAATATACACACAGCCGTTGCATGCTCCATCAGTGCTGTTCTCAATTTTTACCAGTAGGCGTGTCATTATTTCCTCCGTGCAAATGCGAAGAAAATAATGTCCATCCTCTTTCTGAATAGCTTCGGAAAATTACGCAGAAATCCGCCGAGCGCATCAAGACCTTGTAGTGCACGTTTCTTCTTGAAAAATAGAAAACTTATTTCAGATATCTTTATGCAATTTGACAATAAAAATGCTTTTTTTATCCTAGTACAACTTAGTGTTACTTGCTCAGACACTAGTTGCATAGTAATATAGACAGAAAGGAAAGTGGATGCATAACTGCATTTTTTTTTTTTTTGTAAAGACGAGGAGAGGTTTGCTAAAGGAATTACTTCGTTAATGCGAATTATGGACAGCACAGAAAAACACACTGAAATTGAGCTAGCACTGATTATCAACTGATTTTATTGATGAAAAAAAATTCTGAGCTATTATATTAAGCAACAGAGGCCATTTGCTTGCAATAAACAGCCCGATGCTATAAGACCGTATACGGAAGACCGTTTGCTCAAGGTGTACGTACCTAAGTGCACGAAGAAGTGCTTGAGGCATGATCTATAATAACACAACCTGAGACCTACACAAGGGGCACACAAACGTAAAAATATTCAGCAAAAATACTTTACCTATATTATGGAGCTACGAGAGCTTAAAGAAGCATACTCTGAGGTGCCAAGACAAAGAGAACACGGAGAAGGTGGAAGATGGAAATCCAAGACGATGAGCAAAACGAGAACAACATTTCCGCTTTTACCTTGTTCTCGTTCTGCACATCTTCAAGGCAGCGAGAAAAATGCTAACCTTCATGCTATACATGATACGTTAGCCTGGCTGATCGCCTGACAAGCCACTTCTTGTGTTTGGTGATATTGATGGCATACACAGTGATTACATTAACACACAAGTAGTTCATAAATCTCTATAAACCGCAATAGATGCTTTTGAGAAATGCTGGAGCACGCAGAAGAAAACCGTTGTTGTATGGTCAGCACAACTACGCTTTCTTGCTTTAGGTATGCGAGATGAAAAAATGTTAAGTTTCATAACAATGTTTAAAGAACAACGATCCATTATGAGCACGAAATAAATAAAGCTTTTCCTGCGCTAGATCGAACACTGTTTACCATCTGGAATGTTTCGCTCTACCAAAAAAAAAGACATCATTGGCAAAACAGGGAGCACATTGTATCTCCCAACTTGCTCTCGTCATACAGCAAAAAAGAAAAAAATGCCTACCATGAGCACTGAAATTCTTGTGCGGCCAATTATTTTTTCCTAATCTATTTTGCTTGTATATAACACGTGAATTTGAGCCACAAAATTATTTCAATGTGCGCATCTCCATTCTTCCCCATTAAGGTACGGGTCACTGCGTATTTTGCATAATCGTCTAAATGGGCAAACATAACACCGAGTAGATTGAAGCATGACATTGAATGCTCAAAACACCAAGCTTTTCTGTGAATTTTACCAAACTTCATGCCTGACACTAACAATAATTTGTCAGGCCGATAACTGCCTTTTTTCAGTTTGATATGCGCTATTCTTGGACATCCTGTTTCCTACGCTCTTCATGTGTTCACTTATGAATGCTACGTATATTTTCTTTTAATATGATGGTGTTCTTGAGATGGTTTGCGTAGTTTCAAGAAACCATAAATGCATGCATCATGTGGGCATATGTATTTGCATGCATTTGTATGCATTTGCATCTTGTATGCAATTGTAAGCATGCATGCATGCATACAACTGTAACTGCGTATGTGGTCGCTGCCCACGGTTGCATGGCCGTATCTTGAGAGCAATCGACGTTGGGGGCAGAGCCTAGGTGCGTCGACGGCTCGTAGCTTTGTTCGTACTGTGCGTCCTCTCCACTCACTTTGTGTTGAAGCGATAGACACCACGAAGGTCACTTCGCTCGCGGCTGCTGCCACACGCAAGAGTTTTGACAGCGAGTGTTGTCCATGGTCATCGAATGTGATGTGATCATGTTTGCTGTTCATGCTGACACCATGCTTGTTAATTTAGTTGGTAAGCGAATGTTCACAAGCTGACATTACCAACAAAAGCGCTACTCTTCCTTCGTATGACTGGCTTCTAATTTTCTATCGCAATCGAAGCCTCCCACTTCGGGCGAAACTGTTACACTATTTAATGAACCTATTTCACGCCGATATGCATCACTGTAGATGCAGCACTGGATAGTTACCAAAGTTCAATGAAACCCTTTAACGTCTACTGAGAGCACTGGTGGGTATGTTCCATTGAGGATATGACGCTTTACAATTACCAAAAAAGGAACTCTTCAAGTAGATTCTTATAGGTCTCCTGAAAACCTATGCAATTTCAAGCATATTTGTTAACTTTCGTCAATAAGAATGGTTAATTACCTAATAAGCTATAACAAAATTATTTACCCCCTCTACAGATATACTACTGCTAACGAAATACCGTTGATCGTATCGACGTGACTCGTAACCTTATTCTTACGTGACTTGACCAGCGGTAGCTCGCATACCCTGACATTTCGAACCTATTGTGAGCGGTTGTTTTTCCTGTACATTTAGCGAAGTGCAATGAGCGTGGTTAAATATTTAGAAAGTGTCAATTCATGACGTGTTCTTCTAAATAATTACGTGTATATTGAAAGTTATAGTCATGGGACTACTTGCTTACAGGCAAACACGTTGCTGAGTACGCTCCAGCCTCCTGGCTCTATTACTTTAACAGGACTTCACAGTTATTATGAGGTGAGTAAAATATACATGAATATACCTTTATATAACAAAAGGAACATTACAGGGAGAAGAAGCGTATTTAGGACTGGCCGGAAATGGCGACGTTAAGGCCGAAGAAACGATGAATAAACTAGTTCAATATGCGGAACAATACCCGCAAATGTGGGAATGCGATTTGCTGCTGCTGTTGACAGGGTGAGCAGTTGTCTAGTTTCTCTCTTTTCCCTATAAACAAAATATTTATGCAACCAATTTTTTGAGTGTATGTCTTTTTGTTGTGTGCCCAAGTCTTAGGCCTCCAATGACAACAAAATTTCTTAATAATTCCATGAACTTCATGGCATTTGAAACACAGCCATTTTCTCACACTCAAAAGAACAGTTAGGAGAGCGTAACACTAGTACCATGTGCCCGACAAATACTACGAAACTTTGGTAGCATAGACTGTAGCGAAAAGAAAGCGGACATAAATAGCCTGAGCAGAGACACCATATTGTGCAGATTATAGCGACATTATTCAATTACTGCGATCATTTTTGTAGCCCGAGATTGATCAATGTATCGATCGTATGTTATCGTGAATGGACAGCCTATCCTTTATTTATCTCAATGTTTCTGAAAACTGACAACACCATAAGAGTGTCTGGAAGCATCACCGTATTCTGAAGAAGCATCATTGAGCCACACATAGATGCAGATGAACACTGATACTGCATTAGGAGAACTCATTAACTCAGATACACAAAGCAGTAGCGGACGGCAGAAGATAGGTCGTGCGACGAAATTAGGAAATTTGCGGGTGCTAGTTGGAATCGGTTGGCAGAGGACAGGGGTAACTGGAGATCGCAAGGAAAGGCCTTCGTCCTGCACAGGACATAAATAGGCTGAAGATGACAATTATGATGATGATGATGACAAACTCGGAAGCTTGTGTCTCTATAGATAGGAACGTATTAATTGTTTTATTTCCTCTCTGCACTCACCTTGTCGCGGATTCACATTTTTTTTTCGCGGAAAGGGAGTAGCTAGTCTACCCGGGGTTGGGAGTAAATTTTTTAATGTGATTGCCATTTTTTCGCTGCGTCAATCTAGCTAGTCGCTTAGGCACTTAGGTATTGTTTTACCATCTGAATTACGTCAGAAGCCTCCCCTTGCCGCCATCATCAAAGCATTTTCGTTGTTTCACTGACATCGTTTCTTGTTTTCCATTTTATCATAATCATGCTATCGTCATTCACTCGTGAGTACGTCAATGCCACTGTCGTCATTACATCGTTTTCATTGTGGCGTCATCAAACAGTCAGTGTCTTGCGTCCCTTCTCATATCTTTATCTTCATGCCGCGAGGTTGGTACCATCGTTGGCTATTCAGCTTCGTCATACTCTTCTAGTTATACAATGGTCGTCACGCCGTCATTGTCACAGGCTCATCGCCAAGTTATTGCCCTCATGGCGTAATTGGCGTCTCTATAATCGCGTCATTATTTCATGAACGTCATCTCACTATTGTCATGGCGTCACTGCCATAATGCTTTTGTGCTTCCACCGACGTGATTGCCCCATCATCATCCCACCGTCGTCTTTGTACCGTCGTACAATCGCCGTAATTTCGTCATGCTTAAAGTTGACCCTGAAAAGCTAGTGACATAGCAAAGTGGAACGGTACGCGTTAAACTGCGTGTCAAACGTAGCAGACGCAACGGAAGTATCAGAGATACCACAACAAATTTTAAATAACAGCATTTTACAATTACGATGTGTGACTACATTGCTTCAATGCTACTATTTCTGTTGAACAGCGAGGCCCTATGCTGTAGCATAAAGCTTACACCTGTGAATCTTCGAAGGGCCAACTGCGACGAATTTTCATTTTTACTAATATTGGTTTAAAAGTTCACTATATAGTATTGTACAAATCTAGGAAACATTGCCTTGCAAATAATTGTCTAATGTTCATATTTACGTAAAAAGCGTTGGCAGCTGTCCGAGTTGGTGCGGGATAATCCTTCTTAACAAGCTCCGTGATAGGACAGGACGCAAGCACAGAAGTGAGAGAGACGAATGCAGTTTTTTGACGAAGAATTAACAAGTGCGCGCTGACTCACCCCATTTTTGGGTCTTTCTCCTGTCCTTGCCACTGATCGAACACACTGCTCTGAAGCCCTGGCTTTTCGGTATTCTGGGACATTGTTCGAAACTGCTTTAGGAAAGAAAACAAAAAATATTCATATTGCCAGACATAAAATTAGCGCCTAAGGAGACGACGCGTGCTCCTATTGAGGAGCACATATGCCTTTACCGCAACATTTCGCTTAACAGATTGTTTCAGTGCACAAAAGACAGCATGCAATTTTGGAAATTAAGCACACGAAGTGCTCACTCTGGCACTTGATTCCCTTCGGCCGAGGAGTATAGATGAATCTCTTTTTGAAATATAGTTTAAAGCACCTAAGTTCAAGAAAATTTTGTGATGCAGTCATGCAAAATCAAGAATAGGGTTGACATATGGAGTAGCAAACTGTGGTGTAAAGTTGTAAACAGGGATAAGGTGGCTCAGAGAGGCTGGCCAACGTTTCAATAGGAGAACCTATCTTCGTCAAGGACGGCCGCGTCATCCTCTACATGTTATATTTAAAGGGTTTGTAGAGTGGCGTCACGTGCGGTCGTTGCCTGTGGCGGCTGGTTGTAAAGGGAGAAACTTCAAAGAGAATGACCGCTGTCGCCCGACGTCTGCAAGCGTGGTTCCCAAGATGAGGGGACAAGAGCGGGGGAGTGGGAAGGCGGGGAGAAAAAAAAGAAAAAGTTATAAAGGTACCGAGAGGGAAAATAAATAAAGATAAAAAAAAGACAAGTATAGGAGGGTGTTGGGCGAGCGAGAGGTTTGGGAGCTTTCAGGAGTGCGGTTGGCGGCATGCTTTTGCGGCTTTAGAAGAGCCGGTCAGGAGGTCAGCGCACAATAAAACGCGACAAAAAAAACATCACTGGAAAGAATGACGAGTAGCGTAACATCAATGCGTCGGGTAATCTTGAAGGAGTTAAGACGTCGAGAACTTAACTCCTTCAAAACTACCCAACGCACTGCTGCTGCGCCACTCAAGTCATTCTTTCGAGTGATGTCTTATTTGGTCTTTTCGGCGCTAAAACTGTTGCGGCTTGAACTGCTAAATTACAGGGTTAACAGCCACGACGACGGACGCCGTGGCTCCCTTCCCCAAAATTACTGAATTCAAAAACTCAATTGACCCGCGTTAAAAGCCGACCTGGCACTCTCGCAAAATCCACTTGAGACACACGACAAATAGGGTAGCCCACCCTCGAAACTTTCTGCCCAATTCAAGCACGTGACCAAGTAAAAAGTATACCGCGGAAGAGGCATGCTGCTTTCGCATTCAGTGCCTGTAATGAGACGTATCTGCTTCTGTAACATTTTCTCTTGCTAAGTTTCATGATACTACCTTCGCACCTCGTGAATGGCGAGATGAAACCACGTCAGCACGCGCAACCAAAGCGATGGGGCCTGAAGTTACTGCATACTAATAGCGTTATGAGGGCTGACATGTCACTTATATTTTTTTCCGACTAGGCTTCAAGGTTGTCACGAAACGCTCCCTACTTCTTTTGAAAGTGATTAGATTCGTTTGCCTATTCGTCGGTTTTCGTGATTTGGCGGTGTTTGATATATGATGGTCGTATTCAAGTATAATGAAAACGTTCATTCATTAGTTCGTACCCTGTCCGGTTCTTTACTGCCTTTATTCCTCCGTTGGTGCGTTTGTTCTGGCTATCCGCTTACGTTGGCAACCTCCGTCAAAAATTTCTGCACATTCTTTTAATTTACTCCATGCATACGTCCCCTACTTATGTTGGAGGCAACTTATGTTGGGGGCAGTTGTACGAGTAACACGTCTGTTTCACCAGTACGCCCCGCACCACAATTGGCCGTCACGGCCACCCCTACAGTACCACTGAAGAAACATCCTTAACTGCTTCACTGCAAAAGGCGCCATGCAAGTCGTCTTGTAATGGCACTGAACACTACATCTTGGGAACTTGCTCATTCGTCGTCATCTTCTTTACTATTGTTGTCGTCGTCCTTTCATCGTCATTGTGCCATGGTATTCGTCTTTACTGAGCCCACGTCATACGGTAGTCGTTGTCCTTGTCATTTCCCCATAACCTTGCGATATTAAGAAACTGAAATTGTGCTGCACCTATGTAAGCTAATTTTTCTCTCGTATCTACGAAATATTTTCAGGAAACCAAACATTTTACAAAAGCGCCATACAGTATCAAAGCAATTCTTAAAAAAAAAACTCGCGTTGAAGCCAAGAGGAAAAGACAGGTGCTTTATATTGCGGTAAGATTGCAGTATTTTTGAGCATGGACTTCCAATATTCACGACGCATAATGCTTTGCACCAAGGGATACTGCGTGGCGTATGACACTGTGTCAGATTTTCATAACCTATTTTATCTGTCATTTGACGTACAATCTTATTTTTGTAGGTTTGATTGCTTTTTACTTTGCAGGCAACCACTGAGTGAAACAACCCAGAATGGAAAAACATCTCGCATACATGGTATGTTTTCTTTCTTAAATGAAATACAAGTTACGCGCCGGTCCCTGTGAGATTGCGTATGCGCTTGAGCCAGCATTCACTGCTAATAATTTGGAATTTCACTCGGAATTTCACTTTCATTTGCTCAGAACAATGTACTTTAAAATGCACTGCAATTTTAAGTTTGTGGCGCACTAGACAGTACATCTGTGTGTGTTAGTGGAGTTGGCGTTTTATTGCGATAAGAATTGCACTAACAGTGGAGAAGCTTTATTGTTGCAAGGGTCGATCTGCCGTGATAAAGATGCACGTGAGCTGCCCGTGCGCGGATGGTGAGAAGATGGAGAAACATGATCAGAGCGTTTAGCTTGAGAAGCAGTAAAGCCAAGTGGACACACGATCACGGCTCCTCTCAGTCGGCTCTACATCATCCCCGTATTCGTTCTGGCATCCGCTTGTGGCGTGGGAGTTGCGTTCACACGTATTTGCTGGCCTGCCGAGCATTAGCATGCATATCATATTGACTGAGCCGAAGCGCTTCTAAACGTTAGGACAAGTTTATCGAATCGTTTTAGTGGGCGTTGAGAAATAATTAAGGTATTTGTTTAGAAAACGGCACTGCCTGAGAACTATAAAAGGGGCAACAAAAGAATGTTGCCAAGGAATTTGTAAATCCCCTTGGAGGCCTGTCTTTGAGTACGCGTCCATTGTTTGGCCATATCATAATACATCCGACCTATAATGGCTCAAATGTGTCTCAAAAAGACAGTGCGGTACATTTTTCATCGATATCATTCCAACTTATCATCTTCATCACACGTCACTACCTTATAATTTGAATCGTTTTCGCGAATTCACAATTATAGATGAATGGTCCCGCTGCTCAGTATTGAACCTCGTTTAGCTAACATTTGCGTTCATTTTCTGTTTGTGAGCCTCTGCACGCGTGCTTTCCTAGGCATGTTATTGTTTGATGTGCTTATGTATTGTTTCCTATTTATGTACCGCACTCCTGGGGGGCTATAACGTAAACGCATTCCAAACTTTTCTATTCCAATTCTGCAATCAGCCCACTGCGATTGGTCAAAAGCTTTTTGGACCACTCCCACTTCACCTGTCTGTCATGCGACGTCACAAAAACGGCGATAGCTCCACATCTGACATGAAGTGTACACAATGATTATGTATGATTTGACTTAACAAAAGAAAAATAATTATTTCTTATTTGAAGTTTTTCGCCATTAGCCCTGGGCTATTGGTCAAAAGTTTTCGGTCTGCACCCACTTCACCTGCCTGTCCCGCGACGTCACAAAACCTCAACAACTCGCCGCGTCAAAGTGACGCGTACGCGTTAAAGATGCATTAATATGCCGAACAAAACGGAATTTTCTTCTGAATAGCCGCAGGCTGCCCCGTTCCAAAAGGAATAAAAGATGGCTGCCGCCGACCGCTCAGGCACTGGTTACTCTTTCCTACCGCAATGTATGGGTTTATTTGCGTATAATAAATCTTTTTGCGTGCCTCTGTAACGTTTTTGAGTACTTTCGGCGCGTTTACGACCTCGTTCTGCCAACTCTGCTGAGGATCCGTTTTAGCGTCATTCTTAAGCTTCTGTTGCATGCTGCCGCGATTGTCTACGAGCTACCCCAAGCTATGTAAGGGTAAGCGGACCAATCACAGATGCCGGCACCACCCTCTTCATCTGGTTATCAATATTCATTGCAGTGTCTCGGCCCCATCGAATCTCTCTCCACTTGAGCATGGTCCTCGCCTCTTGTGAGCCAATTAGATAAGACAAGCCGCTCTGTGCAGTCAATTTTATTCGTTTTTCAAGCAAACAAAAGTTACCTCCTATGAACGAAGGGAGCATTTGATTGGTTTGTTCAGACAACACTGCGGGTGACCGCCCGATGCTTGCGTCGGCGGTTACGCAAATTTGACGTCAGGAGATTGGAATAAAAACATGTTGGAATAGTTTTACGTTATGCGGCCCCTGTACTGTCTTAAGTCTGAGACGACAATATTTCTAAATAGAGAAATATAAAGGAGGTTTTCTGCTCGCCCCTTTTCGCGTGCAACAGAGGTGCGGTGCCGGTATCATAACATCCGGCATGTCTCATCGCGTCAGTATTGCAACACGCCTAGTATCTGCGAGAGTGATGCGGGATAGTTGGCCTACATGTTCTGTCGCACTCCGTTGCCTCTGCGATTTGTTAGAACAGTATGCCCACCACCACGATGTAACTCGAGCACTGTTAGAGCATCTCCCACGAGGGTCTTTCGGTGCGTTGATATTATGACATGCAGTTCCTGACGTTTCCGGCAGTGGTGCGTTGCGCCCACCAGCAATAGTATTCCTGTAGATGCTCCACACACAGTATCGCTTTTTTTTTAATTTAGCTTCATAATTGTAAACGCTAACCTACAGTGTAGGGCGGTTCATTTTTTCTAGTGGATTCGGCTGTGGGAAGCTAGCGGGTCCGCCTCGTTTCGCAAGCTCTTAAAAGATTTTAAACGCGTTTCTTGCCTGGATTTTGAGCACGGTTATCGCACTGCTACTCGATCAAAACGCACAATATCCGTTTTGATCGTGCCACGTAGTAGTGGGCATTGTCGCTTTCCGGCCTGCAAAGCATTAGTTCGGGTGTCCGTAGCGCCATGTATAGTAATTCTAAGCTATTTTATTGGGAAGAATTTAGTTCCTCATACTGAAGTTTGTGGTAGACAGGCAATGGGCTCTTGTCTCGCTTCGTTTTGAACCGCTTCTATAAATTAAATGAATTGTTGGTGGTGGTATCGAGCATCAAACTTAGAGCCCAGCTGCCCCACGATGTAACCCAGGGATCACATTTCTTTCTCACTGAACTGCCGGAATGATGACAGGTGTCGGCGTTGAGGCCCCGGCAATAAAAAAAGTGTGAGTGAATGTAAATTGGTAAACATAAGTTACGATATCCTTAAACGAAAAGAAATCGTTCACTTGATTTGCTTTCGTCAAATGAACGCTTATTTTAAAAGGACACTGAAGGGAAAAATTACATCGTGTTAGAACGGAAGATTATTAGTGTAGAGGTTTTTCTTGGTTTTCTCTTTGTCGGTATAGGACTTTGTTGGGTAGAAACGTTAGACTGAAGGTGCTGCAGCAGTTCCTCAATTCGAATCGCCCTCGCAAAAACGCACGAGTTGACGTATTCCCCACGAATCCTCTGTTTTTGCCGCTCCCTCTGAATCAGCCAGTGCTGACGTCAGTTGAGAGGTGCATTTGTCCTAAAGAAGTCAATGTCCTCCGATTGTATTTTTTTTTCTTTTTTCTTCTTTATAACACTTTATTCACTAAGATTGTTAAATTAGTTAATACTGATGCCTTATAATTCAATTTATCTTCAGTTAAGATTTTTCTTATTTGCCCCGTTATTTAGTTTCGTGCATCTTCTGCCTTAATGTTCGAAAAAAAAAAGCGAAATAACTATTTTTCTATTAGAATTAGAACTTACATTTCACCACGAAGTATCCGCTGGTAAACGAATTTGAAATATTATTAGACATTCGTAGTGGTAAACACGTTTGTTCATATATCATAGCAGCATGAAGACGTTGTACTCGTTGACGCAAATTCTATCTGCAGCAGGTAAAAAGTCTAGAGGAAGTTGAGGTGGGCTTTGAAACATGTTCCTTCCTTTGCTATGCTGGCGCGTCATTGACTAAAATTTTCTTCTTCTGTGAATCTGCTCTTGACTTTTGTACATAGTGTTTACGTCTCAGTAGGATAGATCTGTGTGACGGATAAAACAACCCAATACAATGTACAGAGAGCGCTCATGTCTCGTAGTAAATTTATAATTTCAGTTAACTGTTTTGACGAACCTGATTAGCCAAAAATAAGCAAATAACTGAGGTATTCTTGAGATAAGTTATTGATATCTGAATTTTAAATCTTTCATTTTGTAGAAAGCTTGCTTTGACATGAAGTTAATATTGAAAATGGACATGTACTCGCAGGCACATTTCTCTAACTTTAGGAACTGTTGAGTCGCTAATAATTTTTGGAAGGTATTACATTTAAGATTGAAATGTTTATGCTTATTTATAAGATGTTTGACAGCATTTCCATTACTTATATTTCAAAGGAACCTGGCAGCACATCTACATCGCAGGAAATAGAGCTTGGAAGATCTTTTCTCTCTCCTTTCCTGCATCAAGCTCAGAAACTCGCTGAGTTCACTTGTTCAAAATGGGGACGGAACAGCGGTACAAGTTTCAGCATTAACTCATAAACAGCATCAGAAATGTTCCGACTTTCAATTTTGCACCTGCTTCTTAAAGAACTAGTTTTGCCCTGAAGCCTTGTTATGCATGAACAGTTCATAAATGTCGGGTGGGTCTTCCTAAAGCTTCAGATTGGGGCGACTGTGGGTCACTCCGCACGCTCTTGCAGGCGGCGTGTTGGGGCTTACGTTATAGCGTAAGTACCGGGTACACGTGTTTTCTGAATAGGTTGTGCTTCAGTGGCATATAGCCCTAATATAGAGGCAATTTTTGGAAATGCCATCGCAGAGCTGTATATCACTTAATTCCAAAATTCCGCTTGGAGCGCAAGGACAGTTTATTTTCGCTTGCATTACAGCGTGGATTTTTCTTGGAACAGGTTGTGAAATATTTGCAGTCACATTTTTCTATAAGAGTGAAATGGTGTGAACTCATTAGTATTTCTTGCAATTATCTTGGTGGTTAACGTTACAGCTATCTTTCGCACGCAAACTGTAGAAACGGTTAACTGTTAGAAGAAATTATCCAAGTTCGCTTCCTTGCGTTCTCGTGAATTTTCTTCCCCATCGCAATTTTCTCCTCATAAGACGGGCACCTTCGCCCACATTTGAGGGACGTATGCTTATATGCGCCAAATCGCTTGAGTTTCCATGTCTCTTTCTATGCGTCATTCGGAAGCCTTTCTCAGTCTGCGTCTTTCAAACAGGCACCGCAAATTTTGAAGGAGCCTGTGGCCCTAACAATGTGCTGACTGTGTCGGACCAAGGCAAAGATGACGTTACTTCTTTAGCCATCACTCACGAAGTATCCCACGCGTAAGTACCATAGCAAAAGCTGCTGTGTCTGAATGGTGTTGTGTTCTTTTTAAGACCGCAGCTCTTAGGCTCCCTTTCCAGTTTTTGGACGTCGTCGGGCGTAGGCGGCGTGGCCGAGCGAACAATAGCCGCAAAATATCAAGGAGCGAACGCGGAGCACAGCGGAGGCTGAAATACTACGAGAGCGAAGAGAGCGCGAGAAGGAAAGCGTAGGAAGCCCCATTGAAACACCACCAGGTGGCGCTCACGTCCGCGCATCGGCGGCGACGGCCGTGCGAGTAAAAGAAAAAAAAAGTTTCATAAAGCAGGCTTTCGCTCATAACGGTCACAGCAAGCGTTTCCCTATAAAAGTTAACGGTTGCACAAGCATCCGTTGCCGGGTAGAGGCAAATGTGCAGCCGGTCTACATACAGCGCCGCGAGTCGTGGTTCCGCCAGTCGGTGCGGTGATCGCTGCGATGCCTCGATATAACGTGAAATGAAAACACGTATACAACTGCGCCAAAATTTCGCATTAGGGAGTATCGTAATCCTAGGAGATTTTTTTAGAACTCCAAGGATAGTTTCCCACTCTATTGAGATTTAATGCTCTGTGGACTGGCTATCTGGTGGGCAATGTCATCACGCAGGTTAGCTTCCAGATCATCTATTTATTCAGGAAGGTCTACTCTGCGAGCGGCATAAGCACAAGTCTGCCCGAAAGAAGGCCCTCACATACCGCCCAGGTCACTGGCAGCTAAACCAACATCAGGCCCTTGAGCACCGTGTTGTGTGATTTGTCGCTATCGAATTCTTCCCAGTTATACGTACCGATCCACAGATTTTGAGCAGCATTTTTGAGCGCCCTTCTCAGCGGAAGTCCACAAATTAGGGACGTCAACTAACACGCTTCTGTGGCGGCAGATGAAACAGGCACAGTTTTTGTGGCCACGCGCAATATGTCGCAACTATTTTGTGCGGGAGGCCCTAATTTATAATGTCCGGAGGAAACAGATTTTTCACAACGAGCCTCAGCATGCCAAATTAGCGGTAGCGTTTTCTCAAACAAAAAAAGGACAAAGAAAACGTGCAATTTCGTGCGGGATGTTTTTCAAGCGAAAAAGCCTATTGAAACGATGAAAATTTAGTGGCGACATTGCGTAACCTCAAACACTTTGTGATGTAGATATGGTGTGGATATAAATATGGTGGTGCCTTACCAAACTTCAAGCTTCCCATGTAGCTCGCCCTATCTGAGCCACTTAAAGCAGCAATGATATTTATTCATTTCTTTTTATACAAGTGGAGGTCAGGGCCACAAGTATCACTCAGACCTCCTGTGATTACCAGTATTAAACATATTATTGGCGTTATTGCATTACTGCAGAAAACAAGGTAAACAACGTTGGGAGAGGAAATAATAAGGATCAATAAATGTTTACAACATACTAGAAAGCGTGAGGATTATATATCATAGCATAAGAAGCCAACAAAGTCATCCAAGGACAACACAGGGGAAATCACTAGTACTTACAAATTGATATAAGGAAAGCATAAATTAATGGAAATGAAAGTGGATGAGAAAGCAACTTGCGCACGTGGGCAACCATCACACGCCTTAGCATTACGCGCGCAATGCTCTACCAATTGTGCTACTGACGGTGGTGGTCTCCCGTTCACTTACCAGGGTATTTATGTGTTACTACTAGAACTACCCTTGGGAGTGTTAGCCAGCGCCACCACAAACAAACCTTGGCGGCGGATGTGAAACATTTTTTCTGCCGCAGGCTTCACGAGTACATGATCTTTTTGGGTGAAAGCTACATTGATGCCTTAAGTTGTGTGCTTATTGAGCAGCTGTAATTAGTAAAATAAAGAAAGTTAGTGGATTTCCCTATGGTATATTTCTTCGTGCCACATTTACAAGCGAATTCGCTCTTGCAGATTGAAGCTTGTGCAAAATTGACACTTTTGGTACACACTTTTTCCAGAATAGGATCTTCTCACGATGGCGAAGGTAACGCGCACAGTTGCTCAGACATTGGATACATAATGAGCCCATACATGGTACCAGCCGCCAATCCGTCCTACTCCCCTTGCAGCATTGCCGATATTGAAAACTTTTTGGCGTAAGTTCACTTATTAGCGCTATTTGTGCAATACAAATGTGCAAATTTGTTGAGGAACGCAGACGTTACAAATCTAAGCTGACACAGACGAATTAATTAATTTGCAGGCTGCGGTTAAGGCTTATTTTGTTCCACGCATAACAGAGCTAAGATGTTCATCAGTCTGATAGAGCTCTAAATCACTACATGCTCGTTGTCTGAAAGCTGAAAGCTGAAAGCTTTCAATACAATGAGAGCCTTGTTAAGGATAATGTACAAGTGAAGATTTTTGGCCCAAGTTTATTTAAGGCTGAAGGAAAATATCAAGTACAAGTTATCAGACTTCATAAAGAACTTGAACTAATAACGTAATAGGTTTACCGAGCCCTGGCTGTAATAAATAATGTAGCAACTATTATTTAGAAAGAACTATTTTTCTATATCATTCCCCATGGTATATGAGTCAGGATTTAGCAAGTAGTCGGCTTCAACTGAACTCCATACACTACATACATACAGCTTAATACATTAAAACACATACAAGAACTGCAATCGTAAGCGAGAGACTTTGTGCAAAGAGACTATAGCGCAAATATGGCTTTTGAAACTGTTCACCAAAGTAACATAATAGACGCACACATGAGAATAAATCAAGATGGATGGGGTATTCTGGCGCCTAGGCACCAAAGTTTTTTGTATATAGCCTAATTTGAGGGGAAGGAAATCGCTGCTATTAGGCGCACGCAATCGTTAGGCGCACACAATGAAACATTCGCTGTAATTTTGCGTGTATTTCAACCCTCAGACGGCGCAGACTTTCATTAAATATAAGGTTGTTTGATAACATCCTTTTCAATACACCGATAAAACGCGGGAACAAGGTTTTCAAGCTTTTTTAGCGGCTCGACCATTTTCGATGTCAAAAAGCGGAGTTGAGACGAAGGTAGCACACCAGCCAACAACTTGCTATGACAATTTAGGAAAAAACTGCGGGTGCGTAGATGCGCGAAGTAGTACTGCGCCCAGTGCCTGGCGTTGCTACAGAGCGATCCTGAATTCTTGGCACACACACTGAACCAGGGTAGCTCGTGCGTTCGCATACCCATGAATATGAACATGGAAAAAGAGTCGCAACTGCACAATTCCTAGAACAACGGAATCACAATGAGTTTGTTTTGTGTGTTTCATTTATTTTACCTTTACGTTATCATTTCTACTGCTGACTAAAACATCAATATTTTTTTAATCCTGTGGTTTTCTCAACTTTATTATTTGCTGCCATTATATGACTGTGACACGTACACTGACATTGGAATCCATCTCACGGTTTATACGCTTTACTTAAGGACACACATATGCACCTTAAATGGACGCTGCTTGCGACATTTGAAGTGTGATCTTTCTTTAGTTTGCGATAAAAATATATCCAAACTTCACATGATTGAAGTGACCTCACGTTACCTTGAGGGAACGGCACTCCTAAACATATAATGGACTCATCCTTTTGGTAGATGTCGACATTGCGATGGGTCTGGCTAACTGCTTTATTGCCGACGGAGGCCGATGAAGGTGCTCCGCGCACTGATGACGCTTAAATATAAAAAGTTAAAGTCTAAAGCTAGCAAGTTATTACATTACGTAGGACTGAAAAATGAGGACAAGCAAGAACAAAACACGAACAAAAACGAGATAGAGCGCTCACGCATCTTCTCTTGCATGAAAACGCTGTATCTGAAGTATCCACGTACCTTTACTATTGCATTTACGCAGCAAGGAAGCAGCTGACTGCTTATTTAACGACACGAGTGATCCACACCTCGAAGACAACAGGGCCGCTTACTGCACCCGCTTCCTGGCAAAGGGCGATAAACTGCTGCGGACTGAGGTTCGAAAATGTATTGCTTCTATCTGTCCATAGATCTGCCCCATATATAGTGTGCATATTGATTCATAAATGCTTTATCCAGTGAAATTTACAATATGGGCATTCGGAAACAACGAATTGTGTTATTGTGGGGCTAGCCCCTATGCATGCATGCATATTGAATAGGACTTTTTTGACAGTTTCCACCTTTCTGGATATTTCGAAGGCTTTTTTAAATGCTCAGTTTCAGTTTCAGTTTATTGATGCGATTGAAATGCTTTACAGAAAAGGTAACTCTACGAGGTCCCATAGTCAAAGACTGGGAAGGGACCTCCAACAATAAATACATAGAAAAAGTACACTTAATACGGTTAACAACAGCAGTAGCAATCCTATGGAACAAAAAATGTTAACAAAATCAAGTCATAGTAATAACAATAAAGTATACACACAAAAGGCAGATCCTTGGAATATTATTCCGCATACAGAAGCGTAAAAACAATAAACACCACAATCACTTTCCCAACATGTGATGACGAAGTTTCCTCTTAAATAAATGAGTGGACGGAAATGATTTAATGGAGGGTGGTAGTGAATTCCATATTAATCTTGCCGAAGAGTTCGCAGTAAACTTGCCGTAATTAGTCCTTGTTTTTGGTAGGAGGTAGTTATTATGGAGTGAAAATCGGGTGTCAGTGAAATGTGGGGTTTGGTATTTTCTTATCAACGAAATTGGCAATTCTCCTCGACAAAATTTGTACGTCAGGACACTAACAGAACATTTATTCAAATCCACTACTGACAAAATATTATATGTGCGGATTAATGGCAGAGCACTAGATAAAGAATGGCATCAACTGAATATTGTCGAAGCTTGGTTTTGTGTGTGCTGCAGGGGCGCCAATTGAGTTGCGTTGGTATTGCCCCAACAAGAAATGCAGTAAGCGATGTGGGTGTGAAGAAATTCTTAGTAGATTGAACTTAATATACGTACAGGAAAATAGGGGCGGACTTTGATTACTATTCTGATACCATATGCCGCTTTACGGGTTAATAAGGATATGTGAGTTGTAAATTTCAAATGATTGTCGAGTTCAACTCCAAGAAATGTTGCATGGTCAACAGTCTGAAGTGAAGTCCGACCAATGTTAATGAATGGCTACTCCTGTAAACTTTTTTGTGGGGATAAAAAAATTACAAATTTTGATTTAGTAGCATTAATATTAGTCATATTATCTCGGCACCAATTAACGATTTTAGCCACGTCAGCATTAGGGTAAGATATTAGTGATTCCGAGGAAGCGTTAGAACAATAAATTGTTGTGTCGTCAGCATATAAAATACAACTAGAATGTGTAATGTATTCTGGAAGGTCATTGATGTACACGAGGAATAAAATTGGTCCTAGTATTGAACCTTGTGGAACCCCAACGTTAGTTAGTTTGGTAGCGCATGAGTATCAGAAATAGAAACGAAATGTTCTCGATAATGTAGATAACTGTGAATTAGGGAAAGTGCTGGACCACACACGTTAACAGTGTTTAGTTTAGCAAAAAGTATGTCATGATTTAATGAATCGAAAGCTTTAGAAAAATCAATAATCAAGGCACCAGCCAATTTACCTGTGTCAATGGCTGTTTTAAGATAAGTTAAAGTAACCAGCGCTAATTTAGCTGAGAAACCAGATCGAAAGCCAAATTGATTAGATACAAAAAACTGAACTTTGTTAAATAGCTAGTTAACCGTACTAAGAATAATTTTTCTATTACCTTGCTGAAAAATGATAAAATATATATAGGGCAGTAGTTTAATAACGAGCTTTTGCTACCCTTTGTGAAAACAGGAATGACTTTGGCGATTTTTCAGCAGCTAGGAAAGACGCCCGTTTTGAAAATAAGATTTATTATGTGTGAGAGTGTGTCACTGATAAGATGAGCTATAAGCTTTACATGAGACGACCTCAAGTTATCTAAACCAGCTCCCGTGTTTATTTAAGCTCAGAATGGTCGTGCGCACTTCTTCTGGGCAGACTGGACAGAGAAAAAAACTGTGTTGCAGACGACGATAAGCCTTGTCGATGTGAACTGAGAGGTCGTGGCTGGTAATTGTATTGTACCATGTGTTGCTGCTACACAACTTAACCGCACTAAACAGTGATCCCAGAGTACTTAATTGCATTCAAGTGTTCATTTCTTCTCGTTAGAACTTTGCTGCAGATGATGATTTCACATCTCACATGGTTTGAGTAGAATCCTGCATCCACAGTGGGCCTGTTCTTGGCCTTTTCTTGTTTTTGTTATGTGGAACGACGTACACTTCCTTACTTTTACTCAGATTTGTTTATTTTCGGACGATTCTTTATATATTGCAAAGTAAGTAATTGTCCGGATGTCACGTCTCTTCAAGCTGACTTAAACAACGTCCATGAAGGATGCTTTACTTGCTGCATGGAGCTTAGCATTAGTAAATGGAAATGTTGTTATAAAACTGTGTGTCCTGCCTGTGGCCTCAACGACTCTCCTCATCAATCCGCAAACACCTACCGCTAACTTGGCGTTCATATAAGTAGTAAACGGTTAAAAAAGTTCTAAGATGCCTAATATCCGAAAAAGGGCTCTTTATTTGTTTGAAGAAAGTATTTTTCCATGCATCAGTTCCATTAAGGTTGCTGTTGCGCACCACATGCATTGCACCAACATCCAGGAGAAAGCCATAGAGGAACCGGCACCGAAGAAGCGAGCCATCGAGGCCACGCGCACGCCAACAGAAAACGATCGCATCGACAGCCTCGAAACGAAATTCGAAGCGACATTCAGCAAACTCGAACAACTAATCACGACGAACATCGCAGCAGTGACAGCATTGAAACAAACAATGGAGACCTACCAAGCTGAGAACACGAACAGATTCGCCTACATCGAAAGGACCCTACAGCCGATGGTAAACCGCCCGACGTTTGCGCCCCTCTTCGCGCAACATCCACCCGACCAGGGAGCCCCGTACACGCCAACGCAATCATGGCCGCCCACGCAACACCAGCAGCAGTAGGTGTAACCGCGGGGCAGTGGAAGTGTCGCGGCTTCGGAAGGAAGAAGGCAGTCATCCAACAGCACATCGTACATGCCGCGCGCAAGCCAGACGTTATACTACTACAAGAAACACTAACCGACGCACCATCCCTCCCCGGCTTCAGAGTGCACAAGGGACCACCTGACGGCAGAGGCCTGTGCACCCTGGTCAGGAAGGGACTCACGTTCGTCGAACACGAGCTGCAAAGCAATATCAAGATCGAGCACACATTCACCGAAATCATCCCGGGCAAGAAGAGAATAGGAAGCATATTTCTGCTCAACGTCTACAGCAACCCATCGCAGAGAAAACAGATTCAAAACATTACTGCACAGAGCCAGCACCGCAGCGTGCCGCAACACGCTGATCGCTTGCGGAGACTTCAACGCGATGAACCCTGCCTGGGGCTACAACAAGTACACAGCAAAGGGCCGCGCCCTGTACCAAGACGCCACGGAACTCTACTTCACCCTCATCACGGACCCGACACATCCGACGAGAATTGGTAACTCCGTGTCCCGGGACACCACTCCGGACCTCACGTTCGTCAAGAACGACATCCGGGGTGCGATCACCTGGAGAAACACGGGAACCGACATAGGCAGTGACCACACCATCGTGGAAATCGGCATACCGGAACACAACGACACCAGCAGCAAAACACACAGATGGATAGACTGGGATGCCTTTCGAGACGCCAGAAGCCAGCAGAGCGACGGTGACGACGAGATCGAAGACATCGACTCGCGGACGGCCGAAATCACCAAGAGCGTACGCAACGCGACCAAAGAAATTGAAACGGGCGCGGAGATGGACAAAGTAGACAGCTGGCTTGCGGATCTCATCGAAGCCAAACAGTCGATATTCAATCGCTGGAAGAAACAACGCCTTAACCCCCAGACTGAGAAAGAAGGTGGCGGAGCTGAACCGAGCGATCAAGGATCACTGCCGCGCTCTCAGCACGCAGCAGTGGAACGAGATCTGCAACGCGGCAGACGGGCAGATGCACAGCGGGAAGACGTGGAACCTGCTGCCGCACCTGCTCGACGAAACCAAGACCAAGTCGCACCAAA
Organism: Dermacentor andersoni; assembly: GCF_023375885.2. NCBI lineage: Eukaryota > Metazoa > Arthropoda > Arachnida > Ixodida > Ixodidae > Dermacentor > Dermacentor andersoni. The sequence continues at coordinate 47,659,270 of NC_092823.1, read as the reverse complement.
GGGACAGGCTCGCCAGGCTCATACATCGGGCGGTCTCAGCACACGGCGTCGATGAAGTCACCAGGCGCATTAACGACAAATACCTGCCTACTACACCCACCGACCAACACGCGCCGTACAGCGGCCTGCCTAACGCGAAGCTCGATCGTGACATCGACGTCGAGGAGGTACGCGCGGCCCTGCACGACCTCAACAGCCGGTCGGCAGCCGGCCCGGACGTCGTCACGAACAAGGCGCTCAAGAACCTCGATGACGGCTCAATTGAAAAACTCGCAAAATACTACAACAAGTGCTGGAGTGCGGGCGCGCTGCCAAAGCTGTGGAAGACAGCCAAGACCATCCTGATCCCCAAGCCGGGGAAGCCGCCGGACACGGATAACCTCCGGCCCATCTCGCTCACGTCCTGCGTTGGCTAAGGTGCTGGAGCACGTCCTGCTCAACAGGTGGCAAGACTACCTGGAACGAGAAAGGCTGTACCCGGCCACTTTGATCGGCTTCAAACATCACCTCAGCACGCAGGACGCGATGCTGCAGCTCAAATACGAAATCATCGATGATTGCGGCAGCGCCCGCGACAACAAAGCAATCCTAGGGCTCGACCTGCAGAGCACCTTCGATAAGATGAAACACTCGGCGATTCTGTCCCAAGTCTCCAAGCTCAACATGGGCGAAAGATCCTACAACTACATCAAGGGCTTCCTAACGGACAGGGCCGTCGAGCTACGAGCAGGCGACCTACATACGCAAGAGAAGAAGCTCGGGAGCACCGGCAAACCGCAGGGACCAGTCATTTCGCAGAAGCTGTTCAACTTGGTAATAATCGGAGTGGCCGAAAAGCTCGGGCACATCGAAGACGTCAGGCACACCATCTACGCGGACGATATCACGCTATGGGTGACCGGTGGCAGCGACGCCCACATTGAGGGCGCGCTGCAAGCCGCCGTCGACGCAATAGAAGACCAGCTGGAAGGCACCGGACTGAGATGTTCGCCGAGCAAATCGGAGCTTCTCATACTCCCACGTACCAAAAACAGCAGAGGCAAGACCAGCCAACGCGAAAACGAAAAAATCAGAATCGTCACCAAATCCGGCAACGTGATTCCCGAGGTCGGCAAAATTAGGATCCTAGGCATGGTCATCGAAAAGCATGGAAGAAATGGCGAAACCATCACCTGTCTCAAGGCAAAGGCAGCCAAAGCGATTCGACTCCTCAAACGAGTCACTTCCCGAAACGCTGACATGAGAGAGGAGAGCCTAATTAGGCTCGTTCAATCTTTCGTCATCAGCCACGTCGCGTATGTTGCAGCCTACCACAGATGGCGGCAGCACGAATGAAACAAAATCAACGTGCTCATCAAAAGAGCGTACAAGACGGCACTGGGCCTGTTCGAGTCCACGAGCACGACCCGCTTGTTACTACTCGGTATACACAATACGCTCGAAGAAATAGCCGAAGCGCAGCGGACCTCTCAACTGGAGCGGTTGTCCATGACCAAAGCCGGGAGGAAGATAATGGACGATCTGGTAATTAGACGCTCGAACGAGGTGGAGATGAAGCTCCCCGTCCCCGAAGAGGTCCGACGCCGGACCAGAATCGACCCCATACCGAAGAACATGAATCCCGAGTTCAACAAGGGAAGAAGAGCGGCGAGGGCCAAGGCTCGCATCGACCAGCATGCCAACGACGAACACGCGCGGTACGTGGACGCGGGCGACTACCAACGGAACGCCTTCGCAGCGGTCGTCATAGAGGCGTCACCCGGCGCCACGAGGACGGCAGCGGGCGTGAGAAGCGCCGGAGCGGAACAAGCGGAGGAGGTAGCCACCGCCCTGGCCATCGCCGACGCAGACTGCCACACGGTGCTGAGTGACTCAAGACAGGCGGTGCGAAACTTCGCCTAAGGCCAAATATGCAGGGAGGCTGAGCGCGTACTGCCAGCGGTCAAACTAGAAGAACGAAAAGTACGACTCAAGTGGTTCCCGGCGCACGCGGGCGACGCGTCGGAACGCAATAAGAACCATAATGAGACGGCACACGCAGAGTTGCGAGCGCTAACCAACCGCGCGACAGACCGTCTGACGTGGTTCGGAACCAAGGACCGCATGACGGATTACAATGAAATCACGAAGGCCTACCGCCTCGCTCGCAGGACCCTCCCACCCCCGCACCCGAGACTGAGTCGAGCGGAGGCGGTAGTACTGAGACAGCTCCAGACCGGATCGCTACCGAGCCCGAGACTGATGAATCGCATGTACCCCGAGACATATCTGACCGAGATGTGCAGAGTCTGCCGGAGGGAGACCGCAGACTACACGCACATCTTGTGGGACTGCGTCAAATATCCAGAAGAAGCAAAATCAAGAACACTCCCACCGCGGCTCGAGGCAGCCGCGAAGAGCTACGACCGAGACGATCAGCTCTGGGCCGTCCAGCAGGTCCTCGAGGTGCTCGAAAGGCATGGACCCAGCGAGCCGGCAACGGCGAGCGGAGACCCGCACCGAGTAACGGCGACTTCGAGGATGACGTAGGCCTTCGTCGGGGCGCGCGAGCGCTCAACTACAGGCAAAAATAAAGTTGGCTCCTATTCAATCCAATCCAATGCACCACCCCCCATCCCTCCTATACTATAATACTCTTAATCTCTCTGGGATCAACATCAGGTCACAATAGTAGATGACCTTAAAGTAGTACAATATTGCTTTGCCCATTTCTTTCAAGCTAACCACTATTTTGCTGCTAGGCTTACATTTCATTACTCTCTTTCCGCAGGAATAAATCGCGCCTTTTTCTTTTCATAAATATATAATCACAGCACATAACTCTGCTACCTCAGGATGTACCCGGCGTATTATTCTTTTGCTCGTCGTCATCGAGCGCATAAGGTTAATGTAGCGCGCCATAAAGCCGTCACGCGCTCGAAATCATGCCGCCCTGGGCGTTCAATTGATTGCAATAATCTACCTACAATATGAGTAAGCATTAGTGACCCCATTCATGTTAATAATGCAATAACTGACATGAAATCAAATGGTATCAAGCAAAATGCGATATAATTCCTAAGCAAGAGCACAGCCTGTTTGTTATAGCGTAATATTGCGTATTTATTTACCCCGTGTTGTGTACCTCACTGTGCCTATTCTTTCTGAACTATCACAAGTTTTCCATTCCTCATCTTTATTTTGTTCTTCTGCACCCTCCCATTTCCTGCTGTATTAATGAATTTCGCATAACATATTTCCCACCTCCCACCTACAATGTACTAAGTGCCTTGGGGCTTCTGCAAAAACAAACAGCAAACGGAAAAAAAATAATCAAAAGAAACGCGCACTGCTTTTCATCGCGTGAAACAAGACACATCATTTAAACGTTGTGCATTAATGGTGGACCTGCTCTTTTGTTGCCACTTCAATTTCATATTTTGCGCTTTCCAGCTCCTTTCCACACTTCATCTATTGTTATCACAATATACGAAAGTACCGATATATCGAGTCATATCAACAGAAGCATGACACTAGCTTTAAGTCTGGCTGTACATTCTACAAACACCGCGTTTTAGGTAATCATAAGCGCAAGACCATGGATAGGGCTTATAATCTTTGTAACGAATTTCTTCTACCACCAGAGAAGTATCAGCCATCACCATTATTCAGGGAAAACATTAACAAAATGAGAAACGGCTGATGCTTCTTTCTCACAATATTCAATTTGTTGCGCCGGGACATATGCTGAAATGGTGACGCGTGATAGAACATTTGAACGGTGACTCTCGCCTTGTACCGAAGCTTAGCTGCCCACTAAGGCGCGTGCGGCCCGCAAGACATAACAATACCGTTTCTGCTCTCGCGTGTGCTGTTTTCCGTATGGTAGTTATCTGTCTCATTCAGGGACATCTGCTCCTTGTGTGCATATATGTTGTGTAGGCCTTCAATAGCAATAGTACCCTTTGCGGATGCGGAGGGAAGTCCCATGTGTCTTCCCCTTGCCTCAGCTTCTTCCGACATGCGGACACTTCAGCAGGGAGAGAACCAAACGCCTGTTTAGCCTCCGCACACTGGTGTGACAAAAGGGGAGGGGGGCTTAATGTGGCAGTAAAGTTGGCGCATACCACTAGCTATAGCAGTGGACTAGCGATATCAATAGCCCACATTTTGCTTACATCCATGAAGTGCTTCGCACACTACCGTTACATAAAGCTATCATTTTTACGCGTCCTAATCCAAAATATTTTATTGGAGCACCTAAAGGACTCGGCGTTTCTGATTTGTGTACCTTTACAGGGATATTTTGGCGATAGCGACAAATGCAAGGGTAGCGTTTGCAAGTGGAAGAAAAGTCTTATGTAGGACGCGGAAACTCCCGCCACGCTCATGGTGTCGTCATTGTTCCCTGGGCGTGTTATTTATTTGCTTGACGTTATATCTGGTATTTGTCCACCTCAGAATGTGTCTTGTTTCTTCATGTGAGCATGTTGCCAAACCTAAGGAAGCGTGTTCAACACGTGCCGCATAGTAACAATCAGATCAGCGAGAGTTCAAGTGGCGAGCATACGAGGCGCACATTACTTTCATGTTCACAGAGCTTATGGAGGTACAGTATTGGTAGGGAAAAATATGCTAATGCAAAGAACTCTGTCTACATTTTTGTGTGCGAACATAGAACAAAAAAGAATGAATGTGGGCTGTTGCTACAGCAGTCAATCCTGGAGAGCAGGATCGGCCCCGCAGCTGCCATTACTGGTTGCCGCCTCTTCAACATATGTATTCTGGATTGAGCTGCCGTCTCCATCTTCTTTGTGTTCGACTACGGCGCCTTGCATTTGCGGACGTTGATGTTATTTTTTTTTTTGGAACAAGTAGTTCTAAATTACGTTTTCTTTTCCTGCGCGTTCACAATGAGTAAGAGTGGGTATTTCATCTTCAATATTGTTCTAGCTGTTGAGTTTTCACTTTTACTCGATGGTGGCGACATCGAGTTGATTGTTTGGATTTTCTTATATCCTTTTTCGAAAAAACCCTCACGCCTAATAAAGGCGTTTCCCAAGTGTAAATTTGTGAAGTAGTTGTAGTATATATCAATGGTCGGGATAGATATTTATGGTTCTACGGTTGGGGCTCTGCCAATGCCGGTACAGTAACCTCGTCAAGCTCATTGATGAAGTAGCTAACAGCGGCTGCCCTACACATTTCTTTTATGAAATAATATTTGATTGCACCGATTGAATAAATGAATGATATATTTTTTATACATTCTATTTACCACCCTACATCTTCAACGTTGAAGCGATGCTTGATGATGCAACCAGCGCAAGAGGGAACACAGAACGCTAGAACGGCGACAAGGACTAGCCTGGTCTCACACTATGCTTCAGTTTTTTTCGAAGCAATTCTACCCCGTCTTAAATAGAGCAAGATCACCCAACTGCTGAACTAAAACCCACACACGGAAGCTTCTTTCGTGCTTTCAAATTAGTGCCTTAGACAGAAGAGAATGTTACCAAAATTAGAAGCAACGACCAGAGGATACCTGAATTTTACAATATGCGTCCGGCGTTGGTACACAGATACACGAAGCAGATTCTGCCCCCGGCTATCTTATAATCGCAACACTGCAGGGCAATGAAGACTGACATTTCATTCTTGCGCGACCAGGACGGAAACAGTTCGAACAGACTGAGGCTATCATCATCCCACTCCCGCAGGTTTTGAACACCACATTAGCCCTCTTCACCATGTCCACGTGATCTATTATCCCATTTTCAGGCAGGCAACATGCAGTTGTACGTGATACTGTAAAAAAAGAAAGAATTATCTGCCTCCCTTCCACTCTGCGAAAGTGGACGTAAAGCGAAGCTGGTGCAGACGTTATACAAGTACCCCCAACCAAAAAGACGTTCGACGATGTTACACAAGTATCAACACCAAAACGTGTACGTCAAGCTAGCATGTACATATACGGAAGTGCAGGATACATTCACATTCTTCTAGACCATCCTCTAAGCAGGGGTACCTGATAGAACTAAAATTATCTTTAAATGTAGAGTTCATGAGAAAGTCCGTAAATATGATTTACACACAACCTACAGACAGGATAGCATCTGATTGTAGTTTGAATAAACAAGGAAATATAATTTTCTTATGCGAAAACTAAAACAGAATGCCTTGCACTTGCCTTTTCCTTTTCGGCCTGCCGCCTGGCCCAAGTGTGCCATTCAATTAATTGAATTTCTCAAAATAAACGGTGTCCCAAAATCCGTAAAGTATGACTCACACACATCCTACACACATGAAAGCATTGCACTAATTCAAATATACGCGAAAACACATTTCTCTTACCCGGAAACTCAAACACAAAGATTTGTTCCAGTTGCCCTTTTTTGAGTGAGCACGCCACGAAAGAACCCGACCATCTAGAGGCTAACAGCTTCGTTGTAAAACACATCCATGATCCTTTCATAGCATCGTCTAGTCTGCAAGCATCTTCGGTGCTATGTCTCCCCTTTTACCGAATTGAGAAACGACACTCTTGCTGTCACCGTCGAAGCTAAACAATCATCGCAAATCTATACAAATTTGACACAGTCAGATTCAGGTATGCCGACATCCACTGATTGTGGTCTAAATAATACAGCGAAGCAGAAGTGCGGTGGTTGACGATTAGCGTGACATATTGGGAGCCAAGAGAAGGGGGAAGCGCACTAGAGGACGGCAGAAGCCTACGTGCTGCGACGAAATTCGAAAATTTGCAGGTGCTAGTTGGGTCAGTTGGGACGGGAGAGGGGTAATTGTAGATCGCACGGAGAGGCTTTCATCCTGCAGTGGAAATAGAATAGCCTGCTGCTGTTGTTGATGATGTTGATGATGATGATGACAAGCGCGCGAAGCAGTTCACAGTGACCAACAAAACGTCAGCTTAGAGTACCAGTAGAGCTGCCTTCGCCGATTGCCGGATTGGCGCTTAAATTAAACTATGGGGTTTTGCGTACCAAAACCACTTTATGAACACGAGGCACGCCATAGCGGGGGCGCCAGAAATTAGGGCCACCTGGGGTTCTTTAACGTCCACCTATATCTAAGTAGACAGGTCCTTTCAAATTCCGCCCACATCGGATCGGCGCTTACGCGTAATGAAAGCATCAACGTGATCACCCTCTTTTCCCCAGGTGCATTTCTTAAAATTCTATGAGGCAGGGAGAGAGGTTTTTTGCAAAGGACTGCGCTTTGAAGGAATTCAGAGTACGATTACATGTAAAAATTTGTATTGTGCAGGAAGCGAGATGTGTAAAATTACAAATTCTCACTATTTTACTAATTCTCTAATGGGTGCATGTTGAAACACGTGAAGTCGTTACGGCACATCATCATCATCATCATCATCAGCCTGGTTATGCCCACTGCAGGGAAAAGGCCTCTCCCATACTTCTACAACTACCCCGGTCATGTACTAATTATGGCCATGTTGTCCCTGCAAACTTCTTTATCTCATCCGCCCACCTAACTTTCTGGCGCCCTCTGCTACGCTTTCCTTCCCTTGGAATCCATTCCGTAACTCTTAATGACCATCGGTTATCTTCCCTCCTCATTACGTGTCCTGCCCATGCCCATTTCTTAATGTTGATTTCAACTAAGATATCATTAACTCGCGTTTTTCCCTCACCCAATCTGCTCTTTTCTTATCCCTTAACGTTACACCTATCATTCTTCTTTCCATAGCTCGTTGCGTCGTCCTCAATTTTAGTAGAACCCTTTTCGTAAGGCTCCACGTTTCTGCCCCGTACGTGAGTACTGGTAAGACACAGCTGTTATAAACTTTTCTCTTGGGGTATAATGGCAACCTGCTATTCATGATCTCAGAATGCCGGCCAAACGCACCCCAGCCCATTCTTATTCTTCTGATTATTTCAGTCTCATGATCCGGATCCGCAGTCACTACCTGTCTTAAGTAGACGTATTCCCTTACGACTTCCTGTGCCTCACTACCTATTGTAAACTGCTGTTTCCTTCCGAGACTGTTAAACATTACTTTAGTTTCCTGCAGAATAATTTTTAGACTCACCCTTCGGCTTTGCCTCTCCAGGTCAGTGAGCATGCATTGCAGTTGGTCCCCTTAGTTACTAAGCGAATCACCTGTTAAAACGCCTGAACATGGTTACATTTTCTCACATTGCACGTCCGCAAAACCTGCAAATCTGCAAGGCAACTTTGTTAGGAAGCTCGCGCCCTAGATAGGGAAGACAATGAGGCAGACAAGGCGAGTATATGGTCAATGTCATAAAACGCACAATTGGAATGGCGTCACTCAGGGTGGTCACGTTCTTGCTCCACGCGGTTCCTCGAAACATTATTCATGGCGCCACGCGAAAGCACACGTGTGCTCCAGTCAGGCGACGGACAAACTAATTCTAGAGCGGCCAGCTCCGACATCCTCTGTGTCCGCTACTATTCCAATTTGGCTCCTTGACGTGACAATGTTGCGCTGCACTGTTTATAACAACGTCGATAGCAGTGCAATATTAGCGCCTACACGTGTTCAGCATGGCGATCCTTGTTCACGCGCGTCTTCGCCACACCTTCTTACCCGTGAATTCAACGCAGCCAGCTCGCACCGTTTCTTCCACGCTAAAGCTGACCCCACCATAGAAGTGGTTGTGCTTGAGCGTGCTATTAAACTGCAATCATATTTTGTATCAATGTGATGTACCCGTGATTATTGCTTGCCTTGATCAGCACTATAAACCCGCCTGTTGCTACAAGCCACCAATACTACCACCACCATGTTCTTTTTAGCACCATGCAACATCTCGCGGTGTTAAATTTTGCTCAGATCTAATCTTTACGCATTTTGATTTGTGCTCTTAACACTTTATCAAGCAGACTGGAGGACCATGCTCGTTTCGTTGCTACACTGGCTCCAAGTCGTTCTTTGAGCTGCCAGAACGAGACGGTAAACGCTGCCACAAGTCTGATCAAGCTCAGGTAATTGTTCTTTTGTACCCTCGCCTCTTTGATTCCCAACACTTTTAGCCCAAAATGAACGTCACTGAGTTGCCAACCATTGCAATGTTTGCCTATGTATTGCGACTTAATCCAGTGATCTGTGTCAATTGCAGCGACTCACAAGCATTTTATTTGGGCTTTGTGAGTAGCATGGAAAGATTATGCCATGGCCTTCGATTCATTAGAGATAGCTGAGAAGATAGAGACTTTGCGTGGTCTAGAAGCGCGCAGAGCATACCAGAATGTCTAAACGAATGTCTATAGATTACACAGCTACCGAAATTCTTCACAGAATAGGCGGGCAAATAAAGATTAAGAAGCTGACCAGACAACCAGAAACAATATTTCCAACGAAGCTGGTTGCATGTATAGAAGTGTTGAAGCTATTAAGTAAGAGTTTAGTAGCCCTGATTATGAATGGCGAACACCTCAACAACTGGTGGCTTTCAGGTGAGATTGTACTAGTCGGAAACTAAGAAGATAACCTTCAAGAACTGTTCGAGTACCTTGTCTGACAAAGTGCATCAGTAGGTCCGAAGAATAATATCCAGAACTGTCAAAGTTCTACGCCCTAACAGGATAACGAGAAATCGTGATTGGCACTCAGCCTCGGGCATCCTTGAAATAGTACATATACGTATATTCACAGGAGACCCTGACAATTTGGATAAGGCTTACCAAACAAGAAAATGCATTTAAGCGCATGAGGGTGGTGTTTTCCGACTAATAATCGCCAGCTTACCGCTATGCTTAAAAAAAGAGTGTGCACCTATTACAATTTACTATTGCTTGTATATGGGGCAGAAACATGAAGGTCAATAAAGACGCTGGAGATTACCGTAAAAAAGGGGCGTCAAGCAATTGCAACGAAAAGTTGCCTTAATATAATAAGGCTGAAAGAGCGGTATGGATTACAAAGGATGTGGTTGGCGAGTGCCCTAGTTGAGAGTCAGAAGAAGAGTTGGTGACGACATGTAAAGGAGGGGCCGAGAATCGTTGCTTATTTCAGAATGGGTCTCGGTCAAAGGAAGTGTAGCTGAGGAGGCCTGTGCTCTACGATATGTGATAAAATATGGAAATTTGCAGGCAAAAGATGGTTTCAGGTGGCGGCAGACATGTATTACGAGATCAATGCACTGTCGTTAGGCAATGAACATAATACATATTTTTTCTTCTTATGCTTATGATGCCAATGATAGCGGTAGGGGTTTTGGTGGTGATTTTAATAAGAGTAACTATGATGAATCCCCAACACAATACCTATAGATAGTCCAAAAAACCATCGTTATGATTGTCAATGCAGGTGAAGAGCTAAAAGTTTGAAGAACTCTTCGCTTTATTTGTGCGATTACCAGAGAAATGAAAGAGACGCATTGCATATGATGTAAGTTTCGTTCGGAACAAAAATGTCGAAGGTGTGGCCACAGTTGTCTTTACTGCTTCTAATGAGAAGAATTTAGCCATTAAGGTACCCCGTCCTTGGAGTGTCCTTGGGTATTGCCTTTAACTGCGCGCTAGTCTCGTACGACGCTGTCACGGAAAGCCAAAGTACTTCGTTGTCGTCTGCAAACTGATTCGCAACTGCAATGGGGTCGTACAAGGTAAATGAATCATGCGCTTGCGGTGGTATGTTCATTGCAATGAGAATAATTAGGTACCGTTAAAAGTGTCACTGTGCACTTTCAAGAAAATAAAGCTACCATGTATGCAGCGATAGTAAAGTTGGTGCGACATATGAGGCCGAATCGTCATATATAGGTGGACTGCAGCGGCAGGAGCAATCGCGTGGAATTCGATTGCCATTCTCCCCTGCAGCCTCTAGAAGGGGAGGGGGAGTGGCGGTAGAAAAGAACAATTGTCTTTCTCCAGTGCTTCACCTTGTCATCCAAATATTCAGACGCCTCGTAGCTCTCGCAGCAGCTCTCACTTATGAACCAGTTGTTCGTCATGTGGCTAACCAACAGATTTTAGCAACGCTTATGAAGAACACTGACCAGCGCAACCGTGGAATTGCGGTTGCTTTGCATATTGTAAAAAAAAAAAACATGCGCAGTCTTGCGCGAGTGAGCCATTCATTGTTGGGATTAGGAGGAGTTTGTTTTTATTGACAGGATATTACTGAACCTCGGCTAATCATGCAGTGGCACTAGATCATTTAATGGCCATACATTGGGGCGGTGGGTTGTGGTGGGTAGGGAAGCAGGTTTTCTACTCCGGCGGATGCTTGGCATGGCGTGGCGTCTCTGAATGCGGTTACGCGGTCCCTAGCTCGAAGGCCATCTGCAATGACGACGCAGTCTAGGGGCAACGAGGGCTGATAACTTGGTGTGCGCTGTGTTTTCGCCGCGCAGTTCGCGTGGAAGCGAATGGCATCACGAAGAATTATTCGCTTGCTGCTACCACCGCGCTGGTTAACGCCAGTGAGCGTGCGACACCATCCTTTTTAATTTAGTACGCGAATGCTTACAAGTTTATACGGCCGTCAAAAATACTATCCTTAGTTCGTTTACCAGTCTAATAATTTGCAATCGCCTAGGATACCTCACCTTCCGGGCAAAAGTGACTTCTGGTGTTGATCCTGTACAGCTTTTGTTCATATGCGGTCAATCATTTTTGGTTGAATTATAATACTCGTGTCCCGCTTTTTTTTTCTTATCCGCCGTTACGCGCTGGAAGTCAGGTTTACCACGCCATTTTTTGAGCTTGAACATATATTGACGTATAAATGTGGGAAGTTTCGCCTATTCATCCAAATAAAGTAAGCCCATATTGCAATGACAGGATCACAAGCACAAGCAGTTGAAACAGGGATTCGGTACTGCAAGCCGACAAATCACATGTCTATTAACGTGAGGCATACCCTCATATATTCCTCGTTATTTTATAGCCGGCTGAACTGACAACCGTACCACGGTACGAATACTGAAACTGAAAAGTAATAAATCTAAATAAAGCGATCGCTACTCATGAATTTTGGCCATAGAAATAAACCAGGGATGACGCCAAGAGAAGCTTTCAAAATTTGACCACACTCAGGCTCTCTAAATTTTCGGGCAAGCTGCCGAAAAAAACACCAATCGTCTAGGCGCACTGTAAGAATGACCTCAGCAGTAATAAATCGACAATTCGGCTGCGTCGTTAAGTACTTGTTAGACTAACCCGAACGAATGTCCCCAAAGTAGCTCAAAAATCTGAAAAGGACAGTGCTAGAAAAAAAAATGGTGCTAATGTTTTTCTGTAAACATTTACATTTCCAACACAGCTAATAACATCACTCCGTTGTATAGAAATATATTTGTCATAAGTTACTGATCGCAAGTTCCCTGGATTTTTAGTTGAAGCAGTGGGTCAATTTACACTAGGACTGTCATTCTTAATGTTAATCACCTCTTTCCGTTTCAGATATGCGACAATACAAAATGCACAAAAAGTAATAAATAAAGGCTCTCTCAAAGTGTAGGTATTTTCACTATAGTATGGCCTTGAAATTGTTCAATACACATATAATTCGCAAATCAACGTGAACTAGATGCTTTCTGCTACGCACAAATACCAAATGCGCTTTGTAAGGCCTCAAGGACATCATATATGGACTGTACCAAACAAATATAAGCACACAGCTACGCTAAATAAATACTGTTGTCATGATTACTTTCTTTCTTTATAGCGACACTTTAGTAAATTGCATTCAAGTCTAAAATGTCATTTTTATGCATACATGCGATATGTAATATTTGTTGTGTATGAAGCCTTCTGTGTATATATCATGTGCGTGCTACTGCCATATAAGGGACCGTGGACCTCCGTCAAGCTGCTGTGACAGCTTTTTTCCCAGTGTCCCTCCAGTTCCTTTTGTTTCTGGTAAATAAAATTGATTGATTGATTGATATAGATAAACAGAATATGATTTGGGGACAGCCTCTAGATAGAAAGGCAGCAATTAGCCTTCTGTCTACATAAATAAATGAGGAAAATACGTATATAAGCATGGTTGGGTGAGTAGTGCCGGAGAAGTTCGTGACCCGAGTGGTGCAGGCGTCGAATGGGCTGAAGCTGAGGCATTCAGCTGAAGACAGACGGCCAGACAACCTGGCGAGGCTGAGCCGGAACTTTGGGTAGGGAGCTGTAGAGAGGCTGGGTTCAGTGCTCTGCTGGACTCTCAGAGGACTTTGAATGTTCAGTTGCAGGCTCAGGAGCACCATGGTAGTGCAGGAGCCAGGAGCCATCGGCCATGGCGCTCCTGCGTCCGGAAGTGCAACCTTCCTATCTCGACTTCTCGTCTCTCAACTTCTCATGATTTCAGTTACTTGGATCTGACATTAGCGTGTGAACTATGACTTTTCATCGTTGAACAGCTCAATGAACCTATTTGAACGAATACACGACAGTGCGTCCATACCTTGGACCCCTTAATAAGTACTGCTACTGCGATACGGCCGTTCCTAACTATATCTGAGCTGTCGTTGTCTATGCAGTGTGAATGCAATCTTTAAGAGTTAATGGGTGAAATAAACGACTGGTCTAACGTCTGAAATCCCTACAAAGTACCTGATCCTCACCTTTGCCACATGTGATCTGCCACTAACAATAGAAACTGGATACACAAAGATAGCTGTCAGACCATACATTCCTAATCCCAGAAGATGCTTCCAATGTCAAAGATTTGGCCATGGATCACAGAGCTGCCGTGGTAGACTCCCATGTGCGAAATGTCCAAGGTCCGCTTCAGACAAGTGTGAAGAGACACCTCACTGTGTAAACTGTGATGGTGAACATGCAGCATACTCCCGATCAAGTCCCAACTGAGAAAAAAAAAAAATTATCACTCTTAAAGTACATGAGAACATCTCTTTCATGGAAGCACGTAAACGGTGCTCACCATTCCATACTATAGCTTATGCCGATGCGACGCGTCAGAGGGCAGCGCCGCACCGGCCTGCACCACCTGCCCGGCCCACACACAGCGATTCATTGGCTGTGGCACGCCTCGCCCCTGAGGTGGCAGCAGTCAAATCTGCTCCACCCATCAAGACACAGAGGCCGACTACCCCGGGTACGTCGGGCCTCAAGACCCCGCCTCACCAGGCGAGGTCTGACAAACAAACTAGCAGCCCGAACGCGCGGGCATCCAGTGTCTCCCAAGAGGCAATGGACACAACACCGGCACGTTTACTGCCGAAAAACCGGCGTGGATCTCTCGAACAGGCCGAAACAAACAAAAAACCCGTAACGGGGCCAGACGACGGGTCCTGTTACCTAAAATACACAACTACACACTTGAACACTGAACATTTCTCATTCTAACAAAATGGCTGTACAAATTATTCATTGCAATGCCCGTGGCATTCTTTACAGCTTAGATGCCATCAAGGAAACAATGCATGAGTTTAATTCTAGGCTGTTCTGCATTCAGGAAACACACTTGAAAACGTCAAATACAAATTTCCTTACATAATACAGATTATTCCGCAAAGATCGCGATGATAGCCACGCAGCGTCTGGTGGCGTGGCTATTATAGCTCAGAGGTCAGTTGCTTGCCAACACCTCCACCTTCAAACTAATTTAGAGGCAGTAGCAGTTAGGGCAATCCTATCCACAGGTTGGTTACGGTGTGTTCTCTTTACGTACCACCTGAACATCGCTTGCAACTGAGGGAACTTGAAACGCTTGTGAATCAGCTTCCCGAGCCATTCATTTTAACCGGTGATGTGAACGCCCATATTACACTGTGGGGTGACTCGCGCTGCGATGTAAGAGGGTCTACTGTAGCAGATTTTCTTTTTTTTTAACCTGTGTGGTTCTGCTGAATGAAAAAGAACCTACTTTTTATAGCACCACACAAAAATCATATTCTTCAATAGACTTAACCACAGCCTCTCAATCTATAATGGCCTACCTTGATTGGAAGGTCCTAAAAAACCCTTACGGAAGTGATCACTTCCCTATTTCCTTAACTCCACCAAAACAAGCTGATTGCCCTCCCCAGATTAGCCGATGGAAAATCGACTAGTCGAATTAGGAACCTTTTGAAAAGATTACGTATTTACAGCGCGATGATTTGCTTTCTTTAAACATAGATGACGCTGTGGCATATCTCACAGGTTTTATTATTGACGCTGCTGAAAAATGCATAAAGCAAACTAATGGACTTGCTAATAAGCGTCGGTTGCCTTGATGAAACGACGAATGCACAAAGGTAAGAAAAAAACTAAATAAAGCTTCGGGCCTGCTTCATGACTCTCCAGCTGCGGAGAACCTCATTAATTACAAGAAGGCAGAATCACGGGGCAGGAGAACACGTCGACGTGCTAAGCGAGAAAGCTGGGAAATTTACATATGTAGCGTCAATTCGTAGAAGGTTGAGGCTAAGGTGTGGAATAGGGCGAACAAATTAAAGTGCAGGGAAACACAACCGCTTCCTTTAGTAAACGCTCAAGGCGACAGCATGAACGATCAGACATACTTATTGGGCAAGCATTCTCAAAATATTTCTAGTGCATCACACTCTGCACCAACTATCATAAAATTCAAGGAACGCATAGAACGAGACCGCCTTGAACGAAAATGCGGAGCAGATGAACCTTACAACCGTCCGTTTCGTCTCGCTGAACTGAAGGCTGCCCTCAGTTCCTGCAGCAACTCAGCACCAAGTTGTAGCTGCATAATATATGCAATGATGAAGAATATGCATCCAGAAACATTGAACACACTTCTGGCTCTTTACAACACCATGTGGGTATCTGGGCAGATTCCATCCTCATGGAAAGCAGCGATTGTCATCCCAATTCATAAGCAAGGCAAAGACACCGCATTAGCCAGTAGATATAGGCCAATAGCACTAACAAGCTGTATGTGTAAGTAATACAAAAAAAATGATAAATCGGCGTCTAATCTATTTCCTGGAAAGCAACCGTCTGCTTGATCCCCTTCAATGTGGTTTCGTGGAGGGTAAGTCAACAATAGGCCACCTTGTTCGCATTTAGGCAAACAGAGATCCTTATATACAGAAACAGTTTTTTTCTCTGTGTGTTTCTCGACTTGGAGAACGCGTATGACACAGCATGACGATACCGAATCCTGCGAGACCTATCTGCCATGGGCGTATGGGGCAATATGTTAAACATAATAGAAAACAACTTGTCTAACCGCACGTTCCGTGTTAGAGTCGGCAATGCCCTGTCCAGGCTGTTCACACAAGAGACTGGTTTGCCACAACAAGGGGGCGTGCTTAGTTGCATCCTCTTCCTTGTGAAAATGAATTCCCTTCACAATGTCATTGCATCATCAATGTTTTATTCAATTTATCTGGATAATGTGCAACTAGGATTTAAGTCTTGTAACCTTGCAGTCTGCGAACGCCAAGTCCAACTCGGACTGAAGAAGGCCTTAAAATGGACAAATGAAAATGGCTTCAAGCTAAACCCCCTCAAAAGCTCCTGTGTACTTTTTTAGAAAGATAGGCTTTATATAGGATCCTGATATTATGCTGCATGGACAACACCATACCACTCAACACTGAACATAAATTTTTAGGCGTAATACTCCACTCAAACCTAATCTTCATTCCTCATATCAAGTATCTGAAAGCTAAATCCCTTTGAAAAATTAACATCCTGAAATTACTGTCACACACAACATGGGGAAGCTACAGGAAATGCCTCATGAACCTCTACAGGAGCCTTGCACGGTCATGGTTCGACTACGGTGCCGTAGTGTATCACTCTGCTACACCCAGTGCTCTCAAGATGCTGGACCCAGTGCATCTTCTTGGTATTCGCCTCGCCACCGGTGCCTTTAGGACGAGTCCGATTGAAAGGCTGTATGTCGAATCGAATGAATGATTTCTTGATCTACAGCGCTCATATTCTACTTTTCATTTTTTTCTGCAAATACATGCTAACAAAAGCCACCCTTTCTATCCCACCATAAATGATATGACCTCTGCAACGCCCTTTCGTAACAAACCTACAGCCAAAGAGCCATTCTCGATTCGAGTGAGAAAGCTGAGCGAGGATATGGATGTTCGTATTCAAGAAAATCATCTAATGGCTTTTGCCAAGCACTTTCCGCCCTGGTTGTGGCGCAGCATTGACTGTGACACGTCATTTGTGGAGGCAACGAAGCACGCTCCAGAGTCGCACATTCATATGCATTTTCTAGAATTGCAATTTAAATACTCTTGTCCAGAATGTTACACAGATGCGTCGAAATCGCATGCTGGCGTGTCGTATGCAGCCGTCGGCCCATCCTTTTCGGAGTCCACTGTTCTGCACCCTCAAACAAGCATCTTTACAGCAGAGGCGTATGTACTATTGTCGCCTGCGAAACACATCAAACAGTTAGAGCTACATGAGGCGGCCATATACACAGACTCATTAAGCGTTGTGAAAACATTGATGTCATGCTGCAACCACAGAAATCCACTAATTGCAGATCTTTTCTCTCTCCTCTATACTATTTATGCCTTTGCCCAGCACATAACAGTATGCTGGGTGCCTGGACACACAGGTATTGAGCGTAACGTCCTGGCAGACCAAATTGCTACCTTCTTAGACACGAAAGCTTGCAAAATGTCCACAGCCGTTCCGGTCAGACCTAAAGCAATACCTACGGAAAAAACTGGGAACCTACTGGCAGCGTAAGTGAGACGCTGAAATCCTTAATAAACTCCACGTAGTTAAGCAACATTTAGGATACTGGCCATCACTGACTAAGTCCAGACGAAGGCATGTCCTATTCTGTCGTCTCAGAATAGGGCAGACTTACGGTACACATAGATTTTTGTTGGCTGGCGATGAACGTCCAATGTGTAGTAGATAAAGCGAGACACTCAGTGTTAAGCACGTCTTCCTAGAATGTCGCGAAACACAAGTCGAGCGGAAACGACACTTCCCCTTAGCATATATTCAGTGTATACCACTTCAACTGGCACTGTTTTTAGGCAGAGAACCGCTATTTAACATGCAAGCTATGTTAGCCTTTTTATACGGCGTTGACATGCTCCACGTTTTCTGTCCAAGAAATTCGTAACACGACCTCTTGCGAGAGGCCACGGTTGCGATGTCAAGCTTTATCATAGCACATGCCTCCGGGCCCTTGTGCTCAAGGGACCCGTTGATGCTGTTGTGCTACTCGTCATCAACAATCACCTGTCCACTTTTATGCATGTAACGTTATTACACCCTTGTTGTGCATCCCTCACTTATAGTATACCCTACTTCAGTCATTCTCATTTTTATTCCTTACATATTTTAAGCAATTTATAGCTCTCAGTTTTAGGACTCTCTGCAGCCATGTCACATGAGCCTTTAGCTCATTCAGTACTCATCACCTACTGTTTTGGCGCTCTTTGGCCACACTTGGCCCTCGCGGCATTAAACAAGACATATCATCATCATCATCACCATCGAGCCAAAGGAGTGTTGTTTACCGTCGTTTGGAGATACCCATAATATTCTTGTATTCCGCAAAATTAGATAATTAGGCATAATTATTAAAATATTTTCTCGTTTATTATAATTAAAATAAAAGTGTTATTTATAATATTGTAGAGCAACATGAAGAGCTCCTGATACAGCTTTCTGTTTCTCGACATATGCTACATAAAAGTGTTTTTACTTTTCAGAGCGTGAAAGTATGCCACGAATAAACGCAAAGTTACAACGCAACTGGCCACTCGAGGCACATTGCTTGTATTGCCGGACTTCTCTCACACTCGGAAAAACGCTTTTAAATAGCATGCACTAAGCAAGAGAAAGCTACAATATTCTCATTGACACTTTTCATCTAATTATGATACTTGATAAGCTAATAAGTAATTATGACTAATTATTGAGGTAGGCGAAATGCAAAAAAGTTATCTGCGTATCTACACGCCACGGCAAACAGCATTGCCTTGATTCCTTTCAGCTACGCATAATTTGCATGTTCTTAAATGTCGGCTCAATTAAGTGAAAGGTCCTGTATGTAGCAGTTACAGCAATAGAGTACGAAGAGGTCGAGCTAAAACACGCCGTGGTTACTCAGTGGCTATAGTGTTGGGCTGCTGAGCTCGAGATCGCGGGGTCGAATCCCGGCCACAGCGGCCACATTCCGATGGCGGCGAAATGCAAGAACACCCGTGTTCTTAGATTTAGGTGCACATTAACAAACCCCAGGTGGTCGAAATTTCCGGAGTCCTCCTCTACGGCGTGCCTCATAGTCAAAAGGGTTTTTGGCGCGCAAAACCCCGCAATTTTTGGGTCACGCCAAAGAAACAAAAATTTAAAAAACCAGCTCACATTTGCCTGCCGTTCGGCAGCAGCAAGCGGACGCACCTATTGTTCGGCGTGCAGATACAGCAGAATAAATTTAAAAAAAAAAGAAGAGAAACTAGCGTTGCTTCGCGTATAATTCTGATACCTTGCCACCACATTCGATGTTTTGCCCAAAAATTTTGATATTTTTGATAGGATGATCTTGATGTCATGCTTTTAAACTTGGGATTGTTGTCCTTTATTTCTTTTTAAAAGTTTTGCAGTTTACTCATTGTTCGCGCAGTTGTGTGCAATGCGTTTTAGCCCATAAAACTCGTACTCTACGCCATTCGGGCATAACCTGCATGGGCGAAAAAAGATCTAGAACTTCTACTTAGTACACATTAGCTTAAAAGAACCAAGGCTAATTTTACACAGAAAATGTTGTGTAAGCAGCTCAGGTTATAAGACATAGAAGAGAAAAACCATGGAGTAGCGAAAAATAAGGAATTTAAGGACATGGCACAAAAAATGGAAAATTATAGTTGTCAGTATTCAGGATTCAACGCAGTATCCTCGGAAGAGCATTTATCGTATCCACAGCTTCTTGAAAAACACAGACTTACTTCGTACATGCAACGGCTTAGATTTGCCTGTTAGTGTGGGAGGTGTGTGTGACGAAAGAAGACAACGTAATGACTGCAGCATCTTATATAGGAATAACAGTAAAGTTTAGTGTGGGCAAAAGGATCTTGTGAAGTCACGTGTATTTCTCTTTGTGAGATGCAACGCCATGTACGTGGTCGAAGAGACCTCAAGACTGCAAGGCGCCGCCAACATGCAAAACATTAGTCATATATTACGCACTAATCATTGGTGTTTCTTTTTTCAATTTCTTGTAGCATGGTTCCTCGCGGTTCTTTCGAGCACTCAGACCGTGTTGCCCCTCACTTTGCAAGTGGCTGTTCACTCTCGATAAAAATCACAAGTTATTGTGTGTAGCAATGGCTAATGCACTGAAAAAGTATTCTGTATGATATTCATCGGAGCAGTTATCCCCGCTAATGTCGCTGCCGCTTTCAATTAGAACTTGAACTTGGCAACATCAACCTCCATTTTATTTAAACGGTCAATGGCCAGCGCATTATTGGGGCATCGCATTAAGCTGATTAAGCGGACCACAACGTGTACCCTCTGGGTTCAAGAAAGTCGCTTGCTTGTGAGCATATGTGGTCGGAAGGTTGAAGGAAACGCTAAAGTAAGTGCCACACAATAACGTTTTGCTAAACGTGTAAATTCTTTATGTTTATGGCCTAAATATTGTATCAAGATTTTCTCTTTAGATTATCTGCCTTCATTCAAAGTGAAATATTTTACCCGCACTTTCCATTTTTTTTTTCATTCATTTCGATGGGAGAATAAATGGCTTTGAAGGCAGGCTGAATATTCTTGCTAAATAGGCAAACCTCGCTACCGGTGAGGTTTGCTTATTTGCAGCAAT
Organism: Dermacentor andersoni; assembly: GCF_023375885.2. Classification (NCBI taxonomy): domain Eukaryota; kingdom Metazoa; phylum Arthropoda; class Arachnida; order Ixodida; family Ixodidae; genus Dermacentor; species Dermacentor andersoni. Next base: position 47,638,539 of record NC_092823.1, on the reverse strand, counting down.
GAATTCAATGCAGCAGCGACAGCTGCTGCAATGAATACCATTTAGAATTGTTTTATGTATATTTTTTCAGTGCCTCAGGTTTTGCTACGCTAGATCAATTAAGTTTTATATCTACAATTTACAGCTGCGTGCCATGTGAGTTGCAACACGATGTCCGTGGCCGAAGGAAACACCAAACCACCCAAGTAGCCGCGACATACGAATAATTTAGGAACTAAACATAATTTCGCTTACTCGTAATAATCAAATGAATTATTTTTTTCTTTGTTGGCCCCGCCGTACAGTCAAAGGTCCCTGGAACAAGGAAATCGTGTTGGAGATCATATCGCACGGGTCTGCGAATGACCGTTTTAATACGAACGCAATGTATGCCCCATTACGTGAAACTCTGTCGTAGTCGGCGGCGTGGCGGAATATTGTAACCAACACTGGCATACGGCATCAACAGTAAAAAAAAAAAAACACGTCGGAAATGCTCGGATTGACATCACATTTCTCAGGCAGGTTCCTGTAAAGAAGGTAAAGTACTGTATTTGAACAGAAAATTTGGTACATTTCGGTCTCGGTGGGAATTGAACCCGCGCCTAGGGGGTGAGAGAGAAGCTATATAGCGCCTCCTTGATAGGAAGCCTGTGCACTATCCGCTATGACGTCATGCTGATTTCCATTGCAGAGCCTCGCGTGATCAAAGCGGTGAGGTCAACATCACCGCCGCATACTCGGGTGGGTCCCCAGTAGATTCATAGGTAGTTGGGAAACGTAAGATGACGTCACGAGTCAAACTGCATTGGCCTTGTGCTATCTAGCAGATGTTGGGGGAGCACACTTCCCCAACGCCTACATGGCGGCTCTACGGTTCTGGTTGACTAAAGCTGTGCCATGTGCGTGCGTCAATGCACTCGTCATGGTGCAGCCACAAGTGTATAATATAAAAACAGTAATGTCAAATTGAAAGCCACCCAATATTTCTTCCATTTATAACTTCCTCGCCTGCAAAAGAGCGCGTTGAGACGCTTGGAGCTTTGTGATTTGACCTTTAGGAAGCGCACTTGGAACGCAGGCAAGAGCTTTTACTCACGCTAACCTTTAAAGGTATCTGTAAATGAGACACCGCGTCTATTTCATTTTCTTTACGCGCGCATTGTCACCTAAAAGTCAAAACTACGTCATTCTACCGACGAAGCACATCTCCTGTTTTCGAATAGCTCTCAATATGGTAAATGCGCTTCTAAGGGTACTTCGCTGGAACATCATTTTTGGTGAATATGTTATTCCCTGTTTGGTGCTTTAAATTAGCAATTTCGAGCTTTCGTGTACTCTTTTTGCTTTCGTCCTGTATGCCTTTTCTCCTGTATTGGCTGCACTTCTAGAACAAAGTTTCATGCGGAAAGGAGGCCTTACTACTTTTGAACTGCTATACCGACTACAAGATCTAAGAATGTACTTCTTGCATAAGTTTTGTGTCAGAAGGGCGAACATACAAGTTATACTGGTTAACACGCATCAAAAAGAAGTACACCGCGAATGAATAAAGTAAAGTTATTCCAACGTCAACTTAGCCCCGAGAACGAGTGGACTAAAATCAATATATGTCAAATATTCTATACCAAAGATGACAGTTTTACACGACGCGGGATACATTTGTTGTGACTGAAATGCATTTGAGTATTAAACAAAGGTGCCCTAGTGCTTCTCCATTCTTTAAGTCACTACAGCCAGGAAATACATACGTCCGCTTGAAGGTCCCAAACTCCAGAAGCATGTCAGCTTTTCTATTTTGTTTTCTGTTTGCTTTCACCTCACGGTACCGGATCGTTGGGTCTGCAACATATAAGAGTGATACACAAAGCAAGGTATGTTTATAGAGAAGGAATTTATCTTTGATAGCTTTGCCGCTTGGCTGAATATGTGCGTCTAACATCCTACACCCCTCAAATTGGACAACTCCGTAAGTACAACTAGGTAATTGCGACCGCGCGTGTGCCCATTTTTTGTCAACTCCCAGAATGATTCGGCGTACGCGCTTCGAAAATGATATTGGCTTCTCCCTTTTTCAGAGCAATTGGCCTTAGCACAAAAGTGAGATGTGCGTACTATGAAGCATACGCAGCTTTGTTCAACACTCACATATGCAAGTTCATAAATGTACAGTGTCCAATATTGATCACAGTTTTGCTCGAAGGGTGAAATAAAGGTAATGATAGGAAGTGCGCGAGGTCAGCGCTCCTACGCTTTTACGTAGTTTTCCGGAGGTTACCAAGCACTACAAGTATATCAGACTCGAAAAGGAGTTTGTAAGTGGCCAAACGGGGTCTTTACCGAGTTGTTGGTTTTTAGCAAGCGAGAACGTGACAGCCAAAAAGCGCCCGCATAGCCGCATACATGAGGGCACACGGACGAAGGAAATAAAATCGACGGCGCACTCGCCGGCTTTGAAATGGAAACGGGATGCTCGATCACCTTTGTGGCTGCTCGCACTTTTAGTGCGAAAACATTATATGCCCCATTGCCCGAAAATCCGGCGTTGTGGTCGGCGGCGTGATTGAAAGATGGTACCAAAAATGGGCGCTGGCACGAAGAGTAAGGACACGTCGAAAAGTGATAGTACCGACGTCAAATTTCTCAGGCTGGTTTCTGTACACGAACTAAATGATCGCTTTTGAAAAGAAACTTCAGCAAATTTAGGTCTGAGTAGGAATCGATCCCGGGCCTCCGGGATCTGAGACTAGTACACTTAGGTGCTACCGATACCTAGATGCTAAGTGTGCGTAAACTTAGGGCCTGACAGGCCTCACTGCGCCTGCGATAAACATATAACCTCCTTGGTGTTGAAGCTTCACTAATTTCGCTCTGGTGGCGTCGCATTCGCGCATGGCTTGCCGCCGCATCAGCCCCATGGCCACCGCGTCACCTTCTCCTTTGTGAGAAATGCAGCGTGCGGTTCGTGCTCGATTCTGGAGCTGTGCCAGGATGGATCCCGTTGGTCTAATTCGACGTGTCCGACGTAGAGGCGCCCAAAATAACTTGAAGATGATGCGCTACCAGAGAATTATCGTTCGAGAATATTGCCCTTTAACACAATGCACCTTTGAATGCTACCTTTAGTTTTCGTGAGTTATCGTTGGTTCTAACACTTATGCTCAATCCGAGAAAGCATTTGCCAAGCAGTTGTACATGGGTAAGTGACTATGTTGTTGAAACGTAGCTTGTAGCAGTTTACATGCTCTGTGGGCGCTGGTTTATCCGCGTCGCGCTTGCCTGCTGCACCGCGGTGCACGCTTGCGCTCTGAAAGCTGGCAGAGGAAACGTGTTCGGCCTTCCTATACACAGCATTGCGTACTGCAGAGCCATTGTTCGTGTTGTGGTACGCGTTCGAGCACCCGACGATCACGCAACGAATCGGCATTCTAGCGACAACTCAAATCACTTGTGATGCAGGCAGAACGCCAGCCTAGCAAGACGCCCGTAAACTCGCAAATGATGAGCGAGCAATGCGCCTGCCTGCCTAGGCGCTACATTGCGCTAATGAGAGATTAGCAGCTGCCTACGGTTCTACAACACTCGCCATATTCGCATCGCTACCGCTCTCCGGCAGCTGCACGCGTCCTCTGAATAGGCGCCATTTATTAGCTGTTTATAACGAAGTTAGGCAATTACCGGCCCTGCGGCTTTACCAATATTACTATATGAGAGTATGCGCTACGCATTTATAGTCACTTTATCGCAAGTGAAGTTTCATTGTAGTTTACTTTGAAACAGTAGCAGCCTCCTCACCTGTAGCCTATGTATTGGTTACATAAAACAGCGGTCAGTTTAAAAATACACAATTCAATTTGAAAGTTCACACCCCTCAAACGCTCAAACCTACAAAATATGGTTTTTGTCAGTAGCATACGTGCAGGTTTTTGTAGTGTTTTTTTTTTTTTTTCATAAAGGTTGGACGTACAGCCTGTCCGCTGTGTTTGATAATTTTAATTTTTATTGCCGAAGAGCGAGTTTTTTCTGGGCACATACTCAGCGATTCTAGCAGCTACAAGTGCACTTGAGATCATAGTTTATGATCATAACTTGAAGAAAACTAGAATACAAATGAATTTACCAGTGTCTCTGTATGCTACACACCATACAAAGCAGCATGTCTCTACTTATGGTTAATGTATTAGGTTATTTTAGGCTAAGGTGTTTTGTTTACATGTGAGTGCTACCGGTTGAATGCACATGTAAACTACCTATAGTACAGAGAGATGCGAAGAGCATGTCACACTTGATATCCTCAGCAGCAGGGAATGTATGGGGGCTGTCGAGATCGCAGCATCTCATATTACATTATGTGTATTACCTTGTAAATATCTAAAGTGTCATATCACACACATTTCACGCAATGGTGATTATATCTACCAAGAAGACGGTGAGATTATAGGCCATGATGCGAAATATTAGTTTATGTTGCCCCACTAAAGCGAGCTTTATGAATCTGCGCACTCTTCGCTGATACAATATTTTACATACTGAACACATTAGCATCATGCTAAGCTTCACATCGACTAAAACCTTCAAAAGTGGCCTTCATAACGACACCTTTAGAGACAACGGCGCCATAAAAAAGGACCGAGACATGTAAACCCATCTTTAGGTAACCGGTTTTATGGCGAAATTATCAAAATTCTCAGGACTGGTAGGCCATCATGTGCCAAAAGAATACAGTGTCGACAGTAACCAGTTCTGAAATCAACAGGCCAGCTTAAGCGTCTATTTCTTCCAAATCACTTTAGTGAGATTCTAATAATGTTTGAAGTGGTCACTAATAATACCTTGGGATTCCCAAGGAACCCTAAATTCAATTTGTGAACTCGCTTTTTCTAGTCAGGTTCATTTCTTTCCCAAGTTATAAACTTTTTGAAAGCTACAACAGGAACCAATCTTATATGACCCCAGTATTGTATATCGGTGTCTTTGATACAGACTACCTTCATTTCTTTAGCTGGACTTGGATGCGTGCCGTTAAAGCTACATCGTTTTTCAGTCACTGTCACTGTCAATGTCTTGGATCACTAGTCACTTGGATCGTTTATGGATCAGTGCAAAATTGCTGCACGACTGGTCGCTCGCGGCACTTGGGCGTATTCGTGGGCTTTTTTACGCTCTGAAAAACACTTTCGTGTAGCACGTATTGAGCAGCAGCAAGCTGCACAGGGGGTTTTTCATGTTGCTCTACATTTTTCTCATGGACCCTTTTAATTTAATTGTAACAATTGAGAAGTTAGATTATTATTTATGACTACCAAGCTGAAAGACACTAGAAATTGAGAAAGTTCTCTTGCATGTCAATGTGTGTGTGTAGTCTGACGTTCGGGAGGTATTAATCAATGTTTAATAAAATTGACAGATACATGTTTAGAATTCTGTATGTTTGTTGGTGCAAAATATAGGAAGTGAGAACTAAAAAACAGCAAAGAAGAAACAGTTATCAGCTGGGGTTTATAACATACGACCTGATCATTCTAATCCCAGTATCATAGCCTTGCACCACGGCGAATTTCTTTTTGATTACGATTTTTATTACAACAACCAACTATAAAGGGATGGCATAATGCGTAAAATTTTTTCACTTGCCCCAGTTCATTATGTAGATTGATCCAGTAAATACGTTGAGCTTGTACATTTTTCCCATGTCAACAGTAAGAATCTCTGTCTACGCTAATGTTTACATTTGCATGTTGAAAGCCAGGGTGCACTCATATAGGTGTTCTGTGGAGAGCTTGATCTGATTATCTCCAAGCGACTGCAAACAACAATACATGGCTTCTGTTTAGCTACGTAGCATCAGAATATTTTAAAGATTGTCTTAAGTAGAACGCCCAGTATATATACTGGCATAAGATTGCCTCAATATATAAGAGGTACGTTGCATTGGTTTCAACAGCGAACAAATATTACAGCATTTTTTTTCTCTATGAAGAGCAGAACATACTCTATGCCTTATACCCAGTAACATAGATTGGTGTAAAAAAGGCTGATTCATCTAAGGCATATAACTAGCGAACCAAGCCGGCATGGAAGAGGTCTACTGAAGGGCGGCACATGTCCATAGACCTAGGTCGCAGTGAAAGAGGATCATTGAAGAGCGCTAAATGCCCAATGTCACATTACCAGTGACCAAAGCTTGTGGGTAGCTTGGTATAGAACCAGTTTCCCCCGAGCACATAAACACGATGCTCAAGCCATAAGACCATGGACTACCCAGTAACCCAAAGCTTACAGCAAAATGGTAAGGGGCACAGAGAGGCGGGCAGACAGACAGAAACTTGAATTATATTTTTATTGAAATTTACGGTGGTCTCATGGTGACTTTGGTATAAGAGCGCGATTGCCACATGGTAAATTAATGTTGATGAAGCAAAAAAGTTCAAGTCAAGTGGCTCCTGGTGACAAAATGTATTAAAAGCACAATCGCTTATTAATGCGCTTGGCATGTACCGCTCAGATGGAGTTAATAAAAAGGCTTTATAGAGTAGTTGTAGTTAGGATAATTGTTTTATTTAGGGGAAGACTAGCGTACTCTAAACGCCTCTGCAGCTACAAAATTCTACAAATTTTTCAGCCGTTTGCTCAGCTTTTCCACAAACGGGAGCTGAGGACGAATGTGAGTATGGTGTTGCATGTTATGATACATTTAGTAGACGACACTGGACCGAAGAGTAGCTGTGTTAGAATTATTTTCTGAAGCTTTAAAAAGAATATGGCACACATTAGAATAATATCTGAAATAGCACCTGTGGGTTGCATTTTCAGGTATTCTCCTTCTTTTTAAAGACAGTGTCATTCGTAGTTGTCTCCTGCTAATCAAGCTATCTTTGAAGTGGATAGATTATACTTAGAGCACATCTCTTAAGCGCCCGTTCCTGCGGCGAGCATCGGCGTCTTCCCTAGGTGTTTTCGTGACCGAACCAACGAGCACAGCGAAGGACGAGAGTACGAAAGCGGAGCCGGTAATTAAGATGACGATAGCGAAAAGGGCGCGAGGAAGAAAGCACTGGAGGAGGGTGCACAGGAACCATGGTGCGGAAAGCCGAGGACGAGGGTATGGTGAAAAGAATAGTGTAGTGTCGTGCAAGACGGGCTTTGCAGCGATGATGGCTACGTGATGGTGCTAGAGTATAACGCGTCGTCTGTTCACCGACGACGGCACCAAAACCATATCGGGAACCAAAGTGCTGCATGAGCGGAGGTCTATCGGCGGCGGCTGGTGTGAATTGCGCCCACGCATCGCCAACGCGCCATCTGTCGTGATCTGCCGATTAGCGAGGCAGTGGCGCCACAATTCGCACCGTTTGCAACGCGCTGCACGAAACAAATTGCCGGCGCCAGCCAATATATTGTCAAATAAAAACGCGTATACAGCTGCGCTCAAATTTCGCTTCAGAGTATTGGGATCATGGGTGAAATTATTCAAAGTTGTGTTTATTTTTGTGGAATTTATAATATTTTGCATAAGCAGATTTTTTTTAAATAACGTTTTCTTTTTTTAAGTTGTAGCGCGCGCTGGAAATTCTCAATGGACTTGTTTTCATGCCGTTATGTTTTACGTGGTTCTTTTTTTGGCGCTGTAAAGTAACGCGAAAAATACAGAGATGTTATTACAGTCTCGTGCGCTCGGATGTCAACACTATAAGGCGCGTTTCGGACGAACTAAACCTACACGACAACCTTAAATAAAAAAAAGGATCGGCTATGGGCTTGACCATACAAAAAGCACATTCATTGTGATGATAGAAACCACACAACGTCCCGAAATATAAAAGGCAAACCGGACATGAACACCAATGCCTAAACACTCGCTTGCATTTGGCAGGCTTGCCAATTTCGTTCTTTAGAAAGGTGATCGAGAGTGCAAGAATCTAGATGCGCAAACATTATTATTGTTACTTTGTCTATAATAACTTCTAGCTGCCTGCAGTGCTTTTATACGATTTCGAAATTGCACCGCGCTGATGGTACTTGAGCAGGTATCTCCGCCTGATGTCATCGGAGTCGACATTTAGCCCCAGTAAACATTACACATTTATTTGATTTCTCAGCACTCTTTCTTTTCTCTTGAACGCAGCAGGGGCTATAAAAATATCCAAGCAACTTGCACTGTTGACCCTCTCGGTTCTGTTTTTGACCGCTCCATCATGTGCGCTGAAGGGTGGTAAAGTGAGTCACTCAGAATCAGTTCTTGAGCATTTCTAGCCGTACGTCGTCGCCCCTCAACAAAACACTAGTCTTCGGCGTCCGGTAAGCACAGCCTCATTTTGTAAATGCGACTACATGGTGCCGACCAGTGATCAGAATACTACTACATTATCTTCCTTCTTTTTTCAGGGTGAAGGCTTAGGCGTCTTCTTCAGGTCGACTTGCTTCGGCCAGTGAACTTACCTTGTAGACTTTGTGTGCCATTGGTGTTTTGTTCGTTGTCGTCCCCATCGAGGTTAACCACATTGCGATCCCGCTTGGGTGTTGGAGATGCACCACGAGATATGCTCTGCTCAAGTGAAGAGCACTGACGCTAAAGATTGAGGCTTTACATGTTTGCTAGTGTTTTCTCATAGAAGGAATAATATGCAGAATAAACTTAAAGAAATACAATTTATGTTCAGAAAAACATCTTCCTTGTAACAGTTACACATGAAGAAAAACTTTTCGCGGAATGCATTGCACATTGACTGGTGACGGTAATACGTTTAAGTTTAAATGAGTATAGCGACACACCCTATTGCTACCTTCGAAAGACGTTATCTGTGAGGCGTTCCGCTTGATTCCTGTTTCGCGCTTTCATAAAAATTATAGGCGCTACATAGCGTTCTCATAGCGTTCTCAGCATTCACTACGCTCTTAGGCACCCTGAATTTCGGAGCGCACGCACACGCTTCGTGGCAGCGCCGCTATATCGGGTGTTCCTAGGGAAGCCCCAGAGTGGAGTACCGCTGAAGTTCATGCATCATGTAGAATTGTTTTGACAGGCACAGTACTTTATGTTGCTAAATTGATTCAATGGTAAACGCATTACCGCTGACATCCATCGTAAAACTAGTTCTGAATTTTTTCGATATTCAAAGTAGGTGCAAAAATAATTTGTCCGATTTGTACAACGTTCTCCGTGCGAGTGGTTACTATCAAAACGATCAACCTCGCCTACTGCCACTTCTTTCAGCTCAGTTCTCAATGTAGGCTCCCATTCCCAAGTAAGGCATATAAAATACGACAGTGGCAAGGACAATGCACACATATCACTTGCACTCCCAGCAAAAATCAATTGCATAGGCCAAAAGAACACATCTTATTCACAGCAAGTGCTCTAAACTACTAAGAAGCAGAATGCCGCGTAGTACTTCTACGCAAACAAGACATTCCTCAGTTGAGAGAGGAGACATTCGGCACTGCATAATAAATGGTAGCCACCGGCAACAAAATGCTTTAATCAGGTGCATCTGTGCACACGTACATTTCGTCTCTGAGTTGTGATTAAAATTTTGCAACCAAGTCTGCTTGGGGCCAGAATCACCGGTTTCTCTTCGGCTGCGGGTGACACCCACGCCGTTCAATAGAGCCAATGTGTGCGTAGAGAACGGCATTAATAGTGACTGCTCGCACAGAAAGAATCGCATGCGTCTGGACCAGAGCCAGACACAATTTCCTCTACTCGCCCCTTTCATAGCAGTCACACGAAAGATGCACCTGGCACTTTGTTACGCACGTTGGGAGCAGCTTGGCTCACTAATGAGCTCAACTCCGCAACATGCAGCTATTCGCGCCTGCGTGCCTACACAGTGGAAGTCGATCCACTGGCATGCCCGATTACAAGTAACCGTGTTCATCTCCCTGATTTCAAAGGAAAACATGCCACCAGCAACAAATGCTCCGAAATGCACGTCGTGGTGAGATAAGATAATGAATGTGGATCTGTTCCACGCTTTCAATGGCTTATAGGACCCACCAGTATTCTGAACCGCACGTCTGTGGAATTTATGCACAATATATTGTAGCATTTACCCGCAGCCGCAAAACGATTACGCCAGTGTTATTCCTATCCTTAATGTTGAGCCAGCTAAGTTTTGAAGGAACAGTTGGTTAGCCGTGCGCATATTTTATTTTGCGTAAAGAAATTAGGTTCTATGAGCCAATGCATTGAGAGAAAAAGAAACAGCAAGAAAACGGGGGTCTGAATTTTCACAAGACAAAAGAAAGCATATCTATCGCTACTCTTTTACAGGATGCTTAGGTCTATGCCACCAAGTTTGGCCAATACTTCGTCATGCAGTTACACTGTTTGCAATAGGCTGTTCTCAATAATAAAATAATAACACATAGTTATGAGGGCCAAAAAAAAACGAATCCTCCTGTGCTCATCTGCAATGCCGTGTAGTTAGTTGTTAAAATACTCACGACGTGTGGATGAAGGCTTCCGTTTCAAAATTCTTGTTTATTGTTTTTATCCACACGTATGACGCTAACCAGATCAGGCCATTGAAGTTCATTTTACCGGGGCTATATTTTACGCAGACCAGCTTTCCATCAATCTAACCGACAATATAGCTCTTGGGATAATTAGTTTTCATACCATTCAACTGAATCTCAAGAAGACGAAGTCGTATATAACTTATAAGGACTGCTTGCTTCTTTTATTCAAAATAAAATGTTTTGCTTGAACAGATGATCCTGGATCTTAATATGAGCTATATGTGTAAATGTATGCCACTTCTTTTGTCTTGATTGCGTTCTTCTTAACCTCGTCCACAGACGACGACTCGTTACAAGAATTCAATATAGAACTATTCGTTATTGCTGACCATGCCCTTACACAGCGCTTCGGCAACAACCACGCAAAAGTCAAGCAACATGTTCAAAAACTTATCACTCTGGCAAGTACAAACTATATCTTAATTCATATTACGTCTCTCTCTCTAAATTATTTTTTGTAACGGTAAAGAGAAATATTTTTGTTTTCGCAGTAAATGTATACAGAGCCGTCGTATGCTCCATAAAGGCAACCCTCAATTTTTAGTAGTAGGTGGTTAATCATATGATCGGTGCAGATATAAAAAGGATTTGTGTCCATGCTCTTTCTGCATAGCCTTGTAAATTTACGCAGAAATACGCCGAGCACCTCCTGACAAAGTACAGTACATATCTTCTCGAAGAAACGAAAACATATTTCAGATATTTTTTGTTGCATTCCGACAAAAAAATGATTTTTTACCATATTCCAATTTATTGTAACTTGCTCATTCATTAGTTGTACACAAATATAGAAAGAAAAGAAAGCTTGTGCGAGAACTAAGTATAGTTTTTTTTTTTTGAAATACGGGGAGATGTTTGCCATAAGGAATTACTTCACTAATGCGAAGAATGAGAGAGCATACGTAAACCCAGATAGAAATTGAGCAAGCGCTCACTGCAAACTGATTATATTGAGGCAAAAAAGGTTCTAAACTATTGATTCAAACAGATGGCATATGCCTACAGTACACAGCTCGGTGCTCTAAGCCCTTATAGGGAAAACCGTTTCCTCAAGGCGTACATTTTCAAGTGCGCGAAGAAGTGCTTAAGGAATGATTTACAATACATACCTGATGCCGACACACCGGACACACAAACGTAAAAATATTCAGTAGAAGTACTGTACCAATGTTATTAAGCCAAAAGCGCTTAGCAAATCGTTTTATTAGGTACCAAGACAAGGAGACTACGGGGAAGGCGGAACATAGAAATTCAAGACGATCAGCAAAATGCGAACGAGGCTCCCGTTTTAGCTTGTTCTCGTTTTGCACATCGTAAGCGCAGAGAGGGCAAGAAAAACTTCCTTACTATACATGAGATGTTAGCCTGCCTAATGCCATGATACGCCAGTCCTGGTGCTTGGTGATATTGATGACATACACAGGGATGATATTACCACACAAATAGCACATCAGTCACTACAAGCCGCAATAGATGCTTTTGATGCGTGCTAGAGCACGCAGAACTAAACCGTTGTTTTAGGGTCAGCACAACCATTGTTTCCTCCATGTATACGAGATAAAAACACCTTAGATTTCATATTAATGTTTAAAGGACTTCGACGCATTACAAGCACGGAATAAACGAAGATTTACCTGCACTTGTTCGAACACTGTTTACATCTCGAATGTTTCGCTCTACCAAAGAGAGTTCATTGGCAAAACAGGGAGCACCTTGTCATTCTTAAGTTGGTCCAGTCACACACCAAAGAAAAAAATGCGCATCATCACCACTGAATTCTTTGGGCTGCCGACAATTCTATCACTGATGTATTTTGCATGTATGTAACACGTGAACTGGAGCCACAAAATACTTTCAATATGCTCATCTCGATTCCACCCGATTAAGATACACGTCACTACATATTTGCATAATCATATACATAGGCAAACATATCACAGAGTAGAATAACGCATGATGTTCAATGGCGTTTGCGCTCATAACACCAAGCTTTACTTTGAATTTCATCGAACTTCATGTCTAGAAGTGGCTAACAATAATTTGTAAGGCCAATTTTTTTTTTTCAATTCGATGTGCGCTACCCTTGTGACTTTCTATTTCCTATGCTATTCGGCTGTTGACTTATAGATGGTATCTATATTTTCTATTAAAATGTTAGCATTCTTGAGACAGCTCACGTATTTTCCAGAGGCTAGCAATGCATGCATGTATGCGTGCATGCATAGAACTGCAACTGCGTATGTGGTGGCTATGCACTGTTGAACGGTTGTGTCTTGAGAGCGATTGGCGTTGGGGGTGGAGCCTAGGCGCGTGGTGAGCTTGTAGCTTTGCTTGTGCTGTGCGTCCTCGGCACTCAATTTGCGCTCAAGCGATACACACCCGGAAGGTTACTTCGCTCGCTCTTGCTGCCGCGTTTCCTCACGGCAGCATTTGGAAAGCGAGGTTCAGCCGTCATTGAGTGTGATTTGTTCAAGCTTGCTGTGCGCGCTGATGCCATGGTTACCAATTTAGTTGGTAAGCGAATGAGTACGACTTGATACGGCCACCCGCCGTGGTTGCTCAGTGGCTATGGTGTTGGGCTGCTGAGCACGAGGTCGCGGGATCGAATCCCGGCCACGGCGGCCGGATTTCGATGGGGGCGAAATGCGAAAACACCCGTGTACTTAAATTTAGGTGCACGTTAAAGAACCCCAGGTGGTCGAAATTTCCGGAGTCCTCCACTACGGCGTGCCTCATAATCAGAAAGTGGTTTTGGCACGTAAAACCCCATATTTTAATTTTTTTTTGATACGGCCAACAAAAGCACTACCCTTGCTTCGTATGACTCAGTGACAATTTGTGATCGCAATCTATGAGTCGCCTTTCAGGCAAAACTGATGCTTTTTTAGTGAACATCCTTTATGCCGACATGCGCCACTATAGATGCGTGACAGACTATGTACCAAAGTTCAATGAGGCACTTTCATGTCTACTGAGAGCACTGCGTACGTTCCACTGAAATATGACGCTCTAAAATGACAAAAAAGAACCTTAAAAGGGGTCCTTAAAGGTCCCTGAAAAACTGGGGCAATTTGAAACATTTTTATTCATTTGTTCAAGTAATTATGACTATTTACATAATAAAGTATAACAAAATTGATACCCCATTTCACACATATACTACTGCTAGCAAAACACCGTTATCTTATGGTCATGTCTCGCAGCCTTACTTCTACATAGCTTGGCCATCAGAAGCTCAGACACCGTGCCACTGATAATCTATCTTGACTGGTTTCTTTGCCTCTTCACTTATCAGAGTGCAAGGACAATGGCCAAATATTTAAGAAGTCTAAATTTATGGCACGTTCTAAATTATTGGGTGTATATTTTAAGGCATTTTTCATGGGAGTACTTGCTTGTAGGCAAACGCGTACCTGAGGACACTTCGGCCTCCTGGATCTATTACTTTAACAGGACTTCAGTCTTATTATGAGGTGAGTGAAATAGACGTGGATATAGCTTTATATAACGAAATGAACATTACAGGGACAGGAAGGCTATTTGGTATTCGCCCCAAACGGCGATGTTAGCTCCGAAGAAACGATGGACAAACTAGTTAAATATGCGGAACAATACCCGCTAATGTGGGGATCGGATTTGCTGCTTCTTTTGACAGGGTGAGCAATTATCTCATTGATTTTTCTTTTTTTCCTCGTCAACGAGAATATAATTATGGAAACAATTGTTCAAGTGTGCGTCCTGTTTTGGGGATAGCCAAGACTAGGGCTGCCAAGGCAACACAAGTTTCTTAATAATTTCAAGCACATTACGTAACTGAAATATAGCCGTTTTGTCACACTAAAAAGATTGGATAAGAGGGCGTCGCACCAGCTCCATTTCTTCTAGAAATACTACGAAAGTTTACCAGCGCAGATCGTAAGAACGAAGAAAGATGACATAAATCGCCTGAGCAGAGAGGCACTATTGCACAGATTCTTACGTCTTTATTCAATTACCGCGAACATTTTCGTAGTTCATGACTTATTGCTTGGTTCGGCAACATGTATGTTATCTTGACACATCTTTTTAAAGGTTTCCGAAAATTGGTAACATCATAAAATATGTCTGGAAACTTCGCCGCTTTCAGAAGAAGTATGATTGAGGCACATGTAGACAAATATGATCAGTGACGCCAAAATTGGAGGACTCAATAACACAGGAGCTCCTATCTCTATTGGTAAAAACTGATTCTTTTATTTGCCCTCTGTTGCACCGAATTTGATGCGCTTTCATGTATTTCGCTGAAATAGTGTATGTCGCACATGCAACATGCAAATATATTAATGTCTTTAGCGTTCTCTGCTTGCTTCAGGCATTTTCTAATCTATCTATCTATCTATCTATCTATCTATCTATCTATCTATCTATCTATCTATCTATCTATCTATCTATCTATCTATCTATCTATCTATCTATCTATCTATCTATCTATCTATCTATCTATCTATCTATCTATCCACTGACGCTTACCCAGTGACTCAAGAAAGTTGTCTAATACTTTGGGTCACTAGGTGTGTGCTCGCGGCCGTGATGCCATCATGGTCGTTGCATCGTAAGTGTCCATGTTTTCTCATCGGACTTTTATCATGCCGTCGTCATCACGCCTTCTTCGTCTCACAGTCGCCATGCATTGGTCGTCATACTGTCGTCGTGAGACAGGCGTGATAGTTTTATCGTTATCATTCCAGCTTCATCATTCGACTCTTGTCATGTCATCGTCAGGCAATCGTCGTCCCACAGTCGTCGTAATAGCATCGTCATGCCGTCGTCGTCTCGTCGTCGTTGTACCGCAGTCATCTGTTGAGGAACGTCATCTCATCGTTGTCATGCCGCTTTTTTCATGAGCATTCTTCATTCAATAGACGTCATTCCATCTTTCTCATTCCATCGCAATTATTTGGTTCTCATTCAATCCGGTTATTCAGCCGCAGTGTCAAGCTATCCTTGTCTTTACGCCGACGTCAAACAGCCGCTGTCGTATATCTGTTGTCCTGCTATCGTCGCGATGCCATCGTGGTCCGGCTATCAGTTATTTCCAGCATAGTCATCTGACTGCCGTCATGCCGTCGTCACCGAGCATTCTAAGACTAAGTAACCCCAAATGTCTAGCAGCTTCGATCACTAAATATATACACGGGGTCGTGATGCCCGGTTGGATGTCATCTCATTGTCATTACAGCTTCGTGTTATGGCTGTCGACATGCTGGCCTCGTCTCGCCTTCTGCGCGGACACACTAGTCCATATTAGCTAATACTTTGGAGCAGTAGGTTCGTGCTTCGGGTCGTGATGCCTACTTAGTTATTGCTCCGTTATTCAAGCTTTGTCATCCGACTCTCGGCGTACCGTCGTCGTCAAACCGTCGGGATGTATTAGCAGCCATAGCATCGTCATGATCCCGTCGTGCTCGTTTCATTCTCATCATTCCAGCTTCGCCTTTTGACTTTCCCCATGCCGTCATCCTCAAACCATCGTCGTTATATAGCCTTCGTGACACAGTACTTTTCGTGCTATGGTCTTCATGCTATCGTCTTCAAACAGTTGTCATGAATTTTTTGTCATCGCCTCGTCCGCATGCGGTCATCGTCATACATCCGTTGTCATACCATCCTCGTGGTGGCGTCGTGGTCATTCCATGCACTTGTCGTTTTGCCGTCATCATCACACAGTCGGCGTCATACAATTATCAGGCCCCACTGTATTTTCATTTTCACTTTACGGTTGTATATACTTGAGAAGCTATCGAACTAGTAAGCTATCTAAGGAGACGAAAGATCTGATCAAGGTACACCAATCTATGAAAGCCTCTAACCCTACAGCTACAATAGAATAGGTAGAACTTTCCAAGTTAATCAACAAGCCTAAGACAGCTGACATCAGGAAGTATAATATGGAAAGAATTGAACATGCTCTCAGGAACGGAGGAAGCCTAAAAGCAGTGAAGGAGAAACTAGGAATAGGCAAGAATCAGATGTATGCATTAAGAGACAAAGCTGGCAATATCATTACTAATATGCATGAGATAGTTCAAGTGGCTGAGGAGTTCTGTAGAGATTTATATAGTACCAGTGGCACCCACAACTACAATGGAAGATATAATAGTCTAGAAGAACTTGAAATCCCACAAGTAACGCCGGAAGAAGTAAAGAAAGCCTTAGAAGCTATGCAAAGGGGGAAGGCAGCTGGGGAGAACCCGGTTACAGCAGATTTGTTGAAAGATGGTGAGCAGATTGTTTTCAAAAACAGGCCACCCTGTATACGCAATGCCTGATGACCTCGAGCGTACCGGAATCTTGGAAGAACGCTAACGTAATCCTAATCGATAACAAAGGGGACGCCAAAGACTTGAAAAATGATAGGCGATCAGCTTACTGTACGCTGCCTACAAAGTATTTACTAAGGTAATCGGAAATAGAATCAGGAACATCTTAGACTTCTGTCAACCAAAGGACCTGGCAGGATTCCGTAAATGGATGGATGGATACAACTGTCTTGTACGTCCGGCAAGGTTTAACGCGACCCGGGCTCAGGTCTCCCGTGGGGGAACGTCAAGGCCCTGCCTCAACGCCGCCTCACGGGCTTGCTGCACTGCCCACGTCTGGATTCTGAGGTCTGAGCTGCGCAGAGGCTGGAGGCTGGGGGCTTACGAAAAGAGTCCTACTTAAATTGAGGACAACGCAAGGCGCTATGGAAAGCAGAATGATGGGTTTAACGTTAAAGGATAAGAAAAGAGCAGGTTAGGTGAGGGAACAAACGCGAGGTAATGACATCTTAGTTGACATCAAGAAAAAAGTTGGCATGGGGAGGACATTTAAGGAGGAGGGAAGATAACCGATGGTCATTAAGGGTTACGAACTGTATCCCAAGGGAAAGGAAGCGTAGCAGGGGGCGGCAGAAATTTATGTGGGCCGATGAGATTAGGAAGTTTGCAGGGACAACATGGTCATAATTAGTACATCACCGGGGTAGTTAGAGAAGTATAGGCGAGGCATTTCCCTGCAGTGGGCGTAACCAGGCTGATGATGATGATGATGCTACTTCAGAAACACCATCTCTTCGTCACCATGCCGCCTCATCTTACCATCTTCGTCGTTTCAGTGACATCATTTCTTTTTCTTTCTATCATAGTCATGCTATCGTCATTCAATCGTGGTTACGTCACCGTTGTCACGCAATTGCCATTATTGTGCCGTCGTAAAACAGTCGTTGTCATGCATCCGTTCTCATATGGTCGTGTTCATGCCGTTGGGGAGTCGATATTGATGTAAATCCAGCTTTGTGATGCGGTTCTCATCATACAATCATCGCCACACCTTCTTTATCACAAGCTAGTCGTCATCTTATTGTCCTCGTGGCATAATTGGCTTCGTTATTGCAACCTTATCATTTCATAATCGTCTTCTCAGTATGAACATGCCGTCACCATCATACTGCATCCGCGGTGCCATCGACGTTATTCCTCTGTCGTAGCGCGATTGTCGTACCACCGTCGTCGTTGCGCCATCACACGATCGCCGTAATGCCGTCATACTTAAGGGTCACCTTGGCAAGCTAATCCCATTGTAAACTGGGGCGATACCGGAGGCAGTGTACTTCGGATGTAGCAGGCGCCACGGAAGTCTCAGCGAGACTTCTAAAGATTACTCTATGCTCTCAGGCAGCTCCTCCGAGTAGCCCATGCCTGAGTGATTGGTGGACAGCCATCTTCTATTCCTTCCAGAAAGGGGCAGCTTCCGGCTATTCAGAAAAAGAAATCACTTTCGTTCGGACCATTAACGCATTGTTGACGCGGTTTTAGGACGTGGGGTGACAGACCTGCGAAGTTCGCGGCCCGATAACTTTGAACAGTAGCAGAGGGCTTACGGCGAACATGCCTTAAATAAGAAATAATTATTTTTCCTTTGTTCAGTCTAATAATAGATTATCATTGTGTACGCATCATACTTGACGGGGAGGTATCGCGCTTTTCGTGGCGTCGATTGACAGACTGGTGAGGTTGGGGAGGCGCGAAGGTTTTTTTGTCAATCGAGGAGGTCTGATTGTAGAATTTCTGAATAAAAGCTTAGAATAGAATTACGTTATTGCATCCCAGATTCTTTTCCTCTAGTCATATGACAAGTTATCGTGATGTATTTATGCTCTACTCTCTTATATTTGCATTGACTGTGTGTGTAAATGAGCAGATTTGCAGTGTTTCTAACGCAATTGTTTTCTCCCAATCAAGTCCCTTTGGACAACATTTCTTGCTCCTAAAAATGGCAATTTCAATACATGTTGATGCCGTGTCTACAGAATTTAGAGTCTTGCTTTGACCTCTGGAATGCTCATATTGTTTACAGAAGCACTGATTGACATCTTTTACCCGTACTAGCCTAAGGTATTCTAGGTTATTCTAAGAATAACACAGGACAAAGGGCGCTATGACGTAAAAATAGTTCAAACATTTCTATTCAATTTCTGCAATCCGCCATCCAGAATATGTCAAATGGTTTACGGGCCAACTCCAATTCGCCTTTCTGACACGATGCCTCACGAAAACCTAGAAAACGCCCCCATCATATATGAAACGCGCACACTGCTTATGGAGGATTAGACCTAACAGCAAAAAAAGAAAATCGATTCGTCTTTGACGACTTCATTTACATTAGCCCTGGGCTATTGGCCAAACGGTTTCGGTATGCACCCAGGTCACCTGTCTCTCACGCGACGTCCCAAAAACACAAAAACTCACCGCGTCAAAGTGACGGTTACGCGTTAGACGCAATAATATGCCGAACAAAGGTTAATTTATTTCTGAATAGCGGGAGACTGCCCCGTTCCAAAAGGAATAGAAGATGGGTGCCCGCCGATTGCACCGGGGAGCCGCTGGTAAGCATAGATTCATTTGCGTGTAACAAATATCTTTGAGTTGCAGTATAACGTTATCGAGCTGGTTCGGCACCAATACGAGATAGCTTTGCTAGCTCTTCCTTGCCTAAGGTCCTTTCTGGCGGCATTCTTAAGCTTCCGTTGCACCCATCCGCTATGTTTGACCAGCCATCGTAGGCTAAGCAAGGAGAAGCAGAGAAATTGCAAACGCGGGCACCACCATCCTCATGCGGTTATCTAGTTTCACTGGGCTCCACGCTGTGCTCCTAGTAAAGCCTCCCCACTTCAGCGTGCTACTCGCCTCTTGTCAGCGAAGTAGATAACAATAACTACTGAGTGTAGGCAATCCTATTCGCTTTGAAAGCTAAAGGACTGACCTCCTCTAAGCGAGGAGCGCGTTTGATTGGGGTTTTGAAGCAGACTATATGGGTTACCGGCCGTTGCTTACGTCGTTGGTTACCGAAACTTGATGTTAGGAGATAGAGATAAAAAGAGGTTGAAATAGTTTTACATTATAGGGCCCCAAAACCTCACCCGTCATATTCACCGATAACTGGCGTGCCTTGCATCGAAGGCGCATCGGCGCGATGGAAGATAACGGTAGGGCAGGGCTTGGGGCCCAGCCCCACCGGAGAGCGCCAATTGATGGTCACCGTCCAAGGCAGACACTGCCCTCGCGATGGCCTCAAGGAGGGAACGTGCTCGAAGTGCAACCGCAGCGAGTGCAGTAAGAAAACCGCATGCATCTTTCCCAGGTGTATTCGAGCGGTGGCTTGGGCGGAACTATTCCGTACTCCATATTCGCTAAACATGGAAAGGGGTTGTTTGGTTCGGAACAACTTTCAGTGGCGCCTGCCGTCGCAGACATGTAAGATGGAAACGGCTTTTTTCGTCTAGCCGCACCGTCACACCGTCCCACCTTGCCTCAGGTGGGCTGCCGTGAAGCATGGACGTGGGCCTGGGCACCTGGCGCACGACTGTGCAGTTTTTAAGGCCTCACTTGCGTTTACCAGCATGGTTAGAGGAATCACCAGTGTACTCGGCTCAAACCCTTGCAATGAGTCCGAGCGTGGTCTGCCTATTCCACGCGTTCCTTAGGTCTCGTAATATCAGCAGCAGCGTAGCTTGAATTCTTCTGCATAATAAACCGATGCTTCCTGCAAATATTCTACCGGCTTTTCTAAGTTGTGGCTACCTAGCGTGTTGTGTGACGCCTCTCATGGGCTGGGCTCACAACGCATAAAAATATAGTATTCCAACAACACGTCAATTACGTCAAGCAACGCACCCCCATGAAAGCTGGTAATAGAGAATTCTTCAGCATCGATTTGAGAGGCGGTAACACGAGACCAGCAGCGATGCCTTATCAGAAGTGCGATCAAGCATAGAGCCAAAAGATAACGACAGCGCTGTTGAGCAAACATCAGACATCAGCGTCGGGCAACAAAAACTACACCTCGAAAGTTTCACGTGCTCACGATTTTGACACAGGTGTTCAACCTGCGCAATTTTAACACCAACGAATTATGTGCCCCATGAAGTGGGAATTCCGGCGTCCGAAATTAGAATTCGATGCTACCAAAACTCACATGACCAAGTTTTGGCGTCACATACCCGGTGCTGGACCTGCCGTGGCTTGAAGTGCTTGAACTGCGAAATTCCATCGTGAACATCCAAGGCGACGGCCGCGCGGCCACATCCAAAAAAATTTACTTTGCCGAATTCAAAAATTGAATTGACCCATGCTCAAATTCGACCTGACCCACTCCCAAAGTTGACTTGGCTTTGCCCAAAAATTGGATGACCCACCGTGAAAATGATCTTCGCCCAATTCAAGCACATGAACAAGTGAAAAGTATCGCGCGGAAGAGACATGCTGCTTTTGAATTAAATAACCGTAAGGAGACTTTTGTCTTGCAAACCTTCAAGACGCCACCTTCCCACCTCACAAATGGCGAGATCAAACCACCTGAGCAGGCGCAACCAAACGATAGGACCAGAAGTCACCGCATACTGATCGCATTACGAGGGCCTACGTGCCATTTTTGTTTTTGCTGACAAGACCTCAAGGTTGTCACGTGACGCCCTGTCCTACTTTTTTAAAGTGACTAGCTTATTTGGCCTCTTTGCCGTTTTCGTGATTTCGCGGTGTTTGATGTTCCGCAGTCGGACTAAAGTATAAGGAAAACGTTCGTTCAGGAGTTCGTGCGCTGTCTGCTCGTTATTTTCGTTATTCCTCACTTGGTACGCATAATCCTATCGTTTGGGAATGGCAGAGAGCCCCATGTACGACTCCTGTGGATGCGAGGAAGCCATCGAGCACTTATGGTGTACCTGCCCGCGCTACGATGTACAGCGCCTCTCTCTGCGGGGGCAACCTTACACCGACTGGACTTAAGACCGTTCACCGATTGTAAGATACTCGCACCGTGGTCCCACCCGTCACTGGCACCAGAAGCGATTCGTGCACTAGTGCAATACTTGAAGTCCACCGCCTTAAGAGACCATTTATAGTGCCCCTGCGTATATTGTCACTCCCACACGCACTCAGTGCTCACTCTCTCCGTTTTTCTTCTTTCTATTCCCATTTCCCTCACCCCCGTATAGGGTAGCAAACCGGGTGCTCTTCTCGTTGACCTCCCTGCCTTTCTTGTCCTTGCTTTCTCTTCTCTCTCTTCTCCATTGGTACGTTTGCCCTTGCTATTCGCTGATGTGGAAAATCATCGTTGAAGATTTCTGCACATTTTATTACTCCATGCATACGTCCGCTACGGTACTGGGTTGCAACCTGTGTTGTTGGCTGTTGTACAAGTAACATTTGCATTTCACCAAGACGCCCCGAGGCAAGCCGGCCGTCACCACCACGGCTACGAACTATTGAAGAAATACTCTTAACTGCTTCACTCCACAAAGGCGCCATGCATGTCATTCTGTAATAGCAGTGACCATTACACCATCTGCACTTCCTCATTGGTCGTCATCTTCGTTACCAATGTAATTATGCCATGGTATTTGTCTTTACAGTACCCGCATCATGTGGCAGTCGTTCTCCTTGTCGTTTTCTGATAACCTTCGGATTTTAATAAACCAAAATTGGGCAGGACATGCGAGAGTTTTTTTCTCGTATTTACAAGATATTTTCAGGTAACCAAACACTTTACGAACGCGCAATACCGTAGCAACGCAAATCATAAACTAAAAAAGCCACGTTGAAGCCAAGAGAAAAAAGTGACAGGAGCCATGTACTGCGATAAGACTGCAGTATTTCTGGCTATGGAGTTCTCATATTAATGGCGCATAATGCTTTGCACCAAGAGATATTACCTGGCGTAGGACACAGATTTTAAGAACCTATATAATCTGTCCTTTCAAGTATGATATAATGTTTTGACGGTTGGTGGCCTTTAACTTTGTAGGAAACCACTCAGTAAAAAGACCCAGAATGGAGGAACATCTCGCATACAAGGTATGTTTTCTTTCTTAAATGAAATACGAACTACGCACCCGTCCCTGTGTGCTTTTATATGCGCTTGAGCCGGAATTCACCGCCAATATATGCTACATGGAATTTCACTTTCATTTGGACAGAGCAATGTGTCGTGAAATGCACGGCAAATTTAAGTTTGTGGCGCACTAAGAAGTGCAAGTATCTGAGTTGATAGAGTTGATGTATTGTTGCGATAAGAATTACATTAAAGGTCGAGATGCTTTGACGCTGCAAGGGTCGCCACGATAACGATTCGCGTGCGCTGCCCGTGCTCGGATGATGCGAACATAGCAAACAATGAGGAGAGCGTTCAGATAGAGAAACAATGAAGCCAAGTAAACACACGATCGCCGCTCTACTCAGATCTGCAGCATCCCGGTACTCGTTGTGGCATCCGCTAGCAGCGTGGGAGTTGTATTCAAACGTATTAGCTGGCCTGCCGAGAATTTTCGTGTATATCATATTGTCTGAGCCGAAGCACTCCTAATCGTTAAGATAAATTTATCCACTTATTTTATTCGGCGTTGAGAAATACGCAATTATATATTTTAGAAAATTGGAATACCTTAGAACTATACAAGTGGCAGCAAAGGAATGTTACCTAGGAGTTTACAAGACCCCAATGATGCCTGTCTTTCAGTATGTGTCTGTTTTTTGGCCACCTAATTGTACATCCGACATACAACGGCCCAAACGTGTCCAAAAGAAGACAGTGTGGTTAATTTTAAATCCATACGATCGTAACCCTCAGAGCACCTTCAGAACACGCTACTACCTTATAACTTGAACCGTTGGTAGAAAGGCAGACTTATCGACGAGTGGTCGCGAAGCTCAATATTGTACACCGTTTATCCAGCATCGACGTTTCTTTTGCCGTTCGTCAGAATCTCCACACGTGCTATCCTAGGAATGTCCTCAACTGGTCAATATCATCCGATTGTGATTCTTTCTCTTTTTCTTCCTTACAAAACTTTGTTTACTAGGGATGTAAAACTAGTTAACACGGAAACGTTATCATTCCATTAAGCTTTACGTAAGATTTTAGCTATGTGCCCCTTTATTTAGTTTCGTGGATCTTCTGCGTTAACGTTCGGAAAAGAAGTGAAATAACTATCTTACTAATAGAAATACAACTTCGATTTCACCCCCATGTATCCGCGAGTAGACCAATTTGAAATAAAATTAGACGTCTGTTGTGGTAAACAAGTTTTTGGACATATCATTCCAGGATGAAGACGTTTTAGTCGTTGACACATTCTATCTGCAGCAGGCAAAAAGTCTACAGGTAATTAAGGTGATCTGTGAAACCTCTGTGTTCCTTCGTTATGGTAGCACGTGATTACGTAAAATTATGTGTTTGTACGACTCCGCTGTTGACTTTTGTGTATATTGTTCACATCTCTGCAGTGTACATCTATATGACAGATAACACAAGCCATCACAAAGTACAGAGAGCTCTCGTGTTTCGTGTTGCTGGCATTTAATCGTTGACTTCGTAACTTCAGTTAACTGTAGTGACAAATATGATTAGCCAATAAAAAGCAAATAACGGAGATATTCTTCTGAAAACTTACACCATATCTTGCTTTGAAATCTTCCAATCTGGAGAAAGCTCGTTCCAAAATGCAGGTAATATTGAAAATGGACCTCTACTTACCGACAAATTTCTCTAACTTTGGAAGCTGCACAGAGCCTAATATTTTTGGAAAGTTATTATATTTTTGTTAGGGTGTATATGTTCGTTTATAAGAATTTTAGCTGTAATTCCATTACTTATAAAAAAAGGAACCCGGCAGCACATCTACATCGCAGGAAATAAATCTTGGAACATTTTCTTTCTCTCCTTTCTTGCATCAAGGTCAGAAACTCGCTGAAGTCACCTGCCCAAAATGGAGATGGAACGGGAATATTACTTTCTGGGATAGCTCTTGAGCAGCATCAGAAAGGCTCCGACTTTCAATTTTGCACCTGCTTCTCCAAAAACTGTAGTGTTGCCCTGGAGCTTTTGATGTGCACGAACAGCTTTAGAATATGGTGTGGCTCTCCTTAAATCTTCAGCTTTGGGTGGCAGTGGGTAGCTGGGTGCGCTGCTGCCCATGTGGCAGCGCGGCTGCATGCTTAGACAGCCGGCGAGCACTCGAGCACTATCGCATTTTAAGCCACAACGCTATAAACATCTTTACATTGAACTGCCCGAGGGAAAGCAGGACCTCCTGATGCGAAATCATTAGCTGAGCTCGAGATAGGGCGCAAAAATGGCCTAGACCCGAGTGCAGCCTACGCCTAAATATTTGGGCTGCACATTCTCAACCAGCATTCAATTTTTCAAAACCAAACTAAAGAAACCCCGCCACAACAACCCGATGGAAGTTGTGCATAACTTAGAATGCATGTTTGCAGAGCAATGTTTCCGACATTATTAGGCTCGCATAGCTGCTCTCGCCATGCTGAAAAATCTTGCAGGCGACGTGTTGGGGCTTACGTTATAGCCGCTATCCACCAGGTACACGCGTCGTCTCTTTATTTGTGGCTTCAGTGGCCAATTTTGGGAATGGGAAATTTTGTTGCTCTTGGAGTTTAAGACACCATCGCGTAGCTATATATCACTTATTTCAAAAATGCTCTCTAAGTGCAATGAAATCTTATTTTTGCTTGAATTATAGCTTCAGTTTATTTTGGGAACGGTTGGGAAATATTTATTGCGAAATTTTTCTAGCAGTGTAGGAGAGTGTGAACCCATAAGCCCTTTCTGATATTGTCTTTATAGTTAAAGTTACCTTTACTTTCCGCACGATAATTGTACAAACGGTTGTGAACTGCTAGAAAAATTATCCTAGTTCGATTCCTTGCTTTCTTGTGAATTCTCTTCCCCTATTCAATTTTGCTCCGCATAAGACAGAAACCTTCGCACACAATTGGGGGGCGCACGCTTATATGAGCCAAATCTCTATAGTTCCGACATCTCTTTCTATGGGTCATTTGAAAGCATATTTCTCAGTCTATGTTTTTCAAACAGGGCGCGCAAACTTTGAAGGAGCTTGTGGCCCTGACAAT
This sequence comes from Dermacentor andersoni, assembly GCF_023375885.2. NCBI lineage: Eukaryota > Metazoa > Arthropoda > Arachnida > Ixodida > Ixodidae > Dermacentor > Dermacentor andersoni. The sequence goes on along the minus strand of NC_092823.1, from coordinate 47,612,593 downwards.
GTGCTGACTGTGTGGGACGAAGACAACGATGGTGATACTTCTTTCGCCATCGCGCACGAAATATCTCATGCGTAAGTACCATAGCAAATTGGGATACCTCTGAGTGGCGATATTTGATCTTTAAGAGCACAACTCTTAGACGGCCGTTAGAGGGTCGAACGACGCCGTGCATAGAAGGCGTATTTGAGCGAACAGGCGGAGCGAAATATGAAGGAGCGAATGCGGGGCGCAGCGGAGGCTGAAATAATGCGAGAGCCAAGAGAGCGCGAGAAGGCAAGCGGAGGTAGCCATCTTGAAGCACTATCAGATCGCGTTTACCTCCGTGCATCGGCAGCAGCGGCGGTACAAGCCGTGCGAAGGAAAGAAGAAATAAAAAATTCATGAAGCAGGCCTTCGCGCATAACGGCCACCACAAGCGTTTCCCTATTAGAGATTATTTCCCTATTTTCATCGCGAAGGTTAGCTCCCAGATGACCTATTTATTGAGGAGGGTCTACTTCATGAGCGGCATAATCACATACCTGCCCGAGAAAAAGCCCTCACATGCCGCCCAGGCCACTGTAAGGTCAACCAACGCGAAGCCCTGGAGCACCGTGCTGTATGATTTGTCGATATCGGATTCTTCCCAGTTATACGTACACACCGACAGATCCCGAGCTGCATTTTTTTTTGCGCCCTTCTCTGCGGATGTTCCCGAAATTGGAACATCATACAATACCCTTTAGTGGCGGCAGATTAAACAGCGACAGATTTTGTGGCCACGCGCAGTATGTAGCAGCTAATTTATTGGGGAGGACCATGATTGAAAATGTCGGCAGGAAAAAGATTTTTTCCGACGAGCTCCAGCATGCCAATTTAGCTGTACCGTTGTTTTAGGCAAAAAAAAAAAGAAGAAAAGGAAACACGTCACAAGTCGCGCGTGATGTTTTAAGCGAAAAAGCTTATTGTAATGACTGAAATTTAGTGGTGCCATTGCATAGCTTCAAACAATTTGTGAAGTACGTACGTATATAGCTATTGCTGTGCTTTTAGAAACTTCAAGCTTCACATGTAGCTCGCCCTTTCTGAGTCTCTTAAAGCAATAAGGATGTTCATTCATTCATTTCTATACAACAGGAGGTCACGGACACGAGCACCACTTGGACCTCTTTTAATTAACCGTATAAAACGCATAATTAGTGTTATCGCATTAACGCAGCATAACAAGATAAACAACGTTAGCAGAGCAAATAATGATGATCAATAAATGTTTACGATATACTAGCAAGTGCAGGGGTTATATATATATATATATATATATATATATATATATATATATATATAACAGGCAAACAGTAAAGGGGCGCTATATTTTTAATCACGGCCATATAAAGCCAGCTGGCAATGGAGCCAAGGAAAGCTCAGGTGTGTTCAGTTGTGGTTCAAATTGAAATGTGGAAAATAATCAAGCACAGAGTATATGACAGTGGACGATAAGATAACCTTTCGCCTGTCGAAACCGAACCCGTGACATCCGAATTACGCATTTCCGCTTTTCTTCAGTATTTTCTACGCTAAGTCACATCCTAAGTCACCCCTCGCCCCGAACTCCTGGCCTCTCATTCACCTTCATCGTGGGAGGAAGTGCTCCTTATCTTCAACGCGAACGTGCCAACCCGAGCCGTGGAGCAAGCCGAAGAAGTTGCCATCACGCAACGCCGAGCGGCCATCTGGCCTTCATGACGAGCCATGAATTAGCTCCCCACTCTGATGAATAATGTTGTCTCTTTCTCTCTGTCTTCAGTATTTATACATTCTAAATTGAACTGCATGTGAAAACCCTTAGGCTTTCCTCGGCTTCATCCCCAATCATCTAAAAAAATGTATGCGCAGCCATATTTCTAAATGACTTCACAATGATTTGACCGAACCCATCTCTCCATGAATGCTCACGTTATTGTGATTAGCGACAAATCACCACAGCCACAAAGCGTTATGTATTAGACATGTATTGAAGCAGGCGCCTCTTTCGCGCTTCTGACCGGACATGTTGCGGCATCTAGTGGCGCAGCCGAGAAGTTCGCACGTGGTGCGTGTCTGAACGCATGTGACACACCCGCGTTTGATTCCGGCCAGCAGGAGATATATTTTAAAGAAGAAAATAAACTTTAATAAAAAGAGTGGTCCAGCACTTTTGGTTGTTGTGGCCTCAGCAGGCCTCCCGATGTGCTTAAACTCGCGTGGCATCGCTTCCCGGACGGCCCATAGCTGGTCTTCCAGCTTCAAACGTTTGAGGGCCACCCCCAGAGGCGTCGACGTTGACTGAGAAAGTCTCCGGCGATCCCTCCAGCTGGAGCGGCGTCGGGAAGGAGGGAGCTCAAGGCTTCCTGTATTCTGGTCACGTCCGCCGTTTTAGACGCGTCGTGGATAGTGGCAGTTTCGGTACTGTTATTGCCGGCACAATGACAGAGTATGTGTCGCAGCGTTGCCCTGTGTCCGCACGCTTTACATGCATCAGTGGGGTGTAAGCCTGGGTAATAGTGGGGTTAGACGGCCGGGCTAGGGCAAGTGTGTGCTTGCAGTAAGCGTGAGGTTACGATTTCGTTCCTGTTTCAATTATCATGTTGTGGCGGGAATTTGATCTCTTAGTAAATGTAGGCATTTATGTGATTTATATCTTACTCTGCGTAACAATGCTGTGCATTTGTTTGATAGTCAGGATACAAAGAGGGCCCACTAATGCATACACATGACTGCTAATCACAGCAATAATGGCAAAGCTGAAGATAAATTATGAAATCAGTAAACCTAGAAAGGAAGGGATAACATAGCTTCCTAAGAGTTTTGATGAAAACCACTTTTTTTCAAACAACCTTTTCTGACAGCATCCGATGCGTAGAACAGGCTTTAGCTGCATCTATATTTCGCAGGCAGATGACGGAAATTGACGCATCACGCATTTTTACGCATTTACATAAATACTGAACGCCTACGTCTTAATATCGAGAAGAAAGGATGGTAACCGAAGGATCCGATTTATATTTCATATCATAAGACGCCATCAAACAAAGACAAAGGGCAACACTGGGAAAATTACTTCTATTTACTGATTTAATTATAGGAACGAAATATTATTGGAAATGAACGTGGAGAAAAAACAACTTGCAGCAGGTGAGGAGCGATCCCACGTACTCGTAATACGCGTGCGATGCTCTTACGAATGGCGCTACCGTGAGGCCGTCATGCCATCCACTTTCTCGGGTATGTATGCGTTAGTTTAAGAACTAACATTGGAAGTGTTTGCCAGCGCCACCACTCACATACCTTGGCGGAGAATGTGGAACATCCTTTCTGCCGAAGGCGTCATAAGTACGTGATCTGTTTCATGATCATTGCCATCATCATCATCAACCTTGTCCCGCCCACTACAGGGCAAAGGCCTCTTCCATACTTCTCTAACTACACCCGTCATGTGCTAATTGTGGCCATGTTGTCCCTGCAACGCGGGCACAGGGTAGAGCACTGGCGTAGAGGTAGAGTATCCGTCTCGCGGTCAAGAGGACCGTGGTTCGAATCCCGGTGCCGCGAAATTTCCCACCGGATTAAAAAATTAACGTGTTGACAAAATTTCATAAACAAGCCGGGAGTTTGGCCTGATCCCGGTGACCAGAACCGGTAACGCACTCCCTCACCAGAGCAGGATTGGCCAACCTGGTGTAGTACTTGGCCACTACCTCCTATAAAAATGCAACAATCAAACCCAGTCCCCAGCAGCTCAGAAGCAAGTGACTACGGCCGCGGTCAGACCTGTTACGCAGCAGAGGGTGCTAACAATACCTGGGTCCGAACAGGCCGCCATTGGAATCGGAACCTGACAACGTTTCCCGCTGGAACGTTATCTAGTGAGGCGAGTCGAGCAGCGCTATTGGAGAAATTAGAGGGTAGTAATTGGGATATAATAAGGCTCAGTGTAGTTAGGAGGACAAAAGAAGCATATACACTGCAAGACACGAAACGTCCTGTGCTACCGGGGCTTAGCGGAGAGACTAGGAGTCGGATTCCTAATTAATACGGATATAGCTGGTGACATACAGGAACTCTAAGGAATAACGAGAGGGTGACAGGTCTTGTTGTGAAACTTAATAAGAGGTACAAATTGAAGGTCGCACAGGTCTACGCCCCTACATCCAGGCATGATGACCAGGAAGTCGAAAGGTGCTATGAAGACGTGGAATCGGCGATGGGTAAAGTCGAAACCAAATACATTCAGTGTGGGAATGAATGAATCAATGAAAGTTTATTTCATCTTGAGTACAATTTCAAGAAAGGTGCAGGGGCAACAAGCGTACAGCGCCTGACAGGGGCCCCTGTAGCCTGAATAAACGCGTGTATTATACATTATTTTATGGCAGTTCATTGGCAGTGAGCGGACCACACATAACGTTACATATTTTAACACATTGTACACGAGTTTACACAGAAACTGAGAACAGAATTGACATAATTATTGCGTTACAGTTTGTTTAATAACATAGAGGGTGAAATATTAAAATGTCCCATTTTCGCCCCTCTTCCTCTTTCCTCTCCCGGTCCACAAGCAGTAAAGTACAGGTTCTACATTAAGTTACTGTAGTACACTAGTGCAGCGTATAGCCGTGAACATGTATGTATGCATCTAAAATGTAAATATGGCATAGGCTCTAGGAATAGCAGGGGAGAGTTATTGGTAGAGTTTGCAGAACAGAACAATATGAGGATAATGAATACCTTCTTCCGCAAGCGGGATAGCCGAAAGTGGACGTGGATGAGCCCGAATGGCGAGACTAGAAATGAAATAGACTGTGCGCTCTACAATAACCCTGACATCATACAAGATGTGGACGTGCTCGGCAACGTGCGCTGCAGTGACCATAGGATGGTAAGAACTCGAATTAGCCTAGACCTGAGGAGGGAACGGAAGAAACTGGTACATAAGAAGCCGATCAATGAGTTAGCGGTAAGAGGGAAACAAGAGGAATTCCGGATCAAGCTACAGAACAGCTATTCGGCTTTAACCCAAGAAGAGGACCATAGTGTTGAAACAATGAATGAGAATCTCATGGGCATCATTAAGGAGTGCGCAATAGAAGTCGGTGGTAACTCCGTTAGACAGGATACCAGTAAGCTTTCGCAGGAGACTAAATATCTGATCAAGAAACGCCAATGTATAAAAGCCTCTAACCCTACAGCTAGAGTAGAACTGGCAGAACTTTCCAAGTTAATCAACAAGCGTAATACAGCTGACATTAATATTTGTTATCTGGATAGAATTGAACATGCTCTCAGGGTCGGAGGAAGCCTAAAAGCAGTGAAGAAGAAAATAGGAATAGGCAAGAATCACGATGTGCGTTAAGAGACAAAGCCGGCAATATCATGACTAGAGATTTATACAGTACCAGTGGTACCCACGACGACAATGAAAGAGAGAATAGTCTAGAGGAATTTGAAATCCCACATATATAGCCGGAAGAAGTACAGAAAGCCTTGGGAGCTATGCAAAGGGGGAAGGCAGCTGGGGAGGATCAGTTAACAGCAGATTTGTTGAAGCCTGGTGGGCAAATTGCTCTAGAAAAGCTGGCCACCCTGTATACGCAATGCCTCATGAACTCGAGCGTACCGGAATCTTGGAAGAACGTTAACATAATCCTAATCCATAAGAAAGGGGACGCCAAAGATTTGAAAAATGATAGACCGACCAGCTTACTGTCCGTTGCCTACAAAGTATTTATTAGGGTAATCGCAAATAGAATCAGGAACACCTTACATTTCTGTCAACCAAAAGACCAGGTAGGATTTCTTAATGGCTATTCAACAATGCCCCATATTCACACTATCAATCAGGTGATGGAGGAATGTGCGGAATACAACCAACCCTTATATATATATATATATATATATAATATATATATATATATATATATAGAACTTGAGTGGTGCTACAAGGTAAACAGAACAAGTATTTAATTTCGATAGTTTCGATCGGTGGACCGATCTTCATCAGGGTTTACATCAGGGTTTTTTTTCTTCTGTAAACCCTGATGAAGATCGGTCCACCGATCGAAACTGTCGAAATTAAATACTTGTTCCGTTTACCTTGTAGCACCACTCAAGTTCTTTACGTTTGAAAGGTAGCCTGAAGAATCCCTCTTTGCCTACTACATATATATATATATATATATATATATATATATATATATATATATATATATATATATATATATTATATTACCGAGACCGATCGAGTTGTCCAGCGCTGTTTATTCCACAAAAGGCAACGCCCCCAGCCCACGCGCGAAGAAGTCGAAGAACAGGGAAGATGATGATGGCTATGTACAAATGAAAACGACGAAGTACGTTAATAGTGCTTACACTAACTTCCCCCCGTCATGGAAGCGGCCAGCCTGGCCGCAGATTAGAGATTATCTAAACGGGGAGTGAAGGGCTTCATCCGCGAGACGTGAACAATTTCGGCATTCCGGCGGCGCCGGTCAGTGACGGAGTGTACTGGGCGGCCGAGATAGTTCACTGCAGATGTTTGCTGCACAACGGTGTATGGGCCAATGTAGCGTGGAAGGAACTTCTCACAGAGGCCTGGAGTGCGGACTGGAGTCCAAAGCAGGACTTGGTCTCCAGGGTGAAAACGTAGGTCACGGCGTTTGTTGTCGCAGTAACGCTTGCGCTCAGCTTGGGTAGCTTCTGTGCTTTGCCGGGCGATTTGACGGCAATGTGCAACTCGGGCAGCAAAATCTTCTGGAAGCGACGCGTTAGGCGAAGAAGGTGCGAAAAATAGTTCTCTGTCGAATATGGTGGAAGGAGATCGTCCATACACAAGGAAGAAAGGGCTGTAGCCGGTAGTCCGTTGAATAGCAGTATTATATGCGAATGTCACAAAAGGAAGAATTTTATCCCAGTCAGTGTGGTCAGGACGGATGTACATGGAAATCATGTCAGACAGCGTACGGCGGAAGCGCTCAGTAAGGCCATTGGTTTGCGGATGATAAGTAGAAGTAGATTTGTGGACGGTATTAGCGGCTCGAAGAACTTCCTCGAGAACTTGTGAAATGAACGCCTTGCCACGGTCACTGAGAAGAACGCGAGGAGCCCCGTGGCGCAAGACGATGGCGCGCAAGAAAAAGTCGGCGACCTCAGAAGCGGTGCCGGATCGCAGAGGGGCAGTCTCGGCATATCTTGTTAAATGGTCGACCGAAGTGACAATCCAACGGTGACCGGAGGGTGTCAACGGCAAGGGACCATATAAATCAATGCCAACAAATTCAAAAGGTGCGTCCGGGCAAGGGAGAGGTTGTAGTAAACCGGCAGGAGGGGATGTCGAGCGTTTGCGGTGCTGACATGACGCACAAGAGGCAATGTATTTGGCCACCTTTGTGGATAGGCTAGGCCAGAGGCAGCGGGTCTTTATGCGGTCGTAAGTCTTGTGGAAGCCTAAGTGGCCAGCCGATACATCGTCGTGAAGAGCCTCTAATACCCGCAAACGAAGGCAGCGAGGTAGAACTGGGACCCACCGGTGACCTGTTGGGTGGTAAACGTAGCGGTGTAGCACGCCACCTTGAAGGCGGAATTGTCGAAGTTGGCGTCGCAAGCGGCTGTTGGGTGGTTCGGCGAACCCACTAAGGCCATCCATGAGAGCTCGACAGTAGGAGTCGGCCCGCTGAAGTGAGACGAAATCAGAACGTGATGAAAGCGTAACTTGGTCCAGGGGCGTTATCGAGAGTTGGTGAGAGGCAGGCGTAGCATCGGAACGACGTGGTTGGGAAGACGACGGCGCGTTACCTGGAGAGAGTGAGAGCGGGCAGCGAGACAATGCGTCTGCATCATGATGGCGTTTTCCAGACTTGTACGTTATAGTGAAGTCATATTCCTGCAAGCGGAGTATCCAGCGTCCTAAGCGTCCTGACATGTTTTTCATTGATGACAGCCAACACAGAGCATGGTGGTCGGTGACGATGGTAAAGTGGCGGCCGTAAAGGTATGGGCGAAATTTCTGAATCGACCAAACGATAGCCAGGCACTCTTGCTCTGTAATGGTGTAGTTCCGCTCAGCTGGAGAAAGTGTTCGGCTGGCATATGCTATGACTTGCTCTTTAGATGCTGTATTACGTTGCAGAAGTACTGCGCCAATACCTTGTGCGCTTGCGTCAGTATGGAGTATGGTGGGGGCACGATTATCGAAGTGGCGAAGCACTGGTCCGGAAGTAAGATGCCGCTTAGGAGCTTGAAAAGCCGACTCGCAGTCGCTAGTCCACGTGAAAGAGGCACCGGTAACCAGTAGCTTGTGTAGAGGAGCTGCTACTGCTGCGAAGTTGCGTATAAACCTACGAAAATATGACGCCAAGCCGAGGAAACTACGTAGATCTTTCTGTTGCTGGGGGCGAGGAAACTGAAGAACGGCACTAATCTTTTCGGGGTCAGGCTGGATGCCATCTCTTGAAACGACGTGACCCAATACTTTTTTTGTTTTGCTTGCAAATTTGCATTTTTTTGTATTGATCTGGAGACCAGCATTCGCAAGGCACTTGAGAACTTCGTCTAATCGATGAAGATGTTGGCTGAAGTCAGACGAAAAGATGACAATATCGTCCAGATAACAGAGGCATGTCTTCCATTTTAGACCACGAAGTACGTTGTCTATCATGCGCTCAAATGTGGCAGGAGCATTACAAAGGCCAAAAGGCATCACGTTAAATTCATAAAGGCCATCCGCTGTAGCGAATGCGGTTTTTTCTTTGTCAGTCTCGTTCATCGGAATTTGCCAATATCCTGATCGAAGATCAAGGCTGGAGAAATACTCCGCCCCTTGTAGTGTGTCCAAAGCGTCGTCAGTTCGAGGTATTGGATATACGTCTTTGCGTGTGATCTTATTGAGCGCTCGATAATCCACGCAAAAGCGAACTGAGCCATCTTTTTTCTTTACCAGGACCACGGGAGACGCCCATGGGCTAGATGAAGGTCGTATTATCTTCCGCGCAAGCATGTCAGCGACCTGTTGTTCAATGACCTTTCGTTCGGACGGCGATACACGATAGGGGCGTCGTCGTATTATAGCGGAACCATCGGTTTCGATGCGGTGTGTAGCCGCAGGAGTTTGGCTCAACACAGGGGAACAGCTATCGAAACAGGCTTTGTGTTTTGCCAAGACCACCATTAAGGCTTCGGCCTGCGCGGCTGATAGGTCAGAACCAAGAACGGCCGGAGGAGGGAAAGAATCATCCAAACCTGAGGTTGGTGCTGGCGATGAAGAAGGGCAAAGCGTGACTAGAGAGATAGGTTGAGTGTCGGCGAGCGTTGCCACAGTCATCCCTTTGGGCAGCATCACAGGATCTGGGGTCGTGTTGCAAGCAGACAGAAGGGCGCGGCCGCGTGAAAACCGGACGAGACAGGTGGCAATGAGAATGCCGCGAGAAGTACAGCGGGAAGAAGGGGCGACTAGGGCGTCTCCGTCGGCGATCTGACTGGATGTTACGGCTACAACGTCTTCGTGACCAGGACGCAGGACGTAGTCTGCAGCGATGGCCAAGTTCACGCATGAAAGGGAAGAGTCCGCAACAGGTTCAAACTCTGTATCCGTGATGTGGACAACTTCCTCTCTACATGAAATGACGGCTGAAGCAGAATGTAGGAAGTCCCAACCAAGTATATGTTCATGGATACACGTTGGAAGGATGATAAACTCGATGTGGTGGCGTATGCCGTCGATGAGAACACGAGCAGTACACTGTCCGTCAGGGTGAATGAATGCATTATTAGCACCACGCAAAATAGGTCCAAGATAAGGCGTTTTTACTTTACGGAGCCGGGAACACAGATCACTCCGAAGAACAGAAACGGCGGCATCGGTATCGATGAGAGCTGACGCGGGAACACCTTCGACAGTCACAGAAAGCATGTTGGCCGGGCGAACAGGAGGAATTTTCGAAGACCGATAAGAAGCAGTTTCCCCTCCAAAAACTGCAACAGTTAGTTTTCCGAGTGCTGGTCGACAAAATGGGAAGTGGGACGAAGCGGTGATGTAGAGCGCCGGTAAGGGGATGGAGAACGACGTCTGGTCGAACGGGAACTATGAGGCAGATTGGGAGCAGCTGGTGGAGACGGAGAACGCTGTTGAGGGAACGAGTGTGGTCCGGTATAGTAGTCGTCTGATCGGCGAGTGTGGTCTCTTTCGTGCTCAGCATAGCCTCGCCTTTCATCCTGCTGGCGCCGGCGGCAGAAGCGAGATATATGGCCGCGTATGCCACAGTAAAAACAAACCGGACGAGGTGGACGCCACTGAGGGTACGATGGCGCAGCAAGTGCTCTGGTTCCCATCGAAGCCAAATGGTCATAGGAAACGCCAGCAGGCACGGAAGCCACGGTAGGGGTGGGTAGCGAAACAACATCCGCGTAGGTAGGTGTGGAGCGCGCTACCGGAGCAAGATGCGTCGCGGGTGTAGTCATCGCTGTCAACTCCTGCTTTACGACCTCGCGCAAGTCGAAGGTGGGGGTTGGTGCGCAGGCAGCAGGGGGACGCTTTAGGTCTTGTAGTTGAAGCTCCTCGCGGATGATGGTGCGGATAAGAGCACGTAGATCTGGAGAATGAGGAACCTGAGGATCGCTGCTGTCATGTGGAAGACGAATAGACTGCAGCTCGTCGAGGCGTTGACATGTTGAAGTGATGTCTTGGACAGAAGCAGGATTTTGCACGATTAAGGCGTTGAACGCGACAGGCCCAATGCCTTTTAAGATGTGGCGAACGCGTTCGGCTTCCGTCATGCTAGGATTCGCACGGCGGCACAGAGCCAAGACATCCTCTATGTATGAGGTGTAAGACTCTTGGGGAAGTTGGCGGCGCGTTCCCAGCTTCTGTTTGGCGACTTCTGCACGGCCAGACGAGGAAGCGAAGATTTGCCGCAGCTTCGAGGTAAACGTGGACCAATCCGCGATGTCGGATTCGTGGTTGAAATACCACGTCTTCGCAACACCGGTCAAGTAGAAGGCGACATGCCTCAATTTCTGGATGTCGTTCCACTTGTTGCAAGAACTCACGCGGTCGTAGTGGTCGAGCCAATCGTCTACGTCATCACCGCGGAGTCCCGAAAAGACGGGGATCGCGCTGAGGGCTCGTCACAGTCCAAGAGGGCGCCGCAGGTGGGGCCGTCTGTGCGGTAGGGTTTGAGGCGCCGGAAGGGCCGGGGTTGGAAGTGTCCATTGTTGTAGGGGTAGCTGGGTGCAGGCGGCGACCGGAACGGAGCTCCAGGGAGGACGGGAACGCGAGAGGACGTCGGGATCTTGACGTACCTCCACCACTTTATAATACCGAGACCGATCGAGTTGTCCAGCGCTGTTTATTCCACAAAAGGCAACGCCCCCAGCCCACGCGCGAAGAAGTCGAAGAACAGGGAAGATGATGATGGCTATGTACAAATGAAAACGACGAAGTACGTTAATAGTGCTTACAATATATATATATATATATATATATATATATATATATATATATATATATATATATATATATATATATACAGTCGAAACTCGAAACGTCAGCAGTCATGGAGGTATAATGGAATCAGGGTGTAGACGAGCCGTATGTTAAAATACCGCAATATATCTATAGCGGCTCCACAGCCACCGTAGTCCTCCATAAAAAAGCCACAAAATACCAATAAAGAAAGGCGTCAAGTAGGGAGATACGATCTCTCCAATGCTATTCACAGCGTGGTTAAAGGAGGTGTTCAGAGACTTGGATTGGGAAGAATTGGGGATAAGAGTTAACGGAGAATAGCCTAGCAACTTGTGATTCGCTGATGGTATTGCCTTGCTTAGTAACTCAGGGGACAAATTGCAATGCATGCTCACTGACCTGGAGAGGCAAAGCGGAAGGGTGGGTCTAAAAATTTATCTGCAGAAAACTAAAGTAATGTTTAACACTCTTGGAAGAGAACAGCAGTTTATGATAGGTAGCGAGGCACTGGAAGTAGTAATGTAATACACCTACTTGGGGCAGGTAGTGACCGCGGATCTGGGTCATGATACTGAAATAATCAGAATAAGAATGGGCTGGGTGCGTATGGCAGGCATTCTCATATCACGAACAGCAGCCTGCCATTATCCATCAAAAGAAAAGAGTATAACAGATACTTCTTACCAGTACTCACATACGGGGCAGCAACCTGGAGGCTTACGAAAAGGGTTATACTTAAATTGAGGACGACGCAACGGGCTCTGGGAAGAAGAATGATGGATGTAACAATAAGGGATAAGAAAAGAGCAGATTCGCGAAGAAATGCGAGTAAATGACATCTTAGTTGAAATCAAGAAAAAGAAATGGTCATGGGCAGGACATGTAATGAGGAGTGAAGATAGCCGATGGTCTTTAAGGGTTGTGGACTGAATTACAAGAAAAGGGAGGCGTAGCATTGAGCGGCAGAAAGTTAGTTGGGCGGATGAGATTGAAAGTTTTCAGGGACAACATTGCCACAAAAAACACATGAGCGGGGTAGTTGTAGAAGTATGGGATTTTAAGTATGGGATAGGAGAAGCATCTTTATATACGGCTCGTCTACACCCTGATTCCGTAATACCTCCGTGACTGCTGATGTTTCGACTGAATCAAATGCGTTCTCGTAAGCAATGAAAGCTATATACAAGGGTTGTTTATATACCGCACATTTCTCTATCACCTGATTCATAGTGTGAATATGGTCTATCGTTAAGTAGCCTTTACGGAACCCTGCCTGGTCCCTTGGTTGACAGAAGTCTAAGGTGTTCCTGATTATATTTGCGACTACCTTAGTAAATACTTTGTAGGTAATGGACAATAAGCTGATCGGTCTATCATTTTTCAAGTCTTTGGCGTCCCCTTTCTTAAGGATTAGGATTATGTTAGCGTTTTTCCAAGATTCCGGTACATTCGAGGTCATGCAGCATTCCGCATACAAGGTGGCCAGTTTTTCTAGAACAATCTGCCCACCATGCTTCAACAAATCTGCTGTTACCTGATCCTCCCCAGCGGCCTTCTCCCTTTGCTTAGCTCTCAAGGCTTCCTATACTTCTTCCGGTGTTACTTGTGCGATGTGAAATTCCTCTAGACTATTCTCTCATCCGTTATCGTCGTGGGTGTCACTGGTACTGTATAAATCTCTATAGTACTCCTCAGCCACTTGAACTATCTCATCCATGTGGGTAATGATAATGCCGGCTTTGTCTCTTAACGCATAGAACTGATTCCTGCCTGTTTCTATTTTCTTCTTCACTGCTTTTAGGCTTCCTCTATGCCAGAGAGCATGTTCAATTCTATTCATATTATACTTCCTTATGTCAGCTGTTTTAACTGTTCGGGTGAACGCAATTCGTCAATAAACCCACACATGCTACCCTGAGTCATCAATGCGGCCGGATGCGAGACCCTCCTTATGTTGTCAATGAGAAGAAAGGGGGTTAGCCCAGGGGGCCAATTTTTATTGATCATGTCATAAGAAGCCAACAGACAAAGACGCCAAGGACAACACTGGGAGAATTACTTGTATTTACTAATTGAAATAAAATAATGATAAATGAATGGAAAATGAATCCTGGAAATTAAACTTTTTTTTCAGGATCGGAGCTTTCCACGATGGTGAAGGTAGCGCAGTCAACTGCTTCGAGGTTGGATACATAATGAGCCCACACATGATACCAATCCCAAATCCGTCCTACTCTCCCTGCAGCATTGCCGATATTGAGAAGTTTCTAAAGTAAGTTATTTTATTGACGCTATTAGCACAATAAAAATTAACAAATTTGTAATGGTACGCTGGCGCTACTAATCTAACCTTGCATAAATCGAGCAATAAAAGTGCAGGCGACGGTTAAGGCTTGTTTTGTACCACACATCACAGAGCTAAGGTGTTCATCGCTCTGAAAGTGCACAAAATCATTATATGCGCCTTTTTGGTCTCCAGAAAAATGTAAATATAATGCACCGAGTTCAAATTTTAAAGAAATGAGCGGTTTTTAAAGATCATTTAAGAGTGAAGATTTTTAGGTCCAAGTTTATTAATGCAGCACAAAAGCATTCGGTACTAGTAATCGAACTTCTTTAAGAACTTTAATAAGCCGCGCACGTGGTTTATCGTCCCCTTTCTAAAAAAATATTGTAGCGACTGTTGTTTTGAAGGATTGAGTTTTCTGAATCATTACTTATGGTTTATGCGTCGAGATCTAGTCAGGAGGGGGCTTCAACTGAACATCACACACTGGCTATATACAAATAAATACATTAAAGCACATACAAGAACTGGAATCAAGAAAGAAGGAAAGAGACTTGGTGTGAGGAGTGTATAGCGCAAATGTACCTTTTGAAATGTACAGGCAAAAAGAAACACAGGGGGCGCGCACATCAGATTAACTCAACCTAGACGGGGTATCGTAGCACATACGCACCAAATTTTACAGTATATAGCCTAATTTGAGGCGAAGGAAGTGGTCTCCAAGCGCACGCAATTGTTTCTCCTGACGCGTATAAACATGCTGAAAGCGATTGCAGCGGGATTTTGTGTTAGCTTTAAATGACCCAAACGCTGTAATTTCGCCTGAACATTACGCCTCAGCTTGCGCACACTTTCTCTAATAATAACTTTCTTTAATGACTTTTTTTAGGAGACCGTTAAGACAAGTGAACAAGATTTTCAAGCTTTCCTAGGCGCTCGAGCATCGTCGATTTTAGAAATCAGGGTTTCCGCATTAAACCACGCTGGTAAACAACTTGCTATGACCATTCAGAAAAAAACTGTGGGTGCGTAGCTTCTGCGCAAGCGTTTCTGCCCGAAGTGCTCGCCGTTTCTATACAGCGATCCTGTATTCTTAACATATATATTGAAACAGGGTAGCGAGTACGTTCGCATACCCATGAATATGGACGTGGAAAAGGCAGTCTCAAATGCACAATTCCTAGAACAGTGGAAACGTGATGAGTAGACTTCGTGTGTTTCAATTATTTTACCTTTAGGTTGTAATTTCGACACTTCACCTTCGAAAATATTTTTAATGCTAAGCTTTTCTGGACTTTATCATTTGCTGCTTTCATGTGATTGTGCACACACAGACACACAGACATTGGATTTCATCTCGCGGTTTCCGTTCTTCAGTTAAGGACACGCACTTGCACCTTGAATGCACGCTGCGTGCGGCCTTTGAAATGTGAGCTTTCGTAAGTTTACCTCAAGGGGCCCCTCACCAGGCCTGGCCATTTTGAGCTAACAAGCGCAGAGCATACATTGAGCGATAACGATCATGTCTGCAAAGTATTACGTCGCTACGCACCGCGGAAACATGTGAACTTTCAAACCGAACGCCGTTTTTCCTTCTCCTCGGGGCCGCCGCGCTCCAAGCCGGACGGTGACGTAGTTGTGCCCCTGCGTCTACTTAGTCGTGTCCGCATTGTGACGTCGCTCGTGGTGACACGTGACTTCGAGAATTATTCAAGACAACGTCTGTTATCTGTGTGATCTGTTGCTTGAATTGACGAAACGAAGTTTAGAAACACAATAAAACACACAAATGTAATGTCTGCGGATGTACTTACGCTAAATCTGCTTGTTCCCAAGGTCGTGCGGTCGCGTGCGTAGGTACCGAAAGTATGGCATTTTTTATCGTGCTCCAGCGCGTGATCATACTATTCGATCGGCTTGTTCTGACTCAGTATTTGTGTAGCACTAAATTATACCGCTAGTCATGTTTACTTGTGCACAGAGTGCAATATCGGGCTGTGCGCGAACGAGACAACAGCCCGCGCGCGACGCCGTCGGCGGAAATTGTTAGCGCGGGAAAAAAAAAGCGAGGAGAATAAAGAATGAAGGCAGGGCCAGTCACGTATGCGTCACGCGATCCTCGAGGTCTGGTATTGGAGAACCCAGGGAAGGAAAGGCTAGACGGGGCGAGTGGAGAGAGCATCTTGCTTGGCAGTGGAGCCCGCCTGCTGAAATCATGTGTTCGCGGCATTGTGATATTTCTATCTCGAGTATTAATGAGCCGATTTGAAAAAAAAATTTGCGGCACAACGCTCCATAGATGGCACGGAACAAATTCCAGCGTATAACCGAAATTTCCTATGGCGCCTGATGAGGCGTCTTTTAAATATACATCTAAACATATCGTGACTGAAGTGACCGCAGTCTACCTGTGGAAAGGGCGCATCTAAACATATAATCAACGCATGCTTTTGATAGATTTTGACGACGCGATGGGCCTACCTAACTGCTTTGTTTCTAGCGGAGACCGATCAAGGTGTTCCGAACACTAAGAACACCTGCAGGTAAGATATATAAAGTGTAAAGTTAACACGGTATTACAATACGTAGAATTGCAAAACCACAAACAAGATCAAAACAAGATAGAGCGCTGACTCATTCTTTTTTGCATGAAAACGCAGTATCCAAAATCTGTACATATATTTGCTTTTATATTTGCGCAGTGAAGGAGCAGCCGATTGCTTATTTGAAGACACGAGTGATCCAGAGCTCGACGTTAACAGAGTCAACAGCTGCAAACGCTTCCTGGCAAGGGGCGAGCAACTGCTACGTACTGAGGTTAGAAAATATATTGCTTTTATCTGAGAGAGATATGTCCCATATACAGTGTGAATATTGATTCATGAAGCCTGTATCCAATGAACTTTTATCATGTGGGCATTCTGAAACGACCATTTTTATTCTTGTGGGACTAACTCTTATATTTTACTAACATGTGTGCATATTTAATAGCGCTTTTCTGACAGATTGAACCTTTTCGAATATTTCGAAGGCTTTTCACAAGATTAACCATGTTTCGCTGCTACACAAATTAAGCGTACTAAACATTGGTACCGGCGTACCTAAATGCACCCAAGTGTTCTTCTCGTTTTCACTTTGTTGCAACCACTTATTCCGCGTCTCACGCGGCTTCAGTTGAATCCTGCCATCCACAGGGGCCTGTTCTCGGATCTTTCTTGATTTTAATATGCCCTTTCTACTCGCAGATTTGTTTATTTTCTGACGAATGTTTTATACATTGTAAAATAAATATTGGTTGTGATGTAAAGTCTCTTCAACCTTCCTTAAACTGCGTCCATTGATGATGCCTTACGTGCTGCATGGAGCTAAACATTAGTAAATGTATATTGCGTTATAACACTATTTGTCCTGCCTATAGCCTCAACGACTGCCCTCATCAATCCGCAAAACACCTACCGCTAACATGGCGTTTATATA
Organism: Dermacentor andersoni; assembly: GCF_023375885.2. NCBI lineage: Eukaryota > Metazoa > Arthropoda > Arachnida > Ixodida > Ixodidae > Dermacentor > Dermacentor andersoni. Next base: position 47,595,353 of record NC_092823.1, on the reverse strand, counting down.
AGTGGTAATCTTTAAAAAAACAGCCTCTAGGATACCTAGTGCCCAAAGAAAACTGCTCTTTATGTTACTCTAAGAAAATATTTTTCCCTGCATCAGTTCCATAAACGTTTCTCTTGCGCACCACATGGAATGCCCCCCCCCCCCCCTTCTATAATATAATATTTTTGCTTTATTCGTATATTTACAGTACCCTCAGAAAAAGTATACATTATAGATGGGAGAGGCTACATAAAGGAGGTAAAAATGATGTACATCTGAATATTCTGAATCTCTCTGGGGTCCACATCAGGTCACAAGAATAGATGAACTTGCAGTAGTACAATATTGCATGGCTCATTTCTTTCTAACGAAGCCCTATTTTGCTTCTAGGCTTTGATTCTATTACTCTCTTTCCGCTGGAAGAAATCGCGCTTTTATCTTTTTCAGAAACATAATATCACAACGCATCTCACTGCTCCCTCAGGATATAACCCGGTGCCTTATCCTTTCGCTCGTCGCGATTTTGTGCATAAGGTTATTTCAGTGCGCCATAAAAGCATCACGCGCTCGCAATCATTCCGTAATGCGCCTTCAATTGATTGCAATAATCTACCTAGAACATCGGTAAGCATTAGTGACCGCATTCATGTTAAGCATGCATGAACTAACACGAAATCAAATGATATTAAGCCAAATGCTGTATAATTCCTAAGCAAGAAGACTGTCTGTTGTTACCGCGTAGTATTGCGTATTTATTTAGCCCTTGTTGTGCAACTCACTTTAGCTATTGTTTCTGTATTATCACCCGTTTTCCACTCTAAATTATTTATTTTGTTCTTCTGTGCACTCCAGTTTTCTAATCTATTCTTAAATTATGCGTATCATTTTTCATACCTCCCGCCTGCAACGTACTAAGTTCCTTGCGGGTTCTACAGAAAAGAAACAGCAAATGAAAAATAAAAAAAAATTGAAATTAACAAACGTGCGGTGCTTTCATCGCGTGAGACAAGACACAGCGTTTAAATATTGCGCATTGATGTTGCACCTACTCTTTTGCAGGCCACTTTGATTGAATTGTTTACACTTTCCAGCACCTTTCAACACATCAGGGCTATTGCTATCACAATATACGAAACTACTAATACATCGAGTCATATCAGCAGATGCATGACACTAGCTTTCTGTCTGGGTGTACATTCTATAATACCGTGCTTTAGGTTATCATAGGCGCAAGACCATGGATAGGGCTCATAATCTTCGTAACGAATTTCTGTTACCACCACAGAAGTATCAGCCACCACCACTATTCAAGGAAAGTATAAACAAGATGAAACAGTGCTGAAATTTCTTTGTCACCACATGCACCTTGTAGCTCCGGGGACATGCACTGCAATGGTGACGCGATAGCACATTTTAACGGCGACTCTCGACTTCTACCGAAACTGAGCTGTCCGCTGAGGCGTGCGCGGCACGGCCGACGTGAAAATGTTTGTGCTCTCACGTGTGCAGTTTTCCGTACGGCAGTTACCTATCTCACTAAGGTGTATCTGCCCCGAGTATGCCTATATGTTGTGTCGACATTCAATAGCAATAATACTCTTCGCTGACGCAGAGGGAAGTCCTATGGGACCTCCCCTTCCCTCGCCTTCTGCCGACATGTGGGCACTTCAGCGTGGAGAGAACTAAGCGCCTGTTTAGCCTCCCCACACCGGTATTAGAGAGGGGGGTGGAGAGCGGGGGACGGCTTAATGTGGTAGTCAGGCTTGCGCTACCCATAAGTTTAGCGCTGTGCCAGCGATATGAAAACTCAAGGTTTGCTTACATACATGAAGTGCTTAGCGCGCTAGCGTTATATAAAACGTTTATTTTGCGTGTTACAACAAGATATATTTTACAGGCGCACCTAAAGGGGGGCTCGGTATCTACGATTTGTTTACCTTTACGGGGATCATTCGCCGATACCGACAAATGCATGAGTAGCGTCTGCAAGCGCAAGAAAAGCCTTGGGTATGACGCGGAAGGTCCCGGCAGGCACATGGTGTCAGCACTGCTCCCTGGATGTGTTATTTTATTGCTTGGCGTTGTATTTGTTACTTGTGTACCTCACAGTGAATCTTATATATTAACGTGAGCACGTTGCCAAACCTAAGGTGCCGTGATGAACACGTGCCTCATAGTATCAATCAAAGCAGCGGGGGTAAAATGGGCTTGCGTATTAGACGCCTATGACTTTCATGCTCGCAGGACTTGTTGAAGGGCAGTATTGTCAGTGAAACATACCCGAAAGGAATAACTTGCGTCCGCTTTTTCATATGCGAGCATTGTGAGAGAAAAAAAACCGTAGACCGCTGCTACAGCAGTCAATCCTCGTGAGCAGGATCGCCCCCACAGGTTCCATGACTCCCTGACGCCCACTCAACATGTGTATTCTCGATTGAACTGCCATCTGCACCATCTTAGTGCTCACCACATCGCCTTCTCGTGTGCTGCCGTTGATGTCAATTTCTTTTCAAGAAGTAGTCTTAAATTGCGTCTAATTTTTCAAAATGCCCTGAATAAATGAGCGTGGCAATACTATTTTCATTATTATTCTAGCAATCGACTTATCGCATTTACTTGATCGGATGATGGGCGCATCGTCCTGATTATATTTTCTTATACTTTTTTTTCGACAATACCGCAACGCATAATAAAGGGATTGCACAAACATAATTTTTTGAAGTGGATGTTGTAGTAGCTCCAAATGATAGGGTTACTTAATATTGGTTCTACGGTTGGGGCACTGCCAATGGAGGGACAGTCACCTCGTCAAACCTATTCGTTGAGTCCGTTACAGCGCCTGCCCTCCATATTTTTTTCAAAATAATATTTCATTGTGCTGATTGAATAAATGAACAATAATTGATTTGATTGATCATTACGTTTTTCGCATGCATGAAATAACACATGTCACATGAGAAAGCGCGCAGTAATATAGCCTCTTTACGAACCTACGCAATTAACGACTACGCCATGCTTCCCGTGTTAAAAGACAGCAAGATCACCCAGCTGCCAAACCGAAACTCACACTCGGCAGCTGCTTTCATGCTCCAAAATTGGTGTCTCAGGCAGAAGAGAATGTTACCAAAATTTAAAGCAACGAAGTAAGGATACCTGACCTGTTCAATAGCCATCCGGTTTTCGTACGCAGATACATGACGAAGATCTTGCCTCTCAGTTCTTCTATAGTGGTAATACAGTAGTGCAAAAAAAGATTGAGAACATGTCATTTTTGCGCGACTAGCACGGTAGCAGTTCAAACTGTAGAGACTATCGTTATTTGCTTGGGGCAGGTTTTCAACGCCACATTGGTCATCTCGAACATGCCCACATTTATTAACCCAATTTTTAAGCAGTGAAGGTGCGAATGTATGTGATACCATAAAAAGAAAGAGTATCTGCCTGCATTCAACTCTAGTAAAGTGGACGTAAAGCGAAGCTGGTGCAGACCTTATACAAGTACCACCAACACAACAGACGTTCGGCGATGTTACACAAGCACCACCACCACAAGCGTGTGCGTCACGCAGGCACGCACGAGTGCTAAAGTGCAGCGTACATCCTTACTCTACTAGGCTGTCCACTAAGCAATGGTGATTTATGTGCGATCGCACAAGCGCCAGCGAGCCGCTGTTGTGATAGTTTCTGCGCTCCTGATAAGCTTCGCGCGGCACGCTAGAAGTGGCCTATAAGAACACGATGCTCTGTGCAATAAACAATGTATTTTCTGCTGGACCTTCATTCTTGCTCGTCGTAGTTATCACATTGAGGAACTAAATATATATTTAAACATAAATTGCGTAGCAAAACAAATGAGTACGACATACGCTCACGCTGCAGGCACGATAACTTCGAATTGTTATTCGAACATACAAGGAAACATAAAACTGTTACGCGGTAACTGAAAGACAAGGCCCTTTTCCAGCGGCTGTTCGAGGTCTATATGAGTGGTCTATATGAGAGATGACGGTACTGTTTGCATAGCATACATTCATTTTTTGTAAGCCCTCCTCCTACCGCAACTGCGTCATTGAACTAACTGAATTTCTCAAAACAGAATGTGTCAGAAAATGCGTAAAGAAGAATTTCCACACATCCGACACACATGATAGCATCGAACTGTAAATCGAATATACGCGAAGACATAATTCTCTTACGCGAGAACTCAAACACAAAGACCTATTCCAGTTGCAGTTTTCAGGGTGAGCACGCCACGAAAAAACCCTACGAACTACAGGCTAGCAGCTTCGCTGTAAATCTCATCCATAATCCTGACATGACATCATGAAGTGTTGGAGAAAATTAGGCATCACGCCTTGCTTTTTTGCGAATGGACAAACGCAACTCTTGGAGTCACCGTTGTAGCCAAATCAATATCTGCAAATAAGCACCATGCTGAGAGACATTCAGATTCAGGAATGGCCACGTCCGTTGATTGTGACCTGAATAATATAGCGAAGCACAAGCTTGCGAAGCCGTGCACAGTGGCCCACAAAACGCCAGCTTAGAGCGCGAGTAGAACTGCCTTCGCCAATCACCGGATCCGCATTTACCCGTAATCAAGACATGAACACGACCGTGCTCTTTTCCCCAAGTGGATTTCTTAAAATTCTATGCTGGAGGGGGGAGGGGCTTTCTGCAAAAGGACTACGCCTTGAAGGGCGATTACAATGTTTTCAAGTAATACCACTGATCATGCAGAAAGCCAGATGTGTAAAATTACAAATTTTCACTATTTTACTCCTTCACATATGGGTGCTTATTGCAAGACGTGAAGTCCTTACGACACATTACCTGGTAAAAACCTAAACATGGCTACATTTTCTCACATTGCACGCCCGCAAAAACTGTCAATCTGCAAGGCAACTTTGTTAGGAACTTCTTGCCCTATAGTTAAGGAGGACAATGACGCAGACAAGGCCACTATGCGGTGAATGCGACAAAGCGTGCGATACGAATGGCACCGCTCGTGCGGCGATGCAGGGTGGTCACGTTCTTGCTTCGCGCGGCTCCTCAAAAAATTCTTCATGACGCCACGCGTAAGCACACGTGTGTTCCAGTCTCACCACATACTCACCCTAATGCGACCCATGCCGACATTCTCTGTGTTAACTACAATTCCAATTTCGCTCCTTTACGGGACAATGTTGCCCGCCACTCTTTATAACAATGGTGAGAGCAGTGTGATATTAACGCCGACATGTTTTCAGTATCATCATCATCATCATCATCAGCCTGGTTACGCCCACTGCAGGGCAAAGGCCTCTCCCATACTTCTCCAACTACCCCGGTCATGTACTAATTGTGGCCATGTTGTCCCTGCAAACTTCTTAATCTCATCCGCCCACCTAACTTTCTGCCGCCCTCTGCTACGCTTCCCTTCCCTTGGAATCCATTCCGTAACTCTTAATCACCATCGGTTATCTTCCCTCCTCGTTACGTGTCCTGCCCATGCCCATTTCTTTTTCTTGATTTCAACTAAGACATAATTAACTCGCGTTTGTTCCCTCACCCAATCAGCTCTTTTCTTATCCCTTAACGTTACACCTATCATTCTTCTTTCCATAGCTCGTTGCGTTGTCCTCAATTTAAGTAGAACCCTTTTCGTAAGCCTCCAGGTTTCTGCCCCGTAGGTGAGTACTGATAAGACACAGCTGTTATAAACGTTTCTCTTGGGGGATAATGGTAACCTGCTGTTCATGATCTGAGAATGCCTGCCAAACGCAACCCCAGCCCATTCTTATTCTTCTGATTATTTCAGTCTCATAATCCGGATCCGCACTCACTATCTGTCCTAAGTAAATGTATTCCCTTACCACTTCCAGTGCCTCACTAACTATTGTAAACTGCTGTTCTCTTCCGAGACTCTTAATAATTACTTTAGTTTTCTGCAGATTAATTTTTACACCCACCCTTCGGCTTTGCCTCTCCAGGTCAGTGAGCATGCATTGCAGTTGATCCCCTGAGTTACTAAGCAAGGCAATATCATCAGCGAATCGCAAGTTACTGAGGTATTCTCCATTAACTCTTATCCCCAATTCTTCCCAATCCAGGTCTCTGAATACCTCCTGTAAGCACGCTGTGAATAGCATTGGGGAGATCGTATCTCCCTGCCTGACGCCTTTCTTTATTGGGAATTTGTTGCTTTCTTTATGGAGGACTATGGTGGCTGTGGAGCCGCTATAGATATCTTTCAGTATTTTTACATACGGCTCGTCTACACCCTGATTCCGCAATGCCTCCATGACTGCTGAGGTTTCGACTGAGTCAAACACTTTCTCGTAATCAATGAAAGCTATATATAAAGGTTGGTTATAGTCCGCACATTTTTCTATCACCTGATTGATAGTTTTAACATGGTCTATTGTTGAGTAGCCTTTACGGAATCCTGCCTGGTCCTTTGGTTGACGGAAGTCTAAGGTGTTCCTGATTCTATTTGCAATTACCTTAGTAAATACTTTGTAGGCAACGGACAGTAAGCTGATTGGTTTATAATTTTTCAAGTCTTTGGCGTCCCCTTTCTTATGGATTATGATTATTTTACCGTTTTTCCAAGATTCCGGTACGCTCGAAGTCATGCGTCAATGCGTTTTGAGTATGGTGAGCCTTTTCTGCTCGCGCTTTCTCCCCACCTTCTGACGTGTCAACACAACGCACCCAGCTCCCTCCATTATTTCTACACAAAAGCTGACCCCACCATAAGGGAGGTTGTTCTTGAGCATGCCAAGGCACTGAAATAATATTGTGTAGCAAGATGATGTTCCTTTTACCATTACCTGCCTTGATCGCCAAGCTAAACCCGCCTGTTGCTACAAGCCACCACTACTAGCACCACCATGTTCTTTTAGTAGGCTACGTTACATCTCGCGGTGGTAAATTTAGCTCAGATGTAATCGTTACTCATTTTCATTTGTGTTTTTAACACTTTATCAAACAGACAGATGGACCATGCTCATTCCGTTGCTACACTGGCCGCAAGTCTTCCTTTCAGCTGCCAGAACGAGAGGGTAAACGCTGCAACAAGTTCGATTCATCTCAGGTAATTGTTCATTTGTGAGCTTCTCTTTCATTCCCAACATTTCCAGCCCAAATCAGGGTCACTGAGTTGCCAATCGTCGCAATGTTTGCCTAGATATTGAGGGTTAATCCAATACAGTGTATCAATTACAGCTACCGACAAGCCTTGTTCTTGGGATTTGTAAATGGCATGCAAGGGCTACGACATGGCCTTTGATGAATTAGAGAAAGCTTAAGGTTTAGAGATATTGCGTAGTCAAGAAGCGCACACAGCATACGGGAATATGTAAACAAATTGCTATAGAGTCCACAGCTACTCGAGTTCTTCACAGAACAGCCAGGGAAATAAATATTAGGAAGTTGGCCAGACAACCAGAAACAATCTTTCCAAGGAAGCTGACTGCACGTGTAAAAGTTTTGAAGCTCTTAGGTAAGAACTGACTAGCCCTGATAACCATTCGCAAATGCTCCAAACTGAGGCTTCCTGGTGATATTGTACTGGTGAGAAATCATGGAGATAACTTACAACAGATTGAGTACCTTGGCCGACAAAGTGTGTCGGTAGGTCTGAAGGACAATATCCAGAGCCATCATGTAAAATTCCACGCCCTAGGAAAATAACGAGAAATCGTGATTGGAACTCAGCCTCGAGAATCCTTGAAAGAGTTCATATGCGTAGGCTAATTATTCACAGGAGATCATGACCTTCAGGATACGATTTGCCGATGAACAAATGTACTTAGGCGCATGCGACATTCACGATCAGACAAATTACCAGCTGGTTACATGTATTATAAAAATGTTACAATCTACTGTTGCTAGCATAAGCCGCACAAATGTTAAAGTCAATGAAGATACTTCGCATTAACCTAAGAAAGCGTCGTGCGATTGCAGTGAAAGGTTGTCATAAGGTGAAGAGACAGAAAGAGGGGTGTGGGGATTACAGGACATGTGGGTGATGAATGGCCTTGTTGAGAGTATGAAGATGGAAGGGAGGTGGCCAGTAGATGTAAGGCGTGGGACCGATAATTGTTGCTGATATCAGAATGGGAAACGGTCAAAGGTCAGTGTATCTGAGGAGGCTTACGCAATACGGGGTGGGATAAAATAAGGTAATTGGCCGACAAAAGATGGTTTCAGCTGACGCAAGACATGTATTACCAGATCAATGGAACTTCTTCGTGGTATGTGCACAATATCAAATTTATCTTCTTAGGCTGTTGATACCGATGCTAGCAATAGGTGTTTCAGTGGTGACCATAATCAGAATGGCGATGATGAATCCCCAACATTTCCCTCAAGCATGTATAAACGTATAAATGTGCCAAGTTTTGCCTATTCATGCAATTAAAGTCCACATTCCGATGAAAAGAAATCGGAAGTGTACGACTAAAGGTAAACAGGCACATGTGAATCAGAGGTACGCTATTGCAACCTGACATATTAGAGTTCTATGAACATGAGGCATACGTTCATATCTTCCACATTAATAGCATTGCCGAGGTGTGAAGTGTACCACTGAACTAATATTCAAATCGAAAAGTGCTAGATATATATAAACCTTTCGCTAGTGATGAAATTTCGAAGATCTAGTTAAATCAGGGATGAGGCAAACTGAAGTTTAAAAAGTCTGACCACAGTCAAGCTCTCTTGATTGTGCAGGAAGCCGACACAATAAAGCTAAATCTCTAGGAGGAAAGTAAGGATCACTTTAGGAGTAATTAATCGACAATTCAACCTTGTCGTTAAGTATTTGTTAGACTAATCCGAACGAATGTCCACAACTACTGCTCAAAATTTAGAAAATGACAGTTCGGCTAAGGGCTCGAAAACAATGCTGCTAGTAGTTTGGGGTGCGCATTCATATTTTCACCACAGGTAATGACATCACGCGATTAGAACGGCATTTGTCACAAATTACTGATCGGAAGCTTTATGGATGCCTAGTTAAAATATTGTGTCAATTTTTGAAAGGACTGTCATTATTTAGTTACATTCCACGCCTCTTTTCCAGCGCATGATGGCCTTAGTTGCCTTTGTGCCATAAAACACAATACAATACAATTCTTTTCTTTTCAGATATGCAACAACGGAAAGTGTACATAAAATAATAGATTACTGCTGTGTCACGATGCAGGCGTTTTCACCGTTGGATGTTCTTGAACTTGTTCGGCACGAATATATTTAAATATTCAAGGCGAAGGAGATGCTTTCTGCCACACACCAACACGCTTCAGAAGATCTTAAGGACATATGCATAAACCAAAATATTACTTAGGAACGGCCCCTAGATACAAAGGCAACAATGAGCCTCCTGTCTACTTAAATAAATGAGCAAAATTTGTATGAAGCATTGTTTGGTGTGGAGTATCGGAGGATTTTAATGGGAAGAATGGTGCAGGCGTCGAATGGGCTGCGGGTGAGGCAATCAGCTGAAGACGGGTGGCCAGAAAACGTGGCGAGACAGAGCAAGAACTTAGGCTAGGGAGCTCTAGAGAGGCTGAGTTCGGTGTACCACTGGACGCTCAAAGGACGTCACTGCGACATCATTTGCACTGGAGTCGTGCGACCTCTTGGAGCGCGACCTCCAGTGCGACCTCTGCACTGGAGTCGTGCGAAAAGAGTTTAAAACGAGCTTAAAAAATACATTTAAGCTGTAACACTTGCAGTCTATTTGTATGCCTCGCCGAAGCTTTATGACAAAAGAAGTAATATTGACAAACCGATCAACCATATTTTGGAAAAGTCCAGTGGAAGTAACATGTTTTTGGTGGACTTAGGGCACAGCTCGCATGGAAGGTTGGCAGCACTGTGCCGAGCTACAATTTTCATCTTAATGGTATGAAGAGAAATGATGAAATCGTGTTTATTTATGTAGGGTAAATGTAGCCCTTGTAGGAAATTGCCTTAAAGACGTTAGGGAGTTAAAATAGCCGTTGTACAAAACGTTGCCTACGTCAGTGACACAACTGAATCCAAAATTTATTCCAAAACATTCCAATTGGGGGCTTTAGTTGGTATAGGAAATATAGGTGGCATGTTAGCAATGATGCGTGGATAAAATGAAGTTAGAGAATCGCGTGCTTGCAGATAATTGTTAAACAATCAGTTGATTTCTAAGTTGGCATCTCAGAAGAAACATGTATAATAATTTATTCCTGTTCACGCGAATCTAAAGTGGCAACTTGCGTAGGGTTCTTTTGAAATGTGAAGCACCGTATGACTAACCTGCAGAAAATGATCAGGTGTGGGCTGTTCACAATTTCGTAATAAATAAGTCAGGGTTCTAGAGCGATATACACGTTTTTACAGTCAGAGCGAATGTTTCCTGCTTTGCTAGGAGAAATATATTAGGTTCGGATTGAATTTAAAGAAAGAAAGTTTGGCGCAACCCTTCTCCAATTGACTGCAAGTGGTATAAAGTTCAGTATTGAATATCGCAGTGACACAACGCATTACCGCCGTCAAAACGAGTTATGTATGCGGCATGTACTGTAGCGAGTTTCCTCTTTCACGATTCCCTCAGAGCAGTCAGTGCCATATAGTGCCGCCGCCGCGAAACGGGCGCCTGGATTTGAAATACAGCGATCAATTGATGCGCGTAAAAACTGAATCATACGTGATGCAGAAAGTGGGCTCCTCTCTCGGGCTGCTTTCTGTACATGCTTCGCCGTCTAGTGGCACTGCCGTGATGTGCGCGGCTGTCCTTCTAGACGAGAATCGTGGTGCGCTGGTGCTGGCTATGTTGCTGAGAGGTCCACTGAACAGTGGCTCATGCCCGGCGCAGTGACGGCGCATCTCGCTAAAGCGTTCCCTTCAAGGACATCTGTGGCGGTGCCGATGTACTGACGCGCCGAAAACCATAACGGGAGATGAGCGAGCGTGTGAGCAGTGCAAATAAAGTTATGTGAGTCTCGCAACTCGACGTAGCAACGTCCCTTTCTTGCTACCTGCATTAGTAATGTCACGGGAATAAAGAATAGCAAGTCCCAGAAGGTTCCGCAGGGCCGCCGTCAAGCACCAATTCAACAGAATCACTGACCACGTCGATGAGTCATTAGGCACAACGACTACTTCTCTTCTGGCCTGATCATCTAGATCTCTGGTTTATTAAAGTAGAAGTTCATTCTAGGCACCTTGTTCCGACAGCAGGCAAGGCACGGTCCCTTACACACTGACATCACATATTGTGCGACGTCATATCGGCACCACCCTGCCAGATGCCCTACGACGTGCTGAAGAAAGGAATCCTCTGGGGCACTGTCAATTCAGAGCGGGGACGGCTGCACGAGCTCCTCTCGTCGGCAGAGCTCGGGAATCGCCATCAACTATAGCTCCACAGACAAACGCCGGCCCTTGACGCCACTCTCCGCCGGTCGTTTGATGAGGGTAACCGCCGAATGTTAACTTGGCAACATCAATCTCTATATTATTTAAACGGTCAATGGCATGCGCTTTACCGGGGCATCGCACTAAGCTGACTAAGCGGACCTGCGACGTGCGCCCTCTCTGTCCATGAAAGTCGCTTTTTGCTGAGAATATGTGGCCGGAAGGTTGAAGGAACCGCTAAACTAAGTGCCGCACAATAACGTTTGCTAAACGTGTAAATTCTTTATAGCTGAAATACCGTATTAAGCTTTTCTCTTTCGATTATGTGTCTTCATTCCAAGTGAAATAATTTGCGAGCACCTTTCAAATGTAAATTTGTCCATTCATTTCGATGGGAAAAGAAATGGCTTTGAAGGCAAGCTGAAAATTTCGATCAAAAGCCACCTCGCTACCGGCGACAGCTGCTGCAATGAGTATCATTTAGAATTGTTTTACGCATACTTTTTATTGAGTGCATCAGTCTTTGCCACGCAAAAGCAATTATGTTTTTTTATCTAAAATTTGCACTTGCGTGCAGTGCGAGTTGCAACAGGATGTTCATGGTCTAAGGAAACGCCAGACGACCCGGGTGCTACCGACATACGAATAATTTAGGAACTATACATAACTTCAGTTACTCGTAGGTATTAAATTAACGATTCTTTCTTTGTTGGCGCAGCTGTACAGTCAAATGTCCCTCGACAAAGGGAATGTTGTTGGAGTTCATATCACACGGGACTGCGAATGACTGATTTAATTAATACGAACGCATTATATACACCATTGCGCGAAAATCTATCATAGTCGGCGTCGAGGTCGAATAACGTTACCAATACTGGCCGACGGCGTAAATAGTAAAAAAATACGTCGGAAATACTCTGATTGACATCACACTTCAAAGACAGGTTCCTATAAACAAAGTAGTACTAGATTTTAACAGAAAATTTAGCATATTTCGGTCTCGGTGTGAATTGAACCCGTGACTACGGGGTGAGGGAGTAGCTAGCGCCTCCTAGATAGGAGGCCTATGCATTCTCCTCTGTGACGTCATGCTGATTTCCATTGCTGAGCCTGGCGTGATCAAAGCGGTGAGGTCAACATCACCGCAGCTTACTCGGGTGCCTGCCCAATAGATTCACTGGTAGTTGGGGAATGTAACATGACGTCAGGAGTCAAATTGCATCGGTTTTGTGCTATCTAGGAGGCGTTGGAGGAGCACACTTCCCCAACGTCATTGCGGCTGTACGGTTCTGGTTGACTAAAGCTATGTCATGTGCGTGCGTCAATGCACACGTCACGCCGCAGCCACAAGTGTATAATAGAAAAGCAATAACGTCAAATTGAAAGCCATGCATTGTTTCCTCCAGTTATGAATTCGTCGCCGGCAAAAGAGCGCGTTGAGACGCTTGGAGCGTTTTGACGTTGACCTTACGGAAGCGCACTTAGAACGCAGGCAAGAGCTTTTACCTACACTTATATTTAAATTTATCTGTAAATGAGACACCGCATGCACTTGGCTTTCTTCACACGCTCATTGCCACCTAAAAATCAAAACTACGTCATTGTACTAACGAAGGACATCTCTTGTTTGAAGTAGCTCTCAATATGAAAAATTCGCTTCTGAGGATACTTCGCTGGAAAATCATTTTTGGTGAATATGTTATTCCCTCTTTTGTGCCGTGACTTAGGAATTTCCAGCTTTTCTCTATTTGTTTTGCTTTTCTCCTGCATGCGTTTCCTCTTGTATTGGCTTGACTTCTAAAACAACGTTTCATGTGGAAAGGAGGCGTTACAACTTTTGAACTGGTTTACCGAATACAAGATGCACGATCTAAGACTTTATTTTCTTGCATAAGTTTAAGCCAAAAGGGCAAACAGTACAAGTTATACTGGTTAAGACGTATCGAAAACTGGTACAGGACGAACGAATGAAGGGAAATTATTCTAAATTCAAATTAGCACCGAAAACGAGTGGACGAAAATGAATATCTGTCAAGTATCTATACCAAAGACCACAATTTTACACGATGTGGGATACATTTAGTGTGATTGCATGGTATTTGAGTATGAAACAAAGCAGCGCGAGTGCTTCTTCGTTTTTTGAAGTCACTGCAGCGTCATCCGGTGACCACCTACGTCCGCGTGAAGCTCCCAAACTGCTAACGCATGTCAGCTTTTCTTTTTGTCTTGTTTTTCCATTCGCCTCGCGGTAATGGATGGTTTGGTCTGCAACATATAATAATGGTACAGAAAGCAAGGCATGTTTAAGGACAATTCATATCTCTATGAGATCTTTGCCACTTGGCCTGAATGCTTGTGTCTAACATCTTGCACGCCTCAAATTGGACCACTTCGTAAATACTAGGTAGGTGCGACTGCGCATGTGCCCATTTTTACTCAACTCCCTGAAGGATTAGGTATACGCTCTTAGAAACAAATAATGGTTTCTCCCTCTTTCAGAGCGATTGGTCCTAACATGAACGTGACATATAGATAGATAAACTTTATTAAAAGAATAGTCAGGAAAATCGCTAACGGTCGGGGTTCCTAGTCCAGTGCTCCGCTGGCTCTTTCCATCTTCGCAAGTCTCTGTGTCAGCTTGAGGTGGTCGTCGAGGGCCGAGCCGGACAGCGGTGCCTCCCATTGCTCCTTGGTGGTGTTCGTGTCGGGGTGTTCATGTTGTCTAGTGCGCACTCCCACGTAATGTGGTATAGGGTTGGCGTGCCCCCACACGACGGGTAATCGTCCCTGTCGGCTGTGTGTACTAAGAAGCAGATGCAGCTTCGTTGAACATTCACATATGCAAGTTCCTAAATCTACAGAGTCCAATATTGATCACAGTTTTCCCCCAAGAGCGAAACAGCGGTAATGATAGGAAGTGCGGGAGGCCAGTGCTCCTAAGCTTTTACATAGTTTTCCGGATGCCACCAAGCACTCAGAGTATATCAGAGTATATCAGAGTATATCAGAGTCGAAAAGGAGTTTGTATGTGGTCAAAGAGCGTCTTTACCGAGTTGTGCGTTTCTAGCAAGCGAGATGGTGACGCACACAAAGTGCCCGCATTACCGCGTACGGCCGGGTACGCGGAGGAAGCAAATAAAAATCGACGTGGACTCGCCTGCTTTGAAAGGGAAACGGTACGCTGGATCACATTTGTGGCTGCTCGCGCTTTTAATGCGAAGCTTCATATGCTCCACTACCCCAAAATCCGGCATTGTCGTCGGCGGCGTGACTGAAAGATGGTAGAAAAAATGGCTGCCGGAACGAAGAGTAAGAACACGTCGAAAAATGATCGTACCCACTTCAAATTAGTCAGGCGGGTTCCTGTAGACGAAGTAAATAATTTCCTTTGAAAAGAAACCAGCAAATTTCGGTCTGAATGAGAATCGATCCCGGGCCTCCGAGATGTCAGACGACCACGCTTCTCCGACGCCATAGTACTAAGTGCGCGTAAACTCACGGCCTGACAGGCCGGACTGCGGCCGTGATAAACATATAACCTCCTTGGTGATTAAGCTTCACCCATTTCGCTCTGGTGGTATTGCATTAATGCATGGCTTGCCACTGCATATATTCCATGGCCGCCACGTCGCCTTCTCCTTTGTTAGAAATCACCGTAGGCTGTTCCTGCTCGTTTCTGGCGCTGTGTGAGAAAGGATCCCGTTGGTCTACTTCCAGGTGTCCGATGCAGAGACGCACGAAGTATATTGAAGATAAGGCACTACGAGGAAATGATAGCTTGAGAACATCGCCCTTCAATACAATTTACCTTTGAACGCAACCTTTGGTTATCGAGCACCATCGCAGGTTATAATAATACGCAAACCGAGAAAGCGTTGGCTAAGCACATCTAGATGGGTTAGTCAGTATGTTGTTGAAATGTAGCTTGCATTATCAAGTAGAGTTTACATGTTCCGTGCGCGCTGGTTCATCCGATTCGCACATGACTGCTGCTGGGCGGTAAACGCTTGCGCTCTGGAAGCTGGCACAGGAAAGATGTGTTCGGCCTTCCTATACTCTGCACCGTGTACTGATGAGTCATTGCTCGTGCTCGATTACGTATTCGAGCACCCGACGATCGCGCAACACATCGACATTCTTGCGACAGCTCAAATCACGAGTGCAGCGGGCCGAAGGCACGCCTAGAGAGGCGCCCGTAAACTCGCAAATGACGAGCGAGCAATGTTCCGGCCTGCCTAGGCACCACATAGCGCTAATTAAAGATCAACAGCTGCGCACGATTCTACAATATTCGCCATGTCCGCTTCGCTACCGCTTTGCCGCCAGCTGCACGCATCGTCTGAGTAGGTGCCATTTATTAGCTGTTTATAAGGAAATTATACAATGACAAGCCTGTCGGATTTAGCAATATTATATGAGAGTATACGCTTCGCATTTAAGGTCAATTTAGCCCATGTGATGTTTCATTGCAGTTGCTAAAACACCAGAAGACTCCTCACCTACAGCCTAAGTATTGGTTACATAAAAACAATTCAAGTTCATAAATTTAAAAAAAAATTTGAACATCTTTCAAACGCTCAAACCTACAAACTAAGGTACTTGTGAATAGCATACGTCCAGGTGATTTTGACGTTTCTTTTTTTTCATATAGGTTAGACGTACAACGTCTCCGCTGCGTTTGATTTTTTTTTTTTTTTTTCGCGCGGGAGAGGTTTTTTCTGGGCGCATACTGAGCGATTTTAGCAGGGACAAGTGCACTTGACTTTATTGTGTAGAATCATAACTTGAAATAAACTACAACATATACCTCGTGAGGAACACACAAATGATCAACAATGCCTGCACCCCGAACCGACGGAAATAGTTGGTAGAATTTACTAGTTCTTATGTATCCGAGAGTCAATAAAAAGAAACGTATCTGCAATTATGTTTAACGTATTGGGTTATTTTAGGCTAATGTGTTTTTTTTTTGCATGTGAGTGCTACCGGTAGAATGCACATGTAAATTACCTATAGTACCGGGAGGTGCGAAGAGCTTGCCGCACTTGATTTCCTCTGCAACAGGGTTTGTACGGAGACTGTCGAGGCCACGGCATTTCCGATTACATTATCAATGTTACCTGGGAAATAGCTCAAGTTCGATATCACACATGATTCACGCAATCGTGATTGCATGTACCAAGAAGACGGTGAGATTATAGTCCGTGATGCGAAAATTTGGTTTACTTTGTCCCACTATAGCAAGCTATATGAATCTGCGCACTCCTAGCTGGTGAAATATTTTATCTATTGAACACATTAACATCATGATGAACTTCACAAAGAGTAAAACCTTCAAAAGTTGCCGTCATAGCGACACCATTAGAGACAATGGCGCCATAAAAAAGGACCAAGAGATGTAAACTCATGTTTTTAAGAAGTCTTATGGCAAAATTATCAACATTCTTAAGACTGGTAGGTCATTATGTGCCAAGAAAGTACAGCCTAGACAGTAACCAGTTCTCAAATAATTAGAATAGTTTAAGCCACTATTTTATCAAAATCTCTTTCGTGAGATTCTAATAATGTCTTAACTGGTCAGCAAGAGAAAACCTTAGGATTCCGAACGATCTCTGAATTGAATTTGTCAACTCGTTTTTTTCCAGTCAGGTTCATTTCTTTCACAATTTATAAACGTTGTGAAAGCTTTAATACGGACCACACTTCTGTGACCTCAATATTGCATATCGGTGTCTTTGAAACAGACAACCTTCATTTCTTTAACTGGATTATCAGACTTCTCGGATACGTTCCTTTAAAGTTTCCAGTATTTTTGTATCCTTTTTGGGTTACTGTCACTGTCTTGGGTCACCAGTCACTTGTATAGTTCAGGGATCACTGCCAAATTGCTGAGCGACTGGTCGCTCGTGGCACTTTGTGTGTATCCGAGGGTTTCTGGCAGGCTCAGAAAAAAACACTTTTATGTAGCACGTATTGAGCAACAATAAACCAGTTTGGGAGCTTTTCATGTCGGTCTACTATTTCCTCATTCAGACTTTATATCTAATTATAATAATTCAGAACGTAAATAATTGTTTAAGAATACCCGGTGGAAAAACACAACAGGAAATTTCAGTATGTCATATTTTGGACCGTTTTATGGGTATGACGATCTGTTGTCTGTTGTCTGACGTTCTGTAGTTCTTGATCAAAATTTAAATAAAATTGACAGATACATCTTTAGAGCTATGTAAATTCGTTAATAGAAAAAAGTAACAAATGTGAACCATAAGAAGGAACAAAACAATATGAGCCGGGGATTCTATTTTGCGACTCGGTGACTCTAAACCCAGTATCTTAGCTCTGCACCTCGGCGATTTTCTTCTCGTTTAGGCTTTTTACTACAACAACCATCTACACAGTGGGGACACAAAGCATTAATTTTCTTTTTATTTATGACAGTTCATTAGGTAGATTGATCCAGCGGGGATATTCAGGTTTTACGTTTTGACCATGTATAGAGTAAGCATCTGTCTCTGCGCTGATGTGTACATTTACATGTTGAGAGCCAAGATGTGCTCATATAGGTGTTTTATGGTGAGATTTCACTCCGCCATGTCAAATGGCACCTGTATAGAAGAGCAAGAGCGTTGTTGCCATCGACAAGTACACGTAGAAGTACCAGAACAGCGATACTGCTTAACGATATCTATATCAGCTCAGAACTTCAGAAATATACAACCATGATTGCGGACACTTATCGGGTTATTACTGGTAATTTCGACAGATGTCTATCACTCTTTACACTACTGAGCGTGCATATAATTCGTGTGTTCAGTGTAAAATAGCTACATAAACATGCGTGTGTAAATGCTCATTTCGACAGCGTATCGGTTCCTTACGGCAGGGCTTGTGTCCGAACACAGACACACGAGCGAGACAGATTTTCACGTTGGTTTGAGGACAATCCCAAAACGTATTGTCCGCTTGGCATAAGCCTATGCAATATTTCTGGGTAACTAGCTAATGTTTAAGCTTAAAATAGCATGCAAGTCCTCAGGTAAGCGTGCCACATCTTACAAAATAAAACAAAAATTGATACAAATTGATATGTGAAGTACCGGCCAGTGCCCGCAGCTCCTATATTTTTGATCAGTGGCCGATTTTGTGGAGGTCAGTAGGGCGATTGCTTCTGTCGTGGCCTCACGGCACTGTTACGACAAATGGCCACATCGACTTTAATACCGACATCTGTGCTCTCAGCACTGCCGGATACAGAGAACGCACCATTAAGTACCGCGCAAAAGAAAAGTGCAGTGTGCACCACCGATTTGAAAGTGACTTACAACTTTAAAGCGTCGCGATGGAAACTGCTTCTGTGGCGGCGTCAGAAAGTATATCTTTGCGATCGAAAGTGGCGCATTCCTTTCGCCATGACAGAAAGTATCTGTCCTCAGGACGCGGAGCTCCAGTTGCGACGTCAGAATCGCTGTCGCGAAAGAAAGTTATTGGTGCAACTTCAGAACTTTTGTTGTCGCGACAGAACGTTTCTGGAACGAATTCCGAACTCTTGGTTGTTCCGACAGAATGTTTATTTTGCGACATGAAAATTTCTGTCGTAACATCAGAGTTCCTGTTTTGATAAAAAGTTGCTGGGACTTCATAACTCGTTTTATCGTGACAGAATGTTTCTGTGGCGACTTCCGAACTTATGGTCATCCCGATATAATGTTTCTGTAGCGACGTCAGAATTTCTGCTGTTATCTCAGAATTGCTGTCGGGATAGATGTTGCGACTTCATAACTCTTGTTATCGCGACAGAACGTTTCTTGTTGTAACTTGTAACCAGGAAGGGGCCACGCTTGTGGGCACTCCAGCGCCACCATTACAGTATAAATAGCCTACCCAAGCAGGGGGGCGTGTCTTTAATTAATTTAATTATGGGGTTTAACGTGCCAAAACCACTTTCTGATTATGAGGCACGCCGTAGTGGAGGACTCCGGAAATTTCGACCACCTGGGGTTCTTTAACGTGCACCTAAATCTAAGTACACGGGTGTTTTCGCATTTCGCCCCCATCGAAATGCGGCCGCCGTGGCCGGGATTCGATCCCGCGACCTCGTGCTCAGCAGCCCAACACCATAGCCACTGAGCAACCACGGCGGGTCGGGGGCGTGTCTTGAGACATGTGAAGTAGCGGCCAGTCGTCGTCGATAAACCTCTTGCGCAACTGTAGTCTAACAATGGCGACAAAGGTGGCATAAACCGCCGGCCCTGCTTCAAGCAGCGAGCAGCAGTAGACATCATGGCCAACGATCTGCCAATGTGTTCTAGCCACCAACCGTTCGTCGGGCGCCTGACGGAATTCTGTACCACAACAGGTGACATGGCTATCTACTTCGAGCAGTTCGAGGGTTTTGCGAGAGTGAATAAGCTGGACGGACAAAGGAAGACGGGCGTTCTTATCACGGTAGTGGTAGATAACGCGTACGCCACATTACGGAACTTGATGTTTCCGGAGGCTGCTGAAAACAAGACGTATCCAGAGATAAAACAGGCGCTTCTGAACCATTACGCGCCGAAGCTGTCGATAGTCACAGAGCATTACAACTTCCATAAACGCACACAGTGACCCCGGGAGGCAGTTTACGGCTTCATCGTGGAATTGAAGAGGTTGGCAACGAACTGCTTCTTCAGAACGTTTTTAAATAAGGTGTTCTGAGACCAGCTCCTCGCGGGTGTGTGCAGTGAGGCTATTCGATGCAAGCTTTTGCCCGCTGAAGACGAGAAAGGCCTAACATGGGACAAGGCGTGTGTTATAGCCACGTCTGTGGAAGGCGCGGAAAACCACGCGAGGGATGTGCTACTGGGATGAGACGTGACTCGAGAACAAGAGGACGACGTGATGTGGCAAGGCGGCGACAGTGCCGTGACTCCACCAACGACCAGCGATCGTCGGCGACGTGGTACGGCGGCTGCGAGGAAAGGGTCCCCTGACAAGGACAGGCTGCGGTCGTGTTTTCGTTGTGGGGGTCGCCACCGCCAGCAGGACTCTCGGCATATAAAGGCAAGGTGCTACAGTTGTTGCCAGATGGGACATTTAGCTATTATCTGTATGAGAAGGTAGAGCAATTTTGCCGCAGGAGAGGACTTGTCTAGCTTAGAATGGTACGCGCTAGGAGAAGGCGATGAGCCGTACAAGGTTGATATGAATGTAAATGGGTAAATCATTGCCATGTAAATAGACACGGGCTCAGCAGTATTCATTATGCCTGAAAGTGAATTTGTGAAATATTTTGGACATCTGCCATATCAGCCTGTGCAGTTTCGCTAAAGGACATAGAATGGTTCAAGCGTTCCCTTGAAGGGCAGTGCCACTGTAAATATAACTCATGAAAGCAGTTCTTTTAGAGTGACAGTCGTGATAACTGCGAATGAACAGGAGCGTACGGTACCGGCATTGCTTGGCCGAGACTGGTTGAAGCATATTCG
Source organism: Dermacentor andersoni (assembly GCF_023375885.2). Classification (NCBI taxonomy): domain Eukaryota; kingdom Metazoa; phylum Arthropoda; class Arachnida; order Ixodida; family Ixodidae; genus Dermacentor; species Dermacentor andersoni. The sequence goes on along the minus strand of NC_092823.1, from coordinate 47,574,519 downwards.
CCCAAAGCGGTCACATGTTTTGCGAGTGAACACAATCGCTAAACAGGAGGGGTTGCTAGACAAGGATGTGTTCACGGAAAAATCGGAACTATTAAGGGGTTTGTGGACTCCATTGTTTTGAAGCAGGGAGTGGGACCTGTATTCTGTAACGGCAGGCCAGTACCATACGCCCTGAAGGACAAAGTTGAAAAAATAGTTGAAGGAGTTGGAATCGGCCGCTGTGTTGTACCCAGTGCGTGAAAGCCAATGGGCAACCCCTGTCGTAGCAGTTCTGAAGAGTGATGGAGAACCAGTCAGGCTCTGCGGTTACTACCATGTGTCTTTAAAACCCTGTATGACGGGAGTCCACTACCCGCTACCATTACCCGCCGTGGTTGCTCAGTGGCTATGGTGTTGGGCTGCTGAGCACGAGGTCGCGTGATCGAATCCGGGCCACGGCGGCCGCATTTCGTTGGGGGCGAAATGCGAAAACACTCGTGTACTTAGATTTAAGTGCACGTTAAAGAACCCCAGGTGGTCGAAATTTCCGGAGTCCTCCACTACGGCGTGCCTCATAATCAGAAAGTGGTTTTGGCACTTAAAACCTCATAATTTAACCCGCTACCATTGCCAGAAGATGTGTTCGCTTCATTGGCAGCGGGAACTTGGTTCAGTGTGCTTGATTTACCGAAAGCGCACTTGCAACTTCGAATGGATCACCCTTCGCATAGGTTGCTAACGATAAATACACACCTTGGCCTTTTCCGTTTCACTCGTTTACCGTTTGGTGTCGCGAGTGCACCTGCCATTTTCCAGTCAGCAATAGATCGGGTTGTGGCTGGCTTGAAGGGCAGAGTGTGCTATCTCGATGATGTTCTCATAGCAGGAAACACCGAACACGAGTGCCTGAGACGCACCGAACAGGTGTTGCAGTGACTATGGAAGCATGGGATACGTGACAACTCCGATAAATGTCAATTTCTTAAATACCGCGTCCGCTATTTTGGTCACAAATTTACGCGGTTGGCATGCATCCTACAAAAGATAAAGTAGAAGCCATATTAATGGCTCCAACTCCGACCGGTGTCTCCGAATTGAAGGTTTTCTTGGGGTTGGTGAATTTTTACGCTAGGTTCCTTTCCCAAAGAGCCACCACCTTAGAACCGCTGAACAAGCTCCCTAGAAAAGATTGTCCGTGGGAATGGACAAAAGAGTGTTAAACAAGATTTCAGAAATGCAAGCTGCTCCTGAGCGCAGACTCGGTGCTAGCTTTGTACGATGGGAACAATCCGCTGCGCCTGACATGTGACGCATCGGCATAAGGCCTTGGAGCGGTGCTCGCGCTCACCGAAGGTCGCGGCGAGAGACCTATCGCACTCGCGTCACGCACGCTTACAGCAGCCGGAAGACACTATGCACAAATTGAGCGCGAAGCTCTAGCCATTATGTTTGGCATTAAAAAGTTGCATAAGTACTTGTTCCGTTGGCAGTTCGAAATAGTGACTGATCATCAGCCGCTGACGCAGTTGTTTGATCCCAAGAGACACAGCAGTGAAGTAGCGATAGCAAGAGTGCAGCGATGGAAAAATTTCTTGCCTTGTTATCAGTATGTCATCAAGTACAAAAAGGGCCAACAAGTGCGCCAGGCAGGTGGCTTATCGAGGCTTCCGTTGGAAAAAACTGCCGGGGGAAGAACAAGAAATAATTTTTTTCGCCTCTATCAGAGATTCCCTTTACAGCCCAGGAAGTGTCTGAAAAAACTAGCAGGGATGAGGTTCTGGGTGCGGTAGTAGACATGACGTGGCGCGGTTGGCCTCAAGAAACAGTAGAGCAATACCGTCCATATTTTAATCGTTGACGCGAGTTGTCGATAGAGCAGGATTGTTCGCTATGGAACAGTCGGGTCGTTATCCCGAAAGCTCTTAGGCCAAGCGTTCTGTCTTTATTGCATGAGAGCCACCCGGGAATGACGAAAATCAAAATGGTGGCGCGTTGTTGGATTTAATGGCCAAATCTTGATACCGAACGAGGAGACATGGTACGAGAGTGCGAGGTCTGTCAAAGTGTAGGGAATTCAGCGCAATCAGTACCATTGCAGCCATGACCAATAGCTACAAATATTAGGGAGAGGGTTCCTTTAGATTTTCCAGAAGTGGAAGGGAGATCATTGCTTCTGATGGTAGACGCGTACTCAAAATGGCTCGAGGTAAGACTAATGCACGGCACATCAGCCATCGCCACGGTGGTGGCGGTAAGGAGTGGCTTTACGGCGTATGGCCTGCCCAGTGTCGTTGTGAGCGACAATGGTCCACAATATAGATCAAGGGAATTTCAACACTTCTTGGAACAAAACGGTGTAAATTCACTTTTCATGACCACGTATTACCCGCAGTCTAGCAGTACTGGAAAGATTGGTGCAGACCACAAAGACGGGGATCTTGAAATCACAGCTAGAAGATGAAAAAGCAGGCAGGACGTGGTCCTTACAACACCGCATTGATAATGTCTTGTCTTCATACAGGACGACGCCACACTCGTTCACAGAATCACCGCCCTGCGAGTTGTTTCACAGACGTAAAGTCCGCACCAGACTTCCCATGCTGAAACCGTGCAGGATGAAAGTGGGAAAAAAACAGAAGGTAAAAAATAAGCTCACGGCAGATGCAAGGATGGGTAACAGCTGTGACTTTACGCAAGGCGAATAGGTATATGTCCGTACTGTTCGCAAGGAAAGGGTGAATTGGTGACGAGGGAAAATTGTAAAAGAAGGTGTCAAAAGTGACGTTCCTGGTACACGGAGGTGGGGTTCCTAGGTATTGTCATGCCTATCACTTAAGATGTGAAGTGCAATCGCCAATGGCTTTCTGATCTGAAATAATGCTGTCGCAGAACGCAGATACCGAAAGCGAAGTACTCCCCGAAATTTTACCGACGGAGGGGGCTTTAGAAGCAGTCACGTGCACTCAGAAGGCGGTGCCATTCGCAGAGAGTCAAGCAACCGAACATCATCATCATCATCAGCCTGGTTACGCCCACTGGGGTGCAAAGGCCTCTCCCATACTTCTCCAAGTACCCCGCTCATGTACTAATTGTGGCCATGTCGTCGCTGCAAACTTCTTAATCGCATCAACCAACCTAACTTTCTGCCGCCCCCTGTTACGCTTCCCTTCCCTTGGAATCCAGTCCGTAACCCTTAATGACCATCGGTTATCTTCCCTCCTCATTACATCTCCTGCCCATAGCCATTTCTTTTTCTTGATTTCAACTAACATGTCATTAACTCGCGTTTGTTCCCTCAACCAATCTTCTCTTTTCTTAAACTTTAACGTTACACCCATCATTCTTCTTTCCATAGCTCCTTGCGTCGTCCTCAATTTAACTAGAACCCTTTTCGTGAGCCTCCAGGTTTCTGTCCTGTAGGTGAGTACTGGTAAGACACAGCTGTTATACACTTTCTTTTGAGGGATAATGGCAACGTGCTGTTCATGATCTGAGAATGTGTGCCAAACGCACCCCAGCCCATTCTTATTCCTATGATTATTTAAGGCTCATGATCCGGATCCGCGGTCACTGCCTGCTCTAAGTAGATGTATTCCCTTACCACTTCCAGTGCCTCGCTACCTATCGTAAACTGCTGTTCTCTTCAGAGACTGTTAAACAATACTTTGGTTTTCCGCAGATTAATTTTTACACCCACTCTTTTGCTTTGCATCTCCAGGTCAGTGAGCATGCATTGCAATTGGTCCCCTAGGTTACTGAGCAAGGCAATCTCATCAGCAAATCGCAAGTTACTAAAGTATTCTCCGTTAACTCTTATCCCCAATTCTTCCCAATCCAGGTCTCTGAATACCTCTTGTAAACACGCTGTGAATAGCATAGGAGAGATCGTATCTCCCTGCCTGAAGCCTTTCTTTTTGTAGATTTTGTTGCTTTCTTTATGGAGGACTAAGGTGGTTGTGGAGCCGCTATACATATCTTTCAGTATTTTTATATACGGCTCGTTTACACCCTAATTCCGTAATGCCTCCATGACTGCTGAGGTTTCGACTGAATCAAGCGCTATCTCGTAATCAATAAAAGCTATATATAAGGGTTGGTTATATTCCGCACATTTCTCTATCACCTGATTGATAGTGTGAATATGGTCTATTGCTGAGTAGCATTTACCGAATCCTGCCTGGTCCTTTGGTTGACAGAAGACTAAGGTGTTCCTGATTCTATTAGTGATTACCTTAGTAAATACTTTGTAGGCAACGGACAGTCAGCTGATCGGTATATAATTTTTCAAGTCTTTGGCGTCCCCTTTCCTATGGATTAGGATTATGTTAGCTTACAGAATGGCCTGTTTTTCTAGAATAATCTGCCCACCATCCTTCAACAAATCTTCTGTTACCTGAACCTCCCCAGCTGCCTTACCCCTTTGCATAGCTCTCAAGGCTTTCTTTACTTCTTCCAGCGTTACATGTAGGATTTCAGATTCCTCTAGACTATTCTTTCTTCCATTATCGTCGCGGGGGCCACTGGTACTCTATAAATCTCTGAACTCCTCAGCTACTTGAACTATCCAATCCATATTAGCAACCGAACAAACTAGTCCAAAGCAGCCAGTCGGGACAGTTTGCCTGCGGCGATCCACTAGGATTCGGCGAGTGCCTGAAAGGTACTGGTACCAGTAGCCAAATAAATGGAAGAAAGGTGTTGTGTCTTGTAACCAGCAGGGGGCCACGCTTGTGGGCATTCCAGCGCCACCATTACAGTATCAATAGCCTACCCAATCAGGGGGGGTGTCTTGAGATATTATTTGATGTACCGATCAGTCGTCGTCAATATACCTCTTGCACAACTGTCTTCTCTTTAATATTTCTCTTGCGACTTCCAAACTCTTGGTAATCGCGACAGAATGCTTCTGTTGTGACGTCAGAATGTCTGTCGTGAAGTCAGAAATGTCTGTCGCAACTACAGAAACGTCAGAAACTTACGTAATACGACTGAAATTTGTGTGGTTGTGACAGAAATTGCTCTTTTATTGAAATTGGGTAATTATCTAATGAGGCGCAATGCAAAAAAAATATCTCAGTATCAAGTGCCGACAAGCATCAATGCCTCGATTTTGTCAAGCTACGTAGCATTTGACAATTTTTAAACGTTTTCTCAATTTAAGGGAAGCACCCTCTATATATACTGGCGTAAGCTTGCCTCAATACAAAGGAGGTAGGTTACATTTCGTACAACAGCCGATAAATATTAGGCGATGTTCTTTCTCTTTAAAGAGCGGAACATTCCCCCTACCGCATACCCAGCGACCCAGATTGGCGTCATATAGGTTCGCTTCTGTAAGGCAAATAACCAGCGAACCAAGCCGGCGTGAAAGAAGTGAGCTGAAGGATGGCACATGTCCATGGAGCTAGGTCACAGTGAAAAAGGTTCATTGAAATGCGCCAAATGCCAAACGCCGCATAAGCAGTGACCAAAGATTGTCGTAAGTTTGGTTTAGAAGCCGCGTCCCCCAAGCACATCAACGCGATGCTCAACCCATAACACTATTGACAGCCCACTGACCCATGTTTTTGCTGCAAAATTGTAAGGGACACAGAGAGGTTGACAGAGAGACCGACCGACACTGGAATGATATTCTTATTGAAATTGATGATGGTTTCATGGTGACATTGGTGCAAGGGTGTGATTGCTACAGGGTAAATTAATGATGTTGGACCAAAAGATGTCTAGGGCATGCGGGTCCTCGTGACATAAATTATGAAAAGCGCAATCGCTAGCTAATTTAATTCGCATGTACCACTCGCCCGGAGTTAATAAGCAGGATTTTCAGAGTAGTGGTAGTTAGGATAACTGTAGTATTTATGCTAACGCTCACGTACTCTAAATGCCTGTGAAGCTACAAAATTCTACAAATTTTCCAGCCGTTTGCTTAGCTATTCCACAAATGGGAGCTGAAGACGAAGGTGAGTTTGGTACTGCATGTTATGATACGTTTAGTAGGCGATACTGCACCGACGAGTACTGGTGTTAGAATTATTTTATGAAGCTATAAAAAAGAGTATGACACACCTTTGAAGTAATTGTCCCTCACCCAACAGTGCACCTGTGGGCTAAGGGACAATTATCTTGCAGGGACGCTGCGACAGTTTTTTATGTTTTTTTCTGATCCCTTTAGCCAAACCTTCTTGAAATAAAGTGTGTCATTCATAGTTGTCTCCTGCTGAACAAGCGGTTTTGGAAGTGGGATAAATTACATTTACAGCGCAGCTCTTAGGCGCCCATTCGTGCGGCGAGCATCGACATCGTCCTTAGGCGTATTTGTAACGGAGCCAACGAACACAGAGAAGGATGCAAGTGCAAACGCGAAGCGAGGATGAACGACGGCGATAGCGAAGAGAGCGGTAGGAGGAAAGCGCTGGAGGAAGGTGCACAGGATCCACGGTGCGGAAAGCGGAGGGCGAGGGTTCGGCGAAAAAGAAAACGCGCGCAAGACGGACTTTGCCGCGGCGATGGCTACGTGATGGTACCATAGTAGCACGCGTCGTCTGTTCTCCGACGACGGCACTGATACTATATCCCCTTCAGTCACGGCGTACACGTTCGTGGACGCAACTTAGTTTTGTCATTACTATGCAGTGATTGCAAGGAATGGACAAGAAACATTAAGCTTTCAGTAAATTGAACATTCTGATTTCTTCAAGTACAGCCATTTCACTTCTGAGTGAAATGTGCCGCTTCAGATGACCGCTTTGGTGAATGCACTACTTTGTATGAAGGGGCGTTTGAAGTGGTGCGTTTCGGTAGTAATTGCGAAAGACATTTTTCCCCTTGTTGCAATGCTTGCACCCAATAAATAACCTGTGCATGTCATTCAAACCGCTGATTCAATATTTTCAATGAAGAAACGTAGCTTGACTGACTATACAATAAATAAATATTTAATTACTACGTGATTATGATGGGTCTCTATAATATGCAGAGAGTCATTCTCATCCCCCCTCAACTTACTTTCTATGCAGTATCCAGCGCTTTGGCATGAACTTATGCAAATTTAACACATTTATTGACAGTCGATCTTAAGTCGTGACTGAAGGGGATATGTGGAAACAAAGCACTGCGTGAGCGGAGGTCTGTCTGCGGTGGCTGCTCTTGATCGCGCCCCCGCATCACAAACGTGCTATCTATAGCAATCTACCAATTAGCGATGCAGTAGCGCCACAATTCACTACGTTTTCAACGCGCCGCACGACTCAGATATGCGCGCAAGACAATATGTGGTGAAATTTCGCTTCGGGGAGTATCGCAATATTCGTTAAATTTTTGAAGTTGTGTTTTTTAGATTAATTCATAGTATTTTATATAACTTGATTTGTGTCATAGATTTTTTTTAATTGTAGCACACGCTGAAAATGTTCAATGTACTTGTTTTCATGCCTTTATGTTTTACGTGGTTCTCTTTTCGGCGCTCTGAATTAACCAGAAGAAGACAGAGGTGTTACTACGGGCTCGTGCGCTCGGATGCCAACACTCTAAAGCACGTTTCGAGCGAAAAAAAACTACTTGACAACCAAAAGAGAAAAAGATGTATCGGCTATGGACTCAACCACACAATAAGCACTTTCATTGGGACGATGAAAACCACCCACCATACAGAAAAATAAGAGACAAACCGCCCATGAACATGAATGCCTAATACTCGCTTGCATTTGACAGATGCCAGTTTCGTTCTTTAGAAACGTGATTGAGAGTGCAGCAATCTATACGCACAAGCATTTTATTGTTTCTTACTCGACTGCAATTTCAAGCTGCCTGCAGCTATGCTGGGCAATCTCGAAATTGCAGCGCGATAAAGATGCATGAATACGTATCTCCGCCTGATGTCATCGGAGTCCAAATCTTGCTCCAGGGAAGATTATAAATTTTCCATGCATTTCTTAGCGATCGTTCTTTTGTCTTGAACACAGCAGGGGGAAGAAAATATAATATCAAAGCAACTTGCACTGTCCTCCCTCTGGTCTCTGCTATCGACTGCCCCATCATGTGGGCTGAAGGGGGCTGAAATGGGTCGCTGAGAATCGTTTCTTGAGCGTTGCCAGCCGTACGTCGTGAGCCGCAACAACACACTGGAGTCACGGGCGTCAGGTAACCACAGCCTCGTTTTGCGAAATCCGTCTACATAGTGCCGACCAGTGATCGCCACACTTCTACTCCATCTTGCTTCTTTGTCCGAGGTGAAGACTTATGTGTCTTGCTCAGCTCGACTTGCTTCGGCCAGCGAACCTAACTTGTGCATTTGGCGTGTCATTGGTGCTTTATTCTTTTTCCTCCCTATCGAGGTTGAACGCGCGGCTCTCCAGCTTGGGTGTTGGAGATGCACTACCAGAGATGCTCTGCTCAAGTGAAGAGCACTGACGCTAAAGATTGAACCTTGACAAGTTCGCAAGTGGTTTCTGATAGAAGGAATCATGTGCAGAGTAAACTGAAAGAAATACAATTTATTTTCACAAGACCATATTGCTTGCAACAGTAACACATGAAGAACACATTTCGCGGAATGCATTGCACAATCACTGATGAGGGAATGCGTTAAGGATTAAATCAAAAGAGTGACGCACTCTATTGCTACCACCAAATGGAGTTAAGTATGAGAGGTGTAGTACCGCAAGATTCCTGTTTTGTGCTTCCATGAGAACACTCAGCGGCGCCATTGAGTGCCGGCGCCGTGAAACATGCACGTGTCACCCGAAAAACATGGAGTGCCGGCAAGTGTAAACGCTGCGAAACACGTCACGCGTCAACCGGCCTCCTCTCTTGTATTTTTTTCTGAACATGCTGCACTCTAGAGTGGTTGATCTGAGAGGCCCATATTTTGTGCATTCATTGTACAGCTCCTTTTAATGTTATCATGAAGCGACAGATACCCGGTGCAAATTTGACACAGCCTGATAAAGCATTTGTTGGTTTCATTCAAGAATGCTTGTGACGTGGGTTCGTTTCCACGCAGCAAAGGAGAAGGTTAAAATATCTTATCTTTATCGTAGAGCGGCAAATTTTAAGTGGCACATACCTATTTTATTCATTTTTGTTATTTAATAATACTGTCAGCATATGGAGGGCCATTACGAGAGTTCTTTCTCTTTGTTCTTTTGAAGAGTGCATGCATCAACCTGTTGTTATTCAGTGGAACCGTGTAGTCATGGTGGACGCCTTTCAGATTTCCCACAACGCTTATTCAAGTATCAGTTCCCTTTTGTGGTTGTTGGCGAGCGCAACATTCCATCTCCCTTGTGACTATCAGGATAGTTAAACCTTTGGTCACGGAAAGATATTTTCAAGAACAAAGTTTTCAAGACGTGGTGCATGCCCGAAAGATGATCGCGGAACATGCTTCTAATGAATACGTCTGTGTGATGGTAAAGCATAAGCAGCCCGATCGCGGAACATGCTTCTAATGAATACGTCTGTGTGATGGTAAAGCATAAGCAGCCCGTGTTTTCGTTTATTGGGGGCTACATACCGCCGAAAGAGAAATTTTATCGCCTACACTTGAGTTCTGTCGTCTAAATATGCCCCGGACTACCTATAGTCATCAGAGATATTAAGATCCACCAACCATTATGGGGCAGTGTTACGATGAACAGACGAGGTGAATAAATGGCAAACTTCATGTACAACGAAGATTTGGTAAGCATTAATGACAGTTATTCTTCAATTCTTCGAGGCGCGACATAAAGCGGCTCCTTAGACTTTGCATCCGTGTCAAAAAGCCTTCTACCCTCAACAATCTGGAGCACAGATCTGGAGACGCATAGTAGAGACTGCATACCTACTTGTGTGAAACTGCAATGGTCCTTTCGAACTCCTCCACCTCGTTTTTGTTTTACTGACTGGCGAGATTAACAGACATTGGTAGACGACGCTTGATCAGACCAATGTTCCCCGGCTGATCTAGAAGGTATTATTACCAAAGCTCCTCATGGCGCGATAACAATCATAAGAATATCGGTACCACACGCTCACAAATATCGAATATGAAAAACTACGAGCTGTCCTTTGCCGCGCCGAGAGGAAATACTGAAGAACTACATCTACCTCGGACCGCACTATCTGTCACCGAACTGAACGACATGTAACAACGACGTTGACAAACTGAGCACTAAGTGCTGCAGATAATTTTGTACTTCCCTTGGTCCTCGCAAACCACTCTCTAAAATAGGGCGGGTAACGCGCAGCTTACGGTTTCCCCCTCAGTCACCCATTCTGGACTCTGGAAGCGGCACAATGTAGAAGCGAGACGGAGCTTGCAAAAGACTACTGCAAAATTATTGTGACCGTAGGTTCCGGACTACACAACAATCGAGCGACAAGCCCCATAATCCACATACGACCGTCTTGACATTATGTTCGCAAGGCAAGAACAAGGGGCTGCACTAGCTTCATCTCGAAGATCATCAGCTACTGGACCAGATGGCATCACATACGCTACGCTGCGTTCTCTGAGGGAGGACTCACACGCTGTTCAATCGAGTGTTCCTAGGGAAGCACGAAGGAGGAGTGCCGCTGAGGTTCAGGCATCATGAAGAACTTGTTTTGACAGTCACAATATATTATGTTGTTATACTGATTCAATAGCAGACGCATTACCGCTGAAACTTATCGTAAAAAGGTTGTTCAAGGTTTTTTTTATTCAAAGTCAGTACAAAAACAATTATCGAATTTACAGTGGTCACTGTAAAGCCATTAACCTTGTCTACTGTCACTTACTATCTCAGTTCAGTTCTCAGTGTAGGCTCCCATTCCTAAGTAAAGCATATAAAATACGACCGTGCCAAGGACTATGCACAAATATCAATTGTATTCTCAGCGAAAATGAATTGCATAGGACAACAGAACACAGCTTATTCACAGGAGATGCTGTAAAATACTAAGAAGCAGAATGCCGCGTAAAACTCCTGTGCAAGAAAGACATTCTTCAGCTGAGAAATGAGGAATTTGGCCCTGCATAATAAATGGTCGCCACGGGCAACCAAATGCTTTTAATCAGACACCTCGGCGTATACGTTCATTTTGTCTTTGAGTGGCGAGTAACATTTCGTAACAAATTCCGCTTTGGCCACGAACCGCCAATTTCTCTCCGGCTGCAGGTGACGTCCACGCCGTTCAATACAGCCACAGTGTGCGTAGAGGACGGCATTAATAGTGGTTGCGTGCACATAGAGTACCGCACGCGTCAGGACCAGAGCCAGGCATAATGGCTTGGCATAGCAGCTTGGCTCACTAATGAGCTCAACTCCGCTACAAGGGGCTATTTGCACCTCCGTGCCTGTATGGTGGAAGCCAATCCGCTGGCATGCCCGAATACAAGTAACCGTGTTCATCCCCTGATTTCAAAAAAAAAGAAACACGACGCCAGCAACAAATGTTTCGAATTGCACGTTGTGTTCTGATAAGGTTATAAATATGGCGTTGGCTGCTTGATCTGCACAATGCTTTCAATGGCTTATTGGACCGACCAGTATTGTGAGCCGCACGCCGGTGTTATTTGTGCGCAATATATTTTAATATTTACCCGCTGCCGCAAAACGATTGTGCAAATGTTATTCTTATCTTTAATGGCAATCCAGCCAAATGTTTAAGGAACAGTTGGCTTACAGCGCGCATATTTTCTTTTCTGTACAGAAATTTGGTGCGGTGGGCCAATGCACTGAGACAAAAACAAAAAGCACGGAAACGCGGGTCTCATGTTTGACAAACCAAAAGCAAGCATATCAATCGCAACTTTTTTCTAGAAGCCTTACGTGTATGCCGCCACGGTCGTCCGAAACGTTTTCATGCACCTACGCAGTTTGTGTTTACAATAGTTTGTCCTCATTCAATCAAAATAGAACACATACATTTATGAGTGGCAAGAAAACAAATCTTCTTCTGGTCATCTGCAATGGCGTGTAGTTACTCGTTAAAATACTAATGACATGCTGATGTGGGATTTTGTTTCAACATTCTTGTTTCTAGTTTCCATCCACATGTATGACGCTAACCATATTAGATTTGTGAAGTTCATTTGACCGGGGCCTTATTTCTTGCGGACCAGCTTTCCACTCAATGTATCCGGCAATATAGCTCTTGGGATAATTAGTTTTCATACCACTTAACTGAATATCAAAAAGGCGAAGTCATATTTAACGTATAAGGACTGCTTGGTTCTTTTATTCAAGGAAATGAAATGTTTTGCTTGAACAGATAGCCTTGGACCTGAATATGATCTCTGTGTGTAAATGTATGCGATTTTATTGTCTTGATTGCGTTCTTCTTAACCTCGTCAACAGTGGACGACTCGTTACAAGAATTCAATATAGAATTATTCGTTATTGCTGACAAATCCCTCACAGAGCGCTACGGCAACAAGCACGCAAAAGTCAAGAAACATGTTCAAGAAGTTATCACTCTGGCAAGTACAAAGTATATCTTAATTCATATTACGTCTCTCTCTAAATAATTTTTGTAACGGTAAAGAGAAATAGCTTTGTTTTCGCAGTAAATGTATACAGAGCCGTCGCATGCCCCATAAAGGCAGCTCTTAATCTTTAGCAGTGGGCGGTTATTCCTACCCTCGGCGCAAACATAAAAAAAGTAATGTCCGTGCTCTTTCTGTACAGCCTAGCACATCAAGACATTGTACATTAAACATATTTTCAAAGAACAGAAAATGTTTTGCAGATATTTTTGTTGCACTTTGACAAAAAAAAAGCTTTTTTACCACTTTCTAAAGTATTGTTACTTGCTCATGCAATAGTTGTACACAAATATAGAAAGAAAAGGAAACTTGTGTGAGAACTGAGTATCATTTCTTTTTTAGAAACACGAGACGTTTACCATAAGAAATTACTTCGGTAATGCGAAGAATGGACTGCACGCGTGAACACATAGAAATTGAGCAATCGCTGACTACAAACGGATTATAAGGAAGAAAAAAAGGTTCTGTAATATTGATTCAAGCAGCAGAGGGACTTTGCATACAATACAGAGCTCGATGGTCTAAGGGCCTATAGGGAGAGCGTTTCCTCAAGGGCCACATTTTCCACTTCGCGAAAAATTGCTTAAGATATGGTTGAAAATAAGAAAAGTTGAGGCTGACAGAATAAACGCACAAACGCAAAAATATTGAGCAGAAATACTATACCAATACTATCAAGCCAAAAGCGCTTAGAAAAACGTGCTCTCAGGTACCAAGAAAAATAGAACACGGGGAAAGCGGAGGATGGAAACTCAAGACGATGAGCAAAAACCGCTCCCGCTTTTACCTTGCTTTCGTATTGCACATCCTCAAGGCAGAGAAGGTATACAAACTTCCATGCTATGCATGACATGTTAGCCTGGCTCATCGCCTAACATGCCCGTCTTGGTGCTTGGCGATATTGATGACATACACAGTGATGATATTAACAAACAAATAGCCTACCAGTCCCTACAAGCCACAAGAGATACTTTTGATACGTGCTAGAGCACCCAAAACAAAAGCGTTGATGTAATGTCAGCACAACAATTTCTTGCGCCAGGTATACCAGATGAAACGACATCAGGTTTGATATTAATGTTTAAACGGCTACGATGCATTACGAGCACGGAATAATCGAGGATTTACCTGCTCTAGAGAGAAGACGACGAAGTGTCTTTTGATACAGCGCTGTTCTTTCTAGCTCCGCCTTATTTCTGTGAAAACCTAAGTTCATCCGCTGGTCTTCGCTCCCTGCTCGGTCGTAATGGAAGTGGACGACCCCGCACGTCTGCCGGCGATGGCGGCGTCAGCGGCGGCCGCCTCCAGGAAGCGGATCGGTCAGCAGAGCGACACCGACAGCGAGGACACCCATGTCTACTCTCTCAGCAGTGAGGACACTTCCGATGACGACTTCCAGCTTGTGCAGAGCCGCAGAGCGAAGAGAAGGAACACCAGGACGTCCTCATCGTCAAGCACGCAAACAGTGAGACAGCCGCAGAGGCCGGACGCCAATACCATCATATTTGTGCCCCTGCTTCCCAACGTCAACATGAGGCTACTTAACAGGCAATCTGTGTCGATGTCACTGGAAGCCCTGGTGCCAAACGAAATATCGGACATTCGAGTGAACACCCGAAAAAATCTTCTGGCGGTTGATGTCCAGCATGCGGCTGCTTTGACCACTCTACGCAGCGTAACGGACCTCGATGGCATTCAGGTGCGCTCTTACATCCCTCTGGGATCTGACGTAGTCACCGGTGTTATCTACGACGTAGACGTTGCTATCCTTAATAACGACTTGCCGATTCTTATCAAGCCAGCCAATGATGAGGTCATCGTTGATGTTAAGCGGCTAGGCAGTTCACGCTGCGTGAAAATAGCATTCAAGGGTAAATATATACCCTCGCATGTTAAGGTGGGACACTTCAGACATGCAGTGCGGCCTTTCATTGCGAAACCTCTTCAGTGCCGCAAATGCATGAAACTGGGACACGTGAGCAGCGTCTGCGAAAATCAGGCAGCATGCCCCCGCTGCGGAGAGCCCCACGCTGCAGATAAATGTGGCGCGACTGTAGTGAAGTGTTCCAACTGCGGAGGATCACATGAAGCTTCATCGAAGAAATGCCCACATATTAAGAAGGAAATGGCCATCTTGAAAGAGATGGCGAGAGATCATTCATCTCATCGCGAAGCCGCCGAAAAAATCAGGAAGCGACGTTCACGTCGCCGGCGCTCCTCAAGGAAGGCTCCTCAAGGAAGGCGCATGCCACTTCCTACAACACCACCTCCTCCTCCACCGCCCAGGCCAGACAATGTGGACAGGACCGCGAAGAACAAGTCCACTGAGAAGACCACGTCTGCCGAATCTTGGCCGGCTCTACCGAAACGACAACATTCACCAACAGACACACAGCAAGCTTTCGCTGGACAACCCCCGACGTCTACTATCGGCGATTTGTGCGACCACGACAGGCAGGTGGCTGATATGCTGCAATCGCTAATTAATACAATGCGCATTATACTGAACAAGCTGCAAACACCAGCAGCTCGAAGCGCTCTGCAAATACTGGATGCACTAAATCCAGTGCTTGCTAGCATCGTTTAAGCATCATGGCTCGATCAAGAGTCCCCTTCCGCACTGAACTTAAAAGTGCGTCGATCTTTCAATGGAATGCCAGGGGTCTAAGGACCCGTATATCAGACTTTCGCCAATTCATTTTCACACATCGCTTCCCCATACTGGTCATTTGCGAACCAAATACATCAACTCCACTCAGACTGTCCGGTTATGAATCTTTCGTCTCGTCCACATGCGGTGCGAGCACGAAAGTGATAATCTACATCCGCACGGACTTAACATATGTCGCTAATGCGATAGAGCCTCATGACGACAACCAATATGTCTGCGTAAATGTCCAAAAGAAGAATGTGTCATTTACACTAATTGGAGCCTACATATCCCCAGCGGGTCACTTTGACGGTGAACGACTAAAGAAAATATTACAAATGAACAGTGGCCCCTGGGTTATCACAGGTGATTTCAACGCGCATCACCAGCTATGGGGAAGCACTAAAATTGACTCCAAAGGCAGGAGTCTTGCCTCCTTTGCTGCCGACCATGATTTGTGCTGCGTGAATGACGGCAGCCCTACATTTCTGCGAGGCACGACCTACAGTAGCTGCTTGGATTTAACTTTGGTGTCAAGGCGCTTTGCCTCGAGCGTCCAATGGTTTACAGACATAGAAACACATGGAAGCGACCATATTCCAACATACATAAAGATTAGAGGAGTTGAGCAACGCTCCTCTACTGCCTTGCGTACAGTTGATTGGTCAAAATTTCAGAAGGATATGGATGACACATGTCAGGAAGGCCTCTCACACACTATCGAAGAAGCAATCGCAGAAGCATTGAAAACATCCATCTGCTCGCTTCCAAGGTCAACAAGGCGAACAGACTTGGACATGGAACTGGAGAGGCTGCGTGCAGCACGCCGACAAGCGGAGAGGAGGTATCGGCGCACGAAGTCCGTCTTGGATCTGAGGGCTTCACGACGCATACAAAAGAAAGTCCAGCGTCGCATGGATAAATTGGAAGATAAGAGATGGAAAGCATTCTGTCAGTCGCTTGATCCCCGCAAGTCGCTCTCGCACATATGGAGAACGGTTAGGGGTCTTCGCTCATCTCCGCATCAAAGGAAGCCCTTCGCTGCTCTGGCCCTCTACCAACTCCGCTCGGAACTTCAAGTGGCTGAAGAGTTCTGTGCACGGGTTGCTGGGTCCGTGGCCATCATTACTGACGTAGCATTGAATGACATCCCTGAGGCACGTGTACCAGAAATGAACGTGCTATTTTCACTCGAAGAACTCGATGCTGCGTTGGCGACCTGCCGGCGTTCTTCGTCACCAGGACCTGATGGCATCACGTATGCTGCCCTATGCCACCTTGGACATGACGCACGTGATGAGCTGCTCAACTACTACAATGAATCTTGGCAGAACGGCGCCGTTCCTAAACAATGGAAATTGAGCCGCTTGATCCCCATTCTGAAACCTGGAAAGTCTCCGCTTGAGATCTCATCATATCGTCCGATTGCGCTTTCGAGCTGCGTCGGCAAAGTGATGGAAAGAATGATTCTTGCTCGATTGGGATGGTACCTAGAACGATTCAACATCTATCCGGACGCCATGACAGGTTTTCGTCGAGGTCGCACGTCCATCGACAACGTCATTGACATCGTAACATGGGTCCAAAATCAAAAAAGCCTCAAGCGCCTATCTGCGGCACTTTTTCTGGATATAAAAGGAGCATACGACAACGTCGCCCACGAGGCCATACTAAACTCACTTGAGGCTGTTGGAGTTGGTGGCCGGATGTATCAATGGATTCGGGACTATTTGACTGAGAGGCGTTTTTTCTTACAGACCGAAGACGGCCCAACTTCAGACCATTCCATCTGCCGTGGTGTGCCGCAGGGTGGAGTGTTGAGCCCTATTTTGTTCAACCTCGTCCTGGTAGGACTAGCGGATTACCTACCGCAGACAGTACATGTCTCAATATACGCCGACGACATTTGCATCTGGGCCTCTGCGGTGACTCGCCCTCAGCTAAGAGCCAGGCTTCAGCGGGCGGCAACCATGACGGCTTCTTATCTCCGAGAGCAAGGCCTCAGTGTGTCTACTGAAAAGTGCGCATTACTTGGTTTTACGCGGAAACAAATGTCATCGTATCCTGTTACGATCAATGGTCAAGCTGTACTCTATGTTAAGACGCATCGCTTTCTGGGCGTCATCATTGACCGCAACCTCTCATGGAGCCCTCACTGCGTCTATCTGAAGAAGAAGCTAGTCGCCATTGCTCAGGTCTTCCGATTTCTATGCGGGAAAAACTGGGGTACACCAGTCCATTCTATGTTGCAGCTGTACAGGGTTTTGTTTCTCGGACTCCTTCGTTACAGCCTACCAGTATTGTCAAATGCATGCAAGACGAACTTTCGCGCCTTGGAGAGCATACAAGGTCAAGCCCTACGCACGTGTTTAGGGCTGCCTAGGTGCACCTCAACAGCAGCGACAATCGCCATCGCAGGAGACCATACAATCCAGACACATGTAGCTGTCGACTCTCTCAGAGTGCACATTCGCCATCTGTCAAGGATCCCCGACCATCATTTGGCCTCCCTACCAGCCGAGAGACCTCAAGCGACCTTTTCACGAGTTATTAGCGCTCATCATGAGTACATACCGGCATCATTTACACCGGCGGCGAAGCCTTCCTCTCCCCTGTGGTGCCTGCGACAGCCTCAAGTGAATTTTGCTATTCCTGGAATTACAAAAAAGTCCAATCATCCATCGCCGGCTCTGAAGCAACTTACACTCATATTACTGCACCAGACGTATCATGACCGCATACATATATATACCGATGGTTCCACCTCACCTACCAGCTCAACTGCCGCATTCGTCGTTCCAGCCAAGAACGTTACAGTTAAATTCAAATTGTCGCACACGACTACATCTACATCGGCAGAACTTGCAGCTCTCCATGCCGCTATGATGTACATCACCGAAGAGCCTACAGAGAAATGGGTCGTATTTTGTGACTCAAAGGCAGCCCTTCACAGCATCAAGTCCGCATTACGTCCCAGAACTTACGAGCAAATGACATCTGAAATCAGGGAACTGCACCACCATGCTCTGGAAAGTGGACACCACATTATATTTCAGTGGATTCCTGCTCACTGTGGCATCGTCGGCAACAACCTAGCTGACAAGGCTGCCCGGTGTGCCCACGAAGATACCAAGGCGCGTCCAACACCTTTGGCGAGGTCGGACGCTGCCAGAGAACTTCGCCAACTTGCGCGTAAGAAGTCCCAAGATCTCTGGATTTCAAGTGGCCTAAATTGCAGATTACGTAAACTGGACCCCACGCTACGGCTACAACTGCCATCTAGCCTTCCCCGCGGCGAAGCAACCTTGTTGTGTCGCTTGTGGCTGGGAGTGGCGTTCACGAACGCATACTCCTACCGTATGGGAATGGCCGAGAGCCCGATGTGCGACTCCTGTGGGTGCGAGGAGACCATCGAGCACCTATTGTGTACCTGCCCTCGCTACGATGTCCAACGCCTCTCTCTGCGGGCAACTTTACGCAGACTGGACTCGAGATGTTTCACCGAGTCAAAGATACTCGGACCGTGGCCACACCCGTCACTAGCTCGAAAAGCGATTCGTGCACTAGTGCGGTACTTGAAGTGCACGGGCTTAACAGACCGTTTATAGTGTCCTTGTGTATGGTGTCGCTCCCACACGTACTCAGTGCTTCCTCTCTCCCTTTCTTCCTCTTTCTATTCCCCTTTCCCCCACCCCCAGTGTAGGGTAGCAAACCGGATGCTGTTCTGGTTGACCTCCCTGCCTTTCCTACCCTTGTTTTCTCTCTCTCTCTCTCTCTCTTACCTGCTCTAGTTCTAACGCTGCTTAGATCTGGAATGTTTCGCTCTGGGGGCGGCCAAAAACATTTCATTGGCAAAACAGGAAGCCCCTTGTCATTTACTGCTTGCTCCCGTCACACAGCAACGAAGAAAAATATGTATATCACCAGCACCGAATTCTATGGGGTGCCGATAGTTCTATCACTAATCTATTTTGCATGTGATTAACACAGGCATTGGAGTAACAAAATATTTTCAATGTACTCATCTCGATTCTATCCCACTAAGAGACATGTCATTACATATTTGCATAATCGTCTTCATGGGCAAGCGTATCAACGAGCAGAATAAAGCATGATGTTGAATGGCTTTTGCGCTCATAACACCAAGCTTTAGTTTGAATTTCATCGAACTACATGCCTTGAAGTGACTAACAATAACTTCTCCGGGCAATAACTTATCGTTTGATTTGATTTGTGCTGCTCTTGTTATCTTCTGTTTCCTATGACCTTCGGGTGTTGACTTATGAATGCTACGTATATTTTCTATTTAAAGTGTTAGCATTCTTGAGATAGTTCGCATATTTTCCAGAGGCAAGCAATGCATGCATGCATACAACTGCCACTGCATATGCGGTGGCTCTGCGCTATCCAACGGCTCTGTCTTGAGAGCGATCGGCGTTGGGGGCAAAGCCTATTTGCGTCAGCAGATTGTAGCTTTGTTTGTGCGGGGCGTCCTCGGTGCTCAGTTTGCGTTGAAGCGATACACACCCGGAAGGTTACTTCACTCGCTGTTGCTGCCGCCTTTCCTCCCTGCAGAGTTTTAAAAGCGAGCTTAAGCCATCATTGAGTGTGATTTGTTCAGGTTTGCTGTGCGCGGTGACACCATGCTTGTTAAATTATTAGCTAAGCAAATGAGTACTACTTCTTACGGCTAATAAAAGCACTACCCTTGCTTCGTATGACTCGGTGATAATTTGTGTTCGCAATCGACGCTTCGCCTTTCGGGCAAAACTGATACTATTTAGTGAACATCTTTTATCCCGGCATGCACCGCTGTATATGAGAGATCGACTATGTACCAAAGTTCAATGAAGCCCTTCGACGCCAACTGAGAGCACTGGGCTTGTTCAACTGGGAATACGGTGCTCTGCAATGACGAAAAAGAATACTAAAAGGGGTCGTTCAATGTCCCTTAAAAACAGGGGAAGTTTCAGGCATATTTATTCCTTTGCGTAAGTAACTGTGACTAGTTACATAATAAACTATAACAAAAATAGTTCCCCACTTCCCGCCTATACTAATTAGAAGAAGAAGAAGACAATTTATTCTCTTTTTCAATGTTATGTATAGCATCGAAACATACATCGCCACGTCAGGAAGGAGGCTAAAGGCTGTATATGTGTGACGAGGCCTATCCTCCTCGTGGTGACAAACAGTGCATTTGAGATAACAAGCTTTCTTCTAAAGTAACATTAAAATCGCACAAAAAAAGAGCATCCACAATTCTGTGTAGTATATAAATGTTTCGAGATAGTACTTTTTGAAATTACAGCTGTGAAATGATACAGGAAAGAGAACACACAAAAATCTACAAATAAATAAACCACCGTTATCTAGCAATGTTGTAAATAATCTGCCACATTAAGACTGCAGTAGGTATAAGCAGTGTGTTATGACCTAAGTAACAGATCCATAACTCTTTTTTGTAAAGTATTTTACTTGGGAACTCGTGTATTAACGTTTCGATATCTTTGTTGTCATTCAAGAAAGTTATAACGGTATGTTCAAAGGTCTGAAGGCCATAGTTAGTTCTAACCTCATGAGTTTTGCGAGAGACATATCGGAGTTCATAGACAGTATCAGGCCATGCAACTGAACAAAAGCTAAGGTTAGGTTTCCTGTTGATCAAGCAATCAGCCTCTATTGCCTGTCGAAATGTTATTAACTTACATATGTTAAGAAGGCCCAGTGGTCGCCAGTATTCTCGTGCACTCGAAGTGTAGGAAACATTAAGGATTGCTCTAATTGCTTTCTTTTTTGCAAGATAAATAGGGAATCTAGGTTTGTAGACGTTGTTTTACCCCATACAAATAAGCAGTAGTGGAGAAGTGACTGGATAAGCGTGAGATATAGTTGTTTTTTTTAGCCAGGTTGGTAGAAGAATGATAGCAAAACACCGTTATCTTATGGCCATGTCTCGTAGCCTTATTTCTACATAGCTTGGCCATCAGAGGCTCAGACATCCTGCCACTGAAAATCTATCCTGACTGCTTGCTTTGCCTCTTTTACTTATCCAAGTGCAAGGACCATGGTCAAATATTTAGGAAGTCTCAATTTATGGTGTGTTGTTCTAAATTATTGCGTGCATATTTTAAGGCATTTTCTATGGGACTACTTTCTTGTAGGCAAACACATTGCTGAGGACACTCCGGCCTCCTGGCTCTATTACTTTAACAGGACTTCAGTGTTATTATGAGGTGAGTAAAATAAACGTGGATGTAGCTTAATATAACGAAAGAAACATTACAGGGACAGGAAGGCTATTTGGTATTGGCCCCAAACGGCGATGTTAAATCCGTAGAAACGATGCAGAAACTTGTTGAGTATGCGGAACAATACCCGCTAATGTGGGAATCGGATCTTCTGCTTCTGCTGACAGGGTGAGCAATAATCTCATTGATATCTTTTTTTTGGTGATAAAGAATATTTTTATGAAACAACTGTTTGAGTGTGCGCCCTTTTCTTGGAATAGCTGAGGCTAGGGCTGCGAATGGCAAAACAATTTCTTAATAATTGCAAGCACTTTACGCAATCTGGAATACAGCCATTTTGTAACAGTGAAAAAAATAGATAAGTGGGCGTCACACTAGCTCCATCCTACAAATACTACGATACTTTAACAGCACAGACTGCAGCGACAAATAAAGATGAAATAAGTCGCCTGAGTAGAGAGGCGATGTCGGTCAGATTCTAGCACCTTTATTCAATTACTCCGAAGATTTTCGTAGTCCGCGACGTTTTGATACGTTCGATAACGCTCTTGTTGTCATGACACATCTTTCTAAATGTTTCCGAAAACTGATCACCGCATAAGAATGTCTGGAAGCTTCGCCGCATTCTGGACAAGCATGACTGAGGCAGACGTGGAAACAGACGACCACTGGCACTACATTAGGAGAACTCATTTATTCAGGAGCTCCTTTCACTATAGATAGGACCTGATTCTTTTATTTGCTCTCTTCTGCACCAAATTTGATGCGCTTTTAGTATTTTGCAGAAAGGGAGTAGATGTTTACCTTGTGTATAGAGCCAATCCTTTAATGTAATAAGCTTTCTTTGTCCACTTCCGGCGTTTTATAATCTATCTATCTATCTATCTATCTATCTATCTATCTAACTATCTAACTATCTAACTATCTATCTATCTATCTATCTATCTATCTATCTATCTAGCCAGTTACGGAGACCCAAATACCCATGTACTCTGCAAGCTTGAGCCGCACGGTGCGCATTCTTGGTCGTTTGTCCATGGTAATCATTCTATTGTGGCCTTTACAAGTTCGGTATCTCACCCTAATTTTTACCTAGAGGTTCACGCCTGCTGTGCCGATTCATCAACCCAAGTTGTCTAATAATTTGGGCCACTAAATATGCGCCTGTGCCCATGATGCCATGATGATCGTTCTATTGCCACCATCCATGTTTAGCATCCAACTTTCATTATGTCGTCGTCGTCACGCCTTCTTCGTCTCACAGTCGCCATGCATTAGTCGTCATACCGTCGTCGTAAGGTGGCATCGTAGTTTCATCGTCATCATTCCAGCTTCGTCATTGGACTGTTTTCCTGCCATCGTCATGCAATCGTTCTCACGTAGTCGTCGGAATACCATCGTCATGCCATCGTCATCTCGGTATCCGTTTACCGTCGTCGTCTCTTCAGGAACGTCATCTCATCGTCGTCATGCGGCCGTATTCATAGGCACTCGTCATTCGATCGACGTCATTCTATCCTCGTCATTCAATCGTACTTATTTTGTTGTCATTCAATCCTGATATTCAGAGATAGTGTTAAGCTATCCTCGACTTTGCGCCATCGTCAAACAGTCGCTGTCATGAATCCGTTGTCCTGTCATGGTCTCCATGCCGTCGTGATCCGGCCGTCGTCCGCTTTCCAGCATCGTCATCTGACTGTGGTCAACAAGCACTGTGGCCTTCAACAAGCATTATACACCGACTCAGTAGCCCAAGTTGTATAACAGCTTGGATCACTAAGTGTGGGCGCGGGATCATGAAGCGGGGGTGGTCATTCTCTCATCGTCATTACAGGTTTGTGTTATGGCTCTCGACATGCTGCCCTCGTCTCCTTCTGCGCTGACACAGTTGCCCAAATTGGCTAATAGTTTGGACCAGTAAATATGTGTTTCGGGTCGTCATACCCCCACACTTACTGCTTCATTATTTAAGCTTTGTAATCCGACTCTCATCGTACCGTCATCGTCACGCTTTTATCGTCAAACCGTCGTCATGTATTAGTGGCCATTGCGTTGTCATGAGGTCATCGTGATCGTTCCATTCTCATCACTCCAGTTTCGCCTTTGACTTTTGCCATGCCATCACCGTCACACCATCGTCGTCATACTGCTTTCGTGATACAGTACTTCTTGCGCCATGGTCGTCATCCTACTGTCTAAAGAGTTGTCATGCCATTTTTGTCTTCGCCTCGTTGGCATTGGGTCCCCTTCATACATCCGTTGTCATACCGTACTTGAGATTCCAGCGCGGTCAGTCCATGTGCTTGTTGCCATGCCGTCGTCGTCATACAATTATTGGCAGGCATCTGTGTAGTCTTTACAATCACTTTACGATCCGATATGCTTCAGAAACATCATATGACTATCATCATGACGCCATCATGATATCATTCCTTCTATTTCATTGTATCATAATCATGTTATCGTCATTGAAATGTGATTACGTCACCGTTGCCATGCAATTGTCATTATTCTGCCGTCCTAAAACAACCGTTGTCATTCTCCCGCTCGTGTACTGTAGTGTTGATGCCACTGCGGTAGCGCCAGCTTCGTAACTTCAGCATTGTAATGCTGTTCTCATGACACAAACATCGTCACAGTTTCGTTGTCGCAGGCTCATAATCATCTTCTTGTTCTCATGGCGTAATTGGCGTCATAATCCCAGCGTCATCATTTCTTAATCATCACCTCAGTATCGTCAAGGTGTCACCGTCATACTGCTTTCTTGGTGTCATCGACGTTATTGCTCGATCATCATTCCACTGTCGTCACTGCACCGTCATACAATCACCGTAATACCGACGGGCTTAACGGCGACATTGGCAAGCTAGTTGCATGGTGAAGTGGGACGATACGAGAGAAACGTATCTCGGATGTACCAGAGGCCATGGAAGTCTCAAACCGACCTATACAGATTGCTCCACGCTCTCCGGCAGCTCCTTCAAGTAGCGAGCCATCTTCTATACTTTTCATAGAGGGGCAGTTTCCGGCTATTCAGAAAAAAAATTCAGCTTTGTTCGGCATATTAATGCACCGTTCACGCGTACACGTCATTTTGACGCGATGAGTTTTCGTGGTTTTGTAACGTGCCGTGACAGACAGGGGTAGTGCGCGCAGCCCGACAGCTTTTGACCAATAGCACTGGGCTAACGGCGAAAATGAGTCAAATAAGAAATAATTATTTTTTTTCGGTGTAATTATGCGTGGTCAGTGTGCACACATCATACCTAACGGGGAACTATCGCGCTTTTCGTCACGTCGAGTGACAGACAAGCGAGGTTGGGGTGAAGCGAAAATATGGCCAATTACGGAGGTCTTATTGTATAACTGCAATAAAAAAGCTTGGAAGAGCTTTACGTTATTGCGCCCCAGACGCCTTTCGCTTAGTCATATGACAAGTTCTGTTTTCTTTATGCTGCGGCACTGCTCTGTTATATCAGCATTGGGCATGTAAGTAAACGGGCAGATTCGCTCAGTTTCTAATGCAAATGTATCTTCCCACTCCTGTACCGTTGAGCAACATTTCTTGCTTGTAAAAAGCGGAATTTTCTGAACTGAGGACGCTGTGTCTACAGAATTTGGAGTTTTGCTACAAACTCTGTAATGAATATTGTTTGTAGAATCACCGACTTAGGTATTTTACCAGGACTATTGTACGAATAATACGAGATCAACAGCGCTATAACGTAAAGCGGTACCAAACTCTTCTATTCGATTTCTGAAATCCGCCATCAAGAATAAGTCAAATGGTCTAGGGGCCAACCCCTCTTCTGTGTGACACGCGCAGTCATGAAAACCGCGAAAACGCCCCATATGATATGATATACACACACTGATTATGCCGGATTAGATCTACGGAAGCAAAAAAGTTTCTTATTTGACGCCTTTTTGACATTAGCCCTCTGTTATTGGCCAAACGTTTTCTGGTTGCGTCAACTTTACCTATCTTTCACGCGACGTCTCAAGACCGCGAAAGCTCACCGCATCGAAGTGATGGGTACGCGCTAAAGGCGCATTAATATGCCGTAGAAAACTGAATTTATTTCCCAATAACCGGAGTCTTCCCCGTTCTGAAAGGAATAGAAGATGGCTTACCGCCCATCACAACAGGGCGCCGCCAGAAAGCATGGGTTTATTTGCGTATAATAATTTATTTTGCATTCCAGTATAACGTTACCGAACCATTTTGGCACGCATACGAGATCGCTTTGCCAGCTATTCCTTGCGGAGGGTCTGATGTGGCGCCATTTTTACACTTCCGTTGCATGACGCCGCCATTTTTTTGCCAGCCAGAGCAAGCTAAGTAAGGTGAAGCAGACAAATCCCAAACACCGGCGCAGCCCTCCTCGTACGGTTATCTACTTTCACTGTGCTGACTCGGCCCCACAAAAACCCCTCCATTTGAGCGCGCTTCTCGCCTCATCTTATACAAGTAGATAACCAAAACTATTGTACGTAGAGAATGCTATTCGCTTTGAAAGCTAAAAAAGCAACCTAGGAGCGCTTATATTACGGGTTTTTGAACAGACTGTTGGGCACCGCCGGTTGCTTGCCTCGTTGGTTACCTAACTTTGACGTCAAGACAAAGGAATAAACACGGATTGAAATGGTTATATGGTCATCATCATCATTAAAATAATAATAATAATAATAATAATAATCAGCCTGATTAGGCCCACTGCAGGGCAAAGGCCTCTCCCATACTTCTCCAACTACCCCGGTCATGTACTAATTGTGGCCATGTTGTCCCTGCAAACTTCTTAATCTCGTCCGCCCACCTAACTTTCTGCCGCCCCCTATTACGCTTCCCTTCCCTTGGAATCCAGTCCGTAACCCTTAACGACCAGCGGTTATCTTCCCTCCTCATTACATGTCCGGCCCATGCCCATTTCTTTTTCTTGATTTCAACTAAGATGTCATTTACCCGCGTTTGTTCCCTCACCCAATCTGCTCTTTTCTTATCCCTTAACGTTACACCTATCATTCTTCTTTCCATAGCTCGTTGCGTCGTCCTCAATTTCAGCAGAACCCTTTTCGTAAGCCTCCAGGTTTCTGCCCCGTAGGTGAGTACTGGTAAGACACAGCTGTTATACACGTTTCTTTTCAGGGATAATGGCAACCTGCTGTTCGTGATCTGAGAATACCTGCCAAACGCACCCCAGCCTATTCTTATTCTTCTGATAATTCGGATCCGCGGTCACTACCTGCCCTATGTAGATGTATTCCTTTACCACTTCCAGTGCCTCGCTACCTATCGTAAACTGCTGTTCTCTTCCGAGACTGTTAAACATAACTTTAGTTTTCGGCAGATTAATTTTCAGACCCACCCTTCTGCTTTGTCTCTCCAGGTCAGTGAGCATGCATTGCAATTGGTCCCTGGAGTTACTAAGCAAGGCAATATCATCAGCGAATCGCATGTTACTAAGGTATTCTCTATTAACTCTTATCCTTCCAAATCCAGGCCTCTGAATACCTCCTGTACACACGCTGTGAATAGCATTGGAAAGATCTTATCTCCGTGCCTGACGCCTTTCTTTATTGTGATTTTGTTGCTTTCTTTCTGGAGGACTGCGGTGGCTGTGGAGCTGCTATAGATATCTTTCAGTAATTTTACATACGGCTCGTCAACACCCTCATTCCGTAATGCCTCCATGACTGCTGATGTTTCGACTGAATGAAACGCTTTCTCGTAATCAATGAAAGCAATATATAAGGATTGGTTATATTCCGCACATTTCTCTGTCACCCGATTGATAGTGTGAATATGGTATATTGTTGTGTAGCCTTTACGGAATCCTGCCTGGTCCTTTGGTTGACAGAAGTTTAAGGTGTTCCTAGTTCTATTTGCGGTTACTTAGTAAATACTTTGTAGACAGCGGACAGTAAGCTTGTCGGCCCATAATTTTTCAAATCTTTGGCGCCCCTTTCTTATGGATTAGAATTATGTTAGCGTTCTTCCAAGATTCCGGTACGCTCGAAGTCATGAGGCATTGTGTATACAGGGTGGCCAGTTTTTCTAGAACAAGCTGCCCACCATTCTTCAACAAATTTGCTGTTACCTGATCCTCCCCAGCCATCTTCCCCCTTCGCCTCCCAAGGCTTTCCCAAGGTTTTACGCTGTAGGGCCCCAAAACCTTAGCCGCCATAATCAGCGATAGCTGACGTGCGTTCCAGCGACCGCGGATCGGCACGATGGAAGATGTGGGAAGGGAAGGGCTTGGGGTACAGCGCCAATGGACAGCGCCGATCCGTGGTGGCAGTCCATGGCAGAGGCTGCCTTTGCAAAGGCCTCACGTAGAAAACGTGCGCGAAGTGCATTCCTGCCGTGGGTAAGCAAACCGCCTCCTTCTTTCTCAGGCGTATTTGTTCGGTGGCTTGTTTGAGTTATTCGGTCCGCCATGTTTGCGGGACTTGGCAAGATATTGTTTGGTTTGTGATAACTTTGTATGGCGCGCGGCGTCGTAGGCAATAAAAAAAAAAGAAATGGCGGTTTCTTCTTGCCGCCCATGTTCCGCCTTGCTTCAGGTGCGCTGCCATGAAGCATAGACGTGGGCCTGGGCACCCGGAGCCCGATTGTGCAATCTTTAAGGCTTCACTTGCGTTGACCAATACTGTTAGAGGAATTCCCAGTGTTCTCGTCTCAAATCTTTGCAATGAGTCCCAGCGTAGTGTGCCTTTCGCACGCGCTTCTTAGGTCTCGTAATATCAGCTGCGGCGTAGCTTTAATTCTTTCGGTTTAATAAATCTAGGGTTCCTTCACAAATTCTACTGGGTTTTCTATTTTGTGGCTACCTAGCGTGTTGTGTGACGCCTCTAATTGGCTGTGCTCGCAACGGGTACAAAATTAGGGTAATCAATTAACGTATGAATCACGTCAAGCAACGCACTCCCATGAAAGCTGCTTATAGACAATTTTTCGGTATATATTTGAGAGGCGGTAACACGAGACCAACAGAGACGCCTAATCAGAACTGCGAAAAAGCATAAAGCCAAAAGAAAACAACAGTGCTATTCAGGAAACATCATCTGCTGCGGCGTGAACTACGAAATTCAATGGTGAGCAGCTACGGTTGCGGACGCCGCGGGCCACACCCAAAACATGTACCTTGCGCGATTCGAAAGCTAATTAGACCAACGTTCTAAACTGAGCTTGCCCACTCCTAAAATTGGGTAACCCACCCTCAAAATTGTCTTCGCCCATTTTGAGCGCGTGACAAAGTGAAAAGTATTGTGCAGAAGAATCACGCGGTTTTCCCTTTCAATGCCTGTAAGAAGGCCTAACCTTCAAGACGCAATTCTCGCACCTCGTAAATGGCGAGATGAAACCACCTGAACCGGCGCAACCAAACGACTGGACCAGAACTTACCGCCTACTAATATCGTTAGGAGGGCCAAGAAGCCATTTATATTTTTTTCCCACTAGGCTTCAAGATTGTCACGAGGCGCTTCGTCGTACTTTTTGAAGTGATTAGCTTCTTTTTCCTCTTTGCCCGTTTTCGTGATTTGGGGGTGTTTGATGTTCGGCAGACAGACTCAAGCATAAGGAAAGCTTTCGTCGATTACTTCGTACTTTGTCCGGTTTTTTATTTCCTCTATTTCTTCGTTGATACGTTTGTTCTGGCTATTCGCTTACGTTGGCCATCATGGTGGAAGATTTATGCACATATTTTTTTTTTTACTCCATGCTCACGTCCGCTACTGCGCTGCCGCGCAACTTATGCTGTTGGCTTTTGTTCGCGTGGCATTTGCATTTCTCCAGGACGCTGCGCGTCGCCGTTGGCAGTCACTGCCAGCGCTACAAAACCACTGAAAAACTACCCTAAACTACTTCACTGCAAAAAGGCGCCATGCATGTCGTCCTGTAATGGAAGTGAACATTACACCATCAGTACTTCGTGATTCGTCGTGATCTTCGTTACTGATGTTTTGATGCTGTCATCATCATTATGGCATAGCATTCGTTTTTACTGTTGCCATATCCCAGGGCTGTCGTTCTTATCGTTTCCTGATAACCTGGGGGTTTTAATAAACTGAAATTGTGCCAACTGCATCTATGAACGTTTATTTTACTTGCATTTACAAGGTATCTTCAGGGAAGCAAATGCTGTACAAACGCGCAGTACAGTAGCAATGCAATTCATAAATAAATAAAAAAAAACTCACGGTTAAAGGGACACTAAAGGTTAGTATTAAGTCAACGTGGACTGTTGACATACCATCACAGAAACCTCGAAACGCTTGTTTCGTGCCAAGGAGAGACTTATTTTAAGAGAAAATGCGTTCTGAAGCGTCCGCGTACCGCTAGCGCAGTTCAAATCGCCCGCCCTCCGATCGAGGAGTACTGACATCATGGTCTCATAGTGACGTTGCGCCAACGGTGAGTAGAACGGCGTCCGCAGACGGCGCTACGGCTTTTCTGCGCAAAACGCAAACGCGCGGCCAGAAACAGAGCCAAGACAGAGCCGACAGCAGAGCGAAAGCGGGAGTATGGTGGCTAGCGGAAGGAGAAACGAATTACGTCCCACATTACGTCCCACGGCACACGGAGAGTCCGTTTTCGTTAAACTATAGGCTGCGGCGAGCTCGCAGCGTGGTCGGCGTGATCTGTGAGAAGTGACGAGCCTTCTCGCACTCGCAACAGGGCATAAAAAAGTGCGAATCGGCGCAAAACTCGGCCTAGAAACGTGCTTCGCCACAGCCAGGGCTCAATACGACCCAAGCCGGCGCGACCCAGATGTCGTTTCCCGCACCGCCACCAGGCGCCGCTACTATACCTCAAACTCCAGCGCAAGACGCCCATAAGCTGGTACTTCATTCTATGGCGCAAACTTCGACGCTCGTCGCAATGGACCCTGACACCGACAGATTGGCTCGCGATGGTGGGCTCAACTTCAGCGATTTGAGCACCGACGAGCGCGACCTGCTGCTGAGGGCTCGCACTGCCGGCGTCGTTGCGTACTACGACGGCGGCCTCGACACCGGCTCTCCGGAGCGGGAAAGCAACGAGGGCTTCCCACGACATCACATGGACGTGGCATTCTCGCTGCTTGTTCCAAATGAAAGTGTCGCGAGCCAGCAGAACCCTCACAGCACGACGCGATAACGAAAGTACTGAAACTCCAAAGCGTGCGCGGCGCAGAGTCGAGCGCGCAGAGTCGAGCGAAAACGAAACCTTTCGAACACCCATATTACTGAAGGGTAACGTCAAATTTTTATTTTTTCTTAGAGTCGAATAGACGTAGACAAGTAGCATTTTTTTCCGTCTTATAATCGAATGAAATGATATTTTTAATACGAGTAGTTGAGTATTAGTAACACAAATTATGAGGAGTCCGTTCGTCATCGGGCTAGTACCGGAATGTCGCTGGGGGGTCTCAAATCATGTCATGCATTTACCTCAATTTCTCGGTTACTAAAGCTCTGTTCGCGATTAAATTGACGCCTTAGACGTTCTAGAACATTGCTCTACCACTTTAACTTGAGTTTCTGGTAACCTTTAGTGTCCCTTTAAGCCAAGAGAAAAACGCAGGTGCCCCATACAGCGGTAAGAGTGCAGTTGTTTTGGCTATAGAGTTCTCATATTCACGACGTATAATGCTTTGTACCTAGAGATATTACATGGCGCAGGAAACGGATTTTCAGAACGTATCCAATCTGTTCTTTCCCGTGTAATCATATTTTTCGGGGTGATTGGCTGCTTTGTACTTTGCAGGCAACCACTGAGTGAGACAGCTCAAAATGGAGAAATATCTCACATACATGGTATGTCTTTTTCTTTAAAGTAATATTTACAGATTACGGACGAGTCCCTTTGTGCGTGTGTCTGCGTTTGCTCGAGCATTCGCC
Organism: Dermacentor andersoni; assembly: GCF_023375885.2. Lineage (NCBI taxonomy): Eukaryota > Metazoa > Arthropoda > Arachnida > Ixodida > Ixodidae > Dermacentor > Dermacentor andersoni. The sequence continues at coordinate 47,543,243 of NC_092823.1, read as the reverse complement.
ACTATTATATCCCCTTCAGTCACGAATTACGATCAACTGTCGATAACTGCGTGAAATTTACATACTTTTATGCCAAGATGCTGGAGACATATTGTACAGTCAGTCATGCTACGTTTCTTCATTAAATATCTTGAATCACCCACTCGAATTGCATGCGCAGGTTAATTATTGGGCGCGAGCATTACAAAAAGGGGGCGGGGAAATATTTCGTAATAACTACCGAAACGTCCCACTCCAAACGTCCCGTCCAAGACGGTTGTGCCTTCACCAAAGCGGTCGTCTGAAGCGATACATTTCACTCAGAAGTGAAATGGGTGCACTTTCGGAAAGCAGAATGTTCAATTTACAGAAAGTTTAATGTTCGTTGTCTATTGCTTGCAACCACTGCACAGTAATGGCAAAAATAAATCGCGTCCACAAACATGTACGCCGTGATTGAAGGTAATATACTACTCACAATTTCACTTTCATTTGCCCAGGATAATGTGTCGTAAATTGCACTGCGATTTTAATTTTATGATGCACTAGAAAATATATTTGCGTGTTTATGCATTGTTCCTTTTATTGCGATAAGGATTACACTAAAACTCGTGAAGCATTGGCATTGCGATGGTCACCACGGTAACGATGCGCATGTGCTGCCCGTGCTCGGATGATGAGAAGACAGCGAAAAATAAGGAGAACATTAAGCTAGAGAAGCAATGACGCCAAGTGAACACACGATTGCGGCTCCACTCAGTATCCCGTTACTCGTTGTGGCATCCGCTTGTGGCGTGTGAGCTGTGTTCACACGTTTTAGCTGGCCTTCCGAGCATTTGCGTGCTTATCATCTTGTCTGAGCCGGAGCGCTTCTACACGTTAAGATAAATTTATCCATTCCTTTTATTGGGCGTTCAGAAATACCGAATGTATATTTTAGTAAATTGGACTGCCTCCGAACTATAGAAACGGCAAGAAAAAAATGTTACTTCGGAATTTATAAGTGATCGGTCAGGCCCACCCTTGAGTATGCGTCCGCCGTTCAGCCCCCTCTGCGTACATCCGACGTACAACGGCTTAAACCAGTCCAAAAGAAGACAGTGCGGTTCATTTTATATCCATACAATCGTAACTTCTAACCTTCAGCGCACGCCATTACCTCGTAACTTGAGCCGTTGGTACAAAGGCACACTTATCGACGGGCGGTCACACAGCTCAAAATTGAGGTTGTGCAAGGTTTACCTAATATTGACGTCCCTTATGCGTTTGTCAGCGTCTCCACACGTGCTTTCCAAGGGATGTTATTTTTTGATGTAGTCATGTACAGTTTTCTAATTTTGTCCCACACTGCTGCACTTTTTCAAGTCTGAGACGGGCATACTTGTAAATGAATAAATTTAAAGAAGGTTTTCTGTTCGCCTCTCCTGATACAAAACTGAGATCCGGTGCTTGTATCGTCAAGTCCGGCATTTGTCATCGCGTCAGCGTTGCAACATCCCTAGTCCCTATTTCGGAGTAGTAGTTGGCTCGCATGTTGCGTCAGACTCTGTTGCCTCAGCAAATTGTTAGAACATATGCTCACCGCCCCGCTGTAACTCGAGCACTCTTAGAGCATCTGCTATGTGAGCCTTGCGGCATGCTGATATTCTGGCATGCAGTTGGTGATGTTTCTGACAGTGGTGCGGTGCACCTACCGGCATTAGTGTTCCCGTAGATGCTCCACGTACAGCATCATTTTTTTTTAATTGAGCCTCATAATTGTAAACACTAACCTGCAGTGTCGGGCGGTACATTGTCACTAATCGATGCGGCAGTGGAAAGCTAGCGAGGCGACCTCGTTTCGCGAGCTTTTACGAGCTTTTAAACGCGTTTCTAAGAAGGCTTTTATGCACTGTGCTCGCAGAGTTACTCGAATAAAATGCACAAGTTCCGTTTTGATCGGGCAGCGTAGTAGTGCGCATCGTCGCTTTCCGGCCAGAAGAGCATTATTCCGGGTGTCCCTAGCAGCGTGTAAAGTTAATCTCAGCTATTTTATTTGGACGAACTTATTGCGTCTATCTGAAGTCAATAGTAGACAGGCGATAGGTTCTTGCCTCACCCCGTTTCGAACCGCTTCTATAAAATAAATGAATGGATGCGGGTGGTATCGAGCATCTGATTTAGAGAACATCAGCCCGATGCTGCAACCCAGGGATGTCCTTTCGTTCTCACCAGGCTGCCGGATAGACGATGTCGGGGTTGAGGGCCGGGAAAAAAAAAAAAAGTTTAGTGAATGTACTTTGTAAACAGAAGTTAAGGTATTGGGCATACAGTAAAAACTTTATTCTTATTACTGGATTTGCTTTCGTCAAATAAGTGCTTACTTACATGGACATTGAAGGAAAATATTACGTCGAGTTAGAATGATAAATTATTAGTCTAGAGGTTTCAAAAAATGAAGCGCCAACGATAACAGCACACAAAGATGGATCAAAGGACAGGAAGCGCCTTGTCCTGTCTTTTGATCCTTCTTTGTGTGCCGTTACCGTTGGCGCTTCATTTTTTGAAAGATATGCACCAGCTAGCCCCACAACGTGTTTTACTAGTCTAGAGGTCTTTCTTGGTTTTCTCTTTCTCAGTATAGGGCTTTGTCGCGTAAAAACGTTCGACCGAAAGTGCAGCAGCAGCTCCTCAATTCGAATTGCCCTCGCAAAAAAAACAAAAAAAAAACGGACGAGTTGACGTGTTCTCCGCGCCGCCTCTGTCTTTGCCACTCGATGTGAGTCAGCCAGTGCTGACGTCAGATGAGGGGAACGTTTGTCCTAAGCAGGTCAATATCCTCCATTACAAGTTTTTCTTCTTTTTGTTCTTTACAAAACATTCTTCACTAAGAATGTGAAAACAGTTAATAGGGACACATTATATTTCAATCTAGCTTTACTTATGTTTTTCTTATGTACTCTTTTATTTAATTTCGTGCATATTCTGCCTTAACGTTCAGAAAAAAAGCAAAATAATCATTTTACCATTAGAATTAGAACTTCGATTTCCCCACCAAGTATCCGCGGGTAAACCAATTTGAAATATTATTAGACATTTGTACTGGTAAACAAGTTTTGCACATATCACTGTAGCATGAAGATGTTTTACTCGTTGGGACACATCCTATCTGCAACAGACAAAAAGTCTAGCGGTAGTTGAGGTGGTCTATAAACATGTCCCTTTCTTTTTTATGCTGACGTGTCATTAATTGAAATTCTGTTCTTCAACGAATCCGCTGCTGACTTTTGTGCATAGTGTTTACGTCTCACTAGTGTAGGTCTGTATGGCAGATAAAAAACCCAATAGAAAGTATAGAGAGCGCTTAAGTTTCATGTAGCTGTCGTTTATTCTTTGAATCCATAATTTCAGTTAACTTCGGTGACAAACCTGATTAGCCGATAGGAAGAGAATAACTGAGGTATTCTTCAGATAAGTTACCCATATCCAAATTTTAAATCTTTCAATTTGGCGAAAGCTCGGTGCCAATCGCGGGCAATCAAGAAAATGGACTTCTACTCACGGACAAATTCGTCTATCTTTGGGACCTGTTCATCGCCCATATTTTTGGGAAAGTTAGTAGATTTTTGAATAAGATTTTTATCTTTATGTATAAGATTTTCGATTGCAGTTTTATTTCTTATAGTTAAGAGGAACCCGGCAGCACATCTATTTCGCAGGAAATAAATCTTGCAACATTTTTTCTCTCTCCTTCTTTGCGTCAAGGTCGGAAAGTCACTGAGGTCACCTGTCCAAAGTGAGGATTAAACGGCGATATAAGTTGGTGCATTACCTATTGAACAGCATCAGAAATGCTCCGACTTTCAATCTTGCACGTGTTTCTCAAAGAACTGTGGTTTTGCCCTGAAGCAGTTTATGTGCACGAACAGTTCATGAATGTAGTGTGGCTCCCTTAAAGCTTCGGACCTTGGTGGCTAGGGGTCGCTGTGCACGCTGCAGCATATTTGGCTGCGCGGCTGTATACTTAGACAGCGGGCGAGCACTCGAGCACTATATTATTTTAAACCGCAATGCCATAAACATCCTTTAGATTGAAATGCCAGCGGGAAAGCATGATCTACTGAGCCTGAAGTCATTATGTGAGCTCGCGATTGGGCACAAAACTGGCCTAGACCAGAGTGCAGCTGACGCCTAAAAATCTGGGCTGCACATTCGTAACCAGCATCCACTTTTTAAAAGTGAACTAAAACAATAAACAGCGCCACTATGGCTCCCCGGAGTTTGTGCATAAATGAGAATGCATGGTGCCACAGCAGGTCTTCCAGTATTATTCGGCGCACGCGGTTGCCAGCAGCCTGCCGAAAGAACTTGCAGGCGACGTGTTGGGACTTACGTTATAGCCGCTGACTTCTAGGTACACGCGTCATATGCTTAGATTTTGCTTCAATGATATACAGTCGAAATTAAGAGGCAATTTCGGGAATGTGAAGTTTTGTTGCTGTTGGCGTTTAAGACATCATCGCATAGCTGTATATTGTTTATTCCAAAGTTCTTGTCGGAGCACATTGACAGCTTATTTTTGCTTTAAGTATAGGTTCGGTAGATTTTTTTGAAAGAGATTGTAAACTATATGTAGCGAAATGTTTCTACCAGTGTAGGAGGGTGTCAATCATTCAGTGCTTTCTGCAAAAATCTTGGTGGGCAATTACCGTAAAATTGTGCAAGTTTCTTCCTTGTTTTCTTGAGAATTGCCTTCCCCTTCGCAGTTTTTTCTTCAGGTAAGACAGACACCTTCGCACAATTATAGGGACGCACGCTTATATGCGCCAAATCTCTAGAGTTCCTCTGTCTCTTTCTCTGCGCCGTGCAGAAACATATTTCTCAGTCTGCTTTTTCTCAAACAGGCATCGCAAATTTTCAAGGAGCTTGTGACCCTAACAATGTGCTGACTGTGTCGGACCGAGACAACGATGTTGTTACTTCTTTCACCATCGCCCATGAAATATCCCACGCGTAAGTACCATAGCAAAAGCTGATGCGGCTGAGCGGCGATATTTGCTCTTTACGAACACAGCTCTTAGACGCCCGTTAGAGTGTTGAAAGACGCCGCGCATAGGCGGCGTATCAGAGCGAACTGGTGGAGCGAAGCACGAAGGATTGAACGCGGAGCGCAGCGGATGCTGAAATACTGCGAGAGAGAAGAGAGCGCGAAAAGGAAAGCGAAGGAAACCATCTTGAAGCACTATGAGATGGAGCTCACGTCCGCGCATCGGCAGCAGCGGCGGCACCGGCAGTGCGAAGGAAAAAAAAAAAAAAGGTTCATGAAGCAGGCCTTGGCGCATACCGTTGGCCGCAAGCGTTTCCCTATTAAAGATTACGGTTGCATAAGCTTCAGTTGCCGGGCAGAGGTAACTGTGCAGCCGGTCTATATATATAGCGCCGCCCGTCCTGGTTCTGTCAGTGGGTGCGGTAATCAGTGCGAGGCCTCAATATATCTCTAAAAGAAACTACGCGCACAGCTGCGCTCAAACTTTGCATTACGGAGCACCGTAGTCGTAGCTAACTTTTTAGCACTCCTGATATCGGTTAGCGCTCTAGTGACATTTAACACTCTGTAGACAGAATATCTGGTGTGCATTGTCGTCGCGAAGGTTAGCTCGCAGATCACCTATATATTGAGGAGAGTCTGCTTCATGAGTGGCATAAGAACATGCGTTCCCCCCAGAAAAGGCCCTCACATACCGCCCAGGTCGCTGGCAGCTCAGCCAACATTAGGCCTTAGAGCACCATGTTGTGAGATTTCTCAGTACCGGATTCTTCCCAATTATACATGTAGACCCAGAGATTCTGAGCTGAATATTTCTGCGCCCTTCTATGCGGAACTCCACTACTTAGGGACTTCAACTAATACCCTTTACTGGTGGCAGATGAAACAGTCACAGCTTTGGGACCACGCGCAATAAATCGCAGCTAATTTATTCGGCAGGCCGTGATTTCAGATGTCCCAAGGAAAGAGATTTTTAACGACGAGCCCCAGCATGACAAATTAGATGTACTGTTTCCTCAGGCAAAAAAAAATGGAGAAGCAGAAAAAAAAACATGACAAGTTGCGCGCGATGTTGAAAGCGACAAAGCCTATTGAAAGGATTGAAATTTGGTGGTGACATCGCATGGACTCAAACAATTTGTGATGTTCAAATGGTGCGCATATAAAAATTGCGGGGCTTGTAGAAACTTCAAAATTTCCATGTAGCTCGCCCTATCTGAGCCTCTTAAAAGAACAAGCATGTCCATTCATTCATTTCCACACAAGGGGAGGTCACGGTCAAGAGTTGCACTCGGACCTGCTGTAGTTAACAGTATGAAATGCATTATTAGTAATATACGCAAGCACAGCAAATAATCAGGATCAATAAAAGTTTACGATATACTAGGAATGGCAGCAGTGACTATATATATATATATATATATATATATATATATATATATATATATATATATATATATATATAACTGAGCAAGGAGAGGGTAAACAGGAGAGGGGCGCTACTTTTGTTAATCACGACCATATAATGCCAGCAGGAAATGACGCCCGGAAAGCTTAGCGGTGTTTAGCTGTGCTTCAAATTGATATGCAGAAAATAATCGAGCACAGGGTAAATGAACGTGAAGGATAAGATCATTTTTCGCCGGTCGAAACCGACCCCACGACATCCGCATTACGCATATCCACATTTCTTCAGCATTTTCTAAGCTAAGTCACATGATCTGGGACTGTGAGGAAGACGTCCCTCCCATCGATGTCCTTGCCTTTCCCTCCCCTTCATCGTGAGAGGAAGTGCTGCTTAGCTCCAGCCCGGACGTGAAACTCCGAGCCGTGGAGGGATCCGAACAGGTCTCCGTCCCGCATCGCCTCGCGGCCACCTGGCCTTGCTTACCAGCCCACGAATTAGCTTCCTACTCCGACAAATAATGTCTCTTTCTTTCTCTCTTCAGTATTTTCTACATTTCAAATTGAACTGCATGTGGAAATCATCAAGCTTTCATTGGCTACATCCCCAATCATTTAAAAAAAAGTGTATGCGCAGCCATTTTCTTAATTGTCTTCACAATTAATTGACCGAACACATCTCTCGATTAATGTTAACGTTAATTTGATTAGCGACAAACTGTCACAGTCACAAAGCGCTCTGTATTGGGCATGCATGCAGCCGGGCACCCCTCTTCCACTTCCCACCCGACATGTTGCGTCATCCAGTGGCGAATCAGAGAAGTTCGCACGTGTTACGTATCCGAACGTATGTCACGCGCCCACATTTGGTTCCGGCCAACACGGGATATATTTTAAAGAAGAAAATAAGTGTTAAAGAAAAGAAATGGTCCAGCTCTTTTGGTTGAGGTGGCCTCAGGTGGTGGCTCAAAGTGCTTAAACTCGAGTGGCATCTTCGGCGGCGACGCTGACTGAGAAAGTCTCTGGCGGTCCCTGCAGGCCGAAGCGGCGTCGGGAAGGAGGGAGTTCGAGGCTTCCTGTATTCTGGTAACGTTCGCCGTTATGGATGCGTCGTGAACGGCGGCGGTTTCGATACCGTTGTCGGCGGCACAATGACAGATTATGCGTCGCAGCGTTGCTCTGTGTCCGCACGCTTTAGACGCGTCAGTCGGGTACAAGCCTGGGTAACAGTGGGGTAAGAAGGCCAGGCTAGGTCAAGTGTGTGTTTGCAGGAAACGTAAAGTCACGCTTTCGTTCCTGTTAAATTTATCGTGTGGTGGCGGGAATTTGATCTCCTAATAATTGTAGGCATTTGTATTATTTATATCACGCTTTCCGTAAGAATGCTGTGATTGTGTTTGATAGCCATGATACAGGTAGAACTCACTAATGCATATTCATGACTGCTAATCGCAGCAATAATGGCAAAGCTGAAGCGACATAATAAAAAATAACAATCTTATAAAGCCCGGAAAAACTTAGCTTCCCTAATAGTTTTGCTAAAAAGCCGCTTTGTTAACCGATGGGGTGCAATATTTAATAACCATATCAGAAGATGCCAACAAACAAAGACGCCAAGGACAACACTGGGGAAATTAGTTGTACTTACTGACTGAATGAAAGAAATGATAAATTAATGGAATTGAAATGATGGCAATGAATCTTTTTTTCAGGATCGGAGCTGTGCACGATGGTGAAGGTTCCGCAGTCAGCTGCTTCGACGTCGGATACATAATGAGCCCACTCATGATACCAATCTCAAATCCGTCCTACTCTCACTGCAGCAAAGCCGACATTGAGAAGTTTCTGGTGTAAGTTTTTTTTTTTATTGACGCTGTTAGCACAATAAAAAATTAGCAAATTTGTAGAGGTACGCTGGCGCTACTAATCTAACCTTACACAGACCCTGTAATCAATGTGCAGGCGATGGTTAAGGCTTATTTTGTATTACGCGTAACAGAGCTAAGGTGTTCATTGATCTGAAAGTGTTCAAAATAACTATGTGCGCGTTTTCTGGTCTCCAAGAGAGTGTAAATGTAATGCACAGGGTTCCAATTGCAATCAAATGAGAGACTTGTTAAAGGTCATTTGAGAGTGAACATTTCTAGGCCCAAGTTTATGAAGGTTGATCGAAAAAATTAAGTACTAGTTATTGTACTTCTTTAGGAACTTCAATAAGTCGCACAGTTGGTTTATCGTGCCCTGTCTAAATTAAATATTGTAGCTACTGTTATTTAGAAGGAATGATCTTTCTATATCAATACTTATGGTATATGCATCGGGATCTAGTCAGGAGTGGGCTTCAAATGAACTTCATGCACTGGCTATATAAAACTAAATACATTAAAGCACATACAAGAACAGGAATCAAGAGATAGGGAGAGAGACTAGGTGCAAAGAGTGCATAGCGCAAATGTAAGTTTAGAAATGTACAGGCAAAAAAAACATACGGCGCGCAAACGTCAGATGAAGTCGAGATGGACTTGATGCTATGGCACATGTGCACCAATGTTTACAGTACATAGGCTAAGTTGAGGCGAAGGCATTCATTGCTAAGCACACGGAATTGTTTCGTGTAGCGCCTATAAACATGTTTAAAGCGCTGGCTGCGATGTTTTCTGCAAGTTTCAAGTTACTCAAACGCTGTAATTTCCCGTGTACTTTACCCCTCATATTGCGCAGACTTTCTCTAAAAATAAATTCCTTTAAGAATGTTTTTTTTTTCAGTACACCGTTAAAACCCGTGAACCTGGTTTTCAGGCAATTCTACTCGCTAGAGCATCTTCGATTTTAGAAAGCGGGGTTCTCGAGTTGGGACGAAGGTACCACACCGGTCAACAACTTGCTAAGACCATTAAGAAAAAACTGCGGCTGCGTAGTGTGTGCGCATGTATTACTGCGCCAAGTGCTTGGTGTTGCTTCATTGTGATCCTGAGCTATTGGCACAGTCATTGAACCAAACTAGCTCCTACGTTCGCATGCCCATGAATAAAGAATTGCAACTAGGCAGTCACAACAGCACAACTTGTAGTACAATGAAAACGCGTTGAGTAGCTTTTATGTGCTTCATTTCAGTTACCCTTAGGTTATCATTTCTGCACTTCAAAAAAAAAACATCGAAGATATTTTACTCGTATTCTTTCCCCGACTTTGATTTGCTGCCTTCAAATGAATGTAACACACACACACATAAAGACACCGGATTTAGGACACGCATTTTCACATTGAATGAACGTTGCATGCGACCTCTGAAGTGTGACCTTTAGTTAATTTGCAATGAAAATACATCCAAAGAAATTATGACTGAAGTGACCTTGCGTAACCTTGAGAAAAAGAGACACCTAAACGTACAATTAACGCATTCTTTTGAAAGATGTCGACAGTGCAATGCGTCTGGACAACTGTTTGATTTCTAGCTAATGCTGATATATGTGCTCTACGTGCTGATGGCATCTATAGATAAGATAAAGTCTAAAGTAAACGTTTCATTGCATTACGTAGAACGGAAAAATAAGCAATCTACATATTCTACACCGTATTTCAAGTAATTTGAGCCAAACCTTCAAAATATGCGAATTTCGCGTAGCTGGACCAAACCAAGGTAATGTTGTTTGCCGCCGCTTCGAAATACTCAGAATTGGTTTTGCATTTCGCCCAAGTAGATGATTTGTCTTAACGTTTTATGCAACTTTTCAATTATTATAATTATACGAAAACTGCAAAGGAGAACATTGTACAGCAATATGATAAACACCCGATACAGGTTTCTGTTGCGCAATACGTGCTATATCAGAGTGTTTTTCCGAGCGTGAAAGAAGCCCGCGAATACGAGCAATATTGCCGCGCTACTTGCTGCTCGAGGCACCTTGCGCGTTGTCGCGGGTTTCTTTGAAGCTCGGAAAAAATACTTGTATAATGGTACGCATTGAGGAACAAGAAGCTGCATCGGTAGTTTTCCATATTGCTCTGCAATTTTCTCCTGGACGCTTTTCACCTAATGTAAATATTTCAAAGGTTGATTATTTAATTAACTCTACTCATCTAATTAAGTGGAATGATAAAAATAAACAGAGTCCTTCCAAGCGACGGCAAACAGAATTACCTTGGTTCTGTCCAGCTATGCAGAATTTGCATTATTTTAAAGCTTGGTTCACCTTAATTGAAACACCCAGTTGAGTGCTCACGCATCTTCTTTTTTGTGGGAACAGAGAATCCTAAGTCTTTACACACCTTTCCTTTTCCATTTGCGCAGAGACACAGCAGCCAACTGCTTATTCGAAGACACCAGCGATCCGGGGCATGATTTTAAAAGGACAGCTATGTGCTATCGCTGCCTGCCAAAGAGCGAGGAACTGCTGCGTACTGCGGTGCGAATAATTACTGCTCCAATCTGAAAGCGATCTGTGGTATCTATAGCTCGCGTATTGATTGATAAAGTTTTATTAAGTGACCTTTTAACACACAGGCAATTGGCAATTTAGTATATATTATTTAGTATAGTATATATAGTGACGGTATATGGCAACATATAGGTTTTGCCAATGAAAGCCAAAACAATCACTGGAAATCAACACCAATCTGATAGACATTCAGATACAGGAATGCCCACATCCGTTGATTGATATGAACAATGTAACGAAGCACAAGCTCGTAGAGCCGTTCATAGTGGCCCACAATACGTCAGCTTAGAGTACGAGTAGAGCTGCGTTCGCCGATCGCCGCATCCGCGCTTACCAGTAATCAAAGTATCAACAAGAACAAGACGGCCCTCTTTTCCCCAGGTGAGTTGCTTAAAGTACTATGATGGAGGGAGGAGGGGTTTTCTGCAAAAGGACTGCGCTTTGAAGGACGAGTACAATGAATACATGTAATATTTCTGATCATGCAGGAAACGAGATGTGTAAAACTGCAAATTCTCACTATATTACTCCTTCACATATGGGTGCATGTTGCAAGACGTGAAGTCACGATGGCACATTACCTGTTAAGACATCTAAATATGGTTACATTTTCTTACATTCCACGGCTGCAAAATCTGTCATTCTGCTAGGCAACTTTGTTTAAAACTTCGCGCCCTAGAGAGGGAGGACAATAATGCAGACAAGGCCAGTATGCGGTGAATGCCACAAAGTTTACAATTCGAATGGCGCTGCTTAGACAGCGACGCAGGGTAGTAACGTTCTTGCTCCGCACGGCTCCTCAAAACATTCTTCATGACGCCACGCGGAAGCACACGTGTGTTCCAGTATGGCCACGGGCATACTCGTTCTAGTGTGGCCAGTCCCGACCTCCTGTGTGTTAGGTACTATTCCAATTTGGCTCCTTTACGTGACAATGTTGCCCTGTGCTCGTTATAACTCTGTCGACAGCAGTGCGATATTAGCGCCGACACGTGTTCAGTATAGTTATCCTTGTCCGCGCACGTCGTCGCCACACCTTCTTACTCGTGAACTCAACGCACCGAACTCGCGCCGTTTTTCAACCCGAAAGCCTACCCCACCATACGAGTGGTTGTGCTTGATAATGCTACGGTAGTGAAATCATATTGTATATCCGTATGATGTTCCTTTCAGCATTTTCTGTCTTGATCACCAGGATAAACGCACTTGTCGCTAAACGCCACAACCAGTACCACCACCATTACCGTTTTAGCACTATGTTCCATCTCGAGGTATTAAATTTTGCTCAGATGTAATCTTTACGCATTTTGATTTGTGCTTTTACCATTTTATAAACAGACAGAAGGACCATGCTCGTTTCGTTGCTACAGTGACTCCAAGTCTTCCTTTGTGCTGCCAGAACGAGACTGTGAACGCTGCAACAAGTCGAATCTAGCTCAGGTAATTGTTGTTTTCTTCCCTCGGCTGTTTCATTCTCACCATTTCTAGCCCAAAATGAAGGTCACTAAGTTGCCAATCATCGCAATGTTGCCTAGTTATTGCTAGTTTATCCAGTGCACAGTATCAATTGCAGCGATTCAAGAGCCTTGTGCTTTGGCTTTATGAATGGCATGCAAATATTAAGATACGGCCTTTATTAGAGATAGCCGCAGATATAGAGATTTTGCGTAGTTATGAAGCGCATAAAACATATGAGAATGTGTAAACAAATCCCTATGAACTACATAGCTATCCGAATTCTTCACAGAACACACAGGCAAATTAATATTAAGAAGTTGATTAGGCAACCACAAGCAATTTTCCCAATGAAGCTGACTATTTGTGTGAAAGTGTTGGGGCTATTAGGTAAGAACCAACTAGCACTGATAATTATTGGAGAACGCTTTAACAACCTGCGGCGTTCAGGTGACGTTGTAGTTGTCCGAAATCATGGAGATAACCTGCAAGTGACTGAGTATTTTGACCGACATAGTGCACCAGTAGGTCTGAAGAATGACGTCCAGAGCTGTCATGTAAAGTTCAACACCCTACGAAAATAACGAGAAATCGCGAGCGATTGGAACTCAGCCCGGAGTATCCTTGAAAGAGTTCTTATACATAAACTAATTATTCACAGGGGACTCTGACCTTGATATAAGATTTAGCAAACAAAAAATGAATTTAGGTGCATGCGGCTGTCATTTTCGGACCAATGACCGGCTGCTCACCGGCATCCTTAAAATGTGACAATCTACGCTTGCTTGTATAAGTAGCAGAAAAGTCAAGGTCAACGAAGATTAGTACGAGAAACTCAAGAAAGGGGAGGTCGAGCAATTGCACTACAACCTCTCATAACATAGAGAGGTAGAAAGAGTGGTGTGCGTTACACGGCATGTTGGTGGTAATGGCCCAGTTGAGTGTATGAAGTAGAAAAAAAGGTGGCCAGTAGATTTAACACGTCGGGACGATAATGGTTGCTGTTTTCAGAATGGGTGTTGGTCGAAGGTAAGCATAACTGAGGAGGCGTACGCACTACAGTGTGTGAGGAAACAAGGAAATTTGCAGAAAAAAGATGGTTTTAGTTGGTGGAATACATGTATTACGAGATTAATGGACCTTCTGCATACCATGTAGACAATATTTATTGATCATTTTATGCTGCTCATGCCAACGATAGCGGTAGGGCTTCAGGTTGCTATGATAATTAGAATGGCGATGATGAATCTCCCACGTTTAGCTCAATTAAATATAGGCGTATAAATGTGCAAAGTTTTGCCTATTCGTGCAAATAAAGTCCACATTCAAATGAAAGGAATCGTAAGTGAATGACTAAAAGTAAACATGCGCAGGCGAATCAGGGATTAGCTTTTGCAAACTGACAAAATAGACTTCTAATAACATGAGGCATACCCTCAGGTCTTTCTCGTTTATGGCATAACCAAGCTGTCATCTGTACCACTTTAATAATGTTTAAATTGAAAAGTCGTAGATATAAATAAAGCTTTTGCTGCTCATGAAATTTTTGGCATGAAAATAAACCAGGGAGGAGGTCAACCGAAAATTAAATAGTTTGACCACAGTCCTGCTCTCTTGGTTGACTGGGTAGCCGACACAATACCGCCAATCTGCAAGAGAACATTAGGGATCACTTTAAGAGTAATAAAGCCACCATTCGGCCTTGTCGTTTAGTACTTGCTAGACTAACCAGAACGAATGTCCACAGTTATTGCTCAAAATTTAGAAAAGCACAGTTCGGCTAAGGGCTAGAAAACAATGCTGCTAATATTTTTGGGTAAGAATTCATATTTTCACGACAGGTAAGGATATAACGCCTTTATATAGAAATGTATCTGTCATAAATTACTGATCGCAAGTTTTCTGGGTATTTAGTTAATGTAGTGGGTCAATTTTTAAAAGGGCTGTCAATCTTCAGTTACATTTCGCACCTCTTTTCCTTTCAGACATGCGACAACGGGAAGTGCATTTAAAATAATAAATTACTGCCGTGTATACGGTGCAGGCATTTCCACTGTAGGATGTTCGTGTGCTTATACGGCTCGGACATATTTCGAAAGTGAAGGCGATGAAGATGCTTTCTGCCACACACAAACACTCTCTTTAAGACCTAAAGGACCTATGCATAAACCAAATATGACTGAGGAACCACCTCTAGAATCAACGGCAATAATTAGCCTCCCGTCTACATGAATAAATGAGCAAAGTTCATTATTAACCACAGTTTCGTGTGGAGTATCGGATAACTTTGATGGCCAGAATGGTACAGACGTCGAATGGGCTGCGGGTGAGCCATTCAGTGGAAGACGGTTGGCCAGGAAACGTGGCGAGACAGAGCAAGAACTTCGGCTAGGGAGCGGTAGAGAGGCTGTGGTCGGTGCTTCGCTGGACGATCAGAGGACTTCACTGCGACACCATTTCCACTAGAGTCGAGTGACCCCATTATGGAAACAAATTTAAAACTAGCTTCAAAACGCATTTAAACTGTAACTTTTGCAGTCTGTTTGTGTGCCTCGGCGAAGTTTTATCATTACAGAAATAACATTGACAAACCGAACAAGCATATTTTGGAAAAGACCAGGCGAAGTAAAATATTTCTTGGTGGAACTAGGGGAGAGCTGGTTTGGGAGGTTGCCAGCACTGTGCCGAGCAGCAATCTTCGTCTGGATTATATAAAAGGAAATGATGAAATCGTATTTAATTACGTAGGGCAAATGTGGGAAATTGCCCTTGTGGGAAATTGCCCTTGTGAGTAGCCCTTGTGGGAAATTGCCTTACAGACGTTAGGGTGTAAAATAGCCGCTGTACAAAACGTTCCCCACTTCAGTTAGAGAACTGCATCCCAAATTTATTCGAAGAGATTCCGATTGAGGGCTTTCGATCGTATATGAAATAAAGGTGGCATGTTAACAATCGTGTGTGGCTAAAGTTGAAGCTAGTGAGAGTATCGCGGGCTTGCAGATAAATGCTAAATAATCAGTTAATTTCTCAGTTGACATCTTAGAAGAAACATGTATAGTAATTTCTTCCTGTTCTAGGTGAACTTAACGTGGCAACAAGCGCACGCTTTTTTTTTAATCTGAGGCACGTAATGGCCAACCTGCTGAAAATGATTATATGTGGTTTATTCACAATTTCGTAATAAATAAGCCAGTGTTCTAGAGCGATGTAAACGTTCTTACAATCACAATGAATATTTCTTGCTTTCCTAGGAGAATTAGATTCGGATAAAATTTAGAGAAATAAATTTTGGCACAATCCTCCTCGCATTGACTGCCAGCGGTTTCAAATTTAGCATTGAATAAATATAGTGACACAACGTATTACCGCCGTCGAAACAAGGTATGTATGAGGCATGTACTGTAGCGGGTTTCCTCTTTCACGCTTCCTCAAGAGCACTCAATGCCATATAGTACCGCCACCGCGAAACGGGCGCGGGGGTTGGAAATACAGTTATCATCTGTTGCATGCAAATACTAAATAATGTGTTATGGCGTTGACGGGCTCCTCTCTCAGGCTACCTTCCGGACACGCTGCCGCATCTAGTGGCACAGCTGAGATGTACGCGCGCGGCCTCCTGGACGAGAAGTGTGGTGCGTCGGTACCTGCTAAGTTGCTGAGAGTTCCACTGAACAGTAGCACATGCCCAGCGCATTGACGACGGAGCTCACTAAAGCGTTCACTTAAACGAGGATTGTGGTGGTGCCGATGTACCGACTCGCGGAAAACGACGACAGGAGTGGAGCGAGCGTGTGAGCAGTGCAAATAAAGTTAGGTGAGTCTCGTAACTCCACGTAGCAACGTCCCTTTGTTCCTACCTGCAACAATAATGGCACGGGGATGAAGAATAGCAAGTTCCAGAAGATTCCACAGGGCCACCGTTAAGCCCCAACACAACCGAATCACTGACCCCATCGATGAGTCACTACGCAAAACGACCACTTCCCTTCTGGCCTGACCATCGAGACCTCTGGTTTATTCGAGTAGACGTCCATTCTAGACACCTAATTCAGACATCTGGTACAGCAAGCAAGGCTCGTCGACTTACACAGTCATATCATAGAGTGTGCGACATCATATCGGCACCACCCGGCCAGATGCCATACGACGCGCTGAAGGAGGGAATCCTCTTGTGCACGCTAATTTAAGAGTGGTGACAACTGCACGAGGTCTTCTTGTCGGCAGAGCTCGGGAATCTCCGTCTATTATAGCACCTCAGACAAACGCAGTCCCTTCTCGGCACTCGACGCCGGTCGTTTGATGAGATTCTACTAAATAAATTTTTGTGCAGCGGTAACCACCAGTTGTGATAGTATAGGCATTTGCATTAGTGCTCAACCTGTCCCAGATGACCGACACGGTGTGCGAAGAAGCACCGTCCGAGTTATTGGTGGCTGCTGCAAGTTCTGAAATTCCCACTGCATCCTACATAGCAGCAACGGCACTGCCCACATTCTCTATTTCGAAACCTATCTCTTTAATGCAAGACGGTCTCACCTAAATTGCACTGAAGTGGGAATGCTCACAAATAGTGTGACAAGCGATCTGACGACCACAAATAACGCTTGACATTAAGGCGAGTTAGTACTGGTTCAACATGACAATGAATTTGAATTTTTAACCGCCTCATTGTGCAGCATTAGATTACAGGATTTGGCGTTTTTGCGTGCGCACTGATAATGACGCCATCAATGTGTGAGCACGTGGCTAATTGTGGAAGTACACAAGTTTGCGTATGCCTTCTAATAAAGCTAGTTCTGAGTTCAGCACTGTCCTGTGTATTCCTGCCTTCTGTATTAGTTGTTTTGCGCCGCCCCTAACCTCAAAGCACGATGGAACCGCACCTAGACAATTCGGGAACAAGCGACTTTTTCGCGGTCGCCACTGCGTTCACCAATTGGCCTCCACCGTCCCTCTCCAGCATGGTAGTCTTCATAGTAGCCGATACTTTTCTGATAACACTAACGATTTGAGCCATCCGCGTGGCGTTGTACTCAGTGGTCCAGCTGGCGGGGCAGCGACTTCAGGAAACACTAACGGTGACGAGATTTTTTCAAATTATGGGATTTTACGTGCCAAAAGCACTATCTGATTATGAGACACGACGTAGTGGTGGACTTCGGAAATTTGGACCACATGGCGTTTTTTAACGTGCGACTAAATCTAAGCACATGGGTGCTTTCCATTTTCGCGCCCATTGAAATACCGCCGCCATTGGCGGGATTCAATCCCAAGACCTCTATCTTGGCAGCTCAGCAGTCTAGCCATTAAGCAACCATGGCTATTAACGGTGACTCGTTACTCGCGTCTGTCTGCAAGTCACTTTTTTCGAAATTCGATCAGTAGCTCACGCTTTTTTGCCGACACGTCATCAGACGTGACCGTACTGCCCTTCTGTTGTACAGACAGGAACTGCGATATCAGTCGTAAAGGCGTTCTCAAAGGCTATGGAATGACTAACATCAAGCCTGTCGGAGACTTTAGCTCGAGTCTTTATATCCCAAATGAGTCAGCTTTTCAGTTCACCGATTACCGACAAAAAACAAACTAACCTGTCCTCTTTCCTAGGGCCGCACACCGACGAAATTATCGAAGAAACTGGTGGTTGCAGCGTCTTATTTCGCTTGCATCTCTGCGAGGGCTTTTCGCAAGTGCCTTTAGTAGAAGAGACCCTAGAATAGACAGAACTTGTTACACATTTTGACATATTTGAATATAATAGACTGCCTTTTGGTTGGAAGAATTCACCAGCTTGGTTTCAGAAGATGATGAACAATGTTTGGAAGCCACATCTTGGGCACTTCTTCAACGTCTTCATTGATGACATAATTTACTCGAGGTCTGAAAAAGAGCACTCTGAGCACTTGGCCACTACTCTGTAATCGCTGAAGATAAGCGAAAGAAAAAGGGAATTGTGCAAGCACCGGGTAGTTTTTCTTGGAAGGGTGTTAGATGGTATCACCAAGAACACCAAAGAAGGGTCGGTGCAAAGAATGTCGAAGCTTGTGAAGTCAAATGATCTGCACTCACTCAGTGTTTTTCCCGGAATTGCTGGACACTTCAGGGCATTTATCTAATATATTGCTAACATATAAAAACGCTTGACATGACTGTAAAAATGGTGTCCCTTTTCTCCTGGGTGAAGAATGTGAGGCAGCCTACCTGGAACTCGTGGATCATATATCGTCTGACCCAATGCTTACGTTACCCGACTTCAGCCTGCCCTTTGAGATGTATACTGATGCATCTAACTACGGTACGGAGGCAGTCTCATACCAAAGAGACACATAACTTTCCCTGACTCAGCAGCTACGAGTGATAGGTTACTATTCCCACACATTCAGCACTCGTCAAGTTTATTATACTACGGGCGAGAAAAAGGCCCTGGTAGATTTAACGGCAGTGCACTATTTTCGGTCATATAGCAATGGGAGAAACTTTAATTTATATAAAGATCGTCAAGCGTTGACTTACCTCCTGAACATTTCGGAACCAAGAGGGAAGCTTGCTCGTTGAATAAATGAACAACAAAATGACCTAAAAACGTTGCATCGTTCAGGCAACCGTCAGCCAGATGCCGATGCATTGTCTCGATGGGCAATTGAACTCCCACATTAGATAATTAATATGACCAAGCTGTGAGAAGGATGTGCCGAGCTATATGTTGAAAACGGAATATTCATGATACCCGACACTCCTTTTCAAAAATACTCCATCTGTACCACGACACTCCCGAGTCCGGCGGCCACGATGGTTTCTGGTGCACATACAGCAAGATTATGCAATAGTTTAGATGGAAATACACGCAAAAGAGACATTGAAAGGTCATGCCATTTGTGCCAGATAAACAAATCCAAGTACCGTCCACGACCAGACGAGCTTGTGTTGCCTGTACACTCGGACAAACCTTTTGCAGTCATACATGTAGACTTCTCCGAGCTGAAAAGCAAAGTCCACGTGTATGCAAAACCAAGTAATTCCTGGTCGCAATAGATCAACGTACCAGAATGGTGGCTGCACGGCCCGTCAAGGAAGCTGCAAATAGTGTCATTGCCCTCTTTGACAGAGGCATATTCTCCGATTTGAAGGTTGCGATATCGGCAACTTCGGCCTGCATTCCTTAGCAGGAAGATTCAACAGTGGGCAGAGTACCCTGGCATCACACTGCAGCGATGAGCGCCCTATCACACACAGGAAAATGAAATGGCGCAGAGGGTGATGCACAATTTGAAACAATTCATGTCGATATGTCCAAAGTTTAATGGCGGCTGGAATTGTTGCCCAGAAGCGTCTGTGGCTCATAATAACAGAACACTTACAAGCAGTCGTGGGTGCAGTCTGTATTTAGTGGCCTGTGGTGATGTTCCAAAGCTAAGGACAGACAAAGAGCACGGAATAGCAAACAGGCTAATCCAAACTGAGCGTTGAAAAACTTCTGAGGAGCAATACAGATACAGAAAAGGCATGAAGTCGCTTCTGTTACTAATTATAAATTTAGAAAAATCGAAAATTAAGAGCAAACTCAGAAGTAAACTGCTACAAATACTATTCCTCAAAATTTAACTTGCTAATGTCTACGTCTATCGTTCACTTTATGTTTTTCAGTAATAACCCCGCAGGGGTACCTGCGTCAGCGGGCGTTTGGTGTGTTGCGACCCCACGTACCCGAGTACACGAGAGTTGCACCCTCCCGCGTGTATCAGTGCGCGGCTTAGCCGTGTCCCGGAAAAGGAGCATCCCGAGGGTGGAGCGGATGCCGGGTGTTTCGACGTTTAAGGCCCTTTAGAGAAGGCAACACACGTCTTTGGCCTTGGCTTCACGTAGACGGCACCTCATGATTGACCTGCCTGGGGGAAATCGGCGGTTGCCTTTTCCTATCGTCTCTCTCACTATTAATCTTTCCTGTCCTCTTCTCACTTCTTATAACTTCCAAGTTTCTTGGCGTCAAGGATTAACCTTGTGTGGCTAGCCAGAATTGGTTATGCTGTATTTGGTTACAGCAGCGATGTACTGCTGGCGATGACAGGGTTTCTCTTGCAGGAAGTTCTGTCACGTCACCCTCTTGGGCTCCATGGTAGGAGGTCGGCATCACGGCCGATAATCCCATCCATACTCACGGAAAAAGCTTTCCCTAAACTCCCTGATCGTCTTCAGGAACGAGGGCGCAACGAAGATGTCTTGCAGTTTTTCGGACGCCAAATCCAGAACTTCCCCCGTTTCCACGTTATTCAGTCTGAAAAGTCAGACAAACCAGCGCGAACCATTTCACCGTTCCTTGTTTCCAAGTCCTTGACTGATGTTCTTGGCCCAGGTCACATGGCGTCGAGTATGGCAAGCAGTGACTTCCTCTTGGAGCTCCGCGATCAGAAGCAATATGAGAAACTACCGAAACAAGTGTCATTTGGGGAGACCCACATAACAGTAACCCCGCACCGTACTATGCACACCACCCTCAGTGTTGTGTCGGACGAAGATTTGCTTGAGCTGCCTAAGACTGAACTCTTGGAAGGCTTCAGTGAACAGCATGTCATAAATGTTAAAAGAATTAAGATGAGGCGAGACGGCAAAGAGATTCAGACGAAGCACCTGATACTGACTTTCGGCTCAAGTGTCATTCCCGAGTCCGTAGAGACCGGTTCTATCAATCATCGTGTTCGGCCATGCGTGTCAAATCCTCTCAGATGCTTTAAGTGCCAATGGTTCGGCCACAGTTCACAGAACTGTAGAGGCCAGCGAACATGTGCCAAGTGCAGTGACAATGAACATTTCTTTGAAATATGCCAGAACACTCCACATTGTGTCAACTGTGATGGCGAGTACGCCACATACTCGCGTTCCTGCCCGTCTTTGAAAAAAGAAAAAGAAATTCTAACAATCAAAGAGAGAAAATATATCTTTCAAGGAGGCACGTAGGCGGGTGCCATGCCTGCATAAGAGCAGCTTTTCCGATGTGGCGAGACAGGGGGCAGCGCCACAACGGCCTACGGTGGCTGTCCAGCCCACACGCAGTCAACCAGCCGTGACGCCCATCTGTCCCCCCGGCGGTGGAAACTAGCGCTACTCCGCCACCCCAGCAGGAGGGGCCATCCACCTGCGGGCAGGTTGCCTCAAAGGTCTCGCGCAACGTTCCCAGATCTTCAGATCAAGCACAGCGATCGGAAGGTAGCGTGTCCAGCGCCCAGCAAGAGGCGATAGACACAACCACCAGCAAGACGGCGCCATCAGCGCCTAAGGAGCGACGAGGCTCTCTCGGTCGTTCAAAAAAAGACAAAACACACGCCACGGAGCCTCCAAAGGGCCCGTAAGCTAATCTTCATCTCTTAAACACACAGCACCCTACACATTTACCATAATGGAGATACAAATACTACAATGTAATGTTAGAGGGCTTCTTCATAACCTTGATGATATTAGAGAATTCCTACACAAACATAATCGAAGGTTGCTGTGTGTTGAAGAGGCACATCCGAAACCCACACAAACAAATTTTTTTCATCAGTACATAAACTGTCGTAAAGACCGCAACGAGGCTAATGCCTCCCACAGTGTTGAAATACTTGCAGACAAGTCTCTACCTTGTCAACAGATCGCCCTCCAGATAACCATTGAGACAATGTCAGTTCGGGCAATCCTTTTTAACAAACTGGTGACTGTGTGTTCTATATAGATACCTCCTAACTGTCATCTGAGAAAAGCAGATTTCTGTAACCTAATTAATCAGCTTCCTGACTCCTACCTACTCGTTGGTGATTTTAATGCCCTGAACACGATGTTGGCAGATTCACGATGCGACGCGAGAGGTTGATTGACTGAAAATTTTCTTCTGACCTATAGGGCCTGCCTGTTTAATAAGAAGGAGCCGACGTATTAGAGTGTCCAACACAATACATATTCAGCGATAGATATAGAAATCGGTTCTTCTTCTCTTCTGCCTCAAGTAGGATGGTCCGTGATAAAGAAATTGTATGGAAGTGACCACTTTGCTGTAGCTTTAAACCTGATAACTCTGCATCAGAACCCTGCACATATTCCTTCATGTAAATTAGCATCGGTGGATGGGAGCATTTTAAAGAATCATCGTATTTACTACCTGATTTTATAAATAATTTTACTATAGATGATGCTGTTGCATATTTTACCGCTTTTATTATTGATGCAGCCGAAAAGTTTATCCCGCAGACGAATGGTGGTTCACTTACAAGACGTGTTTCCTTGGTGAAACGAAGACTAGAGAGGCGTGAAAGAGACAGGACAAGACATGGGTCGTATTGCGCAGATTGCCTACTGCCGTAAATCTAATTCAGTTTCAACAAAAATCACAGGGAAGGCGCACACGACGTCAGGCAAAGAGAGAAAGCTGGGTGAGGTTCTTCTCCGGTATTTATTCATACAAGCAGAAAGCAGAAGTGTGGCATGGCTTAAAAAATAAAAAAGGACGACAAGTGCATCCGTTGCCCCTGGTGAATGACCAAGGGAATGCCTTGCAAGACCAGGCAGACTCTCTTGGGGAACACTTTGAGCGCGTGTCGAGCTCAATCCACTATTCTGAATCTTTCCTCAAATAAAAAGAAATAGAAGAACGTAAGCCATTCGTACGTAAATACAGACGCGATGAAGCGTATAGCTGGCCATTCAGTATTGCCGAGTTGAGAGCTGCCTTGATCTCATACAAGAGCACTGCACCGGGGTCTGACCGAGTCGTGTATCACATGATCAAAAACTTACTGACACGCAAGTTACACAGCTCGCACTATTGAACACTATCTGGGCTGCCGGTTACATTCCACACACATGCAAAGAAGTGACTGTAGTCCCCGTTTTGAAGCAAGAGAATGACGCATCCATGGTGGCAAGTTATCGCCCGATAGCTTTTACAAGTTGCCTGTGTAAGCTTTTGGAAAGAAATCACTAATCTCAGAATCAGACATTTCTTTGAACTGAATGATATACTTGATACCTATCAGTGTGGCTTCACACAAGGGCGGTCGACAACAGATCATCTTGTGCGCATTGAATGATATATCGCCGAAGCATTTGTACACAAACCGTTTTTCTTGTCAATATTCCTCGATATGGAGAAGGCGTATGACACAACATGGCATTGCAGGATCTGGCGATACTTGTCGGGAATCGGCATCTGTGGAAATATGCTAAAAATAATTGAAAGCTATTTGTGGAATCGTATCTTCCATGTGAAAATCGGCGACGTATTGTCGCTACATTTCACCCAAGAAACTGGTGTACCCAAGGGAGTCGTGCTTAGTTGCACGCTCTTTATCGTGAAGATGAACACGCTTCGTGCTTCATTACCACCTGCCACTTTTAATTCCGTCTACGTGGATGACATTCAAATCAGGCTTCAAATTCGGTAACCTCGCAGTATGCGAGAGACAGGTAGAGCAGGGCTTACACAAGATGTCCAAGTGGGCAGACAAAACCGGATTCAAAATCAACCCCCACGAAAGTTATTGTGTTCTTTTTACAAGGAAAAAAGGCCTGGTTCCAGATCCTTGTGTGCAACTGCGTGGACGTCAAATACCTATCAACAAAGAAGATAAATATCTAGTTGGTATACTTCACTGCAGGCTTACTTTCATTCCGCACATTAAATATATTAAAGACAAATGTCTAAGGACAATGAACTTACTTAAAGTTCTATCCCACACAACATCAGGTCGCGACAGGAAGTGTCTGATGAATGTTTATAAGAATCTAATTCGATCGCGATTGGACTGTGGTACCGTCGTATATAGCTCTGCCGCCCCGAGCGCACTAAAGATTCTAGATCCTCTCCACCATATAGGTACCCACGTCGGCACTGGCGTTTTCGGGGTAGGCCCTACTGAGAGCTTATATGCAGAATAAAATGAATGGTCACTTCATCTGCAGAGAATTTACATGAGCCTCACATGTTTCCCGAAAATACACTCCAGTCATCAACATCCATGTTTTAACACCGTTAACGATATGACGTGTGCTACATTTTTCCGTAATCGTCCCTCTGTAAAAGAGCCTTTCTCGCTGCGTGTGAGGGAGCTTAGTGATGAAATTCATGTCCCACTCCTCCAGCTTCGCTTAATGCATCCAACCAAGCTGTTACCACCTTGGGAGTGGCAGATGGTATAGTGCAACACATCGTTTGTAGAAGTCACAAAGCATACACGAGGGATCGAAATCCGATTGCATTTGCTAGAACTCCAGCCCAAGCACTCCTGAACAGAATTCTACACATACGCTTCCAAGTCAAATGCCGGGGTGTCCTATGCAGCCGTCGGCCCATCCTTCTCGGAATCCGAAGTGCTACCTCCGGAAACAAGTATCTTTAAGGCAGAGGCCTACGCACTATTGTCTCCTGTGAAGCAAATAAGAAAATGAAAACTTCAAAAACCAGCAATATATAAATACTCCCTAAGCGTCGTGAAGGCTTTGATGTCACTCTATACGCACAAAATCCAGTATTTATTCTACGCTATTCCATGTTCTCTAAAGCATACATATCTAATCAGCGTATCATTTTATGCTGGGTGCCTGGCCATAGGGGCATCGAGGGCAACGTTCTGGCGGACGAGATGGTCACGTCCATCGCATCGAAAGCTGTTAACCTTACCGCTGATGTGCCTGTCACATATCTGAGACCTTTTTTACGAAAGAAACTGCGAAACCACTGCCAATCCGTTTGGCACGCGGAAACAAATGCTAAGCTCTCCACGCGATTAAGCCACAGTTAGGATTCTAGCCCACTGCAACAAAATCACACCAGACAAATATCCTATTCTGTCGTCTCAGAACAGGACACGCATTTGGCTCCCATAATTTTCTACTCACCGGAAATGACCCTCCAACCTGAGCTAGAAACGAGGAGAGGCGGACCGTCCTGCACGTCCTTCTGCAGTGTCGGAAAGCCGAACCTGAGAGAAAGAGACATTATTCCGTAGGATATCAGCAGCACAATTCTCTTCATCCTGTAATATTTCTCGCTCCAGAACCACTTTTTAATATAAACGCAGTCCTAGGTTTCCTTAGACATGTGGTCTTACATATTCTTAGCCCATACATTCTTAGGGCATCCTCTCTTCGGAGGATGCCGATGTGATAGTCAGCACATGAACATGCCTCCTGCACATGCCTCCAGACAGCCCGTACCTCCAGGCCCTCGTGTTTCCTGAGCTCTGGTGAGGTAGTTGTGCTGTGGCTGAATGTTGCATGTTACATGTTCTGCATATAATACCATTTTCTGCATTGCAGTGTAATGCTCATAGTACTCGTCATTAGTCATCGTCATGATCTTATTGCACGTAGATTTTATGCACACTATAGCGACTATTTTAGGCCCCTTTACCGCTACGTCAAATCAGTTTCACGGACCTCGTAATTCCACTGTGAAATCACTAAAACTGTCATGGCACTCTTTAACTATACCTGGCCCTTGCGCCATTAAACAACACACATTCATTCATTCATTTCAGTAATAAGTTCTTTTAACTACTGCTATCGAGGCAAAGCTGACTATCTTATTAAACACTACTTTGTTTCGTTTATTAGGTTTATTTCTCATCTTCGATTATTTATTTATTTTCCTGTTTTATTACTTAATTATTTACCAATTTCTTTCATTTTTCAGTCATAATACCACCTGACTCGTGGGTTTTGTGGGTTTGTGCCATTAATAGAGGCTTCACCAACATGACCATCATCTTCCTGTCTGAAATTTCGTGTCCAGCTGCTGTTCTGTTGCTTGTTATTTGCCTTGGCACGTGACAATATACTGCCGCACAGAACTAGTTGAGCTTACCAAGGGGTACAGATTTTTATTAGGCACAGACCGAGTCGTCCAAGTGATTTTGGTGGCAGAGGTATATACAAACATTTCTACAAGTCCTAAAGTTCACAAAGAAGTAGTTATTACCGTAAAACGAGTTTGGCTCCAGGTAGCATTCTTATACGGGGCCTTTCGTAACTTGAGTCAAAGTTTGAAAATATGCATATGCCACGTAATATTACTGAGCCAAGGTAGTCTTGTTTACCGTCGCTTGGAGATACCCATATTTTTTTGTATCCCGCCTGCTTAGATAATTAGTCTTAATTAGCGAAATAATTTTCATTCATTATAAATAATGGAAAGTGGTAATTAGAAAACTGTAGAGCAACAGGGAAAGCTCCTGATACAGCGTTTTATTTCTCAACACACGCTGCATAAAAATGTTTTTTCCAGAACATGAAAGTATACCACCAATAAAGGGAAAATTACTGCGCAACTGGCCGCTCGAGGCACTTTGCGTGCATTCGCTGACTTCTTTCCCGCTCAGAAAAGTACTTTCATGTGGCACGTAATCAGCAAGAGAAAGCTGTATCGGTAGTTCCCATTGTTGCTCTACAATTTTCTCATTGACCCTTTTCATATAGCAATAATACTTGATGAGCTAATTCTTTAATTAGGAAAACTGCAAAAAACTATCTGAGTATCTACACGCAAGGGAAACAACATTGCCTTTGTTTGGTCCAGCTGCGCATAATTTGTATATATTTAAACTTCTGCTCAATGAAGTGTAAGATCATGTATATTGCAGTCACAGAAATAAAGTAGCAAGAGGTTGGGGCAAAGAAACGAAAACTAAAAAAGAAGCTGACATTGGCCTACAGTTCGGCAGAAGGAAGCGCAGATGCAGCAGAGCAAATAAAAATCAAATGAAGAAAAGCGAGCGTTGGTTCGCGTATAGTTCTGATACCTCGCCACCACATACAATGTTTCGCCCATCCTGTAAAACAGTGATATTTTTGATAGGATAATCATGATATTATGCTTTTAAACTTATGATTCTTGTCCTTTATTTGTCTTAAATAGTTTTGCCGTTCACTTATTCTTCCTGCACTTGCTTGCAATGCGTTTTAGCCAGTTCAACTCGTACTGTACGCCATTCTGGCCTAACCTATATGGGGTATAAAGAACTAGGACATCTACTTAGCACTCGGTATATTAGCTTAAAAAAACCAAGGCTTTTTTTACAGAGAAAATGTTGTCTAAGCAGCTCAGGTTATTAGAAATAGAAGAGAAGAATAGTGGACTAGCGAAAGATACGAACATTTAGGTCAAGGCACAAAATGTAATAATATAGTTGTCAAAATTGAGGTTTCAACGCAGTATCCTCAGAAGAGCATTTATCTTATGGACAGCTGTTGAAAACAAGAGATTTACTTCGTACATGCAATGACGCAGTTTTCCCTATTAGGCGGCGATGCGTGTGTGACGAAAGAAGACAAAGCAATAACTGCAGCATCTCACACAGGAATAACAGTAAAGATTAGTGTGGCCAAAATGATCTTGTGTAGTCACGTGTATTTCTCTTTGTGAGAGCGCAACGTGGTGTACGTGGTCGAAGAGACTTCAAGACTGCAAGGCGTCGCCGACATGGAAAGCATTAGCCACATCTGATGTACTAGTCCGTGGAAGCGTGTTTATTTCTAGAATTTCTTGTAAGTAGGTGCCATCGTGCTCACTTTCGGTTCTTTCCTGCTCCGAGACCGTGCTGCCGCTGACATTGCCAGTGCCTGTTCACCCTCGATAAAAAGCACAATATATTGTGTGCAGCAAAGGCTGATGCACTGAAAAGTTTTCTTTGTGATATTTATTAGGGGAGGTGTACCCGCTCATATCACCGCCGCTTTCAATAAAAATTTTCCCTCGGCAACGTCAACCTGAACTTTATTTAAACGCTCAATGACCTCCGCAGTACCGCGGCATTTCACTAAGCGGACTATGCGGACCCGCGACGTGCACTCTGTCCATGAAAGTCACTTGCTGGTGAGCATGTGTGGCTAGAAGTTTGAAGGAAGCGCTAAACTAAGTGCAGCCCGATAACGTTTCGCTAACCGTGTCAATTATTTATGGCTGAAATATCGTATTAAGCTTTTCTCTTTCGATTATGTGCCTTCATTCGAAATGAGATATTTTACGAGCACTTTTCAAATGTAAATATTTTTTCATTCACTTCGATAGGCTAATGAATGGATTTGAACGCATGCTGAAAATTGTTATTAAAAGCGGCAACCTCACTACCGGCGACAGCTGCTCCAGTGAATATCATGTAGAATTATTTTGTACATACATTTATTGTGTGCATCATGCTTTGCCATGCAAAACCAATTATGTTTTTTTTACCTATAATATACACTTGCGTGTAATGCGAGTTGCAACAGGTTGTTCATGACCGAAGGAAAGACCAGACCACTCGGTGCCGAGGACATGCGAATAATTTAGCAACTAAAGATAGGTCTTATTACTCGTAGTTAGTAATTAATGATTTTTCCTTTGTTGGCCCTGCTATAGAGTCAAATGTCCCTAGACCGAAGGAATCGTGTTTGAGCTCAGATCGCACGAGACTGTCCTAATACGAACGCATCGTATGCCCCATTACGCGAAAATCCGTGCTGGTCGGCGACTTGGCCGAATGATGTCACCAGCACCGGCCGACGGCGTAAGTAGTAAAAAACATGTCGGAAATGCTCGGATTGACATCACATTTCTCAGGTTCCTCGAAGCAAAGTAAAGTACTAGATTTGAAAAAAAATTGGCACATTTCGGTCGGGGTGGGAATTGAACCCGGGCCTACGGGGTGAGAGAGAAGCCAGCGCCTCCTAGATAGGGCGCCTATGCATTCTCCTTGATAACATCATGCTGGTCTCCATTGCTAAGCCTGGCGTGATGAAAACGGTGGCTTACTCAGGTGCGCCTTACTCGGGTGCATCCCCACTAGATTTATTGGTAGGTGGGCAACGCAGCATAACGTCACGTGTTGAACTGCATTGGCGTTGTCCTATCTAGGAAGGCGTTGGATGAGCACACTTCCGCAATGCCGTGGCAGCTCTACGGTTCTGGTTGACTAAGGGTATGCCTTGGGCGTGCGTCAATGCACTCGTCACACCGCAGCCACAAGCGTACAAAATAAAAAGCATTATAGTCAAATTGAAAGCCACTTAACATTTCTTCTAGGTATGAACTCCTCGCCGGCAAGGGACTGCGTTGAGACGCATTGAGCGTTCTGATATGACCTTACGGAAGCGCACATAGAACGCAGACCTACACTAACATTTAGTTATCTCTGAATTACACACCGCATTCATTTCGTTTTCTTCACGCACGCATGCCAACTAAAAGTCAGAACGACGTCATCGTTGAGACGAAGCACATCTCTTGTGTTCAAGAAGCTCCGAAGATGATAAATGCGCTTCTGAGGATACTTCGCTGGTACATCATTATTGGTGAATATGTTAGCCCCTATTTTGTGGCTTCACTCAGCAATTTGCAGCTTTTCTCTATATGGTTTTGCTTTTATCCTGTATTCCTAATTAGCTGGACTTCATAAACAACGCTTTCTGTGGAAAGGTGTTTTATTTGCTAATTGGTATACCGAGTACAAATTAGACAACCTAAGACTACTTTCTTACGCAAGTTTTATGCCAGCACACCGGCAGTACAGTTATACTGGTGAACTAGCATCGAAAACAGGTGCAGGACGAATGAATAAAGCGAAATTATTAAAAATTCAAATTAGTACCGAGAACGAGTGGACAAAAATCTATATATGGCAAATATTCTATACCAAGGATCGCAGTTTTCCACGATGTGGGATACATTTAGTGTGATTACAAAGTATTTGAACAATAAAGAAAGCTGCCCTAGTGCTTCATCGTTTTTTGGAGTCACTGCAGCAGCATCTGGGGACTACGTGCGTGCGCTAGAAGCCCCCAAACTGCGGAACCATGTCAGCTTTTCTTTTTGTTTTCTGTTTCCTTTGACCTCGCCGTACCGGATTGTTGGGACTGCAACACATAACAATGGTGCACAAAGCAAGGCATGTTTAATGACGATTCCCATTTCTTTGAGAGCTTTGCCGCTTGGTTGAATGTTTGCGTCTAACATCATTGATGCCTCAAATTGGAACACTTTGTAAGTCGAAGGTATGTGTGACTGCGCATGTGCCCATTTTTTTCAACCCCATGGTGATTTGGTGTTCGCTCTTCAAAAAAATATTTTCTCGCTCTTTCGGAGCAATTGGTCATAGCACGAAAGTGAGATGTGTGTACTAAGAAGCAGACGCAGCGTCGTTGACTAATCACATATGCAAGTTCATAAATGTACAGGGTCCATTGTTGACCACAGTTTTGCTCAAAGGGCGAAACAATGGTAATGATAGCAAGTGCGCGAGGGCAGTGCTCCTACGCTTTTACATAGTTTTCCGGAGGCTACTAAGCACTAGAGGTATATCAGACTCGACAGAAAGTTTCTATGTAGCCAAACGGCGTCTTTGTCGAGTTGTGGTTTTAGCACGCGAAGTTGTGACGGCCAAAAAGCACCCGCATAACCGCGTGCGCGAGCGAACTAGGACGAAGGAAGCAAAATCGACGGGGAACTTGCCGCCTTTGATATACAAACGGGATGCTCGATCACCTTTATCGCTGCTCACGTTTTTAATGCGAAAGCATTATATGCCCCAGTACGCGAAAATCCGGCGTTGTCATCCGCAGCGAGAACGGAAAGTGCTACCAAAAATGGCCGACGGCACGAAGAGTAAATACACGTCAAAAGGCTCGAATAGACGTCGAATTCGTCAGGCTGATTTCTGTATACAGAGTAAATAATTGCCTTCGAAAAGAACCTTAACCAAATTACGATCTGAGTTGGAATCGATCCCGGGCCTCCAGAATGCCAGACGAGCACGCTTCGCCGACGCCAGGGTGCTAAGTGCACGTAAACTCACGGCCAGACAGGCCGGACTGCGGCCGCGATACGGCCACCTGTGGTTACCTGTGGTTACCTCGCCTGTGGTTAGCTCGCCTGTGGTTACCGGAATACGAGACAGATTCGGCGCGGCGACAAGATGCTCGCAACGCACGCTGCTTCGATAGCTCTCACTTGGGGTCGAAGGCCAAGCGGTTAGCGGAGAGTTTGGATAGGTTTCACGTGCTCGCTCCTCGAGAACCGGAAGTCGACGACACGACATGCCATCATGACGCTGAGCCAGTGAAGGTGGAGCTTAGCCCCGATCACTCGGCGAACGAGGTGAGGAGAAAAGGCATGGCTATGGAGGAGGGTAACTTGTAATCGTCTGTAGCTCTCTTAATATGAGACGGTTTACACAAATAGTGGTGCGAATGATTAACTTTAGCTGTGCCCTACGCGTCTACAAAATTTGTCCGAACCGTTTCATGGGCCCTTTAAAGGCAGGAAGAGACACGCATTTATTTTGTCGAACTGCTCTATTTTTAGAATGTTTTCGCGGCCCCTAGGGAGTAGTGAAAATCGTACGTTCACTGTACAACTCACCAAGAGGATGGTTCAAATGGTTCGTGAAGCGAACGTGCGCCGGAAGGCGGAAGAGAATAGAAAGGACGGACGCACTGAGGAATTAACAGGAAAGACGGCGTAGCCGCCGCATCTTTTAAGAAGCATGACATCAAAAAACAAAGTATATTGGCTGTCGCCAAGATCCAGATGTCCCTCAATCAAATTAAAAAAGAACTGTTTCAAGCAACGAAACGCAAGACTGAGGCGGCGTGCGCGGGCTGAGAGTATGTCTGGACAGCTCAATGTGCCTTAACAGCTGCTGAGAGAGAATCTCACTTGTGAGAAAGTTCGAACATCATACCATTGAGCTGGTAATCAATACATATAAATAGCTCATATTCGAAAATGTTTGCTTCTATATGCATCTTCTTTTTATTCGTATTTCATAACGGTCGACTCGATTTGCTATTGGTTTTACCATTTATTTTTCGAAGGTATTTTATTTGATTAGCATTTCACTGGCCACCCCCCTTTCCGTTTTTTTATTGAATAATATAAGCGCTACTGCGTATTAAAAAGCTGGAAGTCGCTTTCTTATTTTTGAACATGCTCACTAGAGAGTGACAGCATCGGGCTCATGGTGTCCAGCCCGCCTTTACATAAAACAAAATTCTTTGTCACTCAGGCAATATTACAAAGCCACTCAGGGAAAACCTGAAAAACTGAGGGAATTTGGAAATGTCAACTTGGTAGGCACCCTGGTGTTTTGTTAAAAAAGTACGTGGAACAACAGTGCATTTTAAGGGCAGTTTGATGGTATGTGTCTTGTCATTGGGGTCATTCTGGAAATTCATTCTAAGTGCATGCATATTATTAACTTACCAGCTACAATTCGTAATAAATTATTTATGCTGTCAGTTTTTTGCTAATTAGCTATATATGTGTCTTGATTTCTCGTGAAAGTAAGGCCTGGCACTCCGTATCTAGAATTATGTTAGTTGCAACAGCCAGTCTCTAATAAATTTTATAGAAGGTAAACATAACTACCTGGCATATCAGCGTCTCAGTTACTGTTGTGGGCTCAAGCGAATCGTGCGATCGTTATAGTACCACTGGCTACCTAACAAAGAAAGCAAGTACCTTTTTTGAGTGTTCTTATTTATTGTCATATCAATCTGCTTGTGCATTTACATATATCGGTACTCATTTTTTCAGATTTATTTATTTCCAAAAATGTGTTTACTTGAGGGCCGTACAAACTACATCTGTCAGTGTTCAATCTCCTTAGGGTGTCAAGCTGCAGGAAGTTTGTACTTTGCAATAGTTTTTAAGTTTCTGATTTTCCCAAACTACACATGGTTGTACATTCACACTGATGTTTGGTTACAAATAAGCGCTAAACCCTAGAAGAATGGTTATTCTCTGCATCAGTTCTGCACTCTTGATTTAGCGAAGGACCATTTATTGTGAAAATTGAAACATTTTCATTTGCAATTGACAATTTAAAAAGTGGCATAACAGTACTGCTAGCAGCTTCACCATATGGTTTATTACAGGCAATCTAGAAGCATGCTTTTGAGCCCAAGGTGACGGAGACCTGCAATATAGAAATGTCTGTATTTATATTTGCCCCTGTCCACTCACAGCAAACGTATCAAGGTGATATCAAAGATAATTATGTGCAACATAGCTCAGAAGTGCTTTAAGAAAAGTGGAGTTTTAAACACTGCTAATTACGCGCTGGAGGCACAAAGGGCTTTTAACCTAATTTGAGTTCTGACGTTCAACACAGCTGCAACAATATTTCAATGAACTTTCAGTATTGAGGCTCAACAGATGAGCAACAATGCTTCGTTAGGTTTTCAATGTTGACTCAACCCATCTGAAACAGTGCTTCAATCGGCTTTCAATATTCACAAACAAGATATTTCAATAATACTTCAATGGTCCTTCAATTTTGAGACTCAACACATGTTCAACAATGGTTCAGTGGGATTTCAACATAGAAACACATCTTAGTTTCAACAATGTACCATCGTTTTTTTTCACAATGAAAGGCAATGATGATGATGATGTTTTTCACAATGATGTTTCGACTAAGTCAACAGTGGTGAACAATCAATAATCAACAGTTGTGAACAACTTCCTCAATGATGTTTCAACAATTCACGAATGCGGTTTCAATGTCATTTGTTGACGTTGAACAATGACACTTCAATAACCTTTCAACATTTTTTTGTAAGGGCCACTACTAAAACACACTAGGAAGACGCCAATACCGAGAAATGCGAATGCCTGCCTAGGCGCAACATGGCGGTAATGAGAGATCAGCAGTTGCACAGTTTTCAATATTTGACATATTCGCATCGCTACCGCTCTGCCGCCAGCTGCATGAGTCGTCTGTATAGGCGCTGTTTCATAGCCATTTATAAAAAAAACATTGAAAACGACCAGCCCTGCGGCTTGGCCAATATTACTTTGAAGGTATGCCCTAGGCATCAATGGCCAATTTAGTGCAAGTGAAATTTTGTTGCAGTCGTTTTTAAAATAGCAGCAGCGTCCTTACCTGCAACCTATCTCTTCGTTATATAGAATAGCATTCGAAAATTCACAAACAGTATAAACAGCCATCCAACGCTGAAACCTACAAAATATTGTACTTGTCAACAGCATACCTGTAGGTGATCTTGACGTGCTTTTTTCATAATGGTTAGGCGTACAGCGTCTCCGCTGTGTTTTTTAGCAAAGAGTGGTTCTTTCTGGGTACATACTGAGCGATTCTAGCTGATACCAGGGCGGTTGACTTTATTGTGTATATCTATAACTTCAAATAAACTAGAATATTTGCGTCGTCAGGAGCGCGTACAAATGTTGAACAACGCCTGCACCCCGAACCCATGGGAATGGGTGGTAGAATTTACCGGTGTTTCCATATGTTACAAACTATAGAAAGAAGCATATCTGTAATTATGGTTAACGTATTAGGTTATTTAAGCTAACGTGTTTCTGTGACAAGTGAGTGCTACCCGTTGAATGGACATGTAAACTACCTATTGTACAGGGAGGTGGGAGGAGTGTTTCGTACTTGATATCCTCAGCAATAGGAAATGCACGAGGACTGTCAAGAGCAGGGATTACAATACGTATATTATCTTGGAAATATCTAAAATGTGACGTCACACATACTTCAAGCAATGGTGACTGTATGTACCAAAAGACGGTGAGATTAGAGGCCGTAATGTGAAAATTTGCTTTACTGGGATCTGCGAACTCTTGTCCGATAAAATATTTTATTAATTGACCACATTAACATCATACTGAGATTCACATCGAGTAAAACCTTTAAAAGGTGCCTTCGAAACGACACCTTTAGAGACAATGGCGCCATAAAAAAGGACCGACATATGCAAACCCATGTTCAGGTAATCGGTTTTATGGCAGAATTATCAACATCCTCAGGACTAGTAAGCCATTATACGACAAAAAAGTGCATCGTAGACAGTAACCAGTTGTGAAATCAACAGGATAGTTTAAGCTTCTATTTTATCGAAATCTCTGTAGTGAGATCCTTATAATGTCTTAACTGGTCACCTAGAGAATACCTTTAGATTTGGAAGAATCCCTGAATTGAATTTTTCAACTCTTTTTTTTCTAGTCAGGTTCATTTTCTTCACAAGATATAAATTTTATTAAAGCTTCAATAGGCACCACTCTTCTGTGACCTCACTATTGTATATCAGTGTCTTTGATAAAGGCAACCTATGTTTGTTTTGCTGGATTATCACACTTCTTGGAAACGTTCCCTTAAAGCTACGAGTGTTCTTGTATAGCTTTTCGGTCACTCTCACTGTCTTGGGACAGCAGTCACTTGTAGCGTTATTGGATCACTGCCAAATTGATGAGCGACTCATCGCTGGTGGCGCTTTGCGTGTATTCGCAGGGCTTATCGCACGCTTAGAAAAACACTTTTATGTATCACGTAGTAAAACACGTTGTGGGGCTAGTTGGTGCATAGCTTTCAAAAGGTGAAGCGCCAATATAGTGACGGCACACAAGAAGAAATACAGACAGGACAAGGCGCCTTGTCCTGTCTGTATTTCTTCTTGTGTGCCGTCGCTATCGGCGCTTCAGCTTTTGAAATGTATCACGTATTGAGCACCAGCAAGTCACTTCGTGGATGTTTCATGTTGCTGTACAATTTTCTCATTCACCCTTTAATCCTGATAATATTTGGGAAAGTAAATAATTATTCAATATTTCCCAATTGAAAAACACAACAGGAAATTTCAGCCGGTCGTATATTTTGGGACATTCTCTTGTCGGAGGATCTGTTGTCGGCAGTCTGACGTTCGGTACTTCTTGATCAGTATGGAATTATTATTCACAGCGACATCTTTAGGACTATGTAAATTTGTTAGTGCAAAAAACTAAGTGAAAAATAAAAAAAAAAGTATATAGCCGGGGATGGAATCTAGCGACCTGATTATTCTAAACCCAGTATCTCTGAACTCCATCACGGCGAATTTATTCTTGGTTAGGGCGATTACTACAACAACCATTTACAAAGGGGTGACATAATGAGCAATTCTTTTTTTATTTTGTGACAGTTCATTAGATAGATTTACCCAGTGAGAAGGTTCAGCTTGTACATTTTGGTCATGTCAGCAGTAAGCATCTCTGTCTGCTCTGATGTTTACATTTGCATGTTGAAGGCCAAGGTACGCTCCTATAGGTGGTCTGTGATGAGCTTGCACTCTGCCACGTCAAATGGCACCTCTCTAGAATAATAAAACTGATGTTTCTATCGACAAGTACTCCGTGAAATGCTAGAACATCGATTTTGCTTGATGATATCTATATCAATTCAGAAATTCAGAAATAGACAATGGTGATTGCAGACACTATTCGGGTTGTTACTGCTAATTTGGAGAGCTTTCTATCGCTTTTTACACTATTGAACGTGCACATAATTCGTACGTTGAGTGTAAGATAGCTACATAAACATTCGTGTAGAAGTGCTAATTTAGACAGCGTGCCAGTTTCTTACGGCAGGGCTTGTGTCCGAACACTGATATCCAAGCGAGATAGATTTTCATCCAACTTTGAGGAACATCCCCAAACTACTTTTCCGCTTGGCAAAAGACTCTGCAATATTTATGCGTAATAAAGTGCACACGGCTGGTGCCACACCTTACAAAATAAAACAAAATTGATTCGCAGCCATTCCCACAGATAATATGATTTCGATCAGTGGCCGATTTCGTGGAGGCCAGTAGGGCAATTGCCTCGGTCCTGTCATCACGGCAGTGTTACGAGAATTGGCCACATCGACTTTCAAATCGATGTCGCTGCTATCAGCATAGCCGGGTTCAGAGAACACACCATTAAATACCACGCAAGAGAAAAGTATGGTGTGCAACATCGATTTAAAAGTGATTTACAATTTTAAAGCTTCATGACGGAACGCGTTTATGTCGCATCATCAGAACTTAAGTCATTCCAATAGAAAGTGGCGCATATCTAACACGACAACAGAAAGTGCCTGTCGTCACGAAAGAGAGTTGCGGTTACGACGTCAGAATCACTGTCGCGAAAGAAGGTTGTTGTTGACACTCCAGAATTCTTGCTGTCGCGACAGAAAATTTCCGTTGCGACTTCAGAAATAATTCTTGGTTGTTCCGACAGATTTTTTGTGTTGCGATGCCGTAATTTCTATCTTAACGTCAGAATCGCTGCTTTGGTACAAAGTTATTCACATTTCAGAACTCTTCTTGGCGCGACAGAACGTTTTTGTTGCGACTTCCGAACTCTCAGTCGTCCCAACAGAATGTTTCTGTTGTAATGTCAGAATCGCTGTCGCAATAGAAAGTTGTTGTTGCGACTTCAGAACTCTTCTTGTCGCGACAGAACGTTTCTCTTGCGACTTCAGAACTCTTGGTCATCGCGACAGAATGCTTCTGCTGCGACGTCAGAATTTCTGTCCTCACATGAGAAATCTTTGTCGCAACTACAGCAACGTAAGGAACTTATGCCATACAACAAAAATTTCTGTAGTCGCTACAGAAATTTCTGTTTTATTCAAATGTGTTATGATTTAATTAGATGGAATTCCAAATAATTATTCTCAGCATCTTGCAGTGACCGCAAATAACTATACCTTGGTTCTGCCCAGCAACGTAGAATTTGAATATATTTAAATATTGTCTCAAATTAAGTGGAACGCCCTCAGTATATACTGGCGTTAGATTGGCTCAATACAAAGGACGTAGGTTGCATTTCGTTCAAGACCGGAGAAATATTACACGATTTTTTTTTCTCTTTGAAGAGCGGAACAAACGTGGGGCCCATGTTCAGTGACCTCACATTGCCGTCAGAGAGGATCATTGATGTGAGGCAGATAACCAGTGAACCAAGCCGGCGGGAAGAGGTCTACCGAAGGGCTCCACATGTCCATAGATCTAGGTTTCAGTGAAATATGTTCACGGAAGAGCGCCAAATGCCCAATGTCACATAACCGGTGACCAAACATGCTCGGAAGGTTGGTTTAGAACCCGTTTTTCCAAAGCACATCAGCGCCATGCTGTACCCATAATGCCATGGACTACCCAGTGAAACAAGCTGGTAAGGGACAAAGAGAGGCTGGCAGACAGACCGATAGACACCGGAATAAAATTCTTATTCAAATTTACGATGGCGGTCATAGCCACATTGGTGTAAGGGTGTCGTTGACACACGGAATGTAATGTCGTTGAAGCCAAAAACTCAAGCGGCTGCTGGTGACAAAATTTATTAAAAGCGCAATCACTTGCGAATGTAATTGGCATGTACCACTCGGCTGGCGTTAATAAAAAGGATTTTATGAGTAGTTGTTGATAGGATAACTGTAGTATTTAGGCCAACACAGCGTATGGTAAATACCTCTGCAGCTACAAAATTCTACAAATTTTCCAGGTGTTTGGTCAGCTTTTGCACAAATGGGAGTTGAAGACGATGGTGAGTACGGTATTACATGTTGCGATACATTTAGTAGACGACACTGCACCCAAGAGTACTAGTGCTAGAAATATATTACGAAGCTTTAAAAAGAATATGGCACACCTTAGAAGAATACCTTACAGTGCACCCTACAGGTGCACTTATAGGTATTGTTTTTCTTTTTAAAGACAGTGTGTCATTCATAGTTCACTCGTGCTGATCAAACTATTTTTGAAGGGATAAATTGCATTTATAGCGCAGCTCTTAGACGCCCATTCCGGTGGCGAGCATCGGCGTCGTCCGTAGGCGTCTTTGTAACCCAGGGAACGAGCACAGCGAAAGATCAGAGTGCGAAAGCGCAGCAAGGATTAAAGACGGTGATAGTGAGGAGAGCGCGAGGAGGAAAGCGCTGGACGAGGGTGCAGAGTAAAGTTGGTGCGGAAAGCTGAAGACGAGGGTATGGGGAAAATAAAAGCGTAGTGCCGTGCAAGACGGACTTTGCAGTGATGATTACTACGTGATGGTGCCAGATTAGCAGGCGTCGTCTGTTTACCGACGACGGCACCGATACTGTATATAGAAATAAAGCACTGCATGAGCGGAAGTCTGTCTGCGGCTGCTGCTGTAAATCGCGCTGCTGCATCACAAACATGCTATCTACGGCGATCTGCCAATTATCGAGGTAGTGGCGCCCCAATTCGCTCTATTTGCAACACGCCGCACAACTAAGATATCTGCGCCTTGCGCAGATATCTTAGTTGTGCGGTAAAAGTGCTGTTTTATCTTAGGTATCTTATCTTAGGTAAACGTGGTGTTTTCCACACCAGAAACATTGCTGAGCATGCGTGCAAAAGTAAATCCAGCTGCCACGCAGAAACCAGGCTGTGAAACACAACAAAGAAAAAAGTTTGTGGACTGCACTGAGGGAGCGGTATATTCCATTTCACTTCAGTGCGGCAGAAAGTACATCGGACAGACTGGACAATGTTTAAACGAAAGATTAAAAGAGCATGATTATAACGTTTCAAAAGCAGTCGCGGACACCTTGGGATACATTATAGAGATTGCGGATGTCGGCCATTCTTTAAGAATTGCAAGTTTGTGAGCAAAGATGGCAGCCAAATAACACGAGAGATAATCGAAGCCGCTGAGATTGCGCGCTTGGGAAGTATGTGCGTGAGCACGCCCTCAGTCTCCCTCAGTGCAAAAGAATTAGATTTTTCAGGCGCTAATCTGAAATTTCGTATCCTGTTCCTTTTCTTTGCGATGTCTAGTTCAGCAAAAAACGATCACATGACAAAGCCGACTTGGCATTGGTAGATGGCCATGTTTTTCGTAACATTTTTTTTTTGTCGCCACCGCCCCCCCCCCCCGTAGTATCTTCCTGTATTTATTCCACTGACAAGGGAATAAAAGGATAGTTGCAAGTAGCGCTCTGTGGTGTGTGTTTCTCTTCTGTGTGTCTCGTCAAAATGTTGCGCGATCCAACATCTAATAAATGTGTATTTTGTTAGGCACGTTGGGAGAAGCTTGGCTCACTAATGAGCCTAACATCGCGACCAGGGGCAATTCGCGCCTCCGCGCCTGCACGGTGGAAGCCGATCCACTGGCATGCCCGACTACAAGTAACAGTGTTCATCCCTCTCATTTTAAAGGAAAACCCGCCGCCAGCAACAAATGTTCCCTACTGCCCGTTGTGGTCAGACAAGGTAATAAGTGTGGCGTTGGCTTCTTGATCTGCTCCACGCTGGTCCAATAACTTACTGGACCGACCAGTAGTGTGAATCGCGTGCCGGTGTTACTTATGCACAATATATTGCAGTGTTTACCCGCTGCAGCAAAACGATTATGCAAGGGTCATTCCTATGTAAAATGTTACTCCAGCTGAATGTTTAATGAACAGTTGGCTTACCGCGCGCATATTTTCTTTTGTGTACAGAAATTCGATGCGGTGGGCCAATGCACTGAGACAAAAACAAAGAGCAAGTAAACGCAGGTCTGAAGTTTGGCAAACCAAAAGCAAAGATATATATCACTGCTCTTTTGCAGGAGGCTTACGTCTATGCCATACCACGGTCGGCCGATGCTTTTTCATTCACCATCACAGTTTGCATATGGAATAGGCTGTCCTCAGTCCACCAAATAATAGCACATACGTATGAATCGCAAAAAAAAACTAATCTGCTTGTGCTCATCTGCAATGCCGTGTAGTGACTCGTTAAAGTACTCACGCCGTGTGGTTGTTGGCTTTT
The DNA here is from genome assembly GCF_023375885.2 of Dermacentor andersoni. NCBI lineage: Eukaryota > Metazoa > Arthropoda > Arachnida > Ixodida > Ixodidae > Dermacentor > Dermacentor andersoni. Next base: position 47,502,392 of record NC_092823.1, on the reverse strand, counting down.
GTTTGGAAATTCTTGCCTCTAGTTTCCATCCACATGTATGACGCAAACCAGATGAGCTCTGTAAAGTTCGTTCTAGCGGGGCAATATTTTTTTGCACACCAGATTTTCCACTCAATCTGACCGACAATATAGCTCTTCAGATAATTAATTTTCATGACACTTAACTGAATCTGAAAAAGATGAAGTTATAGAAACTGATAAGGTCTGCTTTCTTCTTTTATTCATGGAAATAAAATGTTTTGCTTGAACAGATACCCTTGACCTGAATATGAGCTATGTGGGTAAATGTATGCGACTTTGTTTTTATTGGCTGCGTTCTTCTTAACCTCGTCAACAGACGACGACTCGTTACAAGAATTCAATATAGAAGTATTCGCTATTGCTGATAAAGCCCTGACAAAGCGCTTCGGCAACGACCCCGTAAAAATCAAGCAACATGTCCAACAACTTATCATTTTGGCAAGTACAAAATGTACCATAATTCATATTACTTCTCTCTCTATAAATAGTTTTTTAAAGTCGCCGAAGACAAACATCTGTTTTTTCACTGTAAATGTAGACGCAGCAATCGTATGCTCCTTAAATGCAGCTCTCAAATTTTACCGGCAGAGTAAGTAGTTCATGCCGCCGGTGCAAATATGAAAAGAAATAATGCTCCAACTCTTTTTGTATAGCCTTCTGATATTACGCGGAAATTCGCTGAGCCCCTATAGACTTTCTAATGTGCATATCTTCTCGAAGACCAGAAAACTTTTTTCAGATATTGTATGTTGTACTTTGACAACAAAAAGGCTTTTTTTTTTACTATATTCTAAGCTATTGCTGCGTTCTTATATAAAAGTTGTACACAATTATAGAAAGAAAACTTGTGTAAAAACTAAGTACCTTTTTTTGAGAGAGACGAGAAGACTTTTGACAAAAGAAATGTCTAAGAATGGGACAGCACATGTGAACGCAGTTAGAAAGTGAGGAGACGCTAACTACAAACTAATTATGTTGATGAAAAAAAAAAGATTGTATAATAATAATTCAAGAAACTGAGCTTACTTACTTAAAATACACATTTCTAGGCTCTAAGGCTGTATAGAGAAAAATGTTTCCTCAAGGTGTACATTCATAAGTTGCGCAAAGAAGTGCGCAAGATATGATCTACAAGAAGGAAAACCTGAGGCCGACACAATGGACACAGAAACGTGCAATGCCGTGGTTGCTCAGTGGCTATGGTGTTGGGCTGCTGAGCACGAGATCGCGGGATCGAATCCCGGCAACGGCGGCCGCATTTCGATGGGGGCGAAATGCGAAAACACCCGTGTACTTTGATTTAGGTGCACGTTAAAGAACCCCAGGTGGTCGAAATTTGCGGAGCCCTCCACTACGGTGTGCCTCATAATCAGGAAGTGGTTTTAGCACGTAAAACCCCATAATTTAATTTTAATTTAATATTCAACAGAAACACGGTACCAATATTATCGAGCCAACAGCGCTTAGAAAAGCGTTCTCTGAGGTACCAAGACAGAGATAGGAATACAAACGTCCGTGATATAGATAAATGTTAGCCTGGCTGATCGCCTGGCATGCTGCTCCTGGTGCTTGGTGATATTCATGACATGTACAGTGGTGATATTAACACAGACATAGCACATCGGTCACTACAAACCGCAATAGATGCTTTTGATACGTACTAGAGCACGCAAAACTAAACCGTCGTATCGTCACAACAACACCCATTTCTTACCCCACGTGTACGAGATGAAAGCACACTCCATGCATAGAACTGCAACTGCGCATGCGGTGGTTGCATGTGGTCGAATGGCTGTATCTCGAGAGCGATAGACGTTGGGGGAGAACTTAGCTGCGCGGACAGTTTGTAGGTTTGTTGGTGCTGTGCGTCCTCGGTTCTCAGTTGGCGTTGAGGCGATACACACCCGGAAGGTTACTGCGCTCGCTATTGCTGCCACACTTCCTCAAGCCAGCGTTTTGAAAGCGAGCGTCCGCGGCCATTGAGTGTAATATGTTCAAGTTTGCTGTGGGCGCTGATATCACGCTTGTTAATTTAGTTGGTAAGCGAATGTTTATAAGTTTATATGGCAATAAAAGCACTGCCCTTGCTTCAAATGGTTGGGTGATAATTTGTGGTCGCAATCAATGTGTCGTCTTTTGGGCAAAACCGTCACTTTTTTTTTCAATTAACATTTTTCACGCCGACATGCGTTATAGGTGCGGCACTGGATGGATGCCAAAGTTCAGTGTAAGCCTTTGACGCCGACTGACCGCACTGAGTATGTTCCCCTGGAAACATGACGCTCTACAATGAATAAAAAAGAACCAGGAAAGCGGTTTGCAAAGGTACCTTAGAAGTTGGGTAATATTAAAAAATATTTATTTATTGGCGAAACAATTATGACTAATTAACTAGAAAACTATAACAAAAACGATTCCGCACTTCACACATAAACTATTGCTAGCGAAACTCCGTTATCTCATGGCCGTGTCTCGTAGCCTCATTTCTACATAGTTTGGCCATGGGTAGCTCGGACACCCTGCCACTACGAACCTACCCCGAGTGGTTGCTTAGCTTCTTCACTTATCAAAGTGCAATGACTGCGGTCAAATATTTAGACAGAGTGAATATATGACATATTGTTCTAAATAATTCCATGTATATTTTAAGGTATTTGTCATGGGACTACTTGCTTGTAGGCAAACAAGTTGATGAGTACCCTCCAACCCCCTGGCTCTATTACTTTAACAGGACTTCAGTGTTATTATAAGGTGAGTAAAATAGACGTTGATATAGTTTTATATAACGAAAGAAACATTACAGGGAAAGGAAGGCTATTTAGTACTGCTCCCAAATGGCGATGTTAACTCCGGAGAAACGATGCAGAAACTAGTTGAGTATGCGGAACAATACCCGCAAATGTGGGGATCGGATTTGCTGCTCCTGCTTACAGGGTGAGCAATTGTCTCATATTTTTCTATTTCTGTAAACAATATTGTATCTATGGAAACAACTGTTTGAGTGTGCGTGCTTTTCATAGGATAGCCGAGACTGAAATATAGTAAAATATAGCCATCTGAAATATAGCCATTTTGTCACACAAAAAGAACAGATGAGATGGCGTCACACCTGCTCCATCCTACAAATACTACGATACTTTACCAGACAGAGTGTAGCCACAGACAAAGATGACATATATTGCCTAAGTACAGAGCCAATATCACCCAGATTCTAGCACCTTAGTGCAATTACTGCGAACTTTTGGGTAGTCAGTGACTTCTCGATACGCTCGGTAACACGTAAGTTATCTTCACACATATTTATAGACGTTTCCGAAAACTGGCCACGCCATAAAAGCGTCTGGACGTTTGTCGCATTCCGAAGAAGCATGATTGAATGAATTAATAAATGAAACCACGTTTATTCCTCATTAGAATGCGCCGAGAGCGCGGCGCTGGAAAGGGAGGGGGTATTATTGCAAGAGGGGAAGTGTGAGGCTGCCTCCATTTTGCTAACGAACGTCATTGCGGCAGCTAATTGGGGGCCGCATGACTCTTGTGGCTGTCGCGGAGCCGATCGCCGACCGGTGGTTCCGCCGAGTCCTGGAGGAACAACAGTAGTTCTCGCCAGAGCTATATGGCATGGTCCGGAGGCGTGGGATCCGGGCAGGCCCAAGTCCGGAGAGAAAAAGGCCAGGGTCGCCGCTTTATGGTGGTCAGGGCACGAAGGGTAGGTGGCATGTAGAGGGGCCACTCCCAGCCCCGGTTATTGAGATCAGCACGACATTTGCCCGTGGATCAGAACCCACTTACGTGCAGTGATGTGCCACCCCTATGGAAACTGTTCAGCAAGTGAAGAGTAAGGAGGGCGCCTGTTTTTCGTCTAGCCGCACGCGTCGCACCTTCCTTCAGGTGGGCTGCCGTGAAGCATGGACGTGGGCCTGAGCACCTGGCGCACGCCTGTGCAATATTTAAGGCATCACTTGCGTTAACCAACATGGTTTGAGGAATCGCAAGTGTACTCGTCTCAAAACCCTTGCAGCAAGCCCGAGCGGGGTCTGCCTTTTTCACATATTCTTTAAGTCCCGTAATATAAGCCGCGGCGTAGCTCCAATAAACCGTGCTCAATAAACCGAGGTTTCCGGCAAATATTCTACCGGCTTTTCACTTTGCTAAGTTGTGGCTACCTAGCGTATTGTGCGACGCCTCTAATTGGCTGTTCTCTCAACGAATACAAAAGAAAGTGATCCATGAACGTATCAATTACGTCAAGCAACGCACTCGCATGGAAGCTGTTTGTAGACAATTCTTCAGTACTGATTTGAGAGGCGGTAACACGAGACCAGCAATGACACCTTATCAGAACTGCGAAAACGCATAAAACCAAAAGATAACGACAGCGCTATTCAGCAAATATCAGGCATAAGTGTCGGGCAACAAAAAGCGCGCCTCAAAAGTTTCACATTTTCACGGTTCCGACACAGTTGTTTAACCTGCGCAATTTTAATGCGAACGCATTATATGCCCCATCAAGCGGGAATTCCGCCGCCCGGCATTAACATCTGATGGTACCAAAGCTCACGTAACAAACTGATATCGTCACGCTTCCGGTGCTCGACTTGCTGCGGCTTGAACGGCTTGAACGGCTTGAAATGCGAAATTTCACCGTGAACATCCAAAGCGATGGCCGCCGTGGCCCACCTCCAAAAATTTTACTTTGCCCAATTCGAAAATTGCATTGACCCATGCTCAAATTCTACCTGGCGCACTCCCAAAATTGATTTGGCCCTGCCCGAAAATTGGGTGACCCACCGTCAAAATTGTCTTTGCCCATTTAAAGCACATGACCAAGTTAAAGGTATCGCTTGGAATAGACATGGTGCTTTCGCATTCAATGACCGTAAGGAGACTGAAGTGCCTCTGTAACTGTTGGTTTTGCTACGCTTCAAGACGCCACCTTCGCACATCGCAAATGGCGAGATGAAACCACCTGAGCAGGCGCAACCAAACGACAGGACCAGAAGTTAACTCGTACCGATCGCCTTACGAGGCCCCACATGTAATTTATATTATTTGCTAACTAGGCTTTCAGGTTGTCACGTGACGCTTCATCCTATGTTTTAAAGTGATTAGCTTCTTTGGCCTCTTTGTCCGTTTTCGTGATTTGGCGGTGTTTTTGATGTCCGGCAGTCAGACTCAAATATAAGGAAAACGTTGGTTGAGGAGTTCGTACGCTGCCTGCCTCTTTATGTTTGGTTATTCCTCCCTTGGTACGTTTGTTCTGGCTATTCGCTTATGTAAGAATTCGTTGTCGAAGATGTCTACACAATCTCTTTTACTCCATGGATACGTCCGCTACGGTTCCGTGACGCAACCTATATTGGTGGCTGCTGGACGAGTAAAATTTGCATTTCACCGAGACGCCCCGAAGCGCCACTGGCCGTTACCACCACCGCTACCGAATCATTGAAGCAATACCCTTAACTGCGTCACTGCAAAAAGTCGCCATGCATGTCGTCCTGTAATTACAGTGAACATTACACCATCTGCACTTCCTCATTGGTAGTCGTCATTGTTACCAATGTCCTTATGCCATAGTATTCGTGTTTACAGTACCCACATAATGTGGCAGTCGTTATCCTTGTCATTTCCTGATAACGTTCGAATTTTAATAAACTGAAATAGGGCAGGACCTACGAAAGGTTGTTTTCCCCTATTACGATGACAACAATGGACTTTACTTGGTCGGACAGGGATGCGTTCCGTAAGCGCCGCGTAACAGCAACAGCGGGCACTCCCATTGCCGACATAGAATCATGGTCATGCGATCTACAGTCTGATACTAAATCGGGCACACGCACTATCACTACAGATGCCCCGACTGAGCGCATGGACAGCAGACTCGCCCATCTCATTGAGGCCAAAACATCCATCCTCTCTAGATGGAAGGGATAACGGCTCAATAGAAGATTCAGACGCGAGGTCGCACTTCTCAACAGGCAAATTGAAGCACGCTGCCGCCTTCTAAGTCAACAGCAATGGACAGAGCTCTGTAACTCTCTAGACGGTAAACTCCACCACCACCCGCTCATATCAACAAGATCGCCTCACCAAGCTTTCATTCACAGAAAGCAAGACGCATGGCCAGGACCATGTTAAGAGTTCCTTATGTCAAAAGTACATCCCGTCTGGGCCCACTCAACGTCACGGGCCATAGACAGGGACCAGCAACCCTGTCCTTGATGAAGATTTCAGCGCCACAGAAATTCATGCTGCCCTGCACAAGCTGAACAGCCGTTCAGCGCCAGGCCCAGAATGTGTTACGAATAAAACACTAAGAAATCTAGATGACCGCTTGGTGCTACAACTCACGGAATACATAAACTGCTGGCGCCAAGGATCCACTCCTCCGACATGGAAAACGGCCAAAGTAATTATCCTCCCCAAACTAGTTAGCCATCTAGCCTCACCAATCTGTGGCCCATCTCGCTAACTTCATGTATAGCTAAGGTCATGGAGCACGCACTCCTAACCAGTGTAAACACTAACCTCGAAAACACATCTGTTTACGCCCACTCGATAATTGGCTTTACACAGCATATTTCCACCCAATACGCTATGCTCCACATTCAGCATCAAATCCTGGCTGGCAAATCCCGTCACACGAAGGCGATCTTGGACCTGGACCTCGAGTGCGCCTTCGATATCATCAGTCATTCCACCATCCTCGAACGCATCTACCTGCTCCCCCCCATCCTCAGAGAACGTACTTACAACTACCTAAGAGACTTTCTATCCAATCGGAAGGCCTTCCTCTCGGTCAGAGACATTTCATCGGAGCAGCTGTCCCTCGGCCGCACGGGCACACCGCAAGGTTCTGTCATTTCCCCAATACTGTTTAATATTGTTATGCTCGGATTAGCACAAGAACTGCAAAAACTCGATGGCATTGAACATCGCATATGCCCCGACGACATTACAATCTGGGCTGCAAAGAGCAGCGATGGCCAAATCAAAACGGCCCTACAAGACGCCATTGACGTCGTGGAAAATTATCTTCAAGGCACGGGACACCGCTGTTTCCCTGAAAAGTCGGCGCTTCTCCCATACCGCCCCACACTCCGTGGGCGCCCCTCACGGGGCTCCACTAATAAAAGCCAGTACGAGGAAATCGAACTCAACCTGAGGGATAGCAGACCCATACACGTGGTCCCTAGCATCCGCGCTCGTGGTATGACCATAGAAGCCAATGGAGCTAACTCTACGGCTATCTCCAAGATCCTTCGACAGACCGCTAATACATCCAGACTTATGAAACGAGTGACCATCCGACGAGGGGGTATGAAGGAAGAAAGCCTCATCCGCCTTGCCCAATCTTTTATTATCAGCCATATTACTTACGTTGCGCCCTTTCTCAACTGGTACAAAGCTCAAAAGACTAAACTGGACATCACCATCAGAAGAGCCTATAAGCAGGCCTTAGGACTACCCAACCACACTAGCATGCAACTTTTACTAGAATTAGGTATTCACAACACGCTAGACGGGTTAATCGAAGCGCAACGTCGATCCAAACTGGAGCGGATTACCCTCACGGAAACGGGCCGCAGCATTCCAACCGAGCTGCATATCACCAACCACCGCCAACATGGAAACAAACGCCCAATACCACGCGACATTCAGCAATGGATACACGCTGACCCTATTACGAAAAACATGCACCCAGACCACAACAAAGAACTCAGGAAGGCACGAGCTACATCCCTTATAAAGCTTATGCCAACACCGCGGGCGTCACCTTCGTCGACGCAGCTGAATACCAAGAGGGACGGCGCTTTGCGGTGGTTACCACAGCAGGCGGCTTGCCCCGAAATGCTGCAAGCATCGCTACCCAAAATGCCGAGACGGCCGAGCAAGTGGCCATCGCCCTGGCCACTCTTAACCCTGCTTGCCACACAGATACTGTGCGATCCTCGCGCAGCAATCGACAACTACATGAAGGGTCGTATTTCTCAATAATCACTCCTTGTCTTACAAGCTTAGCATTCGTGTGAAAACGAAATCACCCTTGTCTGGATCCCAGCACACGCCGGTGTTTTCCGCCCTCACCTCGGCAACCTCAACAAGCTTACACACTCCGTAGGACAAGGACTAGTCAACCGTGCCGGAGACGGTGCAGGCTCACCTCGTCGAGATGGCACGCCGCGCTGCGCAGCTCCCATCTCGACGACCAACTCTGGACTACCCAGCAAGCCTACGAAGCGGCGAAGAGGCAAGACCTCGACGTCCCATAATGAGAGGCCTAGGCCCAGCCGACTAAACTGCTGGTTCTCATTAAAGTTCACTCTCTTTCTCTCTATCTCTCTCGTAGTTACAAGATATTTCCAGGGAACGAAATGCAGTACAAACGCGCAATACAGTAGCTACGCAATTCATAAACAAAAAAACTCACATTGAAGCCTAGAGAAAAAGACAGGTGCCCTTTATAGCGGTAAGAGTGCAGTATTTCTCGCTATAGAGTTAGCATATCCACGACGTGTAATGCTTTGCACCCAGGGGTATTAAAAGGCGTTTGAGACAGATTTGCAGAACCTATGTTGTCGGTCCTTTCACGTATAACCTTATTTTTGGTATGGGTTGGTTCCCTGTTACATTGCAGGAAACCACTGAGTGAAACCACGCAGAATGGAAAAACATCTCGTATACATGGTATGTTTTCTTTCTTAAATGAATACGAATTACGCACTAGCCCCTGTGTGCTTGTATAGGCGCTTGAGGCAGCATTGACCGCTAATATATGCTTCCCGGAATTTCACTTTCATTTGTCCGGAACAATGGGCGGAATAACACTGCGATTTCAAGTTTGTGGCGCACCTACAAGCGCAATAATCTGTCTGAAGAGAGTTTGTGTTTTATTGCGATCAGAATTAGAATAACAGTCAAGATGCTTTAGCGTTTCAAGGCTAGAGGTAACGATGCACATTCGCTGCGCGTGCGCGGATGGTGAGAAGATGGAGAAACTTGAGCGGACCGTTTAGCTTGAGAAGCAGTGAAGCCAAGTGGACGCACGATCGCGACTCCACTCAGTCGGCTCTGCAGCATCCCGGTACTCGTTCCGGCATCCGCTTGTGGCGTGGGAGTTGTGTTCACAGGTATTAGCTGGCCTGCCGAGCATTTGCGTGCATATCATCTTTTCTAAGCCGAAGCGCTTTTAATGGCTAAGATAAAATTATCCAATTGTTCTAACGGGCGTTGAGAAATACCGAGGGTATTTATTTAGGAAACTGTATTACGTCGGAACTATAAAAGGGACAACAGAAGAGGGTTGCCTAGAAATTTGTAAGTCCCCTGTGCGGCCTGTCCTTGAATATGCGTTCATTCTTTGGCCGCGTCATTGTACATCCGACATACAACGGCTCAAATATGTCCAAAAGAAAACAGTGCGGTTCATTTTTATTCGATACGATCGTAACTTCTCACCTTCATCACACGTCACTACCTTGAACTGCTGGCTCGAAGACAGAGTTATAGAAAAGCGGTCACGCTGCTTAAAACTGTGCACCTTTCAACTAGCATTGACATTCCTTTTGCATTTTTCAGCCTATCCATACGTGCTTTCTCGGGCATCTTATTGTACGATGCATTTCTGTATTATTTCGTATTTCTGAACTGCACTTCCTCATTGTCTCAAGTCTGAGGCGGCAATATTTCTAAATAAAAAATAGAAAGGAAGTTTTGTCGTCGTCTCTGGTCGTGCATTATAGAGGTTCGGGGCTGCTATCCCCACATCCGGGATGTCTCATCGCGCCAACGCTGTAACATTCCTATTCCCTACTACGTAGTAGTAGTAGGCTCGCATGTTGCGTCTCATTCCGTTGCCTCTGCAAATTGTTGGAACACTTCGCCCACCGCCACGCTGTCTCTCGAGCACTGTTAGAGCACGTGCTATGAGAGCCTTTCGGTACGTTGATATTCTGTCATGCAGTCGCTGACGTTTCCAACACAACTGCGGTCCGCAGACTTGCACTCGTGTTCTTGCGTGTGCACCACGCACAGTATTTTTTTTTCTTCAAGTTAGGGGCATCATTGTTAGCAATAACCTGCACTTTCGGGCACTACATTCTTATTAAGGGAGTTGGCTGTGCGATGCTGGCGGAGCTACCTTGTTTCCCGAGCTTTTACGAGTTTTCTCTCGAGTTGAAACGAGAGATTAGTAATGGAGAGGTAAGTCTTGGTATTCTCTTTCTTAGTATAAGAATTTCTCGCGCAGAAACGTTCCACCGAAGGTGCTGTTGCGGCTCCTCAGTTCGTATCGCCCTCTCAAAAATGGACGAGGTAACGTATTCCTCACGAAACCTCTGTCTTTGCCGCACCCTGTCAATCAGACAGTGCTGACGTCAGATGAGAGGAACGTTCGTCTTAAATAGGTCAATATCCTATGATTGTGACTTTTTCTCTTTTCTTGTTTTCAAAACTTTATTCACTAAATATGTGAAATTATTTAATACGAACTCCTTAAAATTCAATCTAGGTTCAATCTTTGGGGATCTTCTGCCTGAACCTTCAGTAAAGAAGCGAAATAACTATTTTACTATTAGAATTTCAAGTTTGATTTCAGCGCCGAGTATCCGCGGTTGGGCCAATTTGAAAAAGAATTAGACTTTTGTAGTGGTAAACAAGTTTGCACATATCATTGTAGCAACAAGATGTTTAGGTTGTTGACACTCATTCTATCTGCAGCAGACAAAAATTCTGCCAGATGTTCAGGTGGCATGGGAAACATGTCCCTTCCTTTGTTATGCTGTCGGGTCATAAAATAAAATTTGGTTTTATACGATTCGGCTCTTGACTTTTGTGCATAGTGTTTACGTCTCAGTAGTGTAGATCTGTATGGCAGATAAAGCAACCCAATATAAACGACAGAGAGCGCTCATGATTCGTGTTGCTGGCGTTTAATCTTTCACTTCGCAACGTCAATTAACTGTGGTGACAAATCTGATTAGCCAACAATAAGCAAAACACTGACATATTCCTGAGATATGTTGCCCCATGTCTTGATTTCAAATCTTTCGAAATATTTCAATTTCGAGTAAGCTTGCTTCGAAATTCAGGTAATAATGGAAATGGACATCTACTCTTTGACCAATTTCTCTAACTTTGGAAGCTGTTCTGAGTCTCATATATTTTTTGGAAAGCTATTAGATTTTTAACGAGGGGCAGCACATCTACATTGCAGGAAATAAATCATGGAATATTTTACCTGTCTCCTTTCTAGCATGAAGGTCAGAAACTCGCTGAAGTCACCTGTCCGAAATGGCGACCGAATGGCGATATAAGTTTGCACATTAACTCTTGAGCAGCATCAGAAATGCTCCGACTTTCAATTTCGCACCTGTTTCTCAAAGAACTGTGGTTTTGCGCAGAAGCATTTTATGTGCACGAACAGTTCATGAATGTGGTGGGGCGGTCCTTAAAGCTTCAGATTTTTGCGGCTGTTGGTCGCTTTGCACGCTGCTGCTGATGTGGCTGCGCGGCTGTATGCTTAGATAGCCGGCGAGCACTCTAGAACTGTAGTAATTTAAACAACAACGCTATAAACATCATTCACATTGAAATGCCAAAGGGAAAGAAGGATCACCTGAGCCCGAAATGACTAGGCGAGCTCGAGATGGGGTGCAAAAATGACTTAGACCAGAGTTAAGCTGACGCCTAAATATTTGGGCGGCGTATACTCGCAACCGTCGTCCAATTTTTAAAAGAAAACTGAAAAAAACACCACCTTTACAGCTAGCCAGAATTTGTTCATAATCTAGAATGCATGGCATCATAGCAGGGCTTCCGATACCATTCGGCGGGCGCAGCTGCCCGCGGTGTGCTGAAAAATCTTGCAGGTGACGTGTTGGTAGGGCTTACGTTATAGCAGCTAACTACCAGGTACACGTGTTGTCTGCATAAGTTGTATTTCAGTTGTATATAGTCCTAACTTAGAGGCAATTTTGGGAATATGAAATTTTGTTGCGGTTGGCCTTTAAGAAGACGCCATCACATAACTGTACATCATATATTACATAATTTCTCTCGGAGCTCAATGACAGCTTATTTTCGCTTGCATTATGGCGTCGATTTCTTTTGGAACAAGTTGTAAAACATTTGCAGTGAAGCGTTTCTAGAAGAGTGAAAGGGTGTGAACCCATTTGTGTTTCCTGCAATTATCTTAGTGGCTAAAGTTACCGCTATCTTTCGCTCGCTAACTGCTGAAATGGTTGTGGACTGCGAAGAAGGAATTGTCAAAGTTCGCTTGGTTGCTTTCTCTTGAATTTTCTTCCGCCTCGCAATTTTTTCGTGCACATAAGAGGAGCACTGTCGCACAAATTTGGGAGACGCATGCTTATATGCGGCGAATCTCTAGAGTTTCGATGTATATATTATGCGTTGTTCGGAAATATATTTTTCCATCTGTGTCTTTCAAACAGGCATCGCAAATTCTGAAGGAGCTTGTGGCCCTAACAATGTGCTGACTGTGTCTGACCAAGGCAAGGATGACCTTACTTCTTTCGGCCTCGCCCACGAAATATCACATGCGTAAGTACCATAGCAAAAGCCTATGCGTGTGAATTGCGGTGTTTGCATCCTAAGAGCGCAGCTCTTAGGCGCCCGTTTTCGTTTTGAACACCACCGTGCGTAGGCGGCGTATCCGAGCGAACAATTGCAGCGAAATATCAAGGAGCGAATGCTGAGCGCAGCGGAGGCAGAAACACTGCGAGATCCAAGAGAAGGCGAGAAGGAAAGCGGAGGAAGGCACCTTGAAACAACACCAGATGGCGCTCACGTCCGCGCATAGGCGGCGGCGGTGGTGCGAGGGAAAGAAAGAAAGAATAAAGCTGGCCTTAGCGCGGAACGTTCACGCCAAGCGTTTTCATATTAGAGGTAACGGTTGCATAAGTTTCAGTTGCCGGGAAAGGGCAACTGTGCTGCCGGTCTATAAATGGCGCCGCGCGTCGTGGATCTGCCAATCGAGGCAGTGATCGGTCCAATTCCTCAATATATCGTGAATTTACAATAGGCATACAGCTGGATCGCATTAGGGTATATCGTAGTCGTAGACTTTTTAGCACTCCGGAGATCGTTCAGCACAAAATCGACATTTAAGACTCTTTAGACAGACCATCTGGTGTGCATCGTTATCGCGAAGGTTAGCTCCTAGATCACCTATGTAATGAGAGGGGTCTACTTCGTGAGCCCCATCAGCTCGTGCCTGCTCAAGAAAAAGCCCTCAGATACCGCCCCGGCCACTGGCAGCTCAGCAAACGTGAAAGCCTCAAGCCCCGGGTTGTGAGATTAGTCGGTGTCGGATTCTGCCCATATATATGTACAGACCCATAAATCTAAAGCTGCATTTTTCTCTGCACTTCTCTGCGGAAGTATACAAATTAGGCGTATCAACTCATAGCCTTTAGTGGCGGCACATTAACCAGACACAGGTTTTGTGGCCACGCGCAATATGTTACAGCTAATTTATTTGGGAGGCAGCGATTTAAAATCACCGGAGGAAAGAGAATTTTCACGAAAGAGCCCCAGCATGCCAAATCAGCTGTACCGTTCCCTCAGGCAAAAAAATGGAGAATAAAAGCGCGTGAGAAGTGGCGCGCGATGTTTCAAGCGAAAAAGCCTATTGAAAGGATTGAAATTTGGTGGTGGCATTGCATAGCCTCCAACATTTTGTGATGTGCGTATGGTCTGGATATAAATATTGCGGTGCTTTTAGAAACTTCAGATTTCCCATGTAGCTCAAACTGGGACACCGTACTTCCCTTTGTTACGTTCGCATACAACACCGCGACGCAAGCGACCACCCACTTTTGCCCCTTTTTCCTAGTGTATGGCCGTGATCCTCCATGCCCATCGGACACCATACTGCCGTACCAACCTGATGCTACAGAGTATACTCCGCTTTCTGAAGTCGCCAAATATGCTGAAGATTCCCGTCAGCTGGCACGTGCCCTGACTAGTGAGACTCAAGAACGTCAAAAGACAAGACATGACCGTACTCATAAACCACCGCACGGCTTTGCTCGTGGTTCAATTGTGTGGCTCTGCATACCAGCCTACACTCCTGGCCTTTCTTCCAAATTCCTGTTGCGTTATCACGGTCCATACCGTGTCATCGAGGCCACTTCACCGGTCAACTACATCGTCGAGCCGCTCACTGTGTCACAGCGTCACAGTGTCGTCATTTGTGACAGACAGTACATGTCAACCGCCTGAAACTGTATTACGACGCGCTCATCTTATCCGCGCCCTGAGTAACCAGGATGGCTACGTCTCGCTCCCGTGGCATTGTAATGAAGCAGACGGGCCCCTGCGTATGTGTCGACTGAAATGGAAGAAGGACGGTGCCGTGATCACGAGCGAGCCCCGTGCTACGGGGACAGCCCTTGCAGTACCTAGATATACCTAGCTTATAATAAACCTCGTCGTATGATATATATATATATATATATGTGTGTATGTGTGTGTGTGTGTTTGTGTGTGTGGGGGGAGGGTGGGGGGGGGGGGGTGTGGCGTGTGTGTGTGTGTGAGCAAGAAGAAGACAAACAGGGGATAGGGGCACAATTTTTGTTAGTCATGGGCATATAGAGCCGGCAGACAATGAAGCCAAGGAAATCGTAGGGATGTTTATCTGTGGTTCAATTTGAAACGCAGCAAATAATCAAGCACAGAGTGACTAAAAGTAGACAATCAGATAACCTTTCGCCGGTCGAAACCAATCCCACAACATCCGCGTTACGCATTTCGACTTTTCTTCAGTATTTTCTACGCTAAGTCACATCTTCTGGGAGGAGGACCCCCTCCCTTCGCTCTCCTGGCCTCTCCATCACCATCGTGGGAGCAAGTGCTGCTCAGTTCCAGCCTGGACGTGCAACTCGGAGCCGTGGAGCAAGCCGAAAAAGTCGCCGTCATGCATCGCCTGGCGGCCATCTAGCCTTCCTAACGAGCCCATGAATTAGCTCCCCACTTTGACGAGTAAAGTTTTCTCTCTCTCTCTCTCTCTCTCTCTCTTTCTTCAGTATCTTCTACATTTCTAAATGCAGTGCGCGTGAAAACCCTCATTTTCTTGGCTTCATCCCCAGTCATCTAAAAAAGTGTATGCGCAGCCACTTTCTTAATTGAATTCACAATTGATTGACCGAACCCATCGCTCGATGGATGTTCACGTTAATGTGATTAGCGACAAACTACCACAGCCACAAAGCATTATGGGCCTGCATGCAGGCGGGCTCCTCTTTCGCACTTCCCACTGGACATATTGCGTCATCTAGTGGCACAGCCGAGAAGTTCGCACATGGTGCGTGTCTGAACATATGTGACGCGCCCGCGTTTGTTTCCGGCCAGCACCGGATATATTTAAAGAAGAAAACAAACCTTAATGAAAAGAATGGGCACTTTTGGTTGTGCTGGACTCAGGTGGCGGCTCGAAGTGCTTTAACTCAGGCGGCATCTTCGGCTTTAGGGAAGACCTTTAGCTGGTCTTCTAGCGCCACACTTTTCAGGACCACCCCCCTGCAGCGTCGATGCTGACTGAGAAAGTATCCGGCGGTCCCTGCAGCTGGAGCGGCGTCGGGAAGGAGGGAGCTCGAGGCTTCCTGTATTCCGTTAGCGTCCGCCCTTATGGATGCGTCGTGAACGGCGGCGGTTTCGGTGCCGTTGTTGCCGACACAAAGATGGAGTGTGTGTCGCAGCGTTATTCTGTGTCCGCACACTTTACGCTTATCTGTAGGGTACAAGTCTGGGTAAAAGTGGGGTAAGACGGACGGGCTAGAGCAAGTTTGCAGTAGACGCACGGTTACGGTTTCCTTCCTGTTTAATTTATCGTGTGGTGGCTAGAATTTGATCTCTTAATAAATGTAGGCACTTATAATATTTATATCTCGCTCTGCGTAAAAATACTGTGAATGTATCCGATAGCCATGATAGCAAGAGAGCCCACTAATGCATATTCATCAGTGCTAATCGAAGCAATAATGACAGAGCTGAAGCGACATAATAAAAATATTAATCTTATAAAGCACGGAATAACTTATCTTGCCAGATGTTTTGCTGAAAAAACACTTTGTTCAAGGAAACTTTTCTGACAGCCTCCGATGCGTGGAACAGGTTTTAGCTGCTTCAATATTTCGCAGACATATGACCGAAATTAACGCATCATACATTTTTTATGCATTTACATAAATACGCTACATCTACTTCTTAATAACGAGAACAAAGGGCGTTACCCGAGGTGTCCGACTTTGTTAATCATGTGATAAGAAGCCATCCAAAAAACACCAAGGACAACACATAAGAAATTGCTTCTATTTACTGATTGAAATATAGATATGAAAAATAAAAGAAATGAAAGTGGATGAAAAACCAATTTGCCGCAGGTGATGAACGATTCCACGTGTTCGCATTACGCATGTGATGCTTTTTTCAATTAAGCTACCTTGGAGCCGTCTTCCCATCCACTTTGTGGGGTATTTATGTGTCACTTCTAGAAAAAACCCTGCAACTGTTTGCAAGTGCAACCACTCAGACAGCATGGTGGTTGATCGGGAACATCCTTCCGGTCGTAGGCGTCATGAGTACATGATCTGTTTGGGTGAAGGCAATATATCAATAAACTCATACATGTTACCTGGAGGCGCCAATGTTTCCGGATTCGGGACCCTCGTTATCTTATCAATGAGAAGAAAGGGGTTTAACTGAGGCGGCCCACTGTTTATTAATGACATCATAAGAAGCCAACACACGGAGAGACCAAGGACAACATTGGGGAAATTACTTCTACTTACTGATTGAAATAAAGGAATGATAAATGAATGGAAACGAAATGATGGAAATGAAACTTTTTTTTCAGGATTGGAGCTGTGCACGATGGCGAAGGTACCGCGGACAGTTGCTTCGACGTTGGATACGTAATGAGCCCATACATGATACCATCTGCCAATCCGTCTTACTCGCCTTGCAGCATTGCCGATATTCAGAAGTTTTTGGGGTAAGGTTTTTTTATTGATGCTATTAGCACAATATAAATTAGCAAATTTGTAAAGGTAAGCTGGCGCTACTAGTTTAACCTGACACAGACAGATTAATCAATGTGCATGCGACGGCTAAAGCTTATTTTGTATGAAGCGTAACAGAGCTAAGGTGTTCATCGGTCTTAAAGTCCTCGAAATCACTACATGCGCTCTTTCTGGTCTCCACGAGAATGTAAGTGAATTCACAGAGTTTAAATTTCAGTGGGATGAGAGACTTGTTAGAGACAATTTACGAGTGAAGACGTGTATGCCCAAGTTTATTGAAGGTTGAACGAAAATTTCTAGTACTAGTTATCTGACTTCTTTAAGAACTTGAACAAATCGCGTAGTTGTTTCACTGTGCCCTGGCTAAATTAAATACTGTAGCGACTGTTATTTAGAAATAATTATTTTTCTATATCATTACTTATGGTATATGCGTCAGGATCTAGAAAGGAGTGGGCTTCAATTTAACTCCATACACTGACTACATAGAACTGAGTTCATTAAAACACGTACAAGAACTGCAATCGTGAGCGATAAACTTGGGGAAAAGGTTCTATAGCGGAAGTGTGGCTTTTCAATCTGCACACGCAATAAGCATAAGGCACGCACACATCATATAGCCTAATTTGATGCGAAAGAAACCGTTGCAATTAGACGCACGCAATCGTTTCGCATGGTGCCTAGATTAACAGGCAGAATGCGATAACCGCGTGATTTTGAGTTACTTTCAAATTACTCATATGCTGTAATTTCGCCTGTACTTTACCCCTCTGATTTTGCAGGCTATGTCTCTGTATAAGTTTGTTTAATGACTTGTTTCCTTTTTTGGAGGGCACTGTTAATATCCGTAAACAAGGTTGTCAAGCTTTTCTATTCGCTCCAGCATCTTCGATGTTAAAAAACTGGGTTCCCAAGTTGGGACGAAGGTACTACACACGTCAAGAAGTTGCTATGACTATTAAGAAAAAACAGCAGGTGCGTAGCTTGTGCGTTTGTGTTACTGCGCCAGCTGCTCGGCGTTGCTACACAGCGATGCTGAATTTTTGGTGCATACACTGAACCAGGGTAGCTTCTACGTTCGCATACCCATGAATATTCATATGGAAAGACCGATCGCAACAGCACAATTTCTGGAACGGAAACGTAATGAGTAGACTTTGTGTGTGCTTTCTTTAATTCAGCATTAGGTTGTCATTTCTACGCTTGACTAAAACTTCGAATATTTTTTAATCGTATACATTTCTCGACTTTATTTATTATTTGCTGTCTTGATATGAATGTGACAGAAACACAACGCACACGGACTTAATATTTCATCTCATGGTTTCTGCACTTCAGTTATAGACACGCATTTGCACCTTGATTGGATGCTGCGTGCCCTTAAAAGTGTGATCTTTCATTAGTTCGCGATAAAAATACATCTTAACCTATCATGATTGAAGTAACCTCACGTTGCTTTGCAGAAACGACACCCCTAAACATATAATCAACACATTGTTTTGATAGATAACGATAAATGTCTGGACAAATGCTTTATTTCTAGTAGAGGCTGATGAAGGTTCTCCGCGCGCTCATAACGCCTAAAAATAAGAAAGGTAAAGTCCAAAGTTAACATGGTGTTTCATTAGGTAGAATTGATAAAGGGCAAACAAGAACAATACAAGGTACAGCACTCAAGCATCTTCTTTTGCATGAAAACGCAGTATCTGAAGTCGTTACACATCTTTCCCATTATATTTACGCAGCAAAGAAGATTCTGATTGCTTATTTGAACACACGGGTGATCCACAGCTCGACGCCAACAGGGCGGCACACTGCAGCCGCTTCTTGGCAAGGGGCCAGAAACTGCTTCGTACTGAGGTTTGAAAATGTGTTGCTTTTCTCTGAGAGTGATCTGTCCGATATATAGTGTGCCTATTCATTCATAAAGCCTTTATACGGTGAGCTTTTAACCTACGAGCCTTCTAAAACGAGAAATTGTATTCTTCTGGGACTAGCTCCTATATTTTATTAATTGCATGCATTTTCAATGGTGCTTTTCTGAGAGATTGCACATTTCTGGATATTTCGAAGGCATTTCACAAGTTTAATCATGTTTTCCTCCTGCACAAATCAGGCGCAGTAAACATTGGTCCTGGAGTACTTAATTGCATTCAAGCGTTATTTTCGTTTTCACGTTGTTGCAACCAATCATTCCACATCTCACACGTCTCGAATCGAATCCTCTGGTTTCGATTTCGATCCCTTGGTTTCGAAGCCCCTGGTTTCGATCGAATCGAATCGTATCCAGGGGCCTTTTCTTGGCCCCCTCTTCATTTTATTACATTTTAACGACGTACCCTATCTTAACTTCTCACAGATTTATTTATTTGCTGACGATTGTTATATATATTCTAAAATGAATAATTATTCTGATGTAATGTCTCTTTAATCTGATTTGAACAACATCCATGAATGATGCCTTACATGCTGCATGGAGCTAGACATTAGTAAATGTCGTTATAACACTGTCTTGCCTACGCTGTCTATGAATCCCTCATCAATCCGCAAACACCTGCTGCTAATGTGGCGTTCGCATAAGCGGCAATCAGCAATAATCGGCAATAAGCGGCAAAACACCATCTAGGATATATAGTATCCAAAGGAAGCTGCTGTTTAGGTTACTTGTATAAATATTTTTCTTGCAGAGGTTAAATTGAAGTTGCTATTGTGCAACCATATCTAATGCCACTCAGCTCCTTCTCTGTTATGATATTCTTAATCTCTCTGCCATCCACATCCGGTCACAACAACAAAAAAAGTCGAAGCAGCACAATACAGCTTTGTTTTTGTTCTAACGAGCTGCCATTGTACTACCAGGCTTGCATTCCATTTTAATGTTTGCGTAGGAAGAAATCCCGCATTTTTCTTTTTCATAAATATATTATCACAGCGCATCGCTCTGCTCCCTCAGGATCCACCCGGCGCTTAAAGTAGGTTAATGTATGTTAATGTAGGTTTATTCAGGGGTTAAGAGGTAATGTAGCGCGCCATAAATCTATCACACGCTCACAATGATATATATTCCTGGTACTTAAATTGATGGGTATAATCTACCTAGATCAATAGCAAGCATTAGTGACCCCAATCCTGTTAAGAATGCTTTAACTAAGATGAACTGAAATGGTATGAAGCAAAGTGCAACACAATTAACAAGCAAGAAGATTGCCTGTTTGTTATAGTGTAGTATTGCCTATTTATTTACCCCGGGTTGTGTGACTCACTTTGCGCATTGTTTTTGAACTTTTACTGGTTTCTCTTTCTACTTTATTTTTTCTTCTGTGCATTCCAGCTTCCTACACAATGCTTAAATTTTTCATAACATTTTTCACACCTACGCCAGCAATGTATTAAATATCTTGAGGATTGTATAAAAAACAAAAAGCAAATATTAATAAAAATAAACAGACGTGCGACACTTTTGATCACGTAACACAAGACGCAGCATTTATAATTTGTGCGTTGATGGTGGATCTGCTCGTTTGTTCGCCAATTGAATTGAATGTATTACGCTTTCCGGTACCTTTCAACACTACAGCACTATTGTTATCGCGATATACAAAACTACCGCTATATAGAGTCATAATTGGCTTTGTGCCTGTCTGCACATTCTACAATATCGTGTTTTAAGTTACCGTAAGTGCAAGACCATGGGTAGGACTCATGATATCTGCAACAAATTTCTGTTACCGCCGGAGAAGTATCAGCCCTCACCCCTATTCAAGGAAAATATTGGCAAGACGAAGAAAGTGCTGAAGTTTCTTTCTCACGAAATTGAAATTGTTGGCCCAGGGACATGTGCTGTGATGGTGACGCGCGATAGAACATCGAAATGGCGACTGTCGCCTTGCACCAAAACTGAGCTGTCCGCTGGGGCGTGTGCAGCACGGAAGACATAACAATGTCGTTTCTGCTCTCGCGTGTGCCGTTTTCCGTGTGACATTTATCTATCTCATTCAGGTGCATTTTCTCCATTTATGCATATATGGCGTGTCGTCTTGCAATAGTAATCACACCCTTTTGCGGACGCAGAAGGAAGTCCTGGGTGCCCTCCTCTACCTGCACCTTCTTCCAACATGCCGGCACTTCGGCATGGAGAGAAGTAAGCGCCTGTTTGGCCTACCCACACGGCTATTAGACATGGGGATGGCGGGTGGAGGAGGGCCTAATGTAGCAGTGAGGTTTGCGCATCCCACAAGCTATAGCACTGGACCAGCAATATCAAAAGCGCATGGTTTGCTTACATCCGTGAAGTGCTTAGCACGCTAGCGTTACATCAAACTTTTTTTCGCATGTTAAATTAAATTATGGGGTTTACGTGCCAAAACCACTTTCTGATTATTAGGCACGCCGTAGTGGAGGGCTCCGGAAATTTTGACCACCTGGGGTTCTTTAACGTGCACCTAAATCTAAGTACACGGGTGTTTTCGCATTTCGCCCCCATCGAAATGCGGCCGCCGTGGCCAGGATTCGAACCCGCGATCTCGTGCTCAGCAGCCTAACACCATAGCCACTGAGCAACCAAGGCGGGTTTTTTTTTTTTTTTTTCGCGCGTTCTCACCCAATATATTTTACGGGCGCACCTAAAGGGCTCGGTGTCTCTGATTTGTGAGCCTTTACGGGGATCATTCGCCGATACCGACAAATGCAAGAGTAGCGTTTGCAAGTGCAAGAATAACCTTGGGTATGGCGCGGAAGGTCCTCGTAGGTTCGTGGTGTCGGCACTGCTCCCTGGGTGAGTTATTTTACTGCTTGACGTTGTATTGGGTACTTGGGTACCTGAAAAAGTATCTTATGTGCTCATGTAATCATGTTACCAAACCTAAGGTGCCTTGATGAACAGGTGACTCATAGTATCAATCATTGCAGCGAGAGTTCAAGAGCCTTTCGCGCTAGGCGGCCATGACTTTCAAGCCCCCCGGTCTTATTGAGGGGAAGTATTGCCAGTGAAACATACCCGAAACCAAAGAATTGCGTTGCCTTTCTGTGTACGAACATAGTGAGAAAAACAAAACCGTAGGCCGCTGCTACAGCATTCCCGGAGCAGGATCGCCCCCACAGCTGCCATGACTCTTTCAGGCCCACTCAACATGCGTATTCTGGACAGCGCTGCCGTCTGCTCCTTCGTGTTCTACAACGACGCTTCGCATTTGCGGACGTTGATATTAATTTCTTTTCAAGTGGTGGTCCTAAATCACGTTGAAATTTTTTATACGTCCTGATTGAATTAGCGAGGCAATTTCATTTTGATTAACGTTCTAACAATTCACTTATCGCATTTCCTAGATTAGATGATGGTGACATTGTTCTGATTGTTTGTATATTCTTATACACTTTTCGAGGACACCGTGACGCCTAATAAAGGGACTGCGCAAGCATATATTTGTGAAGTGGCTGCTGTTGTAGCTAACAAATGTAGGGATAGATATTAATGGTTCTACGGTTGGGGAATTGCCAATGCATGGACAGTTACCTCGTCAAACTTATTCATGAAGTCGATTACAGCGGCTACTCTGTACATATTTTTTATTCAAAATAATATTTTAATGTACTGATGGAATAAATACATGATATTTTTTCTATTTATTGATCATTACGTTTTTGGCGAGCATAAAATAACACATGTCACATCAGAAAACACGCAGTGGTACATTCAGTTCACCAACATATGTATTCAACGGCTACGCAATACTTCCCGCCTTAAAAGATAGCGAGATGAACCAACGGCCAAACGAAAACTCACACTGGCTACCTGCTTTCACGCTTCGAAATTAGCCTCAGCCAGAAGAGAATATTACAAAAATTTAAAGCAACGACGTAAGGATACCTGAACTGTGCGACAGCCACCCGATGTTTGTATACAGAAGCATGAAGCAGATTCTGCCTCTCGGCTCTTCTATAATGCTGACACTGCAGTGCAAAAATGATTGGCAACATGTCGTTCTAGCGCGACTAGCGCGGTAGGAATTTAACCTGAAGATGCTATTTTTATTTCCCTGGGGAAGATTTTCAATGCCACTTTGGCTCTCTTCAACATACCCACATGTATTAACCCGATTTTCAGGCAGGCAAGGCGCAACTGTACGTGATACTTTAAAAAAAGAAAAATAACTGCCTCCATTCCACTCTGCGAAAGTGGGCGTAAGGCAAAGCTGGTGCGTACGTTATACAAGTACCACCAACCAAACAGACCTTCGACGATGTTACACTTGCACCACCACCACAAACTTGTACGCCACGTGGAACCACACGTGTGCGAAAGTGAAGCCTACAACCTTACTGTTCTGGGTGGTCCACTAAGCAAGGGTGTCTTATGGAATTAAGTTTATCTTTATATATAAATTGCGTCGAAAAACGCATAAGTACGATTTACACTCAAGCTGCAGACATGATAGCTTCGAATTGTTAATCGAACATACGGGAAAACCTAAAACTGTTACGTTGTAACTGAAAGACAATCCCATTTTCAAGCGGCCGTTCGAGGTCTATAGGAGTTGGTGGGGCCGCTAGGTGGTGGTACAGTTTGCACAGCATAGATTATCTTGCTTGTCAGCCCGGGGCCTAGCGCAATTGCGTCATTGAACTAACTGAATTCTTCAAAGTAAAATGTGCCAGAAAATTCGTAAAGTATGAGTTGCACACATCCTACGCCCATGATAGCATCAGACTGTAATTCGAATATACGGGAAGACATAATTGTCTTACGCGCAAACTCAAACTCAAGGACATTTTCCAGTGGCCGTTTTCTGGGCGCGCACGCCACGAAAAGACCCAACCAACTAGATGCTAACAGCTTCGCTGTAAATCTCATCCGTGAGCCTGTGATGACATCATCAAGTCTATGAGCATCTTCGGCGTCATGACTTGCCTTTTTGCGAATGGAGCAACATCACTGTTGCAGACACCGCTGTAGCCAAAACAATCACCGCAAACCAACACCAATCTGAGAGACATTCATATTCAGGAATGGCGACATCCGTTGATTCTGGTCTGACCAATGTAACAAAGCACAAGCTCGCAGAGCAGTTCACAGCGGCCAAGAAAACGTTAGCACAGAGTACGAATACAGCTGCCTTCGCCGATCGCCGGATCCGTGCTTACCCGTAATCAAAGCACCGACGTGACCACCCTCTTTTTATTAGGTGCGTTTCTTAAAATTCTACGAGAAAAGAGGGCAGGGGTTTTCTGCAAAAGGACTAAGCTTTGAAGGAGGAATACAATCACGACATGTAAGATTTCTGGTCATGCAGGAAGTGAGATGTGTAAAATCATAAATTATCACTATTTGACTCCGGATATGCGCAAATTTTAAAAGATGTGGATTCATTACGGCAAATGACCTGATAAAACACCTGAACGTGGTTACATTTTATTGCTTTGTACGCCCG
Source organism: Dermacentor andersoni (assembly GCF_023375885.2). NCBI lineage: Eukaryota > Metazoa > Arthropoda > Arachnida > Ixodida > Ixodidae > Dermacentor > Dermacentor andersoni. The sequence continues at coordinate 47,477,902 of NC_092823.1, read as the reverse complement.
CAAAAAGTGCCTTTCTGCAAGGCAACTCTGTTACAAAGTTCGTGCACTTGATAGGGAAGACAATAATACATAGGCCAACCTGGGGTGGATGCCACAAAGCGTACTATTCGAATGACGCCGCTCATACGGCGATGCAGTGTGGTGAAGCTTTTGCTCCGGACGGCTCCTCTGAGCATATTTTATGAGGCCACACGGAAATACAAGTTTGTTTCTGTCTGGCCATGGCCGTGTTCACTGTAGTGCCGCCAGAGCCGACAGCCTTTGTCTTAGCTACAATTCTAATTTGGCTCCAATGTGTGGAAATGTTGACCGGCACTCTATAACAATAGTGATAGCAGGGCGATATTAACGCCGACAGGTCTTCAGTATTCTGACCTTTCTCTGTTCACGCCTTCTCCAAACCTTCTTACCTGTCAACACAACGCACCCAGCTCACTCCATTATTTCCACACGAAAGCTGATCCCACCATAGGGGTGGTTGTTCTTCAGGATGCTACGGCATTGAAATCATATTTTGTAGCAATATGATGTTTCTTTTACTATTGCCTGCCTTGATAGAAGGGATAAACCAGCCTGCTGCTACAAGACACCAGAACTAACACCCCCATGCTCATCTCGCGGTGCTACATTTTGCTCAGATGTAATCGTTACTCATTTTGATTTGTTTTTTAACACTTTATCAAACAGACAGACGGACCATGCTCGTTCCTTTGCTACACTGGCCGCAAGTCTTCTTTTCGCCTGCCAGAACGAGATGGTAAACCCTGCAACAAGTTTGATGCATCTCAGGTAATTTTTCATTTCTGACCTCCCCTCTTTCATTCCCAACATTTACAGCCGGAAATCAAGGTCACTGAGTTGGCAATCGTTGCAATATTTCCCTAGATATTGCGAGTTAATGCAATACAGTGTCTCAATTGCAGCTACTCGCAAGCCTTGTGCTTGGGCTTTTTAAATGGCATGCCATGAATATGACATGGCCGTTGATTAATTAGAGATAGCTGAAGTTATAAAAAATTTTCAATAGTCACGCAGCCCAAAGAGCTTACGAGAATCTCTAAACAAATGGCTAAAGACTCCACAGCTACCCGAATTCTTCACAACACAGGCCGGTAAATAAATACTAGGAAGATGGTCAGACAACCAGGAACAATCTTTCTAATGAAGCTGACTCCATCTGTAAAAGTGTAGAAGCTCTTAGGTAAGAACTGACTAGCCCTGATAATCATTTAGGAACGCTACAACCTGTGGCTTCCAGGTGACATTATACTGGTGAGAAATGATAGAGATAACTTACAACTGATTTAGTACCTTGGCCGAAACATGCATCAGTAGGTCTGAAGGACAATATCGAGAGCTATCATGTAAAATTCAACGCCCTAGGAAGATTACGAGAAATGACAATTCGAACTCAGCCTCGAGAACCCTTCAACATAGAAGTTCAGATATTCGAAGAGTTCAGATACGTAGGCTAATTTTTTACAGGAAATCCTATCCTTGAGGATAAGATTTTCCGAAACACAAAATAGATTTACGCGGATACAGCTGGCATGTTCAGACTAATGAGTGGCTCCTTACCTGTATCATAAAAATTTTACAATCTTCTACTACTAGCATAAGTGGCAGAAATGTTAAAGCCAACGAAGATCCTTAAGATTAACCTAAGAAACTGTCGTGCAATTGCAGTGAAACTTTGTCTTAACAAAAAGAGATAGAAAGATTGGTGTGGGGAGTACACGACATGTGCGTGGTGAATGGCCTAGTTGAAAGTATGATGAAGGAAGGGAAGTGACCAGTAGATGTGAGGCGTGGGACCAGTAATTGTTGCTGATATTAAAGTGGGTATCGGTCACAGGGAAGTGTTGCTAAGGAGGCCTACGCACTACGGGGTGCGATAAAAGAAGGAAATTTGCAGTCAAAAGATAGTTTCACTTGGTGGAAGACATGTATCAGGAGGTCAATGGACTTTCTTCATGCTAAGTACCCCTTGCTTCATGCTTCATGCTAAGTACACAATATCTAAATTATATTCTCATGCTGTTGATACCGAGGATACTGATATGGTTTTGATGGTGATGATAATAACAATGGCGATGGCAAATCCACAACAGTTAGCTCAATCATATATAAACGTATAAATGTGCAAAGTTTTCCCTATTCATGCAAATAAAGTCCACATTCCGATTAACAGAATCGTAAGTGTATGGCTAAAGGTAAACATGCGCAGGTAAATGAGAGATTCTCTGTTGCAAGCTGACCAATTAAAGTGCTATTAACATAAAGCATATGCTTGTATCTTTCACATTAATGGCATAGCCGACGTGTCAAGTGTACCACTGTACTAATATTGAAATTTAAAAGTACTAGATATAAATAAAGCTTTCGCTAATGCTGAAATTTCGGGCATCAAAATAAACAGTAGAGGAGGCACCCTGAAGTTTGACAAGTTTGACCAGTCAGGCTCTCTTGATTGTCCAGCTAGCCGACACAATACCGCCAAATCTCTAGGAGGAAAGTAAGGATCACTTCAGGAGTAGTAAATCGACCATTCGACGTTCTCGGTAAGTACTCGTTAGACTAAACCGAACGAATGTCCGCAACTATTGCTTAAATTTCTGAAAAGAACAATTTGGCTAAGGGCTAGAAAACTATGCTGCTAATACTTTTGGGCAAGTATTCATACTCTCGCCACAAGTAATGGCATGACGCGTTTATATAGGAATGCATCTGTCATAAGTTACTGATCGCAAGTTTTCTGGATATTTAGTTAAAGTAGTTGGTCAAATTTAAAACGACCGTCATTATTCAGTTACATTCCACATTTCTTTTCCTTTCAGATGTGCAACGAAGGAAATTGCATATAAATTAATAAATAACTGCTGTGTCTACGGTGGAGGCATTTTCACCGTAGTATCTTCTTGAATTTGTTAAGAAAGAATATATTTCGAAAATGAAGGCGAAGGAGATGCTTTATGCCACACACAAACACTCTTTTGAAGACCTCAAGGACACATGCATAAACCAATACTTGACTACGGAACCGCCATTAGATACAAAGGCAATAATTAGCCTCCTGTCTACATAAATAAATGAGCAAAGTGCATATATAACCATTCTTTGGTGTGGAGTGTCAGAGAACTTTGATGGCTAGAGCGGTTCAGGCGTCAAATGGGCTGCGGGTGAGGCATTCAGCAAAAGACGGGCGCCCAGAAAACATGGCGAGACAGAGCACGAACATTTGCTTGGGAGCTGTAGAGCCCCTGTGTTCAGTGCTCCGCTGGACGATCACAGGACTTCACGGCGACCTCATTTCCACTAGAGTCGAGCGATCTCATTATGGGCATTAGACCATCTGCTGGAATTAGCACCGTGACTCAGCTTGTGCGGCTATGGTAATAATTGACGATGAGGCTGCCTGCCAGATGCATGCTTATTTCGCAAAAGCGCATTTCCAGACATGGCAATCAGTAAATACTGTGACTGAGTGACTGTAGCGTTACTGCTGCCGCGCAGTAGCTGTTACACTGAAGAACAATGCAGGAAGAACAATGCCACAGCAACAGTTTCGTTTGTTGTGATACATTTCATTGCAGTAACATATAGAGTCAGAACTGCTGTTTAAACCGACACGTTTTATACACAGTTCCCTATCTTATTACCGCAAATGACTCTACCTTGTCAGTCGATAAATTTTCTTTCTCTTGTTTTCTCAGCAACGCGCTCTGAAACAGTTTGAACCAGCCTTTATGAATTTTCGCTTAAGTAGGTGGGCCGCTTTATCATGATAAATTCCGTTTAGGTCCTGTCAATTCCTGTGCGTGGCACTTTTCTAACCAAACAGAATCATCCACGTGCACCTTAAGAGACGAGTGCATTTTCATGGTTAAGCAAAATGGGGCGCACTGTCGACGAGATGATCCATAGGCTACTCTCAACGAACGCCACTGCCTTTTCAGATACCTAAACACCAAAACAAAACGGGAAATAAGTGACAGCGTAACCTAATGAGGAGAGCTGTGACTTGTGTAGTACCGATACAATTTTGTCGCTCGCCAACGAGTCGTCGCACAGTGTTTTGAAAATTCCAGCGTTTCAGACCCATGACCCTCATGACAATGCACTATACATCAACAACGGCGGTTACCATGCCGGGGGAGAGCGCGCTACTCGGCCTAGTCTGGCGTGTTAGTCTAGAGTTTGCTATCAATTCGCCGGGTCCTCCGAACTTCAGCACGGTTTGTCGGACAAACATCGCCCGCACTCCATGGCCTATGTTGCATTCGGTAGCGCACAACGCCCTACGTGAGAGTCGAGCACGTTTCGAGGGCGATAACTACACACAAAACTAAAAACAAAGCACAAAACGAACAAGACCCATGGTACTCTACGGGACGGCGTATTTTCCATACTAACCAGCCAACTTCGTTCACCGCCTCGAGGTCGCGCCGTGGTGCATTAAAAACTCCAGCGCATTAGCCCCATAGGCAGTGTGCTGGCGAGTCACCCACGCATGGGATCTCAAGTTCTAACTTCGAGTCGAAGTGAAAAGGTAGACGAAACCTGCGGCACTTCGAAGCACGCGGTACGAGGTACGCGGTACGCCCATAGCATTAGCATTCGAATATATCATCGAATCTTCTTATCATTCGCGTCAAGCGTTGCTTGTTTCACAACTCGCGCGCGGCCCGCATTTTTGCCTCTTTGATTCGGTGGCCGCCTGATTCTGATAACGTAGTGCTGTAAGCACGACCACCCTTGCCGAACTCGTTCTTGAATTTCGTGCTCTAATGACGTTTCTGGCCAGAGCGATCAGATCGTGCGCTTGCTGCAAAGACTAGGGTGTCGCCACCGTCGCTTGATAGAAACAGAATCGGGTACGTACTCGCAGTTTTTTCGAGGCCTGTCATTACCTTTACGTCGCACCCGACAGTATCCATAGCACTCTGCCGAGTGACGCACACTGCTGTATCCCTCAGTTCATCTGCAGGATGGCGGACAACGTCGTCGCCGTGCTATTTAGCTACCTCGATCGAGTGTCACAACAGGATCTTTTGTCGCTGGACGCCGAGAACATAGAAGGGCTACCGCGGCTCGGCAGCCTGCTGCCAGAAACAGCCGTCCGAGAATTCCAGCGCATGCTCGCAGATAGTGGCAGCACGAGTCATTTCTTGCAGCGTGTCGCCTGGCTCATGTGTTGGCTGATGGAGCGGAACAAGATTCGCCCATGGCTGCTCTACCGTTTCGGTGCCTCATTCTTGCAGGCCAACCACGCCTCGCTTCTGGAGGTCGTGGCGAGTATACTCAAGCCTCCCGGTTGCCGTATGACAATTAAAGTGAGGCACCGAGGAGGAGCCTACTACGCCTGCATGATAAACGGTTGCACGTCTCCAGTCTGCGTGGGCAACGTAGTTATGTGCTTGGTCTTCTGGCACGGCCAGTCGTTCGCGGCCGCGTATGTTGGCCGAGTCGCCCACCAGCGCCAACTCGCGGACGCCCTGCATTACGCCCTCAACGGCGAAACCGTGGAACTCTTAGAAGGCCTTCACACAGACCTCGGAGCCGCGTTTCGTATGGGATGCCGAAATTTGATCAATTCAGTCACCTATCGCAGAGCTGCTGGCCTGACTGTCGGTGAAGAGTATTTCGTGCCACAACAGCAGCATTCCAATGTACCCGGCAGGCACCCAGGTAAGAGAAAAAAAGGCTTTTATACTGATAATCAGCAGCCTGCCTAGGCCAAGCGCCTGCTTCAGCTAAACCCATCCCACATTGAAAGAGATTAGCCTAATTCATGGCCATCTAGACTTTCGCCACCGTTAACAACATTCTTTTATGTTGATACTTCTGCAAGAGACGTCTATTTAACGAAATACTACAAATCTTTCTTGCGCTGGCTATATTTAACTAATTGCGAGTTTGGCGTAAGACTGGTGGCGTGTTTTCCTGCCAGACCTTTTATTGTGAAACATGATTATGCTGCTTCTCGCTTCGGTACTTGAGTTCACGCTGTATTCATTTTTTCATTGCCCCGTGGCGTTCACTGTGCACTTTTTTTCTCTCTATCTAGGCGGATTTCTATGACGAACGGAAAAAAAGGGCGCATGGCGGCGATTGTTCGAGCACCGTATCTGCAAGCAGGAACTTGAAATGGTACAGGCCGTGCCTCACGGCTGATTTCCAGAAGGCAGCCTGCAGTGGTTCCAGGGCAAGACTTGTCAAGCGCCGGGCGCCGGATAACTCATTTTCGCCACGGGTGCAAGGATAGCTCTTGACAAGCAAATTGCACTGGCGGACCGCTACCGGAAAGACAGCAGATTTCACACGGCGCGGCTGGTGTACGTTCTTTGTCAACAGCTTCGATACGGCGTGGAATTGTGACCGCAATTGCTTTGACGCGGCCTATTGCAGAATACCGTGGAAGGTGAACTGCACTATCCAAGCCAGACACTAGCCTTAACAGGCCGGTTCCCTTCTGCGCCCTTCGAACAGCAAGACGCGATTCAAGAGCGCTCCTGATAAATGTGTGGGGTCCGCGCGCGAGGTGGGTATTTGTGACGTCGCCGCGAAGATAAGCGGCAAAAAAAATTGTGAATGTGACATGAATGACGCCAGCATTCGTATGCTTACTAGCTGTTTTCATCATTGACAAAAAAATAAAAACAATTTTATTACAACCATGAAACTGTCGCACACATTGTGTGGCGAATGCTCAAATTTGCGAGATTTATTGTTGCAAAGCGACAACTAATCTTCCGGAAAGGTATTACTGCATTGCAAGGCAAGTCCCTATCACTGACGTTATCGCGCAGGCGTATTTTTTTTTACAGCGAAGCTCTATATGCATAGTTGGATAGCTCTGATAAACAATGTGTCCGCGGGAAAGAACCGTGTAGAACGGAACCAAATGTATAGTCGTCCAACCATAGATAAAAATTCAGCAAGAGGGGAGACTCGGCAAAAATTGGCAACAGGAAACGCGTCACGCCTAGCGTTAATCCCTTACATTAGCTGACGCGAGCATGGGGACAAATGTGAAATAAATTTGGTCAGCATTTTATTGCCTTTTATTTCCCGCTAGAACTAAAATAGTTGGGACTATATATGAACTTGCAATTTGCGGCTTAGTTTTCTTGCGTTCCCTAGCAACAAGCTATCGGCACGACAGGCTCGCCAGAGACGCCACCGAAGCGAACGAAGACGGCGGCGCATGTAAGGTTCACGTGTTCGGCGACCCGTCTCTTTTGGATGTGGCCTGCTTGTGGGGCTTCCTGCGTGTTCTTGCGTTCCTTGTGGCCTTTGACATGCAGCCAATGCACTATTGAACTAGGCCAACTGAGAAATTTCGCTTGACAGTCTGTGACCCATTTCAAGCAATTTACGATTTTACGGCACGCGTAGCGAGACTTGTGACGCAGCTATCGAAAATTAGCTTGGCCGTCCTGGCGTAGTTCGAGTTAACGACTCGTACTGGGAGAGAGAGAGAGAAGAATACAGGAAGGCAGGGATGTTAACCAGTCAATAGTCTGGTTGGCTACCCTACACTGGGGGAAGGGAGAAGGGGAAGAGAAAGAAGGGAGAGAGAAGGTGTAGGTACGTGTACGGACAGCACTTCAGTTAAAGTCGCTCGAGCAAACCAGAAGTTCTGAGAAAACACAAAAGTGCCTTCACTGCCTTCTGAGCCGGGAAATGTTCACAACGAGTACCGGTAGTATTACGGCACGCTCGCCGCACCCGGCTCTGTGACGCAATTAGTTTCGCGTGTACTGAATCTTACAGGGACAACTATTGGCACTTTCTGTGATTCCTAACATATTAACATTGCTTAAAATAACTTTCGTTACTTTTTCGGATACTTTTGAGACACGCTCACCGCACCTGGCGTTGTGACCCAGTTAGGAAATAGTAGCTTGGTCTTGTTGAGAAAGTAAGTTTCGCGTGTACTGAATCTTGCTGGGACAAGTTCGTGACGCATTCTGTGACCCCTAGCATTTTTGTAACTTCATTACTTTTAGGGTACGCTCTCCGTGCCTCGCGTTGCGACGCATTTAGCGAAAAGCAGCGTGCTCGTGGTGAGAAAGTTTGCGGCGTACGCAATCTCAGTGGGACAAGCTTGTGACGCTTTTTGAGGCCCCGCAAGAACATATACCTTTCTTCGATACTCACCCTTGCGGAAACTTCACGAGTTATTGACAGAAGTGAGAGCACTGAAGAGTGTGTTCCTTGCGCCGGCATAACGCGCAGAAGATAATGCCGAGAAGCTCAAAAACTAACAACTTTGAAAATTCTGTCTTCTGAACGACTAAAAACAGGCTTTGCACCCACGCATTTGTCTTGAGCGCGAGCACAAGCAATTCTGCCAGCGTCCGGCTGGGAACCTGTCTATGTAGCTTACCATCGCATCGGCTGTGGTGACGTTGTTTTGTAAACCCAAAGTCGCCCTTGTATTTCTCCTTTTAAGTGCAGGGAATACTGACCGCGAAAGAGGAGTGCTTGTACATGAGATGTTCTTATATTTTATGGTATCGTCAGGGATGTGTCACGTATTTCCTACGCCGTGTGTACATAGAAGCGAATTGTTTTAGTTTGTAATGTCACCCACTGACGACTTTCGCACGCTCCGCCTCTACACGTAGTATCCCTAAAATGTCTAAACACCAAAATGACACATGCTTGCAATTTTTTCAGCTGATGCCGTCGGTTAGAGCTTCGTACGACAACTACTGCTGCTTACCTTGTGCCACAACTGTGGATCAAACCGTAAAAAGCCCGGGACGAGCATATATATAGAGCGAGATAAACATTTCCTCTTAAACAAGGAATCTTCCGTCTGCTTTATGAAATTGCACGCGCCACAAATTCCATGGAGGTATGTAAAGATCGTTCGCAACCATTTTTTACGAGATAATGAAACGATCCTGCACCAAGACCGCGCGTGGTTTAGGAGCACAAGCAAAAAAAATTCATAATCCATTCTATTCTGTGAAGGTGGATGACCATGGATGGTGATGCGATCGACGTTGAGTGTCGGAAGATGCGCCGGCCCATGCGCGTACGCGTAACCTTGCGTCACCAAGAAACGTGTAACCGCACCTTTTAGCAGAACCTGTGTCCACGCGTTGTAGTGAACCGAGGCACGTTATCCTTTATCAGCGCCTCAAACTCAGCCCCTAACACGTGCCTCAGACTCGGAATTCCCCAACGTTTTCATGTGGAAAGCATCGCGTCAGCATATGCACCGCAGTCTTCCGTCGCTCTTCCGACCGTATGCTGTTGATTACCAAGAGGTGGTAATCGAAGCATAGGCGATTACATACTCGGCAGCTTGGTCCGAAGTTGAGATCGGGAAAGTCTCTTCGGAACCCGGCACTGTGCCCTCGTGGCGTCGCCATTCTCGGCGTCGTAATATGGTTCATCGGCTCTTGTTCGTGGTCTACGTGCCACATCACGGGCTCGCTCTTCTTCTCGGTCCGTTGGGTCGGCCCGACGTCGACGGTCTCTCTGCCGCCGCTGCTCCCGCTCTCGCTCCTCTTAGATACGCTGCCCTTTGGGCGTAGGGATCCCGGTTGGCCTTTACATAGCAATAGTGGAGCGAAATGGTGCCAAAAATTCTCCTTGGTCACCTTATGAGCCGCCCAGTGCGTCACGCATTGCGTCATACATTTATATTTATACAGCTGCGACGGAACGCCGTTTTAGACGCAGGCGGCCGTTAAACCGAGCTCCGACATGAATGGCGAAATGCGTTTGTTTTTGTTGTTGGCTGTTTTCCTCTGACTCTTTAGGGGAGAGTTTGCAGGGGAGCACCTTTCCGCGAGGACGCCACAAAATCCGGGATGCTCGCGATATACAGCTTCACTGTAAAAAAATGCCGCGCCGTTGTGCGCAGCGGCTTAACGCGTGCCAGCTGCGTTAGTGTGATTCCGGTGTTAATCGCTAGCACTTGGTGCGCTGCAGGCAATTCGGCCGCTCGGCTCCACGGGAGCGTCCGCTCTTATTGAATGTTTTTCCCTACGCGCCAACTGCAAAGGGGGCTTCGCTGAAGACAGCGGATTCACTCGCCTTTGTCGTCTCGTGCGCTTCGGCCAGAATATCTGCATTTCCATTACCTTGTTTGCTTTGTTATTGCATGGTCGCGCCAGTACTGTGCTCTCTAAATACTACTAGCTTTCCTTATAGTGTTGATTTTATAGATGCCATCACTACGACCGCTACAAAGCTTATATATTTATTGTATCTTCTATCTAGCCCCCAAATGTGGTGGTCCGCTGGCTGATGCGTTGCGCTGCTAAGCTCGAGGTCACGAGTTCGATCATAGCCCTGGCCCCGCATTTCAATGGGGATGACATGCAAAAAGGAACTTGTAGATTGGTTTAAGTGCTCGTTATATAACCTCAGGTTGGCAATTATAAACCGCTGTCTACTACTACGGCGTGCCGGGTAATAATACCGCGGTTTGGGCACAAAAAACTCAGAATTATCCCCCCTTATATTTTTGTGAATAACTACAGCTGTCGCACCTAGGAACACCATATCGTTAGTCAGTCATGAAACATCATGCAGAGTAAGTAAAGAAGAGTCCGTCGATCTTGGGAAACCAAGCGCAATCGATGGGTTCATAGGCAGATATTTGCGTGAATTAAGCTGCATTGTAGCAGTTGTAGCAATTAAGCTGCATTGTAGCAATGTACAATTTAAGCTTTGCTCATACTTACAGTCAATTCGTGATGCACATACAAGACTCTTGACCCGAACAAATTTTCATATCTTCACTTAAGAACGGTTTTTGTCGTGCATTACTTGCACAAGGCTCTGTTATGTTTCCATGTTGCCAAGTACGGCACCCACCATTTTCATGCAGCCAAATCTTAATAACGCATTCCGAAGCATACATTTTGCTTCTCTTATTTTTTTTAGCTGAGCATGATACTCTTTCAGTTCAGCGCACTTTCAGACTACCGGAAACCGCTTGGAAAGCCTCACTTCATCAGCCTAAGAACAAAAATAACATTATTAAAAAGCGAAACAAAACCTGCCACATTTTATGGCACTGTTTCACCTGCCTTTTCGGTTTTTTGTTTGTTTAGCGTTCCAACTACCTATACGGTGAATCTTCAGCAAACACAAGCTTCTCAATATTCTTTTTTAGTTTATTAAACATGTGACGCCCGTAGAGAACACAATGCCTTAAAAGTGGTGATCGAAGCAAAATTTGTCGTTTTGGCGAAGGTCCCCCATCAACTAGTACTGCTACCTAGGGAAGGAGAAAAAATATATAAGAGTTGAGTTAGGCTGAGCAGATTAAGATGTCCGGGCGATTTGTGTCATGGTAGTAGTAACCAGTTTTAATTGGCTTGAGAAGGGCAGCACGGTGGCTTTGCACTGCGTAATTCTGTCTACGTTGGCCACTAATTTCGTCTGCTCTTGTGCAAGACGTCCCAAATATTTCACAACAGTTGTAAACCTGTGCTAGAGTGGGTCACGGTACAGACTGAAATATAGGCGATGGCACATTGATGCCAGTTTGGTCAACTTCTTGGTAATAAAACGAACGACGTTCAATGATTCGAGGCATATTCTCCTCGTGCACAACTCTTGCCGTGGCGAAAACTAGAAATTTACTGTAGTAATTCAAATAAGGACAAATTGTCATGGAAACCAAGGATCTCACATTCAGCGACAGAATTTCTGTTTGCACATCTAGGATTCATAGTATCCAAAGGAAGCTGCTCTTAGGTTACATGCAGAAAATATTTTCGTTGCATCAGTTCAATTAATGTTGCTGTTGTGCTTCACTAATAATGCCCCCTCCCACTACCCCTTCTCTATTATTATATTCTTAATCTCTCTGCGATGCACATCAGGTCACAATAATAGATAAACAAGAAGCAGTACAATGCAGCTTTCTTCATTTCGTTCAAAGGATCTACCATTGACCGCCAGCCTTATATTCCATTACTCTCTTTCCGCAAGAAGAAATCACGCATTTTTCTTTTTCACAAATATATATCACAGCGCATCTCTCCGCTCCTTGAGCATCCACCCGGCGCTTTATCGTTAACGTAGCTAATGCAGGTTTACGCAGGGGAGAAGAGGTAATGTAACGCACCATAAACCCATCACGTGCTTACAATTCCTGCTAGCTAAATTGATTGTAATATCATCATCAGCCTGGTTACGCCCACTCCAGGTCAAAGGCCTCTCCCATTCTTCTCCAAGTACCCCGGTCATGTGCTAATTGTAGCCATGTTGTCCTTGCAAACTTCATAATCTCATCCGCCCACCTAACTTTCAGCCGCCCCCTGCTACGCTTCGCTTCCCTTGGAATCCAGTCCGTAACCCTTAATGACCATCGGTTATCTTCCCCCTTCATTACATGTCCTGCCCATGCCCATCTTTCTTTTTTGATTTCAACTAAGATGTCATTACCTCGCGTTCGTTCCCTCACGCAATCTGCTCTTTTCTTATCCCTTAACGCTACACCCACCATTCTTCTTTCATAGCTCGTTGCGTCGTCCTCAATTAAATAGAACCCTTTTCCTAAGCCTCCAGGTTTCTGTCTCGTACGTGAGTACTGGTAAGACACAGCTGTTATACACTTTTCTTTTGAGGGAAAATGGCAACCTGCTGTTCATGATCTGAGAATGCCTGCCAAACCCATCCCAGCCCATTGTTATTATTCTGATTATTTCAGTCTCATGATACCGATCTGGGATCAGTGCATGCCCTCAGTAGGTGTATTCCCTTACCACTTCCAGTGCCGCGCTGCCTATCCTTAACTGCTGTTCTCTTCACGAGACTGGTAAACATTACTTTAATTTCCTGCAGATTAACTTTTTGACCCGCCCTTTTGCTTTGCCTCTCCAGGTCAGTGATCATGCATTGCAATCGGTCCCCTGAGTTACTAAGCAAGGCAATATCATCAGCGAATCGCAGGTTACTAAGGTATTCTCCATGAACTCTTAAGCCCAGTTCTTCCCAATCCAAGTCTGAATACCTCCTGTAAACACGCTGTGAATAGTATTGGAGGGATCGTATCTGCCTGCCTGATTTTTCGTTGCATTTCGCTGTGAGCCCTGTGTTTGCTTTTTTTTCATAGCGAAATTCTGGTATGATGTTACCGAAAGAAAGGTAAAAGAGTAACCAAAACCTACAGAGGCCAAAAGAAGCAACACAGGGCTTCCATCCTGATAATATGAGAGTAGTCTCATATTTCATGCAATGTTCTGCGCTGGCTGCCGGATGGCTCCAATTAGGACACGGTTACCGTGATGTCGGTGCTCGCGCACACGTGAATAATCGAGATGTTTCCGCTGCTGAAGAAAATGCGTTATCGCATTTCACCACAATAACAAAACATACGTCATAACGCATTTAAAAAGGCAAACCGGAAATAGAGAAAACGCAGAAAGAGTGCATCTTATCTGAGATTATCTGCTGCTGCGAGGAACAGACAAGGAGATAGAGGAAGCCCAGTCAATATATTTCCAGTCTCGTCGACTCACCGCTGAAACCGCCGTGCCACGGCCTACTTACTGGAGCAATTGACACTGGCAGTTTAACCAAGTGTTTGAGGTTTATTTGATTCAATACACACTGTAGAATGATACGTGTTGTGAGTGTATACAGGAAGACGTCCGAAAGTGAAATCATTGTAAGGGGACCTTTCATGTGAAGTAAATGTAGAAAAAAATTCGGTAGGGCTTACTTATATACTCAAGTAGAAATGAATGCAAATATTAGAAAAAATAAAACGGCAAGAAACAAAAGCCGTGAATAGCAGCACGGCACATAAGGCGCAACAGCAAAAAAGTAATAAAAATTATATAAAAGGCTTAATGAAAATACCAAAACATCACTAGAGAGTGTATAAGAATGCCAAATGGACCATAATACATATATGCATACTACAGACTCGACGTGATGCAGGGCAGTTACGAATTGTCAGATGCACAGGAACAGATGGAGGACCTTAGAGTTCACATGAATGAAAACAGTTATGGCTTGCTTTTTATTTGGTAAGGTAAAACATTCCGCAGCCTAATAATATAAAATCTAGTTGTTTGAATGCCACAATTGTTACGGAGTCTTGGCAGAATAATTTTCTTTGTAAATAGAATCTGGTGACATTGTGGTTGCTGATGTCAGTTCTGTGCATCAATTGAAGAAGGTTGTGGTTATTGACTAAGTGATAGGCAAATATTCCGACATTACAGTTAACTAAGTCATCAACCCGCAGTATGTTGAGATGGCAAAAGAGCGAAGAGACATGACAATCCCGAGTACTCCATGTAATCGCATGGATGGCTTGATTTTGAGTTGGTAGCAATGGTGTTATGTGTGTTCGTAGGTTAGTCCCCAAGGTGTATTGGGGTAGTTTGAGTGAGTGTGTATGAAGGCATAATAAAGTGTGGTTAGGGTAGGTTGTTGGAACTAATGTCGAGCTTTAAAAAGGATTGTTATTCCATCAAATACCGTATTTCGCACGTGTATAACGTGAAACTTAAATTTTTAGAATCGTCAGTTTCAACATCTAGATAGTTAGTGTTCACGTGTCAGTGTAGCATGCGAATTAATAAATACTGGGGGTACATTTCAGAGATAATTAGACCTTGACCAAAAAAATCATAAACTAAATCATTGAGGGGTTAATAAGTAACTTGTTTCTGTGACACCACGGGGATAAATTCATCGTTAGAGTCTAGTTGGGTTGGTAAAATGGCCAAGTGGGGCTTAGAGCCAGTCAGTATTGTATCCTCAGCATATGCGAAACCTTCAGAATATGAAGAAAGACAATCAGGGAGATCATTAATATATAGTAAAAATAAAAGGGGACCTAGTATGTAGCCTTGAGGGACCCCAATATTGGTGGTTATTGTGGGAGATTGACCAGCCCATATACTGACAGTTTCTTTCCTGGTGACTAACTGAACAATTTTAGGCGGCTAAGAATAATTCCGTACGCAGCCATTTTAGTATCTATTGTGTTATGAACAATGGCGTCGAAAGCTTTGCTGAAATCAACAAATATGGAGCAGACAAAGTTCCCTTTGTCAATTTCCAAATTGCATCTATCAGTGAAAGTTAATAAAGCAAGGTAAGTGGTGTATCCTGGTCTAAAGCCTAATTGCCTTGTATGTGGTATATAAAATTTTCTGACTATAACTGGATAGTCTAACCTTAGTTAGTTTTTTGATTACCTTGCCGAAGAAAGGAAGGAAAGAGATATTCCTATAGTTTTTCAGTGAAGAGTTATCGCCTTTCCCGTATATTGGATTTCTTTGGAATGTTTTAGTGCTTCGTGAAGTACTGCGGATTCAAAAATGAGATTGATAGAAATGAGATGATAAATGAGATTGGCTGGATATGGCTGAATTATTTACATTCATACTAAGAACAGGAATTTGTACTTCATGTGGTGATGTGAGAAAAAGAAAACAGATGAATGTGTTGAATGACGTGAGATCACAAGTGCATCAGGTGGCCAATCGGGCGGAGAATTAGAAAAAAAGTGCTAAATGCGTTGACAGTTTCGGCTCGACCAGAGAAAGTGACATCGTCATGCACAATATTTGTTATTTCAGAGAAGACGTGTTTGGCAAAAAATTAATTCATTAATCACCATTGCTTGTTATTGTTAATTCCGGAACGATTGATTTCGTTCGCATAATAGATTTTTCTTTAGCTTTTTATTAGATTATTATGAATTTTGGAGTATTTATTGCAACGCTGCTGTTACCGTACGTTTCATAGCTGCTGCTTTGTTTTGTTCTTTGTACAATTTTGTTTCCTAATGAGTTCAGTAAGCCTTGAGTCAACCGAAAGCTTTGAGGAGTGGATGATTTTTTTGAACAAGATACTATTCTTGGATACAAGCAGTAATGCATGAAGTAATAATCGCATGAAATTCACTGTATGCTGATTGAGCGCTGTTTAACAATGTAACTCGTGCCGCCACTGTTGGAGATGCGAAGAAACTGCTCCTTGTCGAAAATGGGTTTCGTGTAACAAGAAACATGTTTAAGAGGCTCTTGCTTGAAACGTAAGATGATCGGATAATGATCCGTTATAGCAGTTTGTAAAATAGCAGCACCAGGAGCCGCAAGCCCGTTAATGATTGTATGATTGATTATAGGACCCGGACTTTTAGTACCACGACGAGTTGGTATGTTAATTGGGGACTCGAATCCATAACTATGTAGACAACTTAACCAAAGAGACTACGGTGTTGAGTGGACATTACTTAAGTGAATGTTCATATCCCCCATTATAATGACAAATTTGTATTCTAATGAAAGGGGGGAAAGAACCACGTCAAGCACAGCACATAAAACTTAAACAGGGGAGCAGGGGGATATGTATATGCTATCTATAACGATATTCTTAACGTCGATACCCAAGGATGAGTGGTCAATTTTGATCCATACTGATTCGTAATCTGGGACGTCAAGGTTAAGGTCGGATCTACGTTTATACGTTATAAAGGGAAGGGTGGAAATGGCTGCACCGCCATGGTTGGATGATTTTCGATTACAATGTTCACCTTGTAGCATAGAAAAAAAGTAAAGATTCCAATCGCAGTCACTAAGCCAAGTTTCTGATATACATGCAACCGAAAAGGGGAGAAGTACTTCCGATAGAAGTAACTCGAATTGATGAAAGTGTTCACGCAAGCTGCGAGTGTTGAAGTAAATAACACTGTACTTGGCTCAAAGAAAGGCATCTAGATTGTTTGTAGAAATGTATGGCATGAAGAAATGAAAAACAGGGCGCATGCAGAGCCAACTGCTTAAGAGACGTTGGCTATATAAACAAACATACCCGACAGCTTCCTCACACAGGTTCCTGAGACATACTTCCGGAAGGCACTCAAATCCAACAAGACGACGAGTAAACAACTCGCAGTGGTGTTCTGCGCTCGCGTTCGCTGCCCTACGCTCTGATTGGTGTGTGCACAGCGCAAGCGTTTTCTTTGCAAAGTGGCCCTCTCATTCAAGCGCCAAAGTCCCTGCTTTGTTTAGCGGGTACAACGGGGCAGTGAATATCGAAATGCATAAGTGCAGAGCTCCGCCAATATAATAATAGACGCTGTTAAAAATAAGGGAAAGAAAAAGATGCATGCAGCGTACACCTCAAGGGAAGATGCATTCACTGCTCGTTAGGTTGAATTCATAAATAGTGCTCCTTAAAAAAATGTTTTCTCGCCAGCTGTTTGTTGGTACGATGAAGAAGCGCTCTTTTTCCTATTAGTGAGTGTTACTGCGCAATCTTGATTAGCAACACAAGTGACAACTATTTGATGGTATTTACCATGTAGACCTAATTGCTGGACATTTGTAAGCATCAAACATCGTCTGGGCGCTTTGTTATGGGCCTGACGGGCTGCCCAGGCAGCGCTGCGGAAATGCCGGTCAAAAGAGCTCTCTATGGCGCGCTTTTAGGTTTCGGGTAGTAAAAAACGCGATGCTGTGCTGGTGAACGCATGGCTCCGCGGTATATCTGCTCGTCTCAGCTGCATCGCGGTAGACATTTCGGAGAATTTTGTGCATGGGAGGCATTGTAGCATGCCTTCTATCGCCAAGGAAGCAAAGCGCCGTGCCGTATAGGTGCGCTGCGCACGAGAAATCGCAGACGCAGTTTAGGCGCGCTGCCGTTTTCATGCGCGTGCTGCTGAAGTCGCGCGATGCCAAGCTGCAACGGCAGACTGCTGCAATATGTGTCTACATTCGCTTAAGCACGTGCACTAACTCAGAACCGTTGCCCAACAAGAATGAATTAGTTAACTAATGAAACTAGTATAAAAATTGGAGGACACTAAAGCTTCGCTTTTAAGAGTGCAACGCGATAACATTCTAATATCCCCGACTGCTTCTCACGCTTATGTAACCGCAATGTTTACCTGGAAACGCTTGCCGCGAACGCTATGCACGAACGCGAGCTTTGTGCTGGAACCATGGCCTCTTGCGCGGGCCGCGATGCGGCGGAGGCGAGCGCCAGCTGGATTTGATGCAAGGAACCGGGCGCGTCGCTCCGTGATCCCCAAGACACCCATCGCGCCGGCGCGCACAAGACGGCGGACGCCGTGGCGGCTCGGTGAACGCCGCAGCAGTTTTTGCGTGTTTGAAGGGGGATTCTTTGAGTTTTCGCATCACAGGATTCTGTCTTCTCGTATAGCCAAATTACAAATCCAAGAGCGATCCTGTCTGTAGGTTGTGTGCAAGCCGTAGTTTACGATTTCTCTACGTATTTTAGCTTAAGAAATTCAATAAGTTCCGTGCATTTCTTGCATCATGTGGAAGGCCTGGGTATACGTGCTACGAAAATTTCTGGCGCCGGATTTTCTGCGACATGGGCTCCTTAACGCTATCGCGTTAATAATCTGCTGGTGTTAGCACCGTAGCTCAGCTTGAGCGGCTCTGGTGTGTGTTTACGCTGAAACTTCGTGTCAGATGCATGCTTATTTCGCAAAAGGCCGCTTCCAGACGTGGCAAGCAGTAAATACGGTGACTGAATGTTTGGAGCCTCAGCCTCCGTAACGCTGACGCGCAGTAACTCTTCTTTTTTCATAGGAAGAACAATGCCACAGCAACAGTTTGGTTTGTTCTCATTCATTTCATTACAGTAACATATATATATATTGACAACGGCTCTTTAAACAACACTTTAATATACCGTTCATTATCTCATTGCCACAACTGGCTGTGCCACGTCAGTGGATAAATTTTCTTTCGCTTCTTCTCTCAGCAACGCATTCTTAAACAGTGTCAACCACTCTGTATCAATTTCTGCTTAAGTAGCTGGGCTGCTTCACCATAATAAATTGCTTTTAGGTCCGGTCCATTCCTGTGAGTGGTCGTTTTCTAATAAAAAAGTCATGTGCACACACCTTTAGAGACGACTGCATTTTTCATGGTTAAGCTAAATGAGGCGCACTCTCAACGAGGTGATTCACAGGCAACACTCAGCGAATGCAAGAGCCTTTTCCGATAGCTAAACATCAAAATATAACCGGAAATGAGCCCTGAACACGCACACAAAGTGACAGCGCAACTTAATGCAGAGGGCGGCGACTTGTATACTACCGAGCCAATTTTGTCGCTCGCCACTAAGTCGTCGCACAGTGTGTTGAAAATTTAAGCGTTTCAGGCCAGTGACTCTCATGACAATGCACTATAAATTGATAACGGCGGTGACGATGCTTGGGGGCAGCGCGTTGCTCGGCGTACTCTGGTGTGCTAGTCTTCAATTTGCTACTAACTCGCCGGGTTCTCCCAACTTCAGCACGGTTTGTCGAACGAAAAGCACCCGCACTTCAAGGCCTGTGCTGCATTCGGTAGCGCACAACGCCCTACGTACGAGTCGAGCACTTTCCAGTGCAAGAACTACAGACAAAACTTAAAACAAAGCACACAATAAACTAGACCCATGGTACTCTACGGGACGGCGTATTTTCCATACTACCCAGCAAATTTCGTTCACCACCGCGAGGTCTGGCCGTGGTGCGTTCAAACCTCCACTGCATCAGCCCAATAGGCAGTGTGCTGGCGCGTCACCCACGCGTAGGATCTACAGTTCTAACATGGAGGCGAAGTGAAAAGACAGACAAAACCCGGGGCGCCTCGAAGTACGCGGTACGCCCATAGCATTAGCATTCCAATATATCCTCGAATCTTCTTATCATTCGAGTCAACCGTTGCTTGTTTCGCACCTCGCGCGCGGCTCGCTTTTTTGCCTGTTTGATTCAGTGGCTGCCTGATTATGATAACGTACTGCTGTAACCACGAACACCCTTGCCTAACTCCTGCTTGAATTTCGTAATCTAATGACGTTTCAGGCCAGAGTGACTTTTGAACACAACAATCAGATCGTGCGCTTGCTGCCAAGGTTAGGGCGTCGCCACCGTCGCTTGATAGAAACAGCACCGATGACGTACTCGCAGCTTTTTTCGAGGCCTGTTATTACCTTTACGTCACACCCGACCGTATCCATAGCCCTCTGCCGAGTCCGCCCACTGCTGTATCCCTCAGATCTTCTGCAGGATGGTGGACAACGTCGTCGACAGGCTATTTAGCTACCTCGATCGAGTGTCACAACAAGATCTTTTGTCCCTGGACGCCGAGAACATAGAATGGCTACCGAGGCTCGGCACCCTGCTGCCAGAAACAGCCGTCCGAGAACTCCAGCGCGTGATTGCAGATAGCGGCAGCACGAGTCATTTCTTGCCGCGTATCGCCTGGCTCATGTGTTGGCTGATGGAGCGGAACAAGATTCGCCCATGGCTGCTCTACCGTTTCGGTGCCTCATTCTTGCAGGCCGACCACGCCTCGCTTCTGGAGGTCGTGGCAAGTATACTCCAGCGTCCCGGTTACCGTATGACGATTCAAGTGAGGCACCGAGAAGGAACCTACTACGCCTGCATGATAAACGGTTACGCGTCTCCAGTCAACGAGGGCAACCTTATTATGTGCTTGGTCTTCTGGCACGGCCTGTCGTTCGCGGCCGCGTACGTTGGCCGAGCCGACCACCAGCGCCAACTCGCGGACGCCCTGCATTACGCCCTAAACGGCGAAACCGTGGAACTCTTAGAAGGCCTTCACGCAGACCTCCGTGCCGCGTTTCGTATTGGGTGCCGTAACTTGATCAGTTCATTCAGCTATCGTATAGCTGTTGGCCCACCTCTCGGTGCAGTGTGTTTCGTGCCACAGCAGCAGCATTCCAATGTACCATGGAGGCACCCCGGTAAGTAAAATAAAGGCTTTTATACTGATAATCAACAGCCTGCCTAGGCCAAATGCCTGACACACTACCGAATTGATCTGACTTGCTTCAGGCAAACCCATCCCATATTTAAACAGATTACGTTAACTTATCGGCATCTAGCCTTTCGCCACATTTAGCAACTTTTTATCTTGATACTTGTGCAAGCGACGTCTGTTTAACCAAATACTACGCACCATTCGGGCCCTGGCTGTGTTTAACTAATTGCGAATTTGGAGTGAAACTGTTGCCATGTTTTCCTGTCAGACTTTTTGATGTGAAACATCATTTTGAGGCTTCTCGCTTTGGTACTTTAGTTCACGCTATATGCCTTTATTCATTGCCCAGTGGCGTTCACTGTTCACTTTTTTTTCTGTCCATCTAGACGGATTCCAATGACAAACGGAAAAAAAGTGCGGATGGCGGCAATCATTCGAGTACCATATCTGCAAGCAGGGATTTGACATGGCACACGCCGTGCCTCGCGACTGATTTGTAGACTGCAGCCTGCAGCGATTCCAGGGCGAGACTTGTCAAGTGCCGCGTCAGCATTCGAGGCACGCCGGGTCACTGAGTTGCACCACGGGGGCACGGATAACCCTTGACAAGCAAATTGCACTGGCGGACCGCTACCGGAAGCACACCAGCTTTCACACGACACGAGTGGTGTACGTTCTTTGTCAAGAGCTTCGATACGGCGTGGCATTCTGACCGCAACTGCTGTGACGCGGCCTAGTGCAGAATACCGTGGAAGGTGAACTGCACTATCCAAGCCAGACACTAGCCTTAACAGGCCGGTTTCCTTCTGCGCCCTTCGAACAGCAAGACGCGATTCAAGAGCGCTCCTGATAAATGTGTGGGGTTTGCGCGCGAGGTGCGTATTTGTGACGTCGCCGCGAAGATTAAGCGGCTGAAAAATTTGTTAATGTGACATGAGTGACGCCAGCATGAGTATGCTTACTAGCAGTTTTCATCATTGACAAAAAAATAAAAATTTTATTACAACCTTGACACTGTCGCGCACATTCTGCGGCGAATGCTCACGTTTGCGAGATTTATTGTTGCAAAGTGACAACTGATCTCCCGGAAAGCTATTACTGCATTGCAAGGCAAGTCCCTATCACTGACGTTATTATGAAGGCGTATTTATTTTTATAGCGAAGCTCTATATGGATAGGTTCTGATGAACAATGTTTCCGCGGGCAAGAGCCATGTAGAACGGAACGAATATGGTCGTCCAGCCATAGAGAAAGGAATCAAAAAGAGGGGAGATTCGGCGAAAATTGGCAAAAGGAAACGCGTCACGCCTAGCGTTAATTCCATACGTCAGCTGACGCGAGCATAGGGGGGAAAATGTGAAATAACTTTGCTTTCTGTTTTATTACTTTTTCTTCCCCGCTAGAGTTAAAATAGTTTGGACTATATATGAACGTATACTTTGCGGCTTTGCGGTGTTGGGCTGCTGAGCACGAGGTCGCGGGATCGAATCCCCGCCATGGCGGGCGCATTTCGGCGGGGGCGAAATGAGAAAAGACCCATGGTACTTACATTTAGGTGCACGTAAAAGAACCCCAGGTGATCAAAATTTCCGGAGTCCTCCACTGCGGCGTGCCTCATAATCAGAAAGTGGTTTTGGCACGGTAAACCCCACATTTAAACAAATCTGTTTTCTTGCGTTACCTAGCAACAAGCTATCGGCATGACAGGCTCGTCAGAGATCCCTCCAAAGCGAGCGAGGATGGTGGTGCAAGTGAGAAATTGCAGTGCATTTGAAGCAATTTAGGGTTTTACGGCGCGCGAAGCGAGACTTGTAACGCAGTTGTCGAAAAGCAGCTCGGCTGTCCTGGCGTAGTATATTTGAGTTAATGACTCGTACTGGGAAATGTTCAGAACGCTTTCCGGTAGTTCTCCGGTACGCCCGCCCCACCCGGCTTTGTGACGCAGTTAGTTTCGGGTGTACTGAATCTTACAGGGACAAGATTTGGCGCTTTATCTGATCCCTAACATTATTGTAATTCATTTCGTTACTTTTTCGGATACTTTTGAGGCACACTCACCACGCCTGGCGTTGTGACGCAGTTAGGAAAAAGTAGCTTGGTCGTGTTGAGAAAGTAAGTTTCGCGTTTACCGAATCTTGCCGGGAGAAGTTCTTGACGCATTCTGTGACCCCCAACATTATGGTACTTTTGCTGCTTTTGAGGTACGATCTCCGCGCCTGGCGTTGCGACACAGTTAGCGAAAAGCAACTTGCACGTGGTGAGAAAGTAGTTTGCGGAGTACTCTATCTCAGTGGGACAAGTTTGTGACGCTTTTTGAGGTCCCGCAAGAACATATACCTTCCTTCGATACTCCTGCTTGCAAAAACTTCGCGAGTGATTGCCAGACGAGGGTGTGAAGAGTGGGTTGCTTGCGCTGGCAGAACGAGCAAAAGATAATGCCGAGAAGCTCAAAAACTAACAACTTTGAAAATTCTGTCTTCTGAACGACTAAAAACAGGCTTTGCCCCCACGCATTTGTCTTGAATGCGAGTACAAGGAATTCTGCCAGCGTCTGGCTGGGAACCTGTCTATGTAGCTTACCATCGCATCGGCTGCGGCGAAGTTGTTTTGTAAATCCGCAGTCGCCCGTGTATTTGTCCTTTTAAGTGCAGGAAATAATGACCGCGAAAGAGGAGTGCTTGTACATGCGATTTTTTTATATTTTATGGTATCGTTTCGGATGTGTCACGTATTTCCTACGCCACGTGTATGTAGAAGCGAATTGTTTTAGTTTGTAATGTCACCCACTGACGACTTTCGCACGATCCGCCTCTGCACGTAGTATCCCTAAAATGTCTAAACACCAAAATTACACATGCTCGTAATTTTTTCAGCTGATGCCGTCGGGTAGAGCTTCATACGAGAACTACTGCTACTTACCTGGTGACGCAACGGTGGATGAACGCACAAAACCCATGGCACAAGCATTTATGTAGAGCGAAATAAACGTTTCCTCATATGCGACAAGTCTTGCGTCTGCTTTATGAAATTGCACGTGTCACAGATTCGCAATCATTTTTACTATACGATGAAACGATCCTGCACTAAGACCGCACGTGGTTTGGGAGCACAAGCAAAAAAAAATTCATGATCCATTCCATTGTGTGATGGTGCATGACCATGGACGGTGATGCGATCGACGTTGAGCGTGGGAAGATGCGCCGGCCCATACGGATAAACGTAACCTTTCGTCGCCGAGAAACGTGCAACTGCACCTTATAGCAGAACTTGTCTACACGCGTTGCAGTGAAGCGACGCACATTATCTTTTTATCAGCGCCTTCCTACACGTGCCTTAGGCTCGAAATTCCCCAACGTTCTCGCGTGGAAAGCATCGCGTCAACACAACCACCGCCTTCTCCCGTCGCACTTCCGACCGTATGCCATCGATTTCCAAGAGGTGGTTATTGAACCATACGCGATCATATACCCGGCAGCTTGATCCGAAGTTTCGATCGGGAAAGTCTCTTCGGAACCTTGCGCAGGCGCCGTCGAAACCCGGCACCGTGCCTTCGTCGCGTCGGCATCCTCGGCGTCGCGATATGGTTCGTCGGCTCTTGCTCGTGGCTTACGTACCATATCGCGGGCTAGCTCTTCTCGGCCCGTCGGGTTGGCCCGACGTCCACGGTCTCTCTCCCGCCGCGGATCCCACTGTCGCTCCTCGTAGATACGCTGCACTTCAGGCGTATGGATCCCGATTGGCCTTCTCATAACAATAGTGGAGCGAAATGGTGCCAAAAATTTCATTTGGTCACCTTATCAGGAGCACAGTGTGTCACGCATTGCGTCATACATCTACAGTTACACAGCTGCGATGGGGTGCCGTTTTAGAGACAGGTGGCCGTTAAACCGAGCTTTGGCGCGAGTGGCGAAATGGGTTTGCTCTCCTTGTTGATTCTTTCCGTCTCATTCTTTAGGGGAGAGTTTCTAGGGGACAAAATTTACGCGTGGATGCCATGAAATCCCGCATCCTAGCCATAGACAGTTTTGCTGTAAAAAAAAAAAAGTCGCACTGTTCTGCGCAGCCGGCGTAACCCGTGATAACTAGCGTTCTAAACGCGTGCGCCCAAATCGGGACCGTAAGTGTGATTCAGTCTATGGGGGTGTCCGCTCTTATTGAATGTCTTTCTCTACGCGCCAACGGCGAACGGGACTTCGCTGAAGTCAGCGGATTCATTTGCCTTTGTTGTCTCTAGCGTTACGGCCAGAATAGCGGCATTTTAATTACCTCATTTGCGTTCTTATTGCGTGCTAGCGCCAGTACTGTGCTCTCTAAATACTGCTAGCTTTCTTTATACTGTTGCTTTCATAGATGCCATCACTACAACCCCTACAAACCTTATATATTTATTATATCTTCTATATACCCACTCAATGTGGTAGCCCTTTGGGTGTTGCGTTGCGCTTCTAAGCTCGAGGTAACGGTTTCGATCATGGCCCCGGCAGCCACATTTCTGTCAAGACGACATGCAAAAAGGAGCGTCTGGATTGGTTTAAGTGCTCGTCAGATAACCTCAGTTTGTCAAGAATAAACTGCGCTCTACTACTACGGCCTGCCTGATAGTAATACTGCGGTTTTGGCATGTAAAACCTCAGAATTATTGCCTATTATTTTGTATATGTAACTACAGCTGTCGCCGCTAAGAACACCATCTCGTTACTCAGTCACGAAATACCATGCCGAGCAAGTAAACAAGAGTCCGTGCAGTTTAGGAAACAAAGCATAATCGAAGGGATTATACGCAGAACTTCGCGTCAATTAAGCTGCATTGTAGCGGAATGCACTATTTACATTTTGCGCATACTTACCGTCAATTAGTGATGCAGGTACAAAACTCTTGATCCAAAGAAATTTTGATATTTTCGCTAAGGAGCGGTTTATCTCGAACATTACTTGCAATATGCTGTGTTATGTTTCCGAATTGCCAAGCACGGTACCCACCATTTTCATGCAACCAAATCTTAATAACACTCGCATAACACGACAGCAAACACAAGCTTCTCAACTTACTCTTGTTAGTTTATTAAACATGTCACGCCCGTTACTGTACACCAAACATTTAAGACGATGATCTAAGCAAAGGTTGTCGGTAAGTTTTGTTGCGTGCTCGCACAATTTCACATTGCTTGACAAACCTCGCCTGTAAACTAGTGCTGCTACCCAGGGCAGGAG
The DNA here is from genome assembly GCF_023375885.2 of Dermacentor andersoni. Lineage (NCBI taxonomy): Eukaryota > Metazoa > Arthropoda > Arachnida > Ixodida > Ixodidae > Dermacentor > Dermacentor andersoni. The sequence goes on along the minus strand of NC_092823.1, from coordinate 47,451,938 downwards.
AAAAAAGAAAGAGCCGAGTTAGGCCCAACAGATTAAGATGCACGGGCGAGTTGTGTCACGTTGGTAGTAACCGCTTTTAATTGTCTTGCGAAGGGCAGCACGGTGGCTTTGTACTGCGTAAGTTTGTTGCACTGCGTAAGCGTTGGCTACTACTTTTGTCCACTCTTGTGCCCGACATTCGAAACATTTCACAACAGCTGTAAACCTGTGCTTGAGTGGACCGCGGTAGCAACTGAAATATAGGCGATGGCACATTGATGCCAGTTTGGTCAATTTCGTGGTATTAAAACAAACGATGTTCAGTAATTCGAGACATATTCTTCTCGCGCACCACTCTTTCCTTGGAGAAAACGGTAGAAATTTACTGTAGTAATTGCATGATGAACGAAATGTCAGGGAAACCAGGGACCTCACATTCAGCGACAGAATTTATGTTTCCACATTTATTTATACTATCTAAGCAGGTGATGGCTCGCGCCGTGCCAGGTCATTAAAGGTTGTTGATCCCTTACCTTTTATCCTAAAGGTAGATCTTACAATCGTGTACCATTGCGTTGAAATATGAAATTTCGCCGTAATGCCGCTGGGGCACTGCACGTACTAACGAACCGTAGCCACCACTTAATGCCTTCAGAAGTACATTAGACGTCTTTCATGGTGTGGCTTAAGAGGCGGGCAGCAATAAAATGGAAATGTATGCGGCCAACAAGCCGACGTCCGAGCACTCACTGCGCGCTGGACACAAACACCGTAGCCGCTTTTACACGAATGTCACAAGTGCTGCCACCCATTGCATTCCTTAAGCATCGCATCTTAGTATGCGACGATATTGCGCTGGCAGCGCAAAGTCGCAATGATGCGTCAGGGGAGGTTAGATCAAGCTGAATAATCCGTCTCAAGTGGAACGTGTCAAGGCAGGTGCACCGAACAGAGGAACAAAGGAAAAGTGAAACGGCTGTCCTGTGTGTGCTCTCCACTACTCAGTGTTGGAACGCTAATCGCGGCAAGGCTTGCATCGGACAAAGGGGATTGCGCTACATGTGAACGCTGTCGCGTGCCCGCTATGCGTTAAAAAATGTGATGTGCTAGCATGCGCATTCGTGTAAACGCAGCTTGTATTAGAGTCCTGGCACTGTAGCCGAAGTCCAAAGGCTGCAGTTCTATGCCGAGAAATGTCCGACGACTAATTGTGACTACGCGGCTAGAACGGAGCAGTAATGGCGAGAAACCAACGCCGTACACGCACTTGCATAAGATGACGGCTCGAGCACTACAGGCGGTGTGACGACGCTATGTGTGGTGACGACGCTATTGTCAAATGCACAGAGGATATCTCGGAACATTCCGTACGTACTGTTCTACAAACTTGCAGGCTCAAATTTTAAGACGTCGACCGGGCGGGTCCTTTGGAAACGTCGGGTAGCATGATGCTACTCGACCCGGCAGCGCGCGCGGCGCTGCAGCGGAGTGATACACGAGAGGGCGCCACTTAGATCCAGGGGCTAATATCAGCTTTCACGCATGCGATATCTGCAATTCACAAGAAGAGGAATTAGCACTGTCGGTGTCATGGAAGTAGGCTGGGCAGCACACAGACGCTGTGGTTGCGCCCCGCAACAACATTGTGAAGCATGTGGTGGTGCTGCCACCAGAGTCGGTGCGGGCCAAGTGTGCCTGAACGAAATCTTCTGGTACATGTATTCCAGTCGGCAATAATAGTTCTCGAGAGTTACTTTGCACATATTGTTAGTTTGACGCAGTTAACCGTTTGCTTACAAGCACGCTCCTCGTTTCTAAACCTACTTTTCCTGGACGCCGCCGTAGCGCTTATGCAGTGGCGCTATATGCGCTTTCGCTATGCTGGCTTGGGAAGAATGATCCGAGTTCTATGCCAGGTATACACTAGCCGGCACTTGCTGGTAGTTGTTATCTGGCTCATTGTGCCTACTTAAAATGAAGTGGCGCCCTTCACGTTGGATACGTGTCCATGGGATGCACTCAGGTGGTTCAAGTCTGCCTGGCAGGAGTTTATGCTGGCGTTGAAACGCACCGAGTGTTCAAAGCGATGTGTGCTCGTATGTTCGAGCCTATAATCACTCTCGGAAATTTGTCGCGTATTTCTAAACATTCGTTTCACGAGTGTGACGTTGCTGCAACAACCTCACAGTTATTCTAAGCTGTCGTTCAGCAGCAATGAGTAGTTAAGAAACATGGGCAACAATCATAACGGCTAAATTAGATCCGAAGTGAAAGCGCTAAAATGACGGAGGACAAAGAAGAAACACACACACACACAGGGTGTGTGTGTGTTTCGTCTTTGTCCTCCGTCATTTTAGCGCCTTCACTTCAGATCATGCTTAACCAACACGCCCAACTATCCATCCTAACGGCTAAACTAGAGTACCGTACGCGTAATGAAAAGACGTAGGATCGTTCCCCACCTGCGGCAACTTGTTTTTCATCCTCTTTTATTCCCATTATTATTTCATTTCTTTAATTCAATCGGTACGTACAAGCAATTTCTCCTATGTTCTCCTTGGTGTCTTTGTTTGTTAGCTTCTCCTCACATTATTATTAAAATTTGGGCCCCTCCGTTCACTCCCTTTCTTCTCGTTCTTAGATAACGAGGGTCTCAAATACGGCAACATTGATGCCTTCAGGCAGCATGCGCGGGTTTATGGACCAGCTGCCTTCACCTACAAAGACGACGTACTGTAACGCCTGCGGCAGAAAGGATGTTCCACATCCACCGCTATGGTTTGTTACTGCTGGCGCTGGCTAACACTCCCAAGGTGAGTTCTATTAGTAACACATAAATACCACAAAAGTGGATGAGGAAACGGCACCGCGGTAGCTCAATTGGTTAGAGCATCGCTCGGGTAATGCGAAGACGTGCAATCGTTGCCGCCCTGCGGCCAGTTGCCTTTACATCCACTTTCATTAGCATTAATATATCATTTCTTAAATTCAATTAGTAAGTAGTAGCAATTTCCCCTACGTTCTCCTTGGTGTCCGCATTTGTTCGCTTTTCATGATATAGGACAACTTAAATTATATAACCAATTTGTTCCAGTGTTAGTCATCGCTTCATTAGTAGCCCCAGCGACGCTCAGAATAAGTTTTCACGCCGTTTGCGAGATCACAGAGTGGTTTTGTTCAGAAATTTGTGGCAGAAACTTATTGTCAAAGCCAGTGATGGTTTTCTCGTTTAGTTTGTTTCATATCTTCATGCCATCTATGAATCGCGAAACCTTCTGGGCTTGATAGCCGACACATAAAGTAGTAATCTTCGTGCCAACCAAAATTGCCAATGATATAAAGAGACAGCACATGTTGTAGCCGGTGCACCCCAGTTGAACCTATTAGTAGCGACTCCCACAATCCATAGCATCGGGGCTGCAACTTCGTTGCAATGGCTATTCATGAAGTGGCCGTATATTGCACGCAGATGTATGTTGCGGTTGGGTTGCTCGCTTTATTGTATTTTTGGCTACATTTCTTTTGCGTCTCCATGGTACGTTAATTCTAGAGAACTGGCCGAGCATGGCCCTATATTAATATGGCACACGCATTGCGAAAGTTGTCTTTTTCGGGCAAACCCAAACGACCGCCGTTGTCTTGTTTACTAAGACAAACAACAATCTGTTTATGCGTGCACATACCCGCGACCTATGTTGACCGTTGGGCAACACAACATACAACACACACACCCAATGACCAAAGCTACTAGCTATGTTTCGTGAACAGGTAGGTGGGACATTTTTTTTTGTTCTAAAAGGTTGTACAATGGGGGGGGGGATCCAAAGCAAACGAAGTCCCTAAAGAAAGCTATCTTTTTGAAACAAATGGAATTGAGTAAAAAAGGGATCGTTTTATGATACCGTTACTAAATATTGCACTCTGCAACCGGCATATTCCTGCATTTTGTGCTCTCAAACATCACGACTGATGCAGATCTAACACAGATTGTTGAACATACGCATGTGCAGCAAAATTTGGCAGAACTAGCTGCTTAATAATTGCTAGAAAAGTGTTCCTATTCTCCAACATATGTCACAGCCAAGTGGCTACCGATTTCGCTGCCCGGCAAGACGCGGAAACCACGACCACCTGGCCATTGTAATCAATGTGACCACGGACAACAGTTGTCACGAAATTTTGCCTGCGATTCATCACGCCATATTCGAAGTTATCCCTTCTATTAGACAGCGCATGTTTCAGGATTGGCTGACGTTAGCCATCAAGAGGGCGACCGAGCAGAACTCGGGAAAAGGCGTAAAAAGTACTCCTTCATTAAATAACGTGTGCACTCCAAGGCATCAATGTGTTGCAGTTAGGTTGGTGTTTAGGCGCCTTGTTGTTTCAATGCGCTATTATTTAGTAGAAAACAGAGCTGGCAACCAGCACATTCGTTGTGGTAGTACACACGGGCTCAGACGCTAGACGCTGGTTCAACATATGGGTGCCGGCCCTTGTGCAAGCTATTCAGCAAGACGACAGCAGCAGTGGTCATTACATTACAAGATGATTCTTGTGCTCGCAGAAAGCTTCACATTCAAACGGGTGGCCGCGCTATTTCTACATTGAACTAGCCACGGCACTTCAGTGATCTTGCCATTCACTGCGATCTTGGAGGCCACTCAGTGACTTCTCACGAATATTCCTGAGCAAAAATATTGCTACCATGCACTTTCAGCATGTCGTCAAATGCGCATGTTTAAATATATCCGTGGTGGCATATACTGCTAATGCGGCACATGGCCAAGGAAGTGTAATCAAGCACAATGTTCCTTTCCAGCCTATGGACGGCGCTATGCCCCACTCTTCTGGGAATGCTTTGATAACACGTCGCAGTATTGATCGAGTGGAAATTTGTATCTTGTACCTTCTATAGAGTTTCTGACACTGTTACCTCAGCTGAAGAATGGTGATACGCCGTTGTTGTGCAAACGGGCATTGTGAAATGTGGTGGCTTCGAATTTGCGTAGATCTCGGACAGCCAGGAAACCTTGAAGGCGCTTCTGCCTAGTTCCACTCCCTCCATCACTATATTCGTTCATTTTCTGTAAAACCAGCACATGAAAGTTTTTCTTTCTTTGTTAATACACAATATCAGTTTTGCCTCAGTCATGAGAACTTATGCTTGAATGTACAAGCACATGAAATGCGAGAGGTACGGGGGGGGGGGGGGGGGCGGCAAAGTAGGACGAAAGACAATTAGATCTGCGAACGCTTTGCGGTGGTTTGTCTTGTGTTATTCTTTGGCATCAGTTGCATTACGCATGGATGATGAGTATACCTTGTGAAGATGTATGGGTGACTGCGAAGGATTTATCATTCTTTCATTATAAGAAAGAATTACCTGTACAGCCGTGAGCAAGCATGAGCAAGCCTAGCACAAACACGTCCCTGCATTCCTAAAGCACCACAGCGTCCGTTCAGAAACTCTCGGAGACAGTGTCGACAAGTTTTCTCCTAAACTATGTTGTGGAAAACCGTATGATAGGTATTGTGTCCTGGGAATTGGAATCAAAGAGAAGAGACGGCAGGTGAATAGATCCATTGTAGAGAAAATTGAAATATTGCTGGCGTTGCTCTCATATAATCAAGTGAGCGAAACAACTGGCTGAAATCAATCTGTATTCCGTTTTAAATACGCGACATTTTCCACAGTGAAGATCTATGAGTTAATTCGTCGACACAATGTTTGTGTAAGAACTGTTCGCATGCTCTAGTAGGTAAGGTCAAATAGAAAGCTTCCAGCTGCCACAGTGAGGTTTAAAGATAGGCTCAGCAATAAAAGAAATCATTGCAGTAGCAGTAAAAGCAGAGCTTTGCTCAGCCTCTGGCATTGGAGATTACGCCGCAGCTTTGCGGCATATATATGAAGAAATTAATTAATCCACCTTCTGCTGACCGAAACGAAGAGGAGAAATATTCCTTTTTGCGGCGACCTTGTAGACCCACCCCACTGTTAATCGCACTTTTCCAGTGCCTTCATGGCCTTCCTATCAAAATGAACAAGCCCATCCTAACTGTTGCGCTATTCATTATATTTATAGACTTAAAAGAAAACGAAGAATCACTGATAAAAAGAAATTTGCCCACAAACAAATGTAACTTGTTATTGTCACATGTTCTATTATGTGACACTTCCTATATGTAGCATATATATTACATACATGGGAAATATATGCCCACGCTGGCTCATGCCAGCTGCATGGCCTACGACAGATATGGGATGCCACTGTGGAAAGAAACTGACGCATAACCTGCTTACCACAACCGCTTGCTTGCCACATACACCACACACACGCACGCAGCACGCACACACGCACGCACACGCACACGTACGCACGCACGCACGCACGCAGAGCAGCTAGCGTACTGAGTGTGGTTTGGGACCCCTTGTAAATAGTAACTGGAACACCAGACGCATATACTACTAATACGAGCGGTAAACTAACTCGGCTTCGGATTGGCTGTGGTACCTTATACATTTTACTAGTGACTGCCGATGCCCTCGTGCACTTGAACACTCACGCCAGGAGCACGTTCTCGCGGGATATTGTTGCTCGCGGCTTTTACGAACTGATGACAATAAAAATAAATATCCCTAACGATTTCTGAAAACAGTCCTGTATCAGCAGCGGAAGCTTGATGTGGGCGAGTTGGTTTTGCATACTTGAAGAAAAGAGCGCTACGAAGACGCGGAATAAAGAGGAACATGTACGACGGACAACGCGCTACTTCCAACTAAATGTTTTCAGCAGAAATTACTATGTCGTTGCCCAATGAGTTAACGCACGCGTCATCTGCCTTCAAGAAACAAGGGGTGAACGGAAGGCAACATATCGTTCTATTGTTGAAACAGAGACTATGCTGTGGCGAGGAACCGTCATATAGTGCAGAGAAATTCAAAACCTTTGTGCAAATTGTACGACAGGGACAGGCGATTTACCATAAAACAAGGTAAGCCGTAGCTGCAGAAAAACACATCAATAAAGCTGGCATCAAGCATCTGATTAGATTTTTCGCCACGACTGCTGGGCCACTTGCGCTGTGAGTACGATATAAAAAATTGAAAACTCCCGTCGAACTAAAGCCGTATCGACGCTAAAAACAATCAATTTGTTGGTAGTGTTGCATGACTCTCCATGGAGAATAGCAGTGACGTATGTATTCGATGTTGATGTCCCTTAGATGCATACGCTTGATCTATAAATCACTCCTGCAACTTTCACCGTATCTCGAGAGAACGCTGCCCAGCCAAAGTACAATCACGCTACAGTAAACTACAATTGACCAACTGCAGACACGGTCACGCAATTTTCTCATTGCCAGAAACATCAATGACGGCGCTACCTGCCCATCATAGGCCAAGTGTCATTGATCGCGGAACGAGTGCAAAAACAGCGTCTCTCTTCCATAACTCAAGTAGTTGAATATTCGAGAAACCGCAGCTGGATGTCGCGAGCATTTTCCAGACGGCAAAATTGAACAAAATTGTGT